>NC_089491.1:243486121-244086121 GCF_036850765.1 Saccopteryx bilineata
AAGTGACAGGGGACACAGAGAGCTCTGGGGACACACAGAGCTGCTACAGAGGGTACAGCTGATGGCCACCTCCCCATGGAGCTGGTTTGTGGCCCTCTGGAAGAAGTTCCATTTCACAAACGCATGCTGAGTACTGGAGGCCTTGCTTTGTAGGATGCATTCTGTCTTTTTAAAAATTCCTTTTAGTGCTTAGTGCCCGAGGAGACAAACGCTCATTCCAAATCAGTTTTCACCCTTTGTCTACTGCTGATAGCAGCAAGCATACAAAAGCAAAGGGGGAACATCCTGAACATTGTGAAGATTTGAAGCTAAAATCCTTGGTAAAAAGCTGCTCAGAATATTTTTTTTAATAACAAACTAAGACATGACCATATGGATAGAGAGATAAGTCATTAGGAACTAAAACACACCCCAGGGTTGCAGAAAAATTAAGTTGGAAACAATGACGCGGAACTATGAAAGGGGAAACTAAAAGCAATCCTGATGTTCATATCAGAGAGAAGAGCTAAGCAGTCAATTACTATCGAAACAGTCTAAATTCAGTGCCCACTACAAATTTTGAATAAATATTAAGGGAAAATGAATAAGCACTTAGTGGCTAATGGAAACTTGGAGGAAAATGTCCTAATGGTAAGGAAGATCAGATGGCAGAATGGTCTATTAGAGTTAAAACTGACTCCCTGGGGATGAGCGGCATCATCCATTGGGAATCATCTAAAACCGAGTATAAAAAGCCCACTTTAGAATGGGCCAGAGGTAGCAACCAGGCACTGTCACAGGAACAAACAAATCCACTTGATTGAGACTGTGCTTCTTATAAGGCCTACCTTGCCCCATGTGAACCAGCATCCATGTCTCAGGCCAAGGGCCCTTCTCACCTAGACACTCTTCAAAGTACCACCTGAGACTAATTATGATAAGTATGACTTTGAATATCTCATGCCTTTGCCACCCAGAAGGCCACCTTCCACCTGTCAAGGACCTGTGATTTGTACTTTTCTTTTCTTTCTTTCTTTGTTTTTTAATTTAGTGAGAGGAGGGGAGGCAGAGACAGACTACCACATGCACCCTGAGCAGACTCCACCCAGCAAGCCCACTAAGGGACTATGTTCTGCCCATCTGGGGTGTTGCTGTGTTGCTCAGCAACCAAGCTCTTCTTAGAGTCTGAGGCAAGGTCATGCAGCCATCCTCCATGCCTGAGGCCAACTCGTTCCAATCGAGCCATGGCTGTGGGAGGGGAAGAGAAAGAGAGAAGCAAGAGGAGGGATGGAGAAGCAGATGGGTGCTTCTCCTGTGTGCCCTGACCAGGAATCAACCCTGGGACATCCACATGCCAGGCCAATGCTCTACCACTGAGCCAACTAGCCAGGGCTATATTTTTCTATGAGAAGAAAGTTAAAAGCACAGGAAGCAGCTCTGCCCAGAGGTAGATCCCACTCACGTTTCTTGCTGGCATCATCACACAGCGGTATGCACTTGTGAAAATAGTTAAAAAATGAAGATAAATAAAATCAAACACCAATTAACAATGCTCTGAATTGCATTATTCAGTCATCTGATGTCCATCTCTCACCTGTATGTGTAATACTTTTCTTTTACAAAATGAGTTTGCACATAGTGTTTTAGAATTCATGCACATATTTCAAATCAGTAAGAACACTTCTACAACATTTCTTCTTAGTGACCATTACTACACTGCATATAGTATAACATTTAATTTAACTGAGTCCTTCTTGGACAGCTCTTTGCTCCTATTCCTTTTTGTTGTTGTTTTTTTATAAATATCTCATTGGGCTGACCTGTGGTGGCGCAGTGGATAAAGCGTCGACCTGGAAATGCTGAGGTCGCCAGTTCGAAACCCTGGGCTTGCCTGGTCAAGGCACATATGGGAGTTGATGCTTCCAGCTCCTCCCCCTGTCTCTCTCTCCTCTCTCTCCCCCTCTCTCTCCTCTCTAAAATGAATAAATAAAATAAAATAAAAATTAAAAAAAATATATCTCATTGGTAGACATCTTTGCAGACACCCTTAATTATCTCATAAGATAAAAATCACAAAAAACAGAATTGCTGTATGAAAGGGTAATCATAGTATTGTTACGAGTTTTCATTCTTGTTGCCAAAATGCTTTATAGCAAGGTGGCAGTTCCCACCAGAGGAACGAAAATGTCCCTTTTTGCTGTTGCTGTTTTTGTCAACAGGAAGTACTCTCACGCGTTTGTATTTGAGTATGGATGACCGACACATTGCCACCCCAGTGCAGTTAGCATACAGGGAAGGGAAAGGAAGGCCCCTTTAAATAGGCAGCTCGAGCTATTTCCCCAAAGAGAAGGGACTGAACAAGAGCCTGAAAACGGTCTTATAAGGAAGAGGCTATCTGCTTGAAACAGCCAGGACCTTTAGCTCAAATCCATTAATCCTCTTTATTAAACCTGGGTCACCTCTGAGTCTTGAGAAATTAACCAGCATCTCCCCACTACAAGTACATCAAGAGACAGCGCAGGGCACACTGCCTGTAATTTTCATGGACCGGGACTCTGGGGTCAGAGGGCTTCCCTGGCTTCGCCTGTGGCTTTTGTCAGTTTAAAAGAAAACATCAGCTGGACTCATCCATTTCAGGCCAGGCTGTGCGGGGGCGGGGGCTGTGCAGTATCCCTGCACCGTGGGTGAGGCGTGGGGAGGAGCAAGGGCAGACAGCAGGCATGGTGGAGGCTCAGTTCCTCCCGCATCTAAGACCCTCTGAGCAGGCCCTGGAGCTCGAGAGGGGTTCAGTTGACTCACAGGACTTGGCTCTCTCCTCAGAGCGACTCACCCAGCTACCCTGAGTTCTCCGACTCCATCCCAAAGCCTGCAAGGGGAAAGCCAAGTTCATCCTGTGCTGAAGTAGAGACAATGCTGGAGCCAAGTGAGGAAGGACTGGAGACAGTGGAGATCACAGAAAGACCAAGAAGAACCAGAGAGAGAGCGATAATCAGAGCCAGAGCGACAACAAAAACAGGATCACGGAAACGCACAGGCCCCCTTCTTGGCAGCCGTCCTGGCACGAGCCGGACGTCCCCGGAACTAACGCAACTTGAAGACGCAGGGAGTCCTTCTCCCCACCCACTCACACAACCCTGACCAAGCTCAACAGTCATTCACAGACCAGGCGACGTAAACCTCAGATGCCAGATGAACATAAGAGGACCGGTTCAAGCCCTGTCAGAGTCAGACTCCATAGGGTCACGCATCTAGTTTTATGTTCTGCTTGATCAGAAAGATTGAAAAAGTAGCTAGCAAGGATCCAAAGGAGCGATACAAAAAGGAGGTGAGTGTTAGAAATTAAACCCATAAGAAAGAGCAGGATGGAGAAGTGACATCGTGGTGATTTTGAATGTCAGAATGGTGACCGTGGATGTCATGATGGAGCCTGGCTTGCTCTAAGATGTAATGATGAATTTTTTCCACAAGGTGGTGGGTAGCAGCATTATTGCCATTTAAAAGTGAGGAAACTGAGGCACACAGAGATTCTGTGGCTTGTCTATAAATCCCAAGTCAAGAAGTGAGAGGACCAGCACTTGATCTCAGACATCGGACCGCCCTGTTTACCACACAGTCACTACAGGGAGGACAGTCACACGTGCCGTCTCCACTGAGGACACATTGAAGAGCAATCCTGCTGCCTCCACACACCAACCTTTTCCAGAACCAGAACCGATCAGCCTTCTCGGAGGATGGAAAGTGAGGGGACGATCTCTGTTCCCGACAGGAAGGGGGCGAGTAGCAGGAACAGGGGCAGCACTGAGGAGAGTTTCCTTCCATATCATCTCTACCAGCACTCCAAACATTAACGGGAAAATTTTTTCATGTTTTCTTCTGCTAATCAAATGTGCTACATTAACATGTGATACATTTCTAATCAAATGTGTGTGTGTGTGTGTGTATTATATATAAACAATCTCCTTCTTCCCTTCATATGTATGGAACAGGAATGGTAACCCCTTAGGTCACAGTGCAAGTTCATTGTTTTGAACTTTCCTCAGTCCCAAAGGAAGCTTCTTTTTTCTTTTTTTTTTCTTTTTTTTTTTTCCCCTTAGAGTCTGAGATTCCTTGTGAATCATACGCAAAGTTTATCCCTATCCTCGACGCAGAAGCACCGATGGCTCTGGGTGGGAATAAATATCTCACAGCCTTCACGAAGGGCCACCCACACCTGCTGTCTGGAAGTAGATGTCTCCTACTAATTGAAAAGTCTTCCAAGAGATCAAAAATAAATGATCAACAGTACCAACAAAAAACAAAAATAAAATAAAAAATCTTGTTAAATCTAAGAATTAATTTAACTCAACATAAAAAGGAGAAAGAGCACACAGTCGTTTCCCCTCATCCCAGCCCCAGCAGACGCATCTGCGAACACAGACCCGCAGGCTGGACCACCTCCCCGTGACCCAGGCCAATGCGATGGTATCTGCCACCCTGGCGTGAATTGTGGCTGGATTAGCTGCTGTCACAAAGAGACTCCTGGTTTCTGTCGGCTCCTCTCCCAGCCATTATGTTATTAAAACAGGGAGTGTTTTGCATATGTAATCACTCCAATGTCATTTTACTGACACACTGCTTTTTCCTGGCATGTATTTCCTGGGTCCCTGGTGTCATTCCCTGAGCTGAGGGGAGGGTCAGGCAGGGCCTCTTACCCTCTGCCACCTCCCCTGCTGGGCTCCCATCAAGAGCAGGGCACAAAGCCAGGTGCCCACCAACCAGTGCCCCAGGAAGACTCCTGCTCAGAGGCAATGGCCACCTGCAGGAGAAAAATTATAGCATTCAAGTCCTCCTCCTGCTTCTAGCCAATTTCTACTGCCTTTAATTCAATTCAGCTCTTCCTGACCCCAGCATGCTGGAGTTCCAGAGTTACTTTCAACGGATAGCACCAATTACCAAGGTGTGAAAATAGAAACCTTCGAATTTTGAGAACAAGCCTAGAGATGGGACTTAGGTGAACGGAGAAAGACAGCTGGGAGAAGAGAAGAGGAGTCTGAACGGGGAGGGCGACAACTCCCAGGCAATTAAGAAGCTGCAAAAATGAGCACACAGCGAGGGGCTCCCAGAATGAACACACAGGACCCAGGTGAAGGCCCCAGTGCACAGGGTGCGTGGCAGGGGCACCAGGGGCTGGGACAATCTTAGCAGGAAAAGACAAACCAACAGAAGCCTGTAAGAACTCCAACACCAAGGCCCACTAGACATTAAATTGGACAGAAATCCTGAGAGCCTTCTTGCCTCTGAGCAGAACATGGAGAAGGAAGGGCATCAGATTCACAGTCTGGCTTGAACAGCTGCCCAGAGTTAATGTGAACGCTGTGCTTGCTCAGAGAAGGCCTTTGCCCTTCTCCGCAGACTTCCTGGTCTGAGAGCTCCCTGCGATGAGTGCGGTGTGTGAAATCCAAGCATACGTAGGGACCGAGTAACACAAAATTAAGGATAGTGCTGATTTATGCTTTTGTGGTCAAAATTAATTAATTTCATGACCTTTCCATATTGGTTTACCATCCTCTATAAAATTTCAATGACATAGGTACCCAGGAAATATTTGAAATAATGTTTTTAATAAGGTATTCTGACTTCCTTAAAGACTATCTTGTTATGCAAGAAAAAGAAGGCATTTTCCCATAGGATTAACTGAATATAAATTCAATGAGACTAGACTTCCCCACTGGCTAGATAAGGAGCTACTTGGGGAGAATTACTCTTTATCTCCTCCGAAGGGAAACTTACTTCACAAGGAGCAGAAACTGAGCTCTCAAGTACCCAAACCAGGTAGAGGCTAAGATACTTTCAGAAACATATAAATAATCTTCATTGCGGTCATGTAACTTCCTCCGCCAGGTGTCCCAGGCATCTGTGAAGCAGGCTCCCTTTCCTCACTGGCCCAGGCTCTTCACATCCGCCATCACGCCTACACTCTCATCTGACATTCCATCTGCCCACCACCACGTGCCTTATCTCCATGCAGTGTGTCCTCCCCCTCAGCATGCTAACAGCCACCAGCCTGGGTAGCCAGTCGTCATCTCTTCTAGCCCAGGCTCTTCACATCCGCCATCACGCCTACACTCTCATCTGACATTCCATCTGCCCGCCACCACGTGCCCTCTCTCCGTGCAGTGTGTCCTCCCCCCTCAGCATGCTAACAGCCATCAGCCTGGGTAGCCAGTCGTCATCTCTTCTCTTCACCAACCCAGCCATTCCTTCCCAACCAACTCCTCCTTAGGTGACTCACCACTTCCACACACCTTCCATGCTCAAAGCCTGTATCTGGTCACGGAGGGCAACCCCACTTTGGGCAGATGTGTGGCATAAATGAAAAAGCAGAAAGAAACTTGGCTGCTCCAGATGAGACCTAGGTTTGAACCCTGACTCAAGACGTTATGGGATTTTCTTTCCCTTTTCTTTCCATCTGTTTCCTAATCTGTAACACAAAGGAAATTATGCCGTAGAGCGAAGGGTTAGAACTTGCTCCTTTCTCTGGCTCTGCAAATTTATGGGGTTCAGAGCATCTGGCCAGCTGCTATCCAGAGAGGTGCTCCCTGCTGTTTGCCTCCAAAACTAGAGGACAAATTCCCTGAGTGAGGAGAAGGAGCCACACCCCTGTTCACATCTGGAATGGTACTGAGAACAGGATAGAAACTCATAGCTCGAGCTAGATTGATGGGTTCTCTGTGCATGATTCAGAGAATCATAGGTGTGGTGTGCATCCATGGGCACACCCTTATAATATATAAGCAAATAGGAAAAAAGAAACACAAATGCTTTTCCTCCCTTTTAAAGGTCAACCAAAGTAACATCTTCATGGGGGGGGGGGAATTTAAGAAGCTTTTAGCCAGATCATCTGACTTTTAGTCCAGATTCTTAGGCTCTTCATTGCTGGATCGATGGCCCCCGAGGCTGTCAAAGATTGCCATCATTGTCTTTCACAAATATCTGAGCCTCCCCATGTTTCAAGTCCAGTGACATGCGTGGCCAGAACTTCAGGTTGTACGCTGTAGCAACACATGAGCCCATCATCCGTGAGAGGAGAAATACCTCTCAACTAGACTTAAGATAGCCAGATATCCTGATCGGCCCGGGACTGCGGCTTCCCAGCGTGCAGGGCTCTCAGTTTTAAAATCAGAACAATTCTGGGCAAGGTAGAACAAGCTGGGTAATCTAACCTGGACTTGATTTCTGAAAAGGCTCACAGCCTTATTAACATGGAGGGGGTAAAGTGACAGCATTCCAAAGGACACAACTGGATGTGAGGGCTCCATAGTCTAAACTCTCTGCTGATTTTCTCATCTAGTTTTTACAGAAGGGAAATGAGTTTCCGAGGAAGGTGTCCGCCTGGAGGTCATCTTGTAAGTGGCAGAGCTCAGCTCTGAAACTCACTCTGAAACTTGTGTGAAACTCAGCCCTAGGTGATCGCTCACCCCATGTTAGAGCTCTGTAAGGACCACCTCTATCTCCCAGCCCCAGGAGTGAGCACCACAATACAATGCAAAGGCTTGCTCTGGGGAAGCTTCAGAAACACATGAGTTCAGTGGACTCGCACTCAGCAAGTCAAAATCTCATCCCCCACCCTTTGCCTGGTGGCCACAGCTTCTCCAAATCTGGTGGTAAATCCTTCCATCTGTAAACACTCAGATGCAGTTCCCTCCATTGCTTAGCAGCTTTGGACACTAATTGCTCGACAGACTGTGTGCAACTGGCAACAGCTTATTAAAAGTGAAATATATCACACTGTCCACTTATTGCTGCTTTATAAAGATAAAGAACCCTTACTACATGGAAAAGTTGGCAAAAAAAAAATTGTCATGGTGGCTTCAAAATAGAAGCCTGCATGAGGCCCATTGCTGGGACACAGACTCAGATAGGATTGTGCCAGGAGTCTGCCCGATTTGACCTGAAGATTCCACACACCAACACTTTCTCCCTTTCGCTGCTTTGATTTCTGTCCCAGCATTCAGCTTCCAAGAAACAAGGCTTAGTGCTGAAGAGAAGACAAAGATGGTTGCTCTCAGAGCTGGAAGGGCAGCACTGGCCCTATAGACGCCTTCCTTCCAAGGACCTCCTTCTAGTGGGCCTGTAAGGGGGGGCTGGGCAGGCATGGCTGCAGGGGGAAGGCGGGGAAGGCAGGCAAGACAGGAGTGTGAGAGCTTCAAACTCAGACCTGGCACTGCCCTAGTTCTTCAGACAAACCTGGGATGGCACGGGCTTCCTGAAGAAAACCCATCAAGCCCCAAATTCTACATTTAAAATAAAACTAAATCAGCACTCTCTGTGGACAGTGGCTACATGCTTACACCATCAGAGAGTTTACTTACCACCTAACCTCGTCAAAGCCAACTGCTTGAGGCTCTAATACAAGACAGGCAGTTTAATAACTCCCATGTTGAAAAGACACTAGATTCAACTCTTCAATCCAGACACCTCTAAACTCTTTCACTAAACACCCCCAAATCCAGGATTGTCTGACAATTCATACGGTTTGCAAAGAATGGTATTTATATTTTTACAAGGTTGTACAAAGAAGAATTCAAGATAAAGACCTCACGAGGCCTGCAAAGCCTAAAATAGTGAGTTCCCAAAAACATATTCGCAGACCAAGTCTTAAAGGAAAGAATTAGAAAACTGAGGATGATGGCCACAGGCAAACTCAAAAGAAAACACTGGGCTAGAGGGAAGGGCGAGGATGGATAGAAAAATGCCACCAGGGAAATGGTGTTCTGCTTCTATCATAACAAACTTAGCCCGAGTGCAGAGCTCTGATTAATTGTGTTAACTGCACTTGCTGGAAAAGAGTCCGTCTGCTGGAACCCCCACCTTTTGTCTTGGCAATGTTTAACTGCGGGACAGCGAAGGCCAAATGGGACAGGTTGGCCCAAGGAGCGAGCAGATAACAAGGGAGATGTAATGATGGAGAGAGAAAGCTATTGTCCCTGCTACGTTTTGTGTTTCCGAGATACCCAATGGCCTGATCGCTTTGACATTTCCGAGACCAAATTAAAATGCGCCACCATGGAGACAAAATGTCATTAGCCTCATTAGAAGTGATTGTGTTAAAATAAATACAAAAATAAAGTGGAAATTAGTCCAAACCATTAAAATACAGAAGCAAAAATGGCCAACAGGGACCTTACATGTGACAGACTAAGAAAGGTTGCGACGCCCCCTAAGGAGACAGGAAAGATGGATGGAACAGGCACAGAGACTGAGCGATGGGCTTCTGGGGGCAACAAGAAAACTCTGGCACTAAGGATATTGCAGGCTCCTCCACTGCCCTGTGACCTGAGAGATGGCATTTGACCTCACCAAAGCCCTGAATTCCTTCTCTGGGAGACCAGGAAAGTAACATCAACTTGTTGATGTATCTGTTCAATGTTTCACTTCTAGATAGGAAGGAACAAAGAAATGGTCTTTTAGGTCCTGGCCAGTTGGCTCAGTGGGTACAGCATTGGCTCAGCATGAAGACGTCCCGGGTTCAAACCCCAGTCAGGGCACACAAGAGAAACTGCCATCTGCTTCTCTCCCCTTCCCTCTGCCCCTTCTCTCCCTCTTCCAGTGGCTCAATTGGTTCAAATGTGGGCCCCGGGCACTGAAGATAACTTAGTTGATTGAACATATTAGCTTCAGGCACTAAAAATAGCTCTGTTGATTTGAGCATCGGGCCCAGATAGGAGTTACCCGGTTGATCCCAGTTAGGGTGCGAGTGGGAGTCTGTTTTACTATCTCCCCTCTTCTCACTTAAAAAAAAATAAAAATAAATGATCTTTTAAGGATCTGAGATGGCTGCAGAACAGGGGGACACTGAGCTTGACCCCATCCATGAGCAAAATCAAGTATACATGTAATATAAGTAGTTATTAGTCCCGAGAGACAAGTATAACACAGGGGGTCCAGACCAGAAATCGGTCTGGTGGTATCACAGGATCCCAAAGAAACCACAAGGAGGACTAGATAGAGCAGACACAGCCTTTATTCCTTACATACAGGGGCAGCACCGATGGTGGCCAATGGGTGAAAGCTCCGTGCCCCACAGGGTGGAGTCACAGTTTAAACAGCTAAGCACTAGGTGGTAACTCAAGAAGCACTCTTTGCCTATGTGCAAGCAAGCAGGGGAGCAGGGGCAGGGGGAAAGGTACATTGTCCCTCCTTGGTACATACCTGGTGACTCAGTTCCACTGTAGTTAGTAAAGCCTTACTTCCACTTTAACTACCCTTTATGTCATAGCCCAAGGTCAGGATCCGGAGTCTTGTGGCTGGGGAATGGGAACAACTGAACACTGAATGAACAGCTTCTAACGACAAACATGAGAATGAACAGCTTCTAATGACAAGCACAAGGAGGAGACTGAATAAAGAAGCCTGGAAAGCAAAGAGAGTCCCTTGGGCCTGAGGAGCCGGTGAGCACCATCATTTAGGTGCCCTGCCCATTCAGACTTGGTGGGAGGAGGCTCTATTGGGGGTCTTTGGCCAACCTGCAAGATCACAACAGCTTGTTTTCAGTACACTGCCTGGAGCCCTTTGTCTCCTAACAAAGGGAGCAAGCAGAAACACCACATCCACCTGGCTTCCCTGCCTAGGGCTGCTCTTGCAGCAGGCTAGTGCTTCAGGCCCCATAAGTGCTGCTGGGACTCCAAGTGGCTTCCTGAAAGCTCCCAGGCACATAGGGCCTACGCCCAGGTCAGCTCTACATGGAACTACTTTTGGTCAAAGAAATGAGAAACTGTATAGAGAAAACTGAAGAGCCACTAGAGCTCTCTGGAAAATGTGAGAATTCTCTGGTATCAGAGAGGTTGGTTAGAACAATTGTTTGTGTCCTCTCCCCACCTATATAGGATATAGTATGGACGGGTGTGGACAGGGGCCTGTCTGGTTGCTCTGGTCTGCCTGCAAGGTGGCTAGAGCTTATTTTGGCCCAAACAAAGAGAATAACCAGGAATAACAGGGCATTGCTACACACTCGTGGACTCCATACCCGGAGCAGCTCTGACTCGGTAGGCCAGTGCCCCAGATGCTTTAGGCACCCGCTCAGCTCCTGCGACCTGCCCAAACTACCCAGTGCACACAGGCAACACAGAGCCCGCTTCCATGTAAGGCCACTTTTCTAAGACTAGAAGAGATAGGATTTTCTTTAATTCATATTAACACACATAGAAAATAAAATAAAATAAAAAGACAGAAGAATATCTCTCAAATGAAGGAACAAGAAAAAAAACAGGAAAAATCCTAAGGAAACAAAAATAACTAATATGCCTGATAAATAATTCAAAGACATAAAGCCCTGGCTGGACAGTTTGGTTGGCTGGAGTGTTGTCCTAGAGCACAGAGGTTGCCGGTTCAACTCCCTGGTCAGGGCACATAAAGGAGCAGCTTATGTTCCTGTATCTCTCTCCCTACCTATCTCAAAAAGGAAAGAAAAAAGAAAAAAAAAGGAAGAAAGGAATTCAGACATGTTTATGAGGATGCTCACCAAACCTGAGAGTAAAATAAGGGAACTTAGGGAGATCGTCAACAAGGAGAAAGTACATATAAGAAAGAACCAAGTAGAACTAAAGAATCCAATAACTAAAATGAAAAAACATTAGAAGGAATCAATAGCATATTAACTAATATAGAAGAACTCTTCAGAGAACTAGTAGTCGGACAAATGGAAATCAACCAATCAGAACAGCATGAAGAAAAGGAATTTGAAAAAGTAAAAATAGTTTAAGGCAGTGGTACCCAACCTCCAGGCCGCGGACCAGTACCGGTCCATGGGCCATTTGGTACCGGTCCACAGAGAAAGAATAAATAACTTACATTATTTCCATTTTATTAATATTTAAGTCTGAATGATGTTTTATTTTTTAAAAATGACCAGATTCCCTCTGTTACATCCGTCTAAGACTCACTCTTGACGCTTGTCTCAGTCACGTGATACATTTATCCGTCCCACCCTAAAGGCCGGTCCATGAAAATATTTTCTGACATTAAACCGGTCTGTGGCCCAAAACAGGTTGGGGACCAATGGTTCAAGGGACCTCTGGGATAACATCAAGTACTTCAACATTTACATTGTAGGGACCCCAGAAAAAGAAAAAAGAGAAAACAACAGAAATTTTACTTCAAGAAATAATGGTTGAAAACTTACCTAAGAAAAGAAACAGACATTCAGGTCCAGGAAGGATGGGGAGTTCCCAACAAGGTAAACCTGAGGAGACCACACTAAGACATATTGTAGTTAAAATGGCAAGAATTAAAGATAAAGGGACAATCTTGAAGAAGGCAAGAGTAAACAGTGCTACATACAAAGGAAACCCCATAAGCTTCTATCAGCTGATCTCTCAGCAGCAGCTTTACGGCGGAGGGAGTGGCGGAGCATCTTTAAAGTGCCACAAGAAAGGAACCTACAACCGAGACTAATTTACCCAGCAAGGCTATCACTGAGAATTGAAAGTGAAATAAAGTGTTTCCTGGACAAGTGAAAACTAAAAGAGTTCATCACCATTAAACAAGCTTTATAAGAAATGTTAAAAATGCTCTTCTTTAAGAAGAAAAGGAAAAACCATAGTTAGAAATAAGAAAATATAAGAAATTTAAAAAAAAATCCAAGGTAAAGCCAAATATTCAAATATTCAATAAATAGAGCAAACCAGACATTTAAAAAGCTATTATGAAGGTCAGAAAAAAGTATAAAACTCAATTCAAACCACAAAAAGATCTAAAAATATGTCATTAATAGTATAAAGCATAGAGCAGGGAATAGAAATGTAGTTCTTATGGGATATATTCTAATTTAAATGCCTATCAGATTAAAATAGACAGCTATAGATTAAAAATTATATATATATAAACCTCATAATAACAACAAACAAAACCTACAAAATATAAACAAAGAACAAAGAGAAGGGAGTATAACAAAGCACTAAAGGAAAACAGCAACCACAAGGGAAAAGATAAAGAGAAGGAAAAAAAAAAAGAAGGGAAATATAAAAATAATTTTAAAAATTTTACAAATTGACAATAAGTACATATTTATCAATAATTACTTTAAATGTAAATGGATAAAATACTCCAATAAAAGACATAGGGTGGCTGAATGGTTTAAAAAACATGACTCGCCCTGGCCGGTTGGCTCAGAGGTAGAGCGTTGGCCTGGCGTGTGGGGGACCCGGGTTCGATTCCCGGCCAGGGCACATAGGAGAAGCGCCCATTTGCTTCTCCACCCCCCTCCCCCTCCTTCCTCTCTGTCTCTCTCTTCCCCTCCCACAGCCAAGGCTCCATTGGAGCAAAGATGGCCCGGGCGCTGGGGATGGCTCCTTGGCCTCTGCCCCAGGCATTAGAGTGGCTCTGGTCGCGGCAGAGCGACGCCCCGGAGGGGCAGAGCATTGCCCCCTGGTGGGCAGAGCGTCGCCCTCTGGTGGGCGTGCCGGGTGGATCCCGGTCGGGCACATGCGGGAGTCTGTCTGACTGTCTCTCCCAGTTTCCAGCTTCAGAAAAATACAAAAAAAAAACAAAAAACAAAAAAATAAACATGACTCATCTATATTCTTACAAGAGTCTCATCTCGAATCGAAAGACACATATAGACTGAAAGTGAAGGGCTAGAAAAAAAACATTCCATACAAATATAAACAAAAAAAAGCTAGAGTAACAATATTTGTAAAATAAACTGTAAAACAAACAAACAAAAAAATATTAAAAAGGGCAAAGAAGAACATTATATAATGATAAAGGGTCAATCCAAGAGCAGGCTACAAAAATCTTAAATAGCTATGCACGCAACATAGGAAAACCTACTGAATGTGAAAGATTATTCGCAAATGATATATTAATAAAATATATAAGAAACTCATACAATATAACACCAAAATATATTTAAAAAATCATCTAAAAGATGGGTAGAGGACCTAAATAGGATTTCTCACAAGGGGACATACAGATGAGCAATAGACATATGAAAAGATGCTTAAAAGGCCTTTTACAGGGAGAGAGACTCTATACTGCTCACAAATATTAGGGGATATTTAAAAATGAATATGAAGTGATAAAAAAAGCATTTAATTTTTTTATTAAACAATATCAGAAAAGCAAACAACAAATCAAAGAAAGGTGTTCAATTATGCAAATGAGATGCAAAACCAACTTTTATTTCATTGGTGAAAATGTACTATACTGGAGTATCTGCATGTTCCCTAATCCCCTAATTTTTGTGAGCAGTGTAAGTTTGGGATAGAGAATGAGCTTGGTTTACTCCTCAGTCTGATTTAAATTCAAGGCTACCCCTGGAACCTCCTTACCATCCACAGGAGCTCATTCTTCCTCATCTTCCCAATCCATTTACTCTTTCTCACTTTACCCCACCTGCCTTGTGAACCCTCATCCCTCACTGTTTCTTTCCTCTACACCCATTTTACGTTGGCACCTTATACCTCATTCCAGAAATCTGGTCACAATCACATATCACCTATCCACAGAGTCTATTCTTTCCACCAGTGGGCATTACCTTTAATGCCCTAGACTTACTACAAGCATTAACCACACAAGCAATGATGTAAACTGCCGAAGAAAGGAACAAAATCCTCCCTTTGCCTTGTTAGAAAAAAATACATTAATTCTAACCACCACCATTTCTCCCTCCCCTACTCCACTCTACCTACCTATGATCTTTCCAGGGGACACTGCCTATTGATTGGAAGTTGGTATCATTTTCTTTCCCTTGAGATTAACTACTGTTGTTTTCACCAAACACAAAATAAGCCTTTGTAATAAGTATGAACCAACTCAACTGGAAGCATAATGATAGGATAATAATAGCTTATGTTAGCATGATATTTCTTCCTATTTTCTAAATTATCTCTCCATCAATGGCACCCTGGACCCACATACAAATTCTGTGATGTGATAAAAGCAAATATTATCATTTCTTTCTAATATCTGAAAACATGTGAGGCCCCAACAAAGAAAAATGTCTCATCCAATTTCTGTTCCTTTTAGAAGGGCTAAAGCCACATACCTTATCTCTAAATTCTGTCCAAATTCTTGAATTGTTTTGTCTGAGTCTTAAAGAGTAAAACAAAGAACTCCACTAGAGCTGTGAGGGGGTTAATTCCCAAATGCCTGCAGAGAGCTTGGCATGTGAGAGCCTCCAAAATGTTCAGTAGTAATGAGAAAGGGGGCTCAGATGGCTTTGCTGACACAAGTTCACTAATCCCCAAAAACTTCCAGCAGTCTGTGGCAGGAGGTCTTTCTATCTTTGCCTTTCTGTTCCTCTACCTGCTCTGCCATCGGGACCCCTTAGGATATACGTAGAGGGTTAGCAACATTTTTTTAACTTCAGATGACAGTCAGGTAAAGATCCTGGTAGAACTGTGTGGAAAGATAGAAATGGGAGGGCACACTGAGTAGCAGAAGACACATGAGGGATGGCTAGCCATCTCTGATTAAATCAGGGACAACAGTTGCCTCAAGAGACAACTAATGACCTTGTCCTAACCACACAAGCAGAAAAGCTTTATCCTGGATTTCCAAAAACAGAATTGTTGCTGTTTAATGTGTGGGTGAATTCTTCTGTCCATGTGCTCTGTGGGGGGCAAGGGCAAGAGAATGTACTTTGTGCATGACTCCACAGATGACATCTATGGAAGGCTCGGGGAGTGGCTGTCTGCTTTATTCTGGATTGGGCCAAGATTCTCCATTCAAAAGTGTGGTTTCCATAGCATCCCCATGAGCTCACCTCCTTCCCTTTCTACCCAACAGGCGTCTGATTTCTCCGACTTTTTTTCTTTTCCTTTTTTTTGTCCTGGCACTATGAATCCTTCTGCCAGTTCCCTTTATCAACCTGTTAATTTCAAAGCCGTGCCTACCTTCCCCTTTGCTCTGTAGGGTGAAAATCAAGACAAAGAAGCCCATTTTCTACTGCCACACTAGCCCACTCTGAGTTCTCTGTTGCAATACGGACTGAGCAACACCATGGACTGGGATAAGGCTTGATAAAAGTGACCTCACGACAAGCCTGACATCCAGCTGAGAAGACACATCTTCAGAGGTGAAAAATGCCTGCATCTTACTCCCATGGAGCAGGGGTTGACGACAAAATGCCAAAATGGGTCAAACACCAGGCGTCAAAGTAGTGGGCTGGCTGCAATCACTCCTCATTTTCTGAGTGCTCATTAGAATTACAAAACTTCAGAGCTGGCAGGCACCTAACAGGATCATCTCATGAAAGCTTGTTTCTGTTCTACAGGAAAAGAATTTGAAGCTGAGAAAAGTCCCGTGACCCAACCACCGTCACTTGGCCCGACAACGCCTGACCCGCACAGCTGCTGCCTCTGCGGTGCCCTGTGTGCTCACTCTTCAGGGACAGGAGGATAGAATTCCCATCTCCAAGTAGTTTGCTCTCAGATTAGAGAGAGCACGTAAAGCCATTTTTAGAAGTGATCATCAATGGTGTAAATCAAAATCCCAAAGGAGTTAAGACCAATAATGCATGCTCTAAGACAGTGTTTCCCAGCAC
The DNA here is from genome assembly GCF_036850765.1 of Saccopteryx bilineata. NCBI lineage: Eukaryota > Metazoa > Chordata > Mammalia > Chiroptera > Emballonuridae > Saccopteryx > Saccopteryx bilineata. The sequence continues at coordinate 243,502,626 of NC_089491.1, forward strand.
TGGATATTGGAATCACCAGAGTAATTAAAAAAAAATACTAATATTGAATGTTTTATGCTGACCAATTATATCAGAATCTTATGGTGTAAGGCCTGTGTAGGCATTTAGGTGGTTTGAAAGCTCCCCCAAGTAGTTCCAACAAGCAGCCAAGGTTGAGAACCATTTCTATGGGAGGTCAGAGGGAAAGAGGTTCCTGTTGGGTAAAGTAGCCAAAAAGGCTGCTTGAAAAAGGATGTATTTGGCCCTGGCTGGTGGCTCAGTGGATAGAGCATCAGCTCCAAGTATGGATGTACCAGGTTCAATTCCTGGTCAGGGCACACAGGAGAAGCAAACAGGAGAAGTGAACATCTGCTTCTCCCCTCCTCCCTCTCCCTCTCTTTTTTCTCTTCCCTTCCCATAGCAGGTGGCTCGAAAGGTTCGAGCATGATCCCAGGTGCTGAGAATAGCTCTACTGGAGAGCGACAGCCTCAGGTGCTAAGTGTAGCTCAGTACTTGAGCATCAGCCCAAGAAGGGGTTGCCTCACCCTCTCCCCTTCTCTCACCTAAGAAAGCAAAAACAAAAATATGAAAACACAATGTATGCCTGACCAGGCAGTGGCGCAGTGGATAGAGTGTCAGACTGGGATGAGGAGGACCCAGGTTCGAGACCCTGAGGTCGCCAGCTTAAGCGCGGGCTCATCTGGTTTGAGCAAAGCTCACCAGCTTGGACCCAAGGTCGCTGGCTTGAGCAAGGGGTGAGTTGGTCTGCTGAAGACCCATGGTCACAGCACATATGAGAAAGCAATCAATGAACAACTAAGGTGTCACAACAAAAAACTGATGATGGATGCTTCTCATCTCTCTCTGTTCCTGTCTGTCTGTCCCTATCTATCCCTCTCTCTCTGACTCTCTCTCTGTCTCTGTAAAAAATAAAAACAAAAACAAAACAAAAAAACATGATGTATTTAAGCTGGGCTTTGAGTTGAAATCATAAAGGTGAACTAAGCCTGAGGTGGTCCCAAGATTCTACTTTTCTATGTTGCTGGTCCAGGAAGAGTACTGTAAGTAGCAAAGCTGACAACAAGAACCTGTCATACTGGTAACATCTTTCCTTAAGCCTTTGTGTCCACTCTGCATATTGCTCTAGATGTCTACCACCAGTTTCCCATATGGAGTGGATGAGGCACTTTTAGGAAGAGCTTCACACCCTGGGAAACAGACGCCTACAAGCTCAGCAGAATTGACCCTGGCTGACCAGCCTCCATACTATAAGTTCAACAGGAATCACCTAGGAGGGCACAAGGGCTGGGACTGCCACAGGTGATGCTCTCTCAGGTCTGGTAAGAAATTGGCTCCAGCCTCCTAATCACATGGAGGAGTGGGAAGTCATTGTGAAGAGATCTGTCAAATGTCATCTCTCCCAAGGATTTGCACCACAGATCTCATTTCCTGGTGTCCACAGCCTCATCTCTCCATACTGATGGCAACTGTGCACATACCCAACAGCAAGGCAAGAGCTGAGAGGCACTAAAGTGAGGATTGGAATCTCTGGCTTCCCACCTCTCGCTTGCTGTCACCCCATTGCCGCTCCATCAGGGGAACAGGACAGGCAGGAGGAGGCTATGCTTCCTGACACTCCCCTCTGGACTTACCCGAGCCCTTCTCTGAAATTTGGCAGGGGTGAGGATGCCACACAATATTTACACTGAGATTGTCTTGAAATCCTCTACTGCTTTCTGTGACTATACTCAATTAACCTTCTATCGCTCTAAGTCAGCAGCTCCAATCTTATTTCTAGGCAGAAAACACAAAGTCACAGAGAGGTCAAGAAGGTACCTAAGGGCATACAATGTGGATTCTCTCCTCTCCAGCCAACCAGCTTACATAAGATATTTGTACTAAGTGGAGTCACTCATTAAAATATGTATTAATAAGCATCAATTGAATACATTTCTGGTGTCAGGCACCTTTTCTTGAAGGCTCTTTACCTCCTGCCCATATTTACTCTCCAAAGAAGACACATTAGCTAAATGACAAGAGAAGTTCTTGAATGGAGAATTCTGCTAAAAGAGTGCTTATAATTTTACACCCTTAAAAATGCACGTATGCATCTGCGTAGTCATCAACTTACTCTAAGGTTGTCACTGAATAGGAAGTGCACACCTTTCAGAGTAGACTAGCCAAGGTCCAATGCTCTGGAAGACGTGGTTCAAATTCTTGCCATTCCTGGCCGAGAAGAAAGACCTTCAGATTTTCACAATATTATTTCTTTGGTATGATCTATAGTAAACATCAACAAGGCGAGATGGTGGTGAAGGAAGTGTACTGAAGTGGGGATAGTTAGACTTCCTTTCTGTACCAAATTATCTCACAAGCTACTGTGTGAAGCTGGTTAAATCAGTTAAATTTTGAGATGTGTCTTCTCATTTGTAGGTCAAGCTGTTTCAGGTACATGATTTTAAGGTCCGTTGTGATACTGATCATTTGTGGACATAGACTTAGCCTTTCCCAGACTTGGACTTCTCTTCATGCTATAGCATTAAATAATTAAGAGAACATCATGAGTGGGACTTGTACTTGAATAACACCATCTGGGTTCTAGTTGTGTACTGCATACTGCAATGATTTGGGATGACATGTGATCAGAGACTTTGTGCCTAACAAGGCCTGCATGTCAGTTCTTTGTTGGGTTATTGTCTTGATCCATGGACCAGCCTGCCCACATATTATTATAGATAAACTCTTTATTAAACAAACAAACAAACAAATCAAAGTTAAACTCTTTAGGTTTCTAGACAGTTATCTCCTTGACATCTTTTAAAGTTGAAGTTCTGCTTCTTTTTTTTTTTTCCTGTTTCCTCCCCTTATGATCTCATTCAGCCTCGTAGCTTTAAATGTCATCTACATACCAACAACTCCAATTGTGGATCTCTGGGTCAGACATTGCCCTTTCTCCCCACTACATACACACACACACACACACACACACACACACACACATACACACACACACACACATTTCAAACTTATTACATACCCATCTGCCTACTCTACTTGCCTGAGAGACAGATTCAACACTCAAAATAAACACCTAGTCCCTCCTCCCAAAACCCTTTTCTACCCAGGAGTTTCTATTGTAGTTGATATCAATTTTATCCTTCTAAATGTTCAAGTCAAAAAAATTGGAATTCTCTTTGAATGCATCTCTCTCACCCCTATTTGACCTGCCATCCTGGTAGCTCTGCCTTCAGTAGATAGACCTAATCTACTACTGTCCATTTCCTCTGCTGCTACCCTGGTCCAAGCCAAGCCATCTTTCACTTGGATTATGACAATAGCTCCCTAACTGTCCTCCTCGTTTGCTTCAGACGAAGTGAGGTCATGTTATTCCTCTGAAAAATACAAAAAAATAAAAAGAATTCTAGAAGAAATCTGAAAAAGCTCCTCATCTAAGTCAGAGTAAAAGCCAAACTCCTTACAGAAGATCCTGCAGCTAATTTAATTGGGTCCCCATTACCACTCTGACCATGTTTCCCACTACTACTTCCCACATGTTTCCTCCCTAGTCACCCTCCTCTTCGGTGTTATTGAGGAAACTGGGCAGATTCCACTCCAACCAGGGGGTCTGTGAATTAGCCAGTCCTTCTGCCTGGAATGCTCCTTCCCTCTGATATCCTCATGGCAACCTCCTGCAGCTCCTCAAGTCTCTGCTTGGTTAGGCCCTTCTCAACAAGGCACACCCGGACTACCCTGTTTAAAATCACAGTTCTCATTCCCCCACTTCCTATTCAGTCTCCATGTTCTGATATACTTTTCTCTTTTTTCCATATGACTTCCAATCTCCCAACATACTGTAAAATGTACCTATGTACTTTGTTTATTGTTCACTATCTGATTTACCACACCAGTATAAAAAATTCCTTAAGGGACTTCAATTTGTTTTATTTTATTTGGTGATGAGTCCTAAAATCCTAGAAAAGTGCTTGACCCATGCTAGATCCTCACTATAAATTTCTTGAATGAATGAAGTTAAATGGCAAGAGCCATATCAACCCATTTCCAAGAACTCAATAAGCAGTTCATTGTACCTTAATCTTGAAATGTGAGCATACCCTACAATCAAAACAAACATCTCAAGGCACAAAGAAGACTGTAATATCATTTGTCCTGCTTTCTGAAATTCACAAACCTAGTGATTGCAAGTCTACCTTGAAGGGAAAACAAAAACAAAAACAAAAAATAAGAATCTGAGAAGAAATGCTTCATACTGTGTGAAACAAAACATTTAAAACAAACCAACCAATCAAGTTTCTCATATCTTTGACTCAATTCATGACGTAGACATTTAGAAACATGTGGGTTTATCAAAAGTCCAGGTTTCACCAACACATCTGTCATTTTTCTGACATTTAAATTATACAAACCAAATTCACAACATGGTAAGACTATGGCTGCTTGGATTACAAAGCCCTGCCGTTTTCTGAACACTGTAATTTGGAAGCTGTCTTAGATTATTTCCCTATCTGTCTCTCACCCCTTGACCTTCATCACCTATTTCCCATCCAATTCCCAATCATCAATGCATGCCATCAACACAATTCTTGGTCAATCAACACAATTTGGGTCGACTTCTCCATGAGGTGATCTTCTACCCCTCAAAACACCCAGTGCAAGTGTGCCCTTCTCTGGAAAGCCTCTCTGATGATATCCAGAGAGCTGGTTTCTTACTTCTTTATGCTTCTGTAAGACCGTCCATTAAAACGCTTGCAGAGATAGCCCATTGCGATAGACCTGTGTGTTTGCAGGACTCATTCTTCCTGAGTAACGCACTCAAGGACAGTGACTTTGGCTCAGTCATCTTGCTATCCTAAGCCACTGATGCCTGACAGAAGGAAAGAGTTCACCTGATGCTACTTGTGCAAATGACCTTGTAGAATTAATCATTGTATATGAAGTCTAACAATGAAGTAGCTTTTACCTAAACTGAATTTGGCATTTCTAATGGTTCATGAAAAGATTGTAAGCAGTGAGCTAGATCACAAAAATTAACATTTTGACATCTAAAATTATTGTAGCCAACCATACAGCAGCAGAGCAATTAAGCTGAATATTAAAAAATATATATGATTCAGAACCCCAAAAAGTCCTTATACACCAAGCCCCTTCAGGGCTGTGGGGATTCTGCAGTAATCAGAGAATTGAAGAGCACATTCCTCCAGATAAAGAGATGTCTCAAGACTGGTTAGACCAAGGAAGACATCCCAGAACTGGGATGATGGATCACACCATCCAGCATCTGCAAGGCCTTAGAGCTCCAGCATAGTCAGTATTTTCAAGAGGGGTCACAGGGGTATGCATGCAAATGAGGAGCTGACACCGGGGAGGTCAAATAATTGTCAGATACCCCTGCTGCAATAGTTACAAAAGACACATTTCGGCTACTCCCTAGGTTTGGAGCCCTAAGACATTGACCTCTTGAATTTGAGCTGGATGTTTTGGCCTGCAGATTATTCCCAAATAGGGGTTGAAAGAGAGGATCAATCAAACATTCCTACATTGTTTATGCCAGCTCTGCTCTCATTGACTTGTCTGCCTCTTTTCTCATCACTTGGAGCTCTTGGCATTCCTGTTACCAGAATTATGTGGGTAGACACAGGGCACTCTGAATGTCCTGCCAATGAGCCCTCCTTCTCATTAAGAAGAAACCAAGAACTTTAGTTGGGAGTCCTTTCTAATATTGAAGACCATCTTCCCTTCTTGATTGTAGGAAGCTTATTTCTTTTCAAAAAGGCTCAGTGCTTTTAATTGATCTCAATACAGGTCTACACTATTATTTATAACCAACTAATTTTTAGGATTGAATTTTCATTTAAGTTTATGCATTTATCTATAGGCATCTGACCTGGGCTGTCGCTCTCACTCTTAACTGCCCTCAAGCTAATAGACTAAGATCCAAGTCTTCCCTAAAGAAAAGAGTTGCTGCACAGTTTGGTTAATAACAATTGCATGCTTGATGAGAGTCAATCTAGCTAAATTAATAATGTAGTGAAGACTTACCAGTTTTCATATCTGTTTTATTTCAGACATATCATTTAAGAGCACAGCATTATTATACATAACCATATTATTATTAAATATGTTCCTCTTGTCTGCCACTCCTATAAAATACTCATCTGAGACCACCCACCAAGATGAAGGTGATGACCTATACCTGATTCACAGGCTCTGGATACACCAAGTTTCCAGTGAAACAAGTAAACTGAGAATCAGAAGCTTCTCATAGATTGAAACCAGAACAGATCAGAAGGGCAGGCCTATGGAATACAAAGAAAAGGCCATCTTTCATTAGCTGGGAGAAAGACAACTGACATAAATTGGAGGGGTTGCTAGGAAACCACACTGACCATTGAAAACCATAGAACAGTGATTTGCAACTTGGAGCAATTTTGTCCCCCCAGGAACATTTGTCTACGTCTAGAGTCGTTTTCTGGTTGTCACAACTCAAGAGATGTTACTGACATTTGATGGGTAGAAGCCAGGGTGTCACTTAAGATCCTACTGTGTACCGGACAGCCCCACAACAAAGAAGTATTCTGTCCAAACTGTCAACAGTCACAACATGAAGACAACCCAGACAAAGGAACATTAGAAAAGTCAAGTTCAAGAAAGTAATACAGAACCATAACAGTTATCAACTGAAGATCACTGAAAGGCAGAAGCAGGTCTATGAGCTCCACAGTGAACGTGCTCCAGACACAAACCAGGAAAATGAGATGTAAATGGAAGGTGTAGGCTGGATTTCCAAATGCACTTAGATCAAGTCAAGGGAGCAAGGAAGCACCTTGACGGTCAGTCCAAAAAGTCCAGAAGCCCAGGTGAGAAATTTTGATAGTCATGTTTAAAAAACATTTAATTGCCTTGAGGGTCAGAGTAAGGCCTCTGCCTAAGAAAGTCCAAAAATATCAAGTGTCTTCTGGTTCAAAATTTGCACAGATGTCATGATGCTGCTTGAAGTTCTAGCTCAGTTGGCAGATTGGGTAGAATAGCATCAAACTAGAAAGGGTCAAAACATTGGGTAAAACATTGATTTCCATGCCTACCATGAGCCCAGCAACCCTGAGTTATCCTGGGTCCCCTAAGAACCAGATGTCAAGACAGAACTAAATATGCAAGACACAGATTAAGGGAAATATCTGTGAAAGAAAATTGAGGAAGAATTGGAAAAATCGAGGAAACTCAGTACAAGACTATGCCAGTCTGACCCTTAGTATGGATGAGAGGGAAGTAGGCAGGAAGGTTGGCTGGAAGCAGATAACAAGCTCAGTTCAGAGGGAAGTTTGGCAGGGCCCTGGGGAGCCTCAAGTCAAAGTTGTTCATCAGAAGCGACCATGACTCCCAGAACGAACCTGACCTAGTACACTTTCCCCACTCAGTCACTGACTGAGAGTAGCCTGTCTGAAATGTGACCTCAAAGGAAGCCAGCAATGGACTTCAGAAAACAGAGGCTGGGATGCTTGGTCAATTGCCTTTCCTGCAGCCAAAGATCTGAGAGACACACGTTCATAGGACCAAACTGGGACACGACTTCAGTCACCACCAAATAAAAACTACACTCGAGAAAATGTATCCATTTCCATTTTTTTAAAAACTATTTTCTGTTTATCTTTGTTAGTATGGCCTGATACTATCCATTTTGAAAAATTCTAACCCTACCTCACTAGGGTATTTCCCCTATTGAGAGAGCTAGCACCTCAGTGTCTCTATGGTCAGAAGTCCCAGGAGAAGAGCTGGGACAGAGGCTGAGATTAAAGCTGAAGATTCAGAAGCAGTTGGAATGAATGGTCCCTGTCCTTCAAGTTTTCTCTTTTCCAAAGATTGTTTTATATTTATTTCTCTACAAGTTTTTTCCATAAAGAAAAGAATATTCTTGATGCTGGTATGTATCCACGACTCACTTTTACCACTATATATATTTATATATATTTGAAGGACATTATAGCTGCTCCAAGATAAGGTCTGCCATAGCAACTGTATTGTACCGATATCCATAGTGATGTGTGGTCAAGGACACATTCCCAGGCTAAGTCCCAGGGAGAAGCAGCCAAGCTGAGGCATTAGAAAAACTTTGCCAAGGTTGATATGACTTTTCTATCTTGACTGTAGTCCCAAGGGTGTGGTGTGACTTAGTGCAGTGGTCTTCAAAGTGGTGTTTGCCCCAGGGATGCTCAAAGTGTAATTATGTAAACAAAAGAAATGTCAGAATTCCTCATTTTATTCATTTCAATTTTATCCTTTTTGTCATCATACCAATGTAGCAACATATCATTTCTATATTTTAAAAAAAATTATGCTTTAAAACACAAAAGTTTATGGATCACTGTTAGTACATTGGGTCTTAATTATTTTTTATTACTAAAAAATAATTGCATAAAACAAGTGAAAATGGGAATAGTCTGGTTGATGAAGGGCCCTTGGAGTCAGGGAGTGAGGACAGGTGCCTACTTACTTACCAGCCACAGACCCTGTAGGAATCTGAACAACATAAACAGAAAACCAGAGGCAGCTGTAGGAAGTGATCTGAGGGGCATCACCTTTGGGGGAAAAAAACAAATTAGAGGTGGGCAAACTCCTGAGCAATGCCATCGGTATAAGCGTCCAAATAGTAAGAGATAGGACTAATTAGGGGAAGCCTTCAAGGCAAGAATAGGTATTTTGGAGAAGGGAGGTTGGGGATTGAACGATGTCCCTAGCCGAACTGAGTGAATGAGTAACTATGGTAGTGTGCGTGGAGGGGAGAAACAAGCAAGGGTGTCTGTCTGTCTGAGCCCCATCTACCAAACTGACAAGAAAAACTAAAAAATTCTTCAGTCCCCTTCCTTTCTAACATCCTGGAAGACCACAAGGCTCTGGAAATAATACATTTCCATAGCACTTCAAATGGAGCCCTATGACATTTTTGTTTCTGATGTTGCGGAGAGTCAACTTTCCAAAGCAAAAAAAAGATTACTTTTTCAGGGGAGTGAGGGATAGACTCCCACTTTCTTAAATATAAACAAACCCACAGGACTCTGGACAAAACCAAAAATAGTTAATGAAAGCAAGAGGTAGTTAACTTAGCAGCAGAAATGATTCATCAAGAGGAAGGGTAGGGAGTGATGGGTGGTTATGGGTAGTAAACAGAGGCAAGTTAAAGGTCAGGAGATTGTTATATACCAGGATGCCCTGTGATGGCTCCTTAGGCTTTTTGATGTTTCTGAGTTGCATGGTTTGTCATCTGATGCCTTGGGCAAGGGTCTGCCCACAGAGCTTTTTGCTCTAGTGGGTGACAATCCTTAAATGCCACTATATACCACCTCAGCACTGGGCAAGTACTCTCCTTTAAGACAAGAACATGTTCACAGCTCACACTTTCTTCTCCCTGATACATTATCGGCTCTGCTCACTGGATTGCTGCCTCATCCTCTGCTTCTGTCTCTGTCCCTGCACCCTCTTGCCTGGTGGCCTGGTGCTCTGCCTTTATCCTGCCTTGTCTTTGGTTTTCAGTCATTCCCAGTTCTGCTGTCTTCTTATCTTTCCTCCCAGCATTCACCTTTGTTCTCTGGCTTCACACTGACTCCGCTATCCACCACCCAATGTTCAGTGCAGTACAAAGGAGGAAACCACAAGGAATTTTGAGATATTCCTTCTGTATCTATTTTATTGCACAAAAGGAGGTCCAATCACAGGCCTACGTGAGAGACCTGTTGATGGAGAACCAAGCCCTACAGCCAACATCTGGGAGCCATAACAGTTGGAGAATCTAAACTGAAGAGCTTTGTCACTACTAAAAAATCTATCTCAACCACTCCCTGTCCAGACGTCACCATCAAAACGCAGGAGAAAATAAAATGTAGTCATTGGGAATTGAAAATAAGAGGCAAGAAGGGAGACTATAATATAACTGATTTCTCTCCTATCCTCCTGAACTCTCTTCCATTACTTCTGCTCTTCAACCACACCATAAAATCTGCTTTTGCTTCCAAAAAAGCCTCTATGTGGCTTCCCAGGCACATAGATTTCCATGGAGCTCTGGAAGACTTACCTGGTGGAGATGTCAGTGGTTTCTCTGTACTTCTCATCTGCCAGCAGATGTGCCTGCCAGGCAAAATTGACTTTCATGCTTTGCTCTGGCTTCCAAAGAAGCACCTGCTGTGTCTATGGAACTTGACCACATCAACACAGCTTCTGATACATATGAACAAGAACTAACTGGGGCTGGCAGTTGGGAGCTGAGCAATTCTAAACCAAAGCTAGAGAGTGCGGCCCTCCATCTCCGAGAGCCAGCCCATCTAAAGCTAGGCCCAGAGCCCTTTATAAATATCAAAATCTGATTAAAAATGAGTTTTCTAATTCCACAGGGGAGCTACAGCAGTTTCCCACCCTATTTCAGATAAGACAAAGACTCAGTATAAAGTTAAGGTATAAGCAAGCTCTACTCCATCCTAAAGACCCAGCTTATAATCAAGGCCTCCAGGCTCTAACTGCTCAAAAGACAGCCAGAAAGGCTCTTAACCAGTGCAGTGTGCTTGGGAGGTTCTTGATCTTAAGGGCCCTTTAAAGAACTGTGGGCCAGTTCACCATGTTCACTCAAGCTGGGTCTTTTCTGAGGCTACTAAGAAGCTGAGCATGTTGGATTAGAGCAGGGTACAAGAAGTGCAACTGCAAATTACTCCCTTTGTACCACCCAAACAGCAATGATTTCATTCTGGACTTAGCCCATTATAGGCCACATAGTTTCTAGGGACCTGAAGTACCATATAGTTTTCCCTTGGTCTGAGCAAGAAATATAATCTCTAGGAACTCACTGATCAGCCCTTAAGGAAAGAAATTAGTAAATCTCCTCTTTAATATGTGTTCAGGAGAGCCAAAGAGCACCCCTTTTCCCACAAAAGTGTCTTCTTCAGATACACATTGCTCCCTAAAATTCTACTTTTAGTAGTGACAGCAAGCTTAAGAAGCTGGTGTGTGACCCAAGCCTGTCACTCATAGAGGTGAAGGGCACTCTTCACCTGACTTTAGGATCCATGCTGGAGCTCTCCTTTACCCCATCAGAGTCTATTTCATCCTAACCCCAAATGCAGAGTCCACATTCTTGTCTGGGCCAAAGCATGTAGCTCAGCTGTGGAAACATGAATTACTTACCAGTATGCTCCATGGAAAAGAAAACCCAAATGAGCATTGGTTCCATCTTAGGGAAGTAAATGCAGGAGTTCCCTGAAATAGGCATTCTTCTCCAAAACAAAGGGCACAAGCACTTCATTTTATGTTCTATTGCTAATTAAAACCATAATCCATGATAATCAAAGCAAGAAGAGAGAAAATTAAGAGTAAAGATATTGACACAGAAAAAGACAAGAAAAGTAGCCAGACAGAAATGGTCAACCCAAGTGATGAAATAAGACCTGGCAATCTGGAACAGTAGAGTTCTCCAGAGAAGGAATATTATTCATCTCTTACGACCTCTATGGTCGTAATTCTTTCTCCTATTTGTCAAAGAGGATGAAGTGTATTGGAGAGGTTGAACCACTCACCAGTTCCAAAGTGCAGCAGCCAAGCAAAAGTCCAAGTCTTTAGCTCACTAGGTCAATGTGTCTCTACTCTCCCACAGTGATGGAAGAAAGGCCAACTGTCTAGTTTTAAAATAAATAATTTAAATTAGAGAAGTAAAAATAACAGTCATCTAAGTCATAATAAAGAAGTGGTCTAATCTTCATGGACATGTGAGGGCTATCCTGGTAGTTTTAAGGGAGGGCCCTTTTACTCCCAGAATTTCCCCCTCAATAAAAGAAGAGTAGGGGCCATCAGGAAAGATGCACACTCCTGATAGCTTTCATCATTTTTCTCATCTGGGACTCACCCAAAGAGGCACACACCCCAATGCCAAGTAAGACTGGGCACTCACTTCTCCATGGAATAAAGCCAGGGGACTCCCAAGGAAACTCAGCTCCTCTTGGAGCTTGTAGGCTGATGGGCTAGTTCCATGTTCCAACATTATCCTCCCTTTGAAGAGTGTGGGAAATCCCTTGGCACTGCGCTATTCAGAAGAACCATGTTGGCTTATTCAGAGAAGCCAAGGGCCTCCTTAGATCTGTTTCCTAGAAACAGAAATGTCTATAGGTACTTGGCCCCACCACTGTCAAGTTTCAGCAATCCTTCCATCAAATATATATTGCATTAACTCTTAATCATATCCAGCACACCTGAATCTGAACTCTTACATTCCATTCTGAATTAGCTGGTTTGGATCTAATGTTTTGATTGTGCCCATGCTATGTTGGCAATTGTAAAGGCATGGGTGGTGGTGGTAGGAATGGAGAGGTAGGAAGACCTCTTTTGGCCCCTTTTCTCCCTGATATACAGGATAATTGTGCTGTACATTGGGTGTAGTTTGTACACTGTAAGTCAGCATTTAATCATGGATCATCAATAAAGAGATTACGGCATCCTCAGTGTGGATTTTCTCTTGCCTTAGTGCAGAGCCAAGACCAAAGAGATTTAAAATCGAAGTTCTGATGCTATAGTGATAATAAAGGCAGGTGCCTTTCCCTGTGTGTAGACCAAACAAGTCAAGTTAACACATATCCAGAATTTGATATTGTACTACCTTGAGCATTCCTTCTGCATATCAAGAAACAATTGTTTTTTAGAAGTTTCCCAGTTTAGGTTCATAGGTCACTTAGAGTCTGAGAATGCTTCTGAAAACAAAACAAAACAAAATAGGCTTCTCTTTTGTTTCTTGACCCATCACCTTAGTCCTTAGGTAAAAGATACCATGGAATTACTCTGTTCCATGATGTTCTTTGTCCACTAAGATAAGAGAGCTTCAGGGAAACAAAGCAGTGACCAAGGTTACAAATTCATTTTCCAATAGGGTACCAGGCTAGGAGATAAAATTTAGCTCAGCCTTTCACTATTATGCTGAAAGGATACCAAGCAGGCTATGAACCCAGGTTATTAAAAACGCTGTTCAAAAGTTGTCTTGGTTACTCTCTGACTGTGTGATCTTGGATAAGATTCTTGGACTCTTTGCTTCAATGTCTTCATCTATTAAATGAAAGAAATGGATTAGACAATCTCCGTGGTCCCTTTCAGTTCCAGGGACCTCTACTGTGCTAAATAAATTAATGTAATTTATCTAGGCAGTGGACCTTGGGGGGAGGTCATGCAGGCTTTTATATCATCATGATAATATTGGTTACATCTTGATATCCACAAATTACTCTAGAGTCCAATCAAAGCTTCTTTAAAATGCCTGTTTTCTTCCAGGAGGAAACAGTCATGAGCTGGATCCCACAGATAACACAACTAGAGCTCTTTGCAATCTTTTTGATGGATTGGGAAGTTGAATGATGCAATTTTGAATACCTATATTAGACCCTGAGAGGACATCAGTTAAGTAACTGAGGTTATTAAACTTCCAAAAACTTTGAAATTTCTAAAAACCTTGTTTCAAGGCAAGACTATACCTCAACTGAAAAAAATGAAAAAAAAATTTTGATGACAGTCTTCTCAATGCTTTCTAAATAGCTATAAATACTAATTGTGGGGTCAGATTCCTCAAACATGTATGGTGCACCTGTGACATTAATTTTTTTTATTATTTTAGCAAGAGAAGAGGGGAAAGAGATAGAGAGAGACAGGAACATGGTTCTGTTCTTGTGTGTGACTTGATTGAGGATCAACCTGGCAACCTCTGCGCTTTAGGACAATGCTCTAACCAGCTAAGCTATCCAGTCAGGGCCACCTGTGTCATTTTTATAAAGGCTCTCAATTGATTTGTGCTTTTCTGTTTCAACCACCAACTGTCATTTCCCATCTGACTGCCTCCCAACTGGCCTATGCCTTTCAGGTCTGCTTACCTCTAATCCATTCTACAAACTGTAACACGAATAAGATTTAAAAATTGAACTCAGTATCCCCATCACACCATATGTATGACATCAGTGCTGTTCCATTACTTCTAAAATAAAGACCGATGTGATAACAAGCTTCCAGGGCTGTTTGCATCTGCTGACCTTTTCCCTGCCTTCCAGTCTCATCATGGGCCACACTCCCTTTGCCTGTGCTCCAGCCAACAGGATAATGTCTTCTGACCCTTCCTGCCACATGGCCTCTGTATTCTATTCACTCTGCCTTCCCTTTTTCTTCCCCTTTGTGTTTTGATAATTTCTACTCTTCATCCCTCAGACCTCAGCTCAATTTTCACTTTCACAAGAAGACTTTGCTAGTCTCCCTGGCAAGACCAAGCCCTCCTTATAGACGATCAGAGTTCCACAGCACCCCCCCTTCCAGAGCCTTATTTCAGCTGACATTTTGCAGTCAGTCACATTGGTATTTATTTAAGACACATCGGCGTCTTCTGCTAGACTGTAAACTTCAAGAGAGTAGGGACAGTAATATATGTTATCCAAGCACTGCCTTTCTAGTGCCTAGCATAGTGCTTGTCACATAGTAAACATTCAATAAATAACATTATCAAATAAGTGAATGTGCTTGCTACTTAAAACACTCAGAGAATAAGAGGCAAGATCCTTGCCATTCAGAATCCTACAGGCATGAAATAGCAATATAGGTAACTATGAAAAGTGACTAGGTACAAGAAGTGAGAAAATTCTTTTTCTATGTCTCCTGATTTGTCAAGGCTCTTTTCACCTTCTCTGTATGAACACCAATCCATATAAGCATCAGTTTCTCAAGCATAATTCAGTCCTATGCAATTAATATTTCCCTATCCCTAACCCAACATTTTACCTCTTATGAACAACAGAAAGCCACATTGTATTGGTACAGTGTGTACTTGTTGACACCACAGGAATGACTCTAAATTTCAGATAATTGGGGCCACTTCAACAGAGCCCTGATAAAATCTGCGGTGTGATTTTTGTTTATATAAAGCCAATAGCCCACATCAGGGCCCACATCTGTGTTTATGGAATGACTCTCACTCTCAGGCGTGTCTTTCGCAACATGTGATGTGAAATCCAAGAGCGTGAGGCTCCAGCTCTGAGATGCTGCATGTGTTTGCTCGGTAGTGTGGAGCTGGTGTTTATTGACAAGCATGAACACTGGAATGAGTAATCATTATAAGCATTCTTTGCACATTTTTATCTCCTGTTAGCAAAACACATCCCCAAGCATCTCTGTCCTTACTCTGCAGATGGGGAGGCTGAAGGGCAGGACCAGATCTAGGGTCCCAGATGCCTCTGAACTTTCAATGGGATGGAATAGAGTGAGAGGCTAGATAAGCTGACACTTAGTATTCATGTGGCATTGGCTGGTTACTCATTCATTTGTCCCTTCATTCATGCACTCACTCATTCATTCAACAAATACATTCTGAGGACTTGTTCTATATCTGTCACTGTGCCAGGCCCTGAGAATTTGTTGGAGAACAAAACAAATGTGTTCCCTACCTTTAAGAAGCATGGTCTAAGGAAGAAAAAGAGATCTAAAACAAATAATTACTTTAAAATATATGAACACACAGAGTTAGAAAGGAGAAGCCTTGTTATCGTGGACTTGCATAATGAAGATGGAGACCTAACCTACTTTAGAACATCGAGAATGTTCTCCTGGAAAAGCCAAATTTAAGCTGAACCCTGAAGGATGAAAAAGATGTTGAGGCAGAAAAACATGATAAGAGAATAAAAAACTTTCTGAGCTTGGGGAGGCTCACAAGTGAAGCCTGGAGAAACAGAGAAAGTCTAGAGCGACTACAGCCACGAGCTGGGAGAGGAAAGAGATGGGAGAGGTGACAGATGAAATTAAACGGGAGCAGAAGTCTGGTCATCTGCTGAGGACCATGTTGAACACTTTGGACTCCATTCTAAAGCAACCAGACATCTGCATAAGGTTTAAAACAAACACAAGACCGGATTGGACCAGATTAGACCAGAAATAGACAACTTGTACCCTGCCTGTCTTACAATTCCCTGATGGGTAGCAAATTAACCCAAATATATTCTTCCAGTGTGACCACTGAGTCAACTCCCAAGAGCCATGAACAAGCATTTGTAAATTTCCTATACTTATGTAATCAGGTTCAAGAATGTTCATTCAGCTCTGTCCCTTTCAGAGAGTCTGTCCCATGAAACGCCAAATATACTTGGTTTTTCCATGTGGGATATGAGTGTACCATCTGACTGTCACTTAATCATTTCCCAGGAATATGCAAGCAGCATTCTAATCAATGGCCTGCACTGACTAACCTTAGTTCTTCCAACGGCCTCTCAGCATAGTGTCTCTGCTCATTAAAGGAAATGTGACTGCATCATAATGATAATGCTTTGCACTTACGCAGCAGATTGCCCAGGGGGGTCTCTCAGCATTTTGCAAACAGTTAATTAAGTTAGTCTAGTGACCACAGGGGAGTCTCCGCCTCTCAGCACCAAGGTTCCTGGTTGGGAGGGAGTGATGGGATTGAAGAGCCAGGCCTACCTGCAGCCAGCTGTGGGACCCAGGGGCCAGCAGGAATGTGCAGGAGGGTGAAGCCTCCATGTCAGTAGGGGGAAGCATTCACATATGCATAGCTATGGCTGTGTGGGTGCCTGCCAGCTGCTGAAGCTGCCAGCAGAGAGCAGCAAGGCTGGGGGGCTCCAGCAGGGAGTTCTGGAAGGGCGGAGATGGAAGTCACAAGGAAGAGGCTTGCTCTCTTTAAGAAGCTGTGACTGTGATTTTGAGGGTCCCTAAAATCTGAGTTGGAAGTATGTGTGCATATTTGTTGACCTGAGTGGGGGAAGGTGATGAGAGGAGGGATTGATATTCACACACCTCCAGGAAGGTAATAGTCCACATGTTTGTCCTCAGGTTTATCTCTGGCAATAGAGTTTATTTCTGCTCTATTCTCAGTTACCTTCAATCCTGCCTCTTGCCTTACAAATATCACCTTCTCAGGGCTTGGAGTTGAGTGGTATAGAAATCCAACAAACAGAAACATATCCTTGCTCCACTGTGGAACCACCTCCTTGCCCTTCAGGGAAAGGCAAAGACAATCAAGGCCTCACTGATTAAGAAGCAAAGTCTACTGCTGGCCAGTTGGCTCAGTGGTAGAGCACTGGCCCAGCGTGTTGATGTCCTGGGTTTGAATCCCAATCAGGGCACACAGGGTACACAGGAGAAGTGACCATCTGCTTCTCCACCTTTCCCCCTTCCTTTTCTTTCTCTCTCTCTCTCTCTCTCTCTCTCTCTCTCTTTCTCCCCCTCCCGCAGCCATGGCTCGATTGGTTCTGGTTCTAGCACATCAGCCCTGGGCACTGAGGATGGCTTCGTGGAACCTCTGCCTCAGGCACTAAGAATAGCTCAGTTGCGAGCATGGCCCCAGAAGGGAAGAGCATCGGCCCCAGATGGGGGTTGCTGGGTGGATCCCAGTTGGGGCACATGTGAGAGTCTATCTCTCTATCTCCTCTCCTCTCAATTCAAAAAGAAGAAAAAAAAGAGAAGAAAAGTCTAGTTCTTCATCTCCCACCAACAGTGTGGAAAGGCTGGAGGGAGAACAGTGTGCAGGGCCAAGAGCGTGGCATCTTTAGCAGGGTCAGAAGTGGAGGGTGTAGAGCAGAGCTGCCCTGAGGTGATGCCAGCCTGCCCCATCCTTGTGTCTGGAAGGTGCCACTCAGCATCCAGAGGTGCTAATAGCCACCTCTGCTGACAGCCTGGCTTATCAGCACCACGGCCACCTGTGGGCTGACACTGGAGTTCACTGGCAAGAATAGCTAGGCTTCGCTTCCATCACTCCTTTCTCCTGCTCAGGCAGCTGTGGGCCATGGCAGCGGTCCATGGGACCCTGTCCAGTGAGCCAGTGACAGGAAAACCAGACGCCACAGGCCACAGGGCTAGAGTACCAGCTGTCCAAGGCTGATGCACAAGTCCATGTACATAGCACCCCCCAAAAAATACCACAAAGCAGGCTGTCAGGAGTCCAAAGAGGTCACATGTGCTGCCCTCACTTTCCACACAGGGAAACCAAGGCCCAAGAAGCTCAGAGTTAGCTTGTGTATTTCATCCGGTCCAAACCCTGAATAATTTTCTGTTTTACTGGACCTATGTTTCTCAAGGCAGGATAATACCTGAACAATTTTGTTTAATCAGCATCCATATAAAATCTGGTTGAATAAATAAGTGATGAACTGTATTTCTCTAGTTGTCATCACGGTGACAAAGACACACGAGCGAGCTGCTCCTGCCTTATCTTCCTCTTTCTCCAGCAATAAGGAATGCCCTCTCCCCTCCCCTTCTCTTTTTGCCTTATTACTAGGAAACCAGGAGGATTTTGTTCATGTTAAAAACTCAACAATGTTTATCTTGTTATTATCTAACCTATGCTTTTGGCTGCTCTGTCCTGTTGGAAACCAGAAGAATGTATCACAGGAACCCATCTGACAGAGTGATACACTGAGACCCAGGAAATCCCTCGAGCTAACCAAGCCAACCTCAAAGAGCTCCTACGCTGTCTCAGTTCCCCGCGGCCAGCCCTCCACGAGGCTTGGGTAGAGTTCCGCCTCCTGGTTTGAGGTGTATTTCCCAGTGGCTGGTGTGTGAGGCCCAGAGCTCCTGAATAATAAACCCAGGCAAGTGCCAGCTGCGTAAGGCATTTCCTGCAATTTCCCAGGCAACAGGGCAGGGCAGAAGGTGCTAAGGATGAGAGAAAGCGCAGGGACAGGCAGGGCAGAAGCAATACCAGACAACCTCAGGCCTTCAAGATCTCTGATTAATCTCAGGCCGAGCACCCCGCCCAGCTCCAGGCTATGGGAAAAGCATCTTTCTCAGGCAGCCCACACCTGTCTCTTTCTCAGTCTACTGTTTTGTTGCTGCTGGACCAAAGCTGAGTGGTGACCGGAAGTGGTCTAACCTTATTGATGTGCCAGTCATTTTTAAAAGATTGAGGGCCACAGGATGGTTTGAGGGTAGGGTGGGGGGTACAAATATATGATGGGTAAAGGGATGATGAGAACTTGATCATAACTGGACTCTAGGGCTAGGATTTCCCCAATAGTGAATGATTTTCCTACTTGATCCCTCCTGCAAACCAGGCAGTCTTAGCCAGTCCCTCCACACTGTGCTGGTGAAGGGGGAGGAGTGAGGAAAGGAATTCACAGAAACTTGGCTGTGGAGCCCTCCCCCAGTTCCACCGCAAAGCCCACCATCCCGCCTGAAGACCTCACAGCCCAGGGCACTTCTCTGACAGAAGCTGGGGCAGATGTGTGCTGGGGAAGAAAAAAAAAATTCTACACCTCACAGAATTGCCTTTCCAAGTGCAGGTCTTTCTGAACCCAGTAGTGCAAAGCCAGCGCAAGAGGGGGAGACACGGCTGGGCTGTGAATGCAGACTCCCAGTCCTGGGCAGGGGGAGTCGCTTAGTCCGGTTCCGGTGGGTGGGATGCTGCACAGGGAACTACCTGGTTAGAGTCACAGAACCGAAGACAACACAGTAGGATGAGTTGAGGAAAAGGGGAATGATCTAAACTAAAGGGAAGAAGCTGTACAGGTTGGAGATGCTCTCCTCCTATCAGTGACATGGCTGTCGTATGCGCTATGCTTCGGGAACTGGCCGTGGCCTCTAAATTTATCAATGCCCCTCCTCCAAACTCACCCCATGCCACGGCCCTCCCGTTTCTCAGAGCTAAAGGAAAAAAGGCAGGCAGAAGATGGGTTTGCACTGGAATGCTGCAGCTCATGGGCAAGATTTTCAAGTGTATCAAAAGGATCTGGAATGCTTGATATAAATACCTGTCTACAGCGGGGGCAGGAAGTATGCGTTTTAATCTGCCCCCCACCCCAGGTGATTCTGGTGCAAATGTCAGGCAGCCTTCACTTCCTGCTTCTGCAGGCTTGTTTGAGCATCTACTCACCTTCTCACAAAGCCCCAGACCCAAGGTCACAAGGCTCCTGACACAGTCTCATGTGTCTTCCCACCTAGCACAGAAAAGCACCCTCACTCTTGGTGTTCAGGGCTTCAGGGAGTTGTAAGCCCCAGCGTGACAATTAAATTGTCAGGGGAGACCCTCTTTCCTTCTTGGGTGTGGGCTTGTCACAGTCCTCACTTGCTCCTGTGTTTCTCATCCCAGAGATTCTACCTAGAAAAGCAATTTATGACCATTGGTCTCCCCCCCTGGAAGGCATAGGCGACAACAACATTAGCCTTAAAGTTATTCTAGGATGAAAACATGTGTTACCAAGAAATAGAAAGCTGCAGAATAAAATGGCATCGAGGCTTAACCAGGTCAGGGTTTCATTATTACATTAGCCTCTGTCTTTAGATGCAGGGAAAGTAAAAGGCTAATGAGCTGGTGTTCACCCCATGGGAGAAAAAGCATCCTTTGAAGCAAAGAGGGGAAAACGTCTAAAAACATAATAAAGGCAGTAAAATAAGTGAGGGAGGGGAAGCCACAAGGAAACCCTTGCAACTAAGAACTTTTGGCTCCAACCAGATTCCCTTTCTCCCTTTTTCTTGGGAACCCTTCATAAAATGACGTTTTTCTTCCCTCCAGGTCTGTTTCTCAAGGCCAACTTTCCCTCCTCCCTGCTCGAGGTCTCCCCGGCCAGGCCCCTGGCACAGGGAGCCCGAAGAGCAGTCCTCAGAGCAGGTCGTACCAGTGGCCTGCCTTTCCTCGTCACTGGAAATGCTCCATTCTGGTGAGGGCTGACTGGTGTCTAGGCTGAGGTTATCCCCGGGGGCCCAGATGGCTTCAGGTCTGATGCTTCTCTCACAAGCAAGATCAGCGCTCCCCATTAATGGAGTGGGCTGTGGTTTGGGGGGGAGGGGCTATGGAAACTCTACAGGGAGGAATCACCCCAATTCTTTGCTTTCTTCAGGGTGCACTGCAATGCAGTTTCAGCTGCCTAGAGCTCACCCCCCCCCCTCCCCCAGCTCTTTTAAAGTGCAATTTCCTGATCCCTTCTATGGGGAGAGCAAACACGCAGCCAGCAGGGTGGGTGTCCTGATTTCCACTATTCTGCTCACCTGTGCCCAGAACAGTGGTAGGAAGGAAATCAGCGCCCAGGATACCCCAGGAGCTGTCACTCAGGCTGGGGACTTGCACACCCAGGGAAGTTTTTCTTCTCACACTGTGGACCCAAAGCGCCTACCTGGCTCCCTCTACAGGCTGGAGCAGGAACTGAGACTTGGATGCACGCCTGCCTTCCCCACTGAGCAGTCAGGCTGAAATCCCCTCCCAGGCTTGAATCCCGCAGAACATTAGCAGCACCCCCACTTTAAACTTCCCAGACTAAAACTGGCAGCTGGGAGCATGGTTATGCAGAGCCCATCTCTGCTTGAAAAAGTACAATATTTAAAAAGCATTACAAAACATTATACAGTGAATGTCTTCTGTTTCTCCTTCCTTCTCCCCAGTAAACTCCCATTTGTTTCATTTTACTTTATTGGCTTACAAATACTCAGGGCTTTATGTTCCTAAAAACAAACAAATAAAAAATAAAACGAAATGATTTGAACATAAAAATGTAAAACTCTGTGTTCCATATATATCAGGATACATAAGATTTAAGAATCTTAGCATTTATGCCACGTTTAGCATGGAACCCCCACAGACCCTTTGATGCTTCCTAAAACCTTGGCAAGCATAGCCCAGCCCCTCCAGCATTGTTTGCAGGATGCCCGCAGGCAGTCCGCTGACTGCTTGAGAACGACAGGCGTGCAATTATCAAATCTATTAAAACAGCATTGGGTTTTGCAACACTTCCACTAAGCTCATTCTGTGGGACTGCAGCATCTCACCTGTGTGTCACTGCAGATTTGTTTTCCCCAAACAAGTAACTGCTGTGACAGGTAAGATCACATTTGAATCATTAGATAAGGTAGGGAAGGTGCTGAGGAGAGTCAAGAAAACCCAGATTTCCAGCCTTCTTTCAGACTGGACATTTCAAATCCTGCCCGGTGACACTCCTGTTCCCCATGTGAGTGGGGAGTAAATGGGAGAAACTGGTATCCAAAGGCATCGTGTGCCCATTTGGTGGAATGATAAAGAAAGGATGAGAGGTGGAAGTAGGACCCTGCTCAAATCAGAAATTCAGGAGCAAAGGAGAAGGAAGAGGAGAGAAAGGAGCTGAAGTGAGAGAGAGTGGGGGAGAGAGGGTTCTGGAGAAAGAGAGGGAGACGGGAGAGAGTGGAGAAGGAGAGGAGGGAAAGAGAAAATAGGAAGAAAGACGGGGAAAAATGGACACAGGGAGATGCAGAGATAGAGACTGGAACAGAGGGACCACGGTGGGAGAAATAAGGATACCCCGTGTGTTTATCCTGCAGGTCCAAACATAAGTGGTGAGAAGCATTTATGATTGGGAGATGACACCTCTCTTCTACCCCTGGGACCACAACTGGTTAAGGGCGGCCGGTCCCCTCCGCGGAACAGCAGTGCCTCGCAGCACGGGGCACATCTCGAACCCAGCTCACCCGATCGCAGTGCCGGGACTGGAGAGCAAGCCCGTGCTGCAAGCCTCTGCGTGCGTGTGAGTGAGTGAGCGGATGTGTGTGCGCGCGTGCACACAGCAAGCCTACCTCTTTCCCTCACATGCACTCCCACTCCCTCTCTTCCCCTTCCTCTTCTGCTCCCTCTCAAAACCGGCCCCGGAATAGCGAAGCCCCTTCTCCAGTACCTGGGATGAAGAGCAGGGCGGTTGTCGCGGAGAAGAAGATCCAGCAGGCTGGGTGGTACATTTTGAGGCTGCGGAGTCTCAGCTGCTGGGCTGGCGACCGCTTCTGCGGCTGCTACGGCTGCTGCCTTCCTCTGTGCTGAATTCTGAGCAGGTTTAAATCCAATGTTTGCAAAGGGAGGGAGAGAGCAAAAGAGAGAGGGAGCAAGAGAGAGAGCGCGAGAGATGGGAGCAGGCAGGCAACGTCTCTGATATATTTTTTTTTTCTTGCACATACACACAACTGGTAAGAATCATCAGCACCAATCTGTACAGGGCTCAGAGCAGACCTCCTCCGAGGCACGTATTGGCTCCACTCCCCCGAGCGTCACCCGGAGACTTTTCTATTTGGGAGGCTCCACTCCACTCGGAGGGTAGTTGAAGCTTTTCCCTTCCACGCCACTTAGCCGGAGCACAGCAGGGTGCACTGGTACCTGTGTGCATATGCCGGTGTGTGGCTTCCGTGGGTACACACCAGCCAGAGCCTTGCTGGCCAGTGGGGAGAGGGCTGGAAGTGTTACAGATCTTACCCAAGCAAGATTCAGGGCACAACAAGAAAGCAAATATGACCAAAGTTCTTGAAATTTCCTATTGGTTCTTTATTCCTGGTCCAGGCAGGGAGATGACTGGAACCTACCCAGAGGGACACTCAGACATTTAAACCTGCGTCCTGGTTCCCCATCCTGCCATTCAGGGCACTTGGAGGAAATTCAGTTTCCCCAGCAGGAAGATGGGCGCATTAAGATTATCTCACGGAGGATGCAAAGAGAACTGGACAGCTCCCCCCAATTAGAGCATTCTGAAACTCTACAAAGGCAAGAGGCTACAGAAGCCCAAACAATCGCTGTGCTGACAGCACAGGCAGAGATATAGTCAGATTAGATCGCAAGGAGGGGGAAACTTGCTGAAGTCATCGGAAATCTTCAAGATCAGAAGGCTTCGAACGGTATCTCCCTGGGTTTGTTTGTTGTTTTTTTTCCTTCCATTTTTCTTTTCCTCCTCACAATCCAGTCTGCCCCTTCATCTGGAGTAGCAGATTTTAGGAACAGTATTTCTGAGCATGGCTTACCTCAGAACTTTCTCCTGCTGGACACCGGTTCTGAAAAAGGCCTGCAGCCCTAGGAGGGCATGCTTGTGAGTGGTACATTCTGCTTGGTGAGTAAACGCTCTCCCTAAAGTATCTGCTGAACTTGGAGGCTGTGGGATAAGGATGGCAGTAGGAACTGGGCAAATATATCAAAACAGTGTTTCTGTCCCAGGGTGTCCTCCAAAGACTCCACCATGGCTTGGACTCCTTTCTAGTTCCAAGTGTATGTGGCTCAGTTTCTGTGCCCATCCATATGGGAACCTTCTTCCCTCCTCCCCAGCTGCAATTGCTAATGGTTTCCAAGCACCCACCATGGGACCGATATACACATGTATTATTGTAGTTCACCCTCGCCCTAGTTTTGCTCCATTGGCATCATTACCCCTGGATTTTAATAGGCTAAAACTGCAGTTCAGAGATGTTTAGCATCTTGCTAAATGCCACAGAGTTAATCAGCGTCAGAATTCAAACCCAGGTTGGTCCCACAACAAAACTTCACCCAGTTTTCAAGCAGCTATGCCTATAACCAATTGCCAACAAGTTATTTCTGTCTAACAGAGCTCCTGTTCTACAAAATTAAACCTGTTTGCTTTTACAGAAGTAAAACAATTAATTACTTCTCTCCTTAGAACCACATCTAAAAACCTTTTGAGGCAAGTAGAAAATATATGATAGTATCTCACCTGCAACTTATAAAGTATCTACTTAATATGAAGTTCTTTTTTCTTTTCTTTTTTTTAAGGCTGGGTCTATAGAGAATAAAATTTGCCCTTGTCTGAAAAGGGCATACAATAGATTTGAAGAAAGCAGCCAAAAATTAACATATTTTTGACCATTTATAAAAGATAATACATACTATTAAGTCAAATTTTATAGAGCCAGTAGTTGCAAACATGCCATTCACAAGCAAACTGACCTGTGAGTCCTTTGAACAATGCCAGCATCCTACAGAAATTCATAAGACTTTGGAGAACAGAACTGGGAAGGAGGAATCAGATCAGCCATTGAAATTAAATGGATATTCCCAGACCAAGAAACAGAGCAGACACAGACTGAAACCCTTCAGGAAACAATATTAAAAACTGGGAGAGAAGTTGAAGGATGAAAGACACAGTAGAAAAAGGCCTTGAATCCTAAACCTATGATATTTAGAAGTTTCCTGTTGCTGCTGGGAAACGCTCATTCCTTTCTGAGCAGGGGAGTGCTTTGAATAAGGAGAACTTAACTTGTTGGAATTAATCTGGGTAAACTGCACAGGACAGATCGAGACAGGTGTACTTGTTAGTAGGCGTTGGCCAGACTTAAACGTTCTGGAACTGGGTGGTCACAATGGAGGAAGAAAAGCAGGGGCCGGGTGAGAACAGAAGAGTGAGCAGGACTTGGTGAGACATGGCATCGTACGGATAACAGGCAACATTTCTGCACCCTCTGTGGACCAAAGGTTTTTAAAATATCATCACATTTTATCCCTAACTTTTTCTTTCAAGAAAGTGTTGTAATTTTTTACCTTTTTAAGAGATGAGGAAATTAAGATTCAGAGAGGTTAAGTAATTTATTCAGGATCACACAGCTAATTAGTAACACAGTCAGAATTCAAACCCTGAGATGATAGTATCGAGCACTGTCATTTTATTGAATATCCAAGTGCCAACTCCTCTGTTATTGGCCTTGTAAATCCCTCTTTGTCTTCTCAACAAGCCAGTGAGATAGACATTGTTATCCACATAGCAGTCACAGAGTTTAAATAACTGCCCAGTGCAGCAGAGTCATCCAGGCATGAAGCCAGGCCAGCCTTCACCACCGGGCTTTGACCACAGTAGGCAGAGGAGGAATTCGCAACCTTCAGAACCTAAGCATCAAATGTGTGTTGTGCCCCTCAATGGACTCCGAGGGCATGGAGCTACACATGGCCCAGCCCCCAACCCCACCCTGGGGGGGCAGGAAGGACACACAGACTACCCCTAGTGTGCTGATGGGTGAATAGGAATTACACTTTAACAACATTTATTGGACCAGACACAATGCTAGGAACTTCTCAAGTGTTTTCTTTTTATTCTTACTATACCCTATTGCTAGTCCTACTCCACAAATGAAGAAATAAACAAAGTTATAGAAATTCCCAAGTCCCTTTTCCAAGGCTAGTAAGTTCAGATAAATCTGGGTCTTTCTTACCCCAAAGTTTATGTTCTTTCTCTATTTTCTGTAAATTATATTTTTGTTTTAAAAAATCCCCATATATTCAACCAAACCATTTTTTAATAACACATACACACCCTCTACCTTTAATTAAATTCACATTTAACAAACATCAATGTGTCAAAAAATATTGTCGTTTTAAAAATTTGTATGCCTAATTAAATATTTCTCAAGAAAGCACATAAATATCTGTTTTTACTGATCAATTCTTCTAAGTCTATTATATGATTAAAACATACGTCTATTTTATTTTTTCAGTAGAAGAAAAATATAGATAGATATATATTTAATCAATAGATGGCATAAACTCTGAAAAGAGATACTATGGTCTGCTGGGTCTATTTCGACACCTTAAAAATAGAAATAAAAATGCTTCAATGCATATTTGCTAGGAGGACTGCTCTCTTCTCAGGGGTAAATAATATGCAATTTTATACCTTTTATGAATCTTTTTTTTTCTTCTTTTTCTAAAGCAAACAAAATCATCAAAACTGTATTTAAATAGCAATAAGGTAGAGGAACAAACCAACTGAAACCAGGCAATTGTGCAATGAAGCTGATTGCCACACTTTTACTTCTGCCTGCATCTCTTTCCTCTGGACCAGGGAGAGTTGCTAGGCAAACCTCTCCAAAGAAAGGAGTCCAAGCTTATCAGAGGTAGAAGGGAAATGGGGGATGCTGAGTCAGGACTGAGATCTTCACCAATGAAAGAGAAACCTGGGTCCCAGTCCTGCCTCTCTACCTACTAGCTGCATGACCTTGGGTAAGGTATACAAGGACTCCCTCTGATCTATACTTAATGTTTTTGTTATTGTTGTTCTTGTTATACAGAGGACCACATTAATTAAGAGATCGCTTTTTGGTACTTCATATATTTATTCATGTATTCATTCATGTAATAAATATTAATCATGTACCTACTATGGGCCAGGGAAAAACACCCACTATGCATGATGTGCAGCAGGTGTAATGGACAGCAACACAAAAGGCTGTCCTCAGCCACCTAAAATTCACAGAGTAGTAGGGAAACTCATATTAAACCGTTATTTATATCATTAATTATTCATGTGGTAAATGATTATAGAACAAATATAGGTGGTTAAGAGAGCAGAAAATAAAGATAATGCAACTAATGAAGGAGGGGAGATGGAGGATTTGGGAAGACAGCCCCAAGAAGTGACCTCTAAGCTGGGCTGGAAGGCGGAGCTGGCCGGAGGAGACAAGCGGACATTGTTCCTGGCAGCAAGCACAGCCTGTGCGGAAGCCCCAAGGCAGGGACATGACACGTGTAGACACTAATGCTCCTTCGTGTAATTCACATCCACCAACTTTATACAGAAATCAGCTTGGTGAACAGTGTGAAGATGATGGATTGGTGTACTTGGAGCCTACTAAGAAACAAAGGAGGACAGAATTTTAGATATGGTAACACTGAGTTTTCTTTCTGTAATAATTAATTAACTAATTAATTAATTTTTTTTTTTTTAAAAAAGGACAGGTGATAAAACTCTGTTGGTTAAAATCTGTCATGTTAGCTATAAATATTCCCAGACAAAATGGAGCCTCCCAGGCTATATGTGATTCACTGAGTGCAAGTTCAAGACTCTGAAGGCACATTAACTTTAAACTACAAAGGTGCATTTGGTTCAAAGGAGCAAGAACTTGCTAAATGTCTGGCTTATGACTAAAAGAATAAACCTTCTGAAGTTCTGGAGGCTTACAATGGTTGTCTTACTTCTGCCATTGGGCCTCAATCTCTTCGTGATACTTTCTCTAACTTTTAACATGTTCACAAAATATCTTGGCCATGCCCATGATAGTTTTAACAGTAAATACCATATCTGAAACACCCCCTAGGTCAATTTCCCTGCTAAGTGGCTAATATGCACAATATCGACTTTCACATCAATCCATCCCACAAAGTTGACCTATGACACTTTTTACAAACATGTCACCTAGGACTTCTCCAGACCCCACAGAGAACTAACTGAGGGGAGATTCCCACTCAGAGCTGTTGCACCCCCAAGACCTTCTGATGCACTTACATGAAGCCATTATAAAGATTTACTACATGACTGCCAGCATCACGCATCTTTTCTTATTTAGAAAACGTTCATCCAAACAATCTATTACTTGGTTTTTCTAGTTACTAGTATATACTTAAGGTTTCTAAGGAAAACAGTGCTCCAAATCCCCCTCCTCAAAGCAGCCACTTCCATCTCTTTAGATGTTTTTGCTCCTTTATATACTTTTTAAAATGTGCTTTTTCTGCTATTTCTTATTTGACAATATTTCAAATTATCTATTGAATCCCTACTACAAAGGGTAAAGATTTAGCCCTGCTAACTGCCAAATCCTTACACTTCTCCTCTTTCCATCAAGCCGATATAAATGTCACAGTTTTTAATTACATCCATATTTAGTATTGACATTGTTATAATTATTGTCTTTCTTTTACACTTTTTTTTACTTTTCACAGAGATAATATTTGCCTTTTTGTTTCATTTGCTTAATTTTCATAGATATATCATTAAAGCTCTCCAAACTTGCTGTGGAATTTTAAAATTTATTTCAGTTTAGTTAAATAAATCTAGTAATTCATAGGCATTGTGTGGGTTTTTTTGTTATTGTTGTTGTTTTCGTATTTTTTTTTCTAAAGTTGGAAATGGGGAGGCAGACAGACTCCCACATGCTCCTGCCTGGGATCCACCTGGCATGCCCACCAGGGGGCGATGCTCTGCCCATCTGGGGCGTCGCTCTGTTGCAACCAGAGCCATTCTAGCACCTGAGGCAGAGGCCACAGAGCCATCCTCAGCACCCGGGCCAACTTTGCTCCAATGGAGCCTTGGCTGCGGGAGGGGAAGAGAGAGACAGAGAGGAAGGAGAGGGGGAGGGGTGGAGAAGCAGATGGGTGCTTCTCCTATGTGCCCTGGCCAGGAATCGAACCCTGGACTCTTGCATGCCAGACCGACGCTCTACCACTGAGCCAACCGGCCAGGGCATAGGCATTGTGTTTTAAGGGCATTTTTTCTGTGGCCTTCATCCTCCTATTCCTGATCAGTCACCTGGGACTTTTTTTTTACAAAAAGCATACATTGCCCTGTGTCTCTCTTATTTTCTGAATCTAAATTTTCTTCTCTCTTGGTGTTTCTTGTTTTATTATAGCCAATCTTTTAATAGTTTTCTGCTAAAGTATAGGTAAGTGGTCTTTTGCTAGGGGTGGGGGGTGGCTTGCATATTCAAAATGACTTTATTCTAATCGCACTCAATTTATATTTAGTTCATTCATCTGCAAATAGAATCCTAGGTTGACATTAATACCCTCTTCAAATTCGGAAACCATTTCTCCATTTTCTTCTAAGTTTAAGCATTGTTGTCGAAAAGTCCAATGAATGTCAATTTGTCTTTCTTTTTAAGTGAGATGGCCATTTTTTTTCTAGTACACATTGTGAGTATTCTTCTTATTTGCAGCTTCTCAAAATTTCACAAAGTTGGTTTTTTTAATGCAGCTCTCTCTATCTCTATCTCTTTCTTTCTCTTAATGTGTCAAGCACTCAATATACTCTTTCCATGTAGAAAATTCATGTTCTTCAACTCTGGGAATTTTCAGTATTTCTTTAATATTATGTCTTTGTAATGTTTCTCTCCTCTAGATTATTTATTTTTATAAAATTCCTATTACATGGATGTTTGTCTTCTGGATGAATTCCCTAATTTTTTTATATTTTCTCCTTGCTTTTTCATCAAGGTGCCCTTGATTTGAATTTTTAATTCTCCTACTAATTTTTTTAATTTTTATTTATTGATTTCAGCAAGAGAAGAAGGGGGGAAGAGAGAGAGAGAGAGAGAGAGAGAGAGAGAGAGAGAGAGAGAGACAGGAACATCAAGCTGTTCCTGTATGTGCCCTGACTGAGGATCAAACCAGCAACCTTTGTGCTATAACCAACCAAGCAATCCACCCAGAGCACCTACTAATTTGTTTTTAATTCTACTACAAACAGTTCATTTTTAACTATTTTCCTGTAGTCTAATTTTTTATAGTGCCTCTGCCTGTTCCATGGTGACAATATCTTCCTATATCTCCTTGAGGGTATTAAAGCTTCCTGAGGGTCCCAGCGGATGCTGGAAGTGCAGTCTGCAATTCCTCAGTGTCCTTTTATTCTTGCTCATGTGTTTCCTTCTTTGTCTTTCATGTGGGAAAGCTTCCTCAACTGTCTGGTGCTTTATAGTCTTCTTTTTGGATTTAAGAGTAAAGCAAAAAAGACTGATGGAATCTCTGAGTTTATCAATGGAGTTTGTCTAATGTTGAACTTTTATCAGGCAAGGAACTAGCTTTGGGACTCTTGTCCCCAAATATCAGTACTTGTAAGGCTTTTTGTCTTGAGCCACTCAAGTTTCTCAATTGTCCTGCCAGAAGGGGCACATCTTGGCTTCTAGATTTCTGAAGAAAACCTGGTGGGTTTCACCATTCAAGATGAAGATATCCTCAACCTTTTGTTCTCAGCACAGTGCCTTAACTCTGTGGCTGAGCCTGGAGCCTCCCTTCTTTAATGCCTTCAAAAAAATAAAAATTTTTCATGCTAATGTGAAAGAAGCAGAGAAGTCTGGGGGTGGAGGGGAGTCTAAGACAGAGTTTTAGCCAATCCTTCGTTTTCAGCTCCTCCTCATTTCTGCATTCTAAGGTACACTTACCTGTCCATGCTGGGCCATCCTGGGTTCAGTGGTATTAACCTGCCCAGTTCTATCTACCAGAGCCATCTGCAGACCCTTACATCTCAGGACTTTTTATTCACTACATCAGTTGTCACTGGTTCTTTTCTTTTCTCCAAGAAAAATCCATTTTCTATCCATTTTTATTTTCTCTTCCAATTTTTATTTTTGTCCTTGGAGTCTATACCTTTTTAACTCTTTGCTATAATTTTTGTGGGATTTGAGAAGTCATGGAGGTCAACCCTTCCTGGTTAACTGCACACTAGTTCATTAACTGAGTGTCATAGAGCAGAAAAGCATAAAGCTGAAGTGATGTGCAAACTGGAAGAATAGAAATATGAGCTCTTGCTGTTGACGTGCACGTTGAAGACTAGAACACTTATAAACCCACCTGTTTACTTCATCCCCCACGTAAAATGTCACAGAGTAGAGATTAATTAACCCCTTTCCAGATAGAGAGTAAAGAAGAATTACAATTAAAATACATGTCCCAAAGGACCAACAAGTCAAGGAAGAAGCCATGACTAGATTCTACATATCCCAACAATTAGGTTTTTTTCTATGAGTCAATTCCAACAATGAATGCTTTTTCAATTATTATTCTTGTTCTTGCTGTTGTTACCAATTACATAGCACTGCCCTAATGCATATCCAACCCAGAAACTAGCTAGCTTTGCTCAAGACAATATATTACCCTATCTCACATTCATCATAACACCTTCTAGATACACCTGATCAAAATTTTGATAAGTATTAAAAAAATACCTGATTTTCACCTATGTATACTTCCTTTTTCCCAGAAAACAGCTTTCAAGCAAGAGCTGGCATATTCTAGTTAGTGAGAAGTCATTACCCCTTTCCCAAGGTAAAATGCGGATGGTGCAAGGACACCCACACCCCGTGTGAGTGAAGGCAAGGCCCAGCACCCATCTCCAGATTCCCGCCCAGAGCCTGTGCATCGCGCCCCCCTTCTCTCTCCGCCCTCTCTCTCTCTCCCTCCCGTTTCCTGTCCTCCTTTCCTCCCTGTGTGGAGGGGCTGCTCCCTGCACTCTTCTCCGGATGAAAAGGCTACTCTTCTTTCCTTGACATCTTGTTAGGCTGTGAATACACATCTCCTGATTTGCATTTGGTGGAGGAGAAAAAGAGAAAGTGAGGGGGAGGGGTGAAGAAAAAGAAAAACACACAGTCACACATTCCCTGACTTCATGGCTACCAAGGGCACATGTTCAGTCAGTGACAGAGAATTTTAACTTTGTCTCTTTCTGCCTCCCCGCCCCGCCCGGCCTCTCCATCACACCAGCTGCCGCTCTGGCTCCACCCAGCCCAGGGCCACTTGCCCTGCTCCGAGGCATCCAGCACAGAGAGAAGGTCTCAGTCCTCGCCCCTCCTCCACGCCTGAGCACAGACCCGGCTGACACTGACCCTTTGTGTGAAGCTCCAGACCCAAAACGTTTTCTTGCAGGATAAAAATTTCAGGGGGCCCCCAGAGGCCTTGGTCGCTAAGGCTGGCCCCAGAGACAGCGTGACAATGACTTCAGGGGTTGTTCAGCCTGTTGCTTTTACCAATTTTCAAATAACGCTCAAATAATTAAAAGGCACGCGGCTAGGGATTATACACCTCGGTTACAATCGAGGTTCTGACATTTTCTAGGCGTGGGGCACTTAATCCCACATTCATCTCCTCCCAGGGACCCGTGCTCAGTGCACGGGGAATGCACAAGTTCTGTAAAGGACTAGGCTACACCCAAAATCGAACACAGAAGGGGCTGTGCTGGTCCCTGGCACCTCGGGTCTGGGAGATCAGCCTCTGTGTGATAAAGGGGCTGAGGAAACTGAGGTATTAATTACTTCAACTCAATGTGTGTCTTTTTTTTTTTTTTTTTTTTTTTTTTTTTTTTTTTTTACAGAGACAGAGAGAGAGAGTCAGAGAAAGGGACAGACAGACAGGAACAGAGAGATGAGAAGCATCAATGATTAGTTTTTCCTTGCGCATTGCGACACCTTAGTTGTTCATTGATTGCTTTCTCATATGTGCCTTGACCGTGGGCCTTCAGCAGACCGAGTAACCCCTTGTTCGAGCCAGCGACCTTGGGTCCAAGCTGGTGAGCTTTGCCTAAACCAGATGAGCCTGCGCTCAAGCTGGGACCTTGGGGTCTCGAACCTGGGTTCTCATCATCCCAGTCCAACGCTCTATCCACTGCACCACTTCTGGTCAGACTCAATGTGTGTCTTTCTACGTGGAAAACTAAATCAGCATCTAATCATGGGCCATGTTAGCTTGCTTTTAATTAGCAACCGTGGCTGAGCACCCATGAAACACAGTGAAGAGTTGGGTCCCAACAGAGACTCAGTCACTCCAGACAGCGTGTCCCTGATGTCCTGCCCTACAGTTTTCTAGGGAAGGAAAAGAGCAGAGCAAACGACAACAGGGAAACCCCTTGGAAACTAACCACCAGCCATACAAATGCCGCATATGATTGTTGTTGCCACTGATATTAAATTCTCTAGGCCCTGGCCAAATCTGTGTGTTTTATTCAGAATGTACTTACTGTTAGCCGAAGATATTGGGACCATTTACTAAATGAGATCAGCCAGCACAGTATTTTTAAATAATCCCTGCTTCGGTGTAGCCTCCATGCACACCTTTAAAAATGGAAACCCTGGAACGTGGCGTGATGATAGAGGGAAAAAACACACTCAGGCCCCATCTATTTGGACTGGAAATTGTGGAGAGCTCAAGATTGAAATGAATCTGATTTGCCTCCTCAGCAGCGGGTTGACTTACTTTTCAGCGGAATTGCAGCACTTATGTGAGGATGCTCTCCTGGCAAAATTACATTCTTCAAGCTTCACTAGCTACCTGTGTTTGACACACTTGCTTTTGCTTTCAATATTTCCTTGAAGGATGTTAAGAGCCTACGGGGCTTCCAAAGTTCAGTTCAACTAAAGACTCACAAGTTAGGAGGCTAACTTCAAGATCCCTGCTCAGATGGCTGCCCCGCTGAACTGCATCCTCATGAAAGGAAGTGGGTTTCCTGCTTTTTTGGGTGTGTTTTCTTTTTGCTCAGGGGCATGCTGAGGACTCCCTGGAATGCACAATTCTCCCCCAATCTATGTCATGCTTGGAACAGAGAAGCGGATACAAACTGAGAGATCAGAGCCCGAGGAGAAGTTTACGTGGACACTGAGGGGCGCTTAGAGCAGAGTTCAGTGGACTCGGGCTCCTTTTGTTATCTTCAACATCAACAACGTGGGTCTCTCATTATTTCCACCTCTGACAAAGGTTTTGAATTCACCAGGAAAATTGGTCCTCTGGCCCTAGCAACCCTGGATCAAGGACAATGATTAAGTCAACAAATTCCAATGACCCTTGGCCTCCTTTCCAGATGAATCTCTTGTTGTTTGACATTATCACGTCCAGAGTCTCCTTGAATTAGCAGAAATGTGCCCTTGCTGGATGGCTCAGTTAGGTTAGAGCATTGTCCATAAGCACAGAGATCGTTGGTTTGATCCCCGGTCAGAGCATATACAAGAACTGATCAATGTTCCTGCCTCTCTCTCTCTTTCTCTCTCTCTCCCCACCATTCCTCTTTCTCTAATATCAATAAATTAAAAACACATTTTTTAAAAATTATCAGCAATGTATGGCTAGAAAAAAATCACTTCATTTCTCTTAGTGGCAAAATACAAAAACGGGGGGCCAAGGGGTTAGTCGTTGCAGCCAAACCCCCACACACTGAGTGGCCTCTGCTTGGTGCTCCCCTGTCCCCAGGAAGCTATGCTTCACACTCAGGGTCGCTTTGGAACTCACCAACTGTCTCTTTCAGAGCCACCTGCCATCACAGCTTGGCCTGACAAGGTTCCAAAGTCCCCACAAAAGAGGTCCCAGCCACCAATATGACAGAATTTTGATGTGGAGCTCGGTTCGTGAAGCCTTGTGCCAGGAACCACCAACGCCAGGGCTTGGATTGGCGGGATCCAGGCCGAGCAGGGCAAGCAGCAATGGGCCCAGCTGTGCCAAAGGCCCCACCTGGCTCCCCATTGCCCAGCCATGACATTTTGTCCATGACCTTGGAGCACAGGACCTTGTCACGCCAACACCCTGACCTCTGACAGCAAAGAAGAAACATCCTCTCACCGGCACTTTCTCTAAGAGCCTTAGGACCCTCTCTCACCCAGTCCCCTGGACAGATGGGAGGCCCAGGACGTAGGTCCACAGCTTCCAACAACTTTCCTTTGAAACAGTGTATGCCAGCCTAGCAAACTCGCTGCAGGAGCACCAGATCTGCCCCTCAGACACCTTTTCTATGTCTAACAGTATTTTTTAATGAAATATCTTGCCAGTCATTAAACATCTGCTCACCCAGAATTTTAGTTATTCTTGAAAAAGTCAGCAAAACTCCAGCTCTGCATTCTCCATCCATGGGGGCCCCGCAAGGCCCACCTCACTCATGTTTATGACCTTCCTGGGCTGCGAGCCTTGGCCTCCCCTGCTCCTGTGGGGTACATTTTCTCCTACCCCCATTCCCCATCTGTAATTAGGATAAGCTAGAAAACAGAGAATGCCTTTATCCTGACCCAAGCAAACACCACCAGAGGCTTAGAAATTATCAAACGTTCCCCCCATGTAAGATAAACAGCAAAGAGCTCATTTTGCAAGGGATCAACATTACCCATCTGGATATCTCAGTATGCTGATCATGAAGCTTTCATTACAGTTCTATAATAAGTTGCAGAAAATACTGTCCTCCCAAGAGGGATGTTCATGTTCCAGGAAACTTGGAAAATGAGACAGGGGAGGTGAAAAGTCATGTGTGACCTTCATGAGCACATGCAGGCAGAGGGACCAGCGAAAAATATATAAAAAGAAAAGATTACATTATCTGTTCGGTGCTGGTCAGTTGGGCTTTAATAATAGTCAGGGGAAGAAAGAAGTTCCCAGGAAGGGTCCACTTAGTGACACTGAGATCATTTTCCAGGACACTAATGCAAAAATGAAACAGTAAAACTCTTCAATGATATATTCTAGTAGGAGAGAAACCTGTTTAAAATATAATTACCACTCAGTAAAACAACAAAAAATATAGATAATATAGTATACAGATGGTATATTATAGAATTATACACCTGAAACCTGTATAATTTTATTAACAAATTTCCCCCCAATAAATTCAATAAAAATGTTTCAAAAAGATCTTAAAAAGCAAATCCAGCTCTCCAAAATAATAATAATAATAATAATAATAATAATAATGAAAAAAAAACCCTTAGCTTATTTTCTGTAATGCTTCACTTGTTTTTTAAGTAAAAATTTTGTCAGAGGGACTCGCAAATTTGAATGATGGTATAAAGCAGAGTCCCTGTTGTCCCCCAGGACTGAATGAGATGAGAGAGGGAGGGACAGGGTGGGTAGTGAAGCATTCGGTTCCACAGAATGAAAGCCAACAAGACTGGATATCGATTTTGGCTTTGGAAGAACAAGGCATTTAGAAGCAGGCAGCAGTGCTGAAAGAGCTCTCCCCTCCTCCCAGTAGATACCAGCAAGTGCTTGATGGGAAAGAAACTAATTTGAGTCAAGAGTCCTTGAGAGTTTCTACGCAGCACAGATGTGGAAATACCATCTGGTAACGGTGAACGCAGCAACCCAGGTTTTCTGATTGTCTGAGGGTGAAAAGGGACCACAGGTAGATTTCCGGCTTTGGGCAGGCTCCTTGTTTTGTGACAATTTTCTGGGGAGAAAAATAGTATCAAATTGCAACCTGTGAT
The DNA here is from genome assembly GCF_036850765.1 of Saccopteryx bilineata. Taxonomy (NCBI): domain Eukaryota; kingdom Metazoa; phylum Chordata; class Mammalia; order Chiroptera; family Emballonuridae; genus Saccopteryx; species Saccopteryx bilineata. The sequence goes on from NC_089491.1 coordinate 243,539,043, forward strand.
GTTACCAGGAAACAGAAAACTTGTGTTTGGTCCTGTGATCACCACTTTTGCTTCTCGAGTCTCTGGGGCTAGGATCTTCTCAGGACTGCTCTCTGTATCCCAGCTATAGTCTTCAGGAGGTATTCAGCAGATGTGCATGGAATGAATGCATTCACGAATGAGTGAACATGCTAGGCTTTGTACAAAACCATGTTCGCAGCATAGGACACAAACCATAATCAGAGAGGCAAAATGCAGATAGCAAAGAGACTTAAGGGCCTGACCTGTGGTGGTGCAGTGGAGAAAGCGTCGACCTGGAATGCTGAGGTCATCGGATCAAAACCCTGGGCTTGCCTGGTCAAGGCACATATGGGAGTTGATGCTTCCTGCTTCTCCCCACTTCTCTCTCTCTCTTCTCTCTAAAATGAATAAAGTCTTAAATTCATTAAAAAAAGAGAGAGAGAGAGAGACTTAGGGATCAAACAGGTCTAGTTGGAAACTAGCTGTGTGACCTTAGACAAACCCCTTCCCCTCTCTGAGTCTCACTTTCCTTAACAGATTAAGATAAACATGCCCATTTGGCAAGGTGGCCACGAGGAGTACGTGAGAGAGAAAGTCTGTAAAGTTCTGAGCCTACTGCTTAAGAACTCAGCAAAGGGAAGCTGTTGTTATTACTGATCCTGCAACAACCTGGCTTATTGATTTTTAGGAAGCCTCCATCTGGGGCTGATCCTGCAGATTCCCCATTGGAAATTTGCTGGCTCCCGTTCTAGGTCAAACGTACTCCTCTACACCCCCATGGTGACATTGAGCAGATGGCTTCCCAGGCTCTCACTTCCAGAACTCTTCTTTTTTTTTAATAATTTTATTTTTTTAATGGGGCGACGTCAATAAATCAGGATACATATATTCAAAGATAACTCTTCATCAGACTCCTTCTGCAACCTGTCAGGCTGATGAGAAGTTTCTTCTTCAGGGTCTGGGCTTGAATAAAACCACAGAGTGAGGGTTTCAACTCTCGTGACTGAACCTTAGATTCTTTCCTCCTTAACATCTTGATCTGTCATTGTCAGTCTTGTCGTGGAGGGCTCCCCCTGGCATGCCCCAGGGCACTTTCTACTTGGCTCTGTGTGGTCTGTGTTTTCTCATTGTCCTGGCCCAGCCACGAAACAATCAGAAATATAGAAACTTACATTTATCGCAAATAACTTTTGTCTCAGTCAAGTGAAATTATACTTAAAATAAAGGTGCAATAGATAGCTAAGCCATTTCCTGAATCACTAAAGGTTTGATTTCTTCTTTCTAGCTCTTAGAGATGGATCGGCAATCAATGTGGCAGAGGCAGCTTATCGCCGTATAAAACACCAAATAGATCAGGGCAGTAGACCAGAGTTTGGGATGGTGGCTCTGGCGGGGTGTCAGGCCTCTCCCATCTTCAGTTTTCTCATCTCTACAATGGAGATAAGCAAAACAACCATGCCTCCATACTATTATGAGAAATGAATGACAAAATGTGTACATCACTGAACATAGTGCCTGGCATAGAGAAAGTATCCCAAGTGTTGTCAGCTATCACCATCATTATAAGTGAATTCGATCAGCATTTATCTTGTGCTAAACTCCATATGAGGCACGTGAAATACAGTGGAAAGCACCAGACAGGGCCTCTGGCCTACTAACTTTAAAATCTAGGGGTAGGCGGAGCCTTTGGGTAAATAGCCACACATAGATGTCATCATAATTTTGCTGATTGCCTTGACATGGAGATGCATGCTGTTAAAGAGGACAATGGGGAGGTGCGACTGGTCAGGGACAGCTTTCCTGCGGAGGCAGTTTCGTCTGAGGCCCGAAGGAGGAGAAGTTAATTAGGTTAGGGCAGAGAAGGGGTGTCCTGGGCAGAGGAAACACCCCATGTGGGAAATGACCATGCGTATTTAAGGCGTCGAAAGGAGACCCAGGTGGCAAGAACATAGAAAATGAGTGGGACGGTGGGGCAGACTTGTCAGAAGGAGGAGTGGGAGGCACTCTGCCAGGATGCTTTGGCTTCATCTTAAGAATAATGGGGAGCTATGGAAGATTTCTAATTCGGGGAAAGAGGAGGTGCACGATCACTCTGCATGCAGCATGCAGAATAGGTTGGAAGGGAGCAAACATGGATGTGGCCAGTTAAGAGATGCACTGCAGTTGTCCAGACAGGAATGAAAGAGTTATCTAAAGCAGTAGACAATGGTGATGGATAGAATGCCCTGGGTGGACTGTAGAGATTTTTAGGAGACAGGATCCACAGGATTGATGGATATGAGAATCAGATAAGGGGAATTGTCAAGACCAATTTTTTTGGTTCCTGGTTATATTTCTGGATGGACAGAATGTCAATGACTGAGAATGGCTTCACTGGATTTAGACCCAGTTTAAGAAAACAGTACAGGCCCTGGCTGGTTGGCTCAGTGGTAGAGCATCGGCCTGGAATGCAGGAGTCCCGGGTTTGATTCCTGGCCAGGGCACACAGGAGAAGCGCCCATCTGCTTCTCCACCCCTCCCCCTCTCCTTCCTCTCTGTCTCTCTCTTCCCTCCTGCAGCCAAGGCTCCATTGGAGCAAAGTTGGCCCGGGCGCTGAGGATGGCTCTGTGGCCTCTGCCTTAGGTGCTAAAATGGCTCTGGTTGCAACAGAGCAACGCCCTAGATGGGCAGAGCATCACCCCCTGGTGGGCATGCTGGGTGGATCCCGGCTGTGCGCATGCAGGAGTCTGTCTGATTGCCTCCCCGTTTCCAACTTCAGAAAAATACAAACAAACAAACAAAAACAGTACAAACTCAGTTGGTAAAGCAGGATAATATGCCAGCTAATAGTTCTAGAGTCAGACTACCTGGGTCCTAATCCCATATCTACCATTATAGATAATATGACCTGAAACTCTCCAAACTTAATTTTTTCAATGACCCCAGCCTACTTCATGGAGTTGATATAAAGATTAAATGAGACAATTAACATAAAGCTATTAGCACAGTGCCTGGCACACAATGATAGCTCAATGCTTGGTTACTAATATACTCACCTGGGGCCATGTTGACCTGCAATTGCATTGGAGACATCAATTAAGAAATTAAATATATAAACGTGCAGCTCAGAGGAGAGTTTTTGACTAAGAATAAGGATTTGTGAATTATCTTTGGGTAGGTGGTGATTAGTAGAGTCATTTTCCCCTCTCTCTGGATTTCTTCAAGTTCATGTAATAGGAACTTTAGCTTCCTCAGGAAAAGTATTGGAAAATAAGCTGCTGTCTTTGCTTTACCTCTCTCTGTTCCGCTCCCCCCCCACCCCAACCAGGAATAAGATTGATTTATTTGATTAGTGAGATGACAAAGGTCTGACATGTCTGTGTCCTTGTTCCTTTACTGGGCAGGGTTAATGCATTACCAGTCTCTGTGCATATACATTGATTCATTTATTTATGCTCCCTCCCCCCTGCCCAACTTTTCCCTTAAAAAGACCATCTGTAGTTTACGTGTGTTCTTCTTTCTGTTCCTTCCTCTTCCACGTGGTAAGCCCTCTGGCAGGTCCTTTCTCTACAGCTACAGTTGACAAATTATTCTGCCTGTAGCTGAGTGAATAAAACCAATTGGGAGAAAGAAGGGCATTAAGCGAGAAGCTTGTTTTGGACTTGAGTCAAGACTGCATTCGGCAATTCAGCTTTACTCATAATAAAATGGATAGTTTGATGCCTGTTTGACTTTGTATTTCTCCATTGGTTCAGACTTTAGTGGGAGAGAGAAATTATTAACTTTGTCTTTTAACCCCAACAGTCATTGAAGCAATCACTGAGATAATTTCAGGTAAATTAGACAGGGATAAGAGGACCTGGAACTGAGTCTTAAAGATCACTTTTTACTGTCCCACTTAAAGAAGGACTAGTCAAGGACATGGAGTGGGGGAGGCTGATTAAGACATATGTGTGTTATACAGTCCAAGAGAAGAAAGAGTCTGAAGGAGGAGGGATTGATCAACAACACAGAAGGTGACCAAGAATTTGGATAAGATGATTATTATATTTTTTTCTATTAGATTATCTACTGAGGTCATCAATTGCCTTGGTAAACATTCTTTTGTAGGAAAAAAAAGGAGGGGTAGAGGACAGAAGCCAGACTGCTGTGGGAAGAAGGAGGGGAAAGTGAGGAAAAGGAGAAAGAACATAAAGGCAACTTTCCAAGAAACTTGTTATGAAAAGGCAGGGAAAGATAGAGTGGTAATTTCTCTTTCTAGACCTCAGTGTAGATCTCTGTGCCAATGGAACCCCAACACTGCGTTTCATAGCAGACTTGGAGAAACTTGGCTCTGTTCTGTGTATATAATTCCCTCCACCTTCACCCAGACTCTCTTTTTGGAATTGTTGATTCACAGGAATGAACAGTGCTCACATTTTTTCCTTTTAGAACAATGCTGAAACAATCTCTTATATAAATGAAGATCCCAATTTGACCAATTCATTTGATTATGATGTCTATGCCAACAATCCCTCTACCAGAAAATAAAACGAATTGGGTCTTTGTGTTTTCCTGACAAGGATTATCAAGAGTCACTCTCCTTTTCCGTGATATTATAGCACCGGGTATATTTTCTGTTGTAATACATATCACAAGGTCCAGTAATTATTTCTTACCTATCTGTGCCCACCCCCAGCTAGTAAACCCCTCTAGGGCAACAATTTCATTATTTTTACTTGTTTCACATGGTAGGAACTCAATAAGTGATTGTAAAATAACTGAGGAGTGGCAACATCTTCCCCTATGCCCAAGGTGTTTTCTGTTGACAAAATTGGATTTCTGTGTTAGACACAGACCAGGGGAGACTAAGGGGACATGCTGACTAAATGCAATAAGGTTGCTGAGATAGGATCCTGGAACAGAAGGAGAAAATTAGTGGGAAAACTAGTAAATGCTCTAAGGGCACCCAGCCTAAGACACTGAATTTTAATTACTTGCTCCCAAGATGACTGTTTCTTAGGAAGAGTTGAGAGATATGTAGTCCTCTCCTTTGCAGCAGTCCCACAGAAAAGTATGGAAAGATGAAATAATATGTTAGACACTCTTATGTCTCCTTACTAAATAAGTTAAATCTTTTTTATTTTAAATTAAGTTAGAACAGGGGAGGGAGAAAGACAGACTCCCACATGCACCCCTACCAGGATCCACCTAGCAAGCTCCCGCTATGAAGCAATGCTCTGTCCATCTTGGGTGTTGCTCCATTGTTCAGCAATTGAGCTATTTTTAGCACCTGAGGTGGAGGCTTCATTGAGCCATCAACAGCACTCAGGGCCAACTTGTAGGAATCAATCGAGCCATGGCTGGGGGTGGGGGTAAGACGAGGGGAAGAAAGAGGGGTGGATAAGTAGATGGTCACCTCTTCTGTGTGCCCTGACCAGGACTCAAATCTGGGACACTTACAAGCTGGGCCGACATTCTACATTTAGCCAATAGGCCAAGGCAAATTAATCTTCCTTTAAAAAAGAAAAAAAATGAGGGGAAGATGTCATCCTCGTTTCTAGTATTCCCATCAGTTTTCCTTTACAGAGCATTGATTAAATGTGGAAATAGTTCTGTTTGTAGAATGTGTAAGGAGGTTGGTCATAACTTATTTCACTCAGTTTCATATTTTTAGTATTTTGTTTTTATGTCTGAAGGCTTTCTGGAGAGCAAATGGCAATAAAGATTAAATGAGATACCTCTAGCCTTGTCCCTTTCTTATAAAGCAATGTGGATCTTTCACACCCCTCTATAAATAAAGATTGCCCAAGAAACTATTTCCATCTATAAAAGAAGTCTGGTGCTGTCTGTAGCAAGAACCACACAAGCCAATCAGAGGGAAATGCAGAATCAGTCATCTTTTTTGGTGATACTGAGAAGTCTTAATATGGTCTGTGAAATTCTGAGGCTACCAAATACATGATTATATTTAAATGCAAGTTTAGATAGCTTGGAAAACATGCCACAGAAAATAATAACAATGGCAAAGACAAGAAATATTTGCTTACCACTGAACACGTGCTAGGCACGGTGCAAAGCACAAGGCATTATATCATTTTATCTTCACAACAACTCTATGGATTGGACCTACTATTTTCATTATGTTACCGATGAAGACACTGAGGATTAAAGAGGTTGAGTAACCTGCCCAAGGCTATTACTCAACTAGTAAGAGACATAGCCAAGATTTAAACACAAATATTTTGGCTTTAAAGTCCATGATCTTAGCCACATCAAAGTATCACATTTAAACCTGTGAACTTTGACACATAATTCAAGTTGCAGAGTTCATTATAAGAAAGGCAAGGAGCAGGAATGCAGTTGAAGAGCGTGCTCTCTGTGGCTAAGCCTCCATGCATGTATTGTGGAGGAAGAACCAATATGCATCAGCCCCTCCACCCCTGACTGGCCACATCTCCTTGGGACCCCTTATCCTTAGGAATTCCACTAGGGAAAATTTTTTGCCTACCTGACCCTTAACTTATTCCCGCAAAGTCTGAACCATTCCAGTTCAACATGTACGTATTAAGCTGAGTAATGCTACTCCAAATCCTTTTTTGAAGAGAGCTATCACAGAAAATAAATTAGGTATTGATATTTGTCAGGCAACATGCTAAGTAGTAGGAATACAGAGATGATAAGCCCTGCTCCCTGATAACAAATTGATGTGCTAATTAACATCAATAACCTAATTGGTAATAATGGCTTCAAGCACTACACCATCTAGTTAAGATGTTATCATTTTCACGGGGTCCTTCAATGTATGAACTCAGAGGAATAACTTGTAGTATAAATCTCAGCACATTTGGTAGATTAGAGTAATGTGGGGGACGAGAGATGAGGCTGCAAGCTCTCTAATTCCATTATATTAAAAATATATCTGAGTGAAAAAGTCTTTGTGAGCCTCCTCAAATCTTCCCTATATGTGTTTTCTCTAATTCAGTGGGTGCTGAATGCCAAAACAAGTACTATGATCATGGTAAAATACATATATCTCACACAATTAACTTAGAAACTTATCTGAACATTAGGCAAAATCCTATACAACAGTACTCTTTAGACTTTACAGATAACTTGGAAAATCTTACCAAACTTCAAATTCTGACTCAATAGGTCTTAAGTGGGACCTGGGGTCTGCATTTATAACAAGCTTCCAAGTGACACTGATGCATCTCATTCTGGGACCACACTTGGAGAAGAAGGCTCTAGAATTCCTTCTACCATATCACCACCCAGTGGCCACCCAGACTTAACTTAGTTTCCATCCATTGATAGAAAATGTACTACCTCTAAGGTGGTTTTTTAAATCTTGGACTACTCAACTTACTGGAATATTCTTCTATGTTGAGCTGATATATTTTTCCACACCAAAATATTGCTCTATCCACTAGGACCATAGGAAAAGATCTTCTCTCTCTCAAGTAACACTCTTGAAAGTGACCATATCAGGTCAAAGATCAATGATTTTCTGACATACAGACTCCCAAGTATCTGTAATGGCAGGAACTATAGACATTAATTTCCTTCAGAATTCACTAGTAATTTTTGCTCTTTGTGGAAACTTGGTGCTTCCCCAAATAAATACAGACAAGCCAGACCACAGCCATGGCCTCCACCAACTTGTCCTCAAACAGAAGTCAGTCTTGGAGCTTCATGAGGGGTCATTTTGCAACCCTTTCTTGTCCTCTCCATTTCATCATGATGGACACATTTCGGTCCTGGTACTGATGGATGGATTTCTGTTTTCTTTGTACATTATTATAACACAATGAGATAGACTCTTTTTTTTCCAGCTTTGATTAGACCGACTGTTAGAAAAGGAAATTCAAGAAGAAAATGACATGTCCTGATCCATAGAGAGAAGACAGTTCAAGTCTAATTCAGACCTCATTTGTGAGTTTGTTTTCTGAAAAAGAGAGAGGGAAAATAAAATGCCTTTGCTTTTTGACTCTCATTACACTATTGATTTGAAGGCAGCATTGTAAACACTTCTCATTCCTCCAGCGTGTTTTTGGTATCTCGTTCCAAGGAAGGAATGGCACAGGAAAATAATGATAGATGCACAGAGGAAAGTCTTGCAGTCATTACAGAAGCCCAGGTGTGGGCTGATTCTGTTGTCCCTTCACTCAATAAAGGTTGAGTTATGAAAGACTTCACATAACGGGCTTGGAGGGCCAGCAACAGTCATTTGTGGCTCCTTTGCCTGCATTGTTCATGAACAATTTAGGAGTCTGCAAGCTTATTGCTAAATGTTATGATTTCTTCAGTGAGATGGAAAGAGAAACTGAGATGGGGAATGGGAGGAAGCTAACTGAGACCACATGGAGCAGCTGGAATATATATAAGCATCTATATGAATCCTGATCTATCTGAATCAATGGGCTATTTGGTTTGGTGCGAGAAGATTTCAGCAGAGCCCTGTAGGTGTCTCTTACTCTGACTTTCCCTCTAGACAAGCCTGTGTGTGCCCTTACTCTATTTCACACATAAACTCCAATGTCCCATATGGAAATCAGTGATATCTCAGATTTTGCTAGTTTAGGGGGAAGGTGGGGATAAGCAATAGAGTCAAATTAAACTGCCAATTCCTCCTGTTGTACAACCCACATCTGCAAGGGACATCTAATGTCACCTGCCGCTGAAGTTGGGGAATAAGGGTTTGGATTTAAAATTTAGCAACAGCTTCTTGGTGCTTAAATGAGAATAAACAGCTGTGAGGAGTCACTGCCAGGATGATTGTGTTCTACTATCTAATGGGTTGTCAGCGTCCAAGCCTCGCTCGAGTTTAGAAGTCACACTTCCTGTTCTCCTGCTAACAGAAACACCTAGTGGCATTAAATTGGTAGACTGGCTAGACCAAACTGAGGCTACTGGGAACAGAACATATAGCCTTAACTCCCCTTTCCCTGAAAAGAAAAGCTTTTAGGGGACAAAGAAGGGGAACCACGCCGCCCTCGAACTCCAGGCACACGCACTCTCCTCACCACCCTGCACCACAGGGGAACATTTTCGGGCCCGAGTTATGATTTAACTGAAGCGCGCCGCACCAATATTGTGTGATGCCATCTGTTATTTTATATTTCACAAAATTTGGCCAGTTCTGAAATATTATAATTATATCTCCTCCATTACATATGCAACGCAGACATTTTCTGAAACATAAATACAGTATGTGGGAAATGTGACTGTATTTATAGCTATGGGCTGGAGGAAAGTGAAAGGGCAGCTGGCACCCCTTGACAGTCTGGAGCACGCATCCTGCCCCAGGCCGGACACCTGCTGCCCCACACTATGCCTACTCCCTAAGGAGGCTCCGCTGTTCACAGTGGCTCACGCCCTACTCATCTTCCAAAGAAGGTCATATCAGCTATATTTCAAACAGTCCAAGGTCGAGTGCAGCTTCTGCCTTGGGCTGTAGCTGTCAGACATGGATATATATATTCAGTGATGCTTAAAGTCAGAGAATGGGCACAGAAGGGGCACTGTCCTGTGGCAACTCCTCCACGCCAGGTGTTCCTTTCAGCAGTGCCATGGAGGAGAAACGATGGAAGTAGAAGGAAGGCAGAGTCCTCAGAGTAAAAGAACCAGAAGGTTAGGTGGATCTGTGATTGGAAGAGATCCCTATCCAGGGACAGCAAGTCCCCTTTAGCCCTTAGCCCTTCTGCTTGTTTCTGCAAAAAAAAAAAAAAAATCTAGAATTTAATGGTTAATTTAGCTTGAGTGTCAGGGACGCATGGCAATGGTCAGATTTAGTCAAGTCTCCATGACTGTGCTTGTGATTTTTTTTTTTATCATCACCAGGGAAAACTGTTGTTTAGTTGAGTTCTTTTTCTTCCAAATACTGCTAAGTGCTTTGCAATAACAAAAAGAAGAAAGCAAATGACAAGTATTTGAATTTCCCTTTTTGTATGTCCAAAACAAAAGCATTACTGGGTACAGAGAGCTATTGGATACCTCCAGGCATTTCTGCCACTGCCTTCACACCCATCTGTAGGAGTTCATACAAATCTTTCTCTTTCTAACTGCCATCGTTCTGGATAATCCAGCCCAAGAAGAGTTTCATTGGCATTGCATCTTTTTTTTTTCCTTTTCTTTTTTTTTTAAGTTAGTTGCTAACATTTAAAAATGAAAGATTTCACATAAAACCCAGTTTCTCTTGAAAAATAGGAGAGCTGGCATGACTGGTTGTATATCTACCAGGCAACAATCTGCCCACTTTGAGCAGCAGCTGCCTCCGTTGGAAAAGAAGCATCCCACAGTTTACCACAGTCCTCCGCCCCCATCCCCCAAATCCCTCCACTCGTTCATGTCACCTGCCTGGCCTTTGCAGGCACTTGCGTTGGTGAATGGCTCCTGAACTAGGCAATTGGCCCTTATGGAGAAATATAGACCAGAAGATAGGTAACATTATCTTGATGGAGAGTTGGTGAAGCATTAAGATTTATCCACAAAAAGCTAACAGGAAATTCAAGGGAAATTTACAAGCCTATCGGATTTTTTGTCTTAAAAACCTTCTAAAAGTGAAAAGATAAATCTGTACCACAACTTTTATTTTACTGCATTTTAGACATCTGTTTATTTATCATTCGTTACCCATGTACAGTGAGCAATTTTAGGGCAGGCGTCAAGTTCATTTTCCTTCACACACCAGGGTCTGTAACAAAGTTTGGCACCTAATAATAAACCATCATTTATGGAAGAAAGGAAGGAAGGAAAAACTTACCCAAGTCACAGACTTTGAGCTAGACTGAGTCTGAAAGAGTTTTCGTTTCTCTGTCAAAGATCCCAGTCTAAGAGTCTCCTGATTCTATAAGCTCCCAAATGCAACGCAGTACATCCCCTGGCCAGCCCAGAAATGGGAACAGACAGCCCAATCTGCAGTTTGCCTGGCTGACTCCTAATCACAGCCAGGAAACGGGGTAGGATGCCCACCTGGAACACCAAACCCTGGACCTTGGCAGATGGATAGGTACGTAGCTTAGTGCCAGTTGCCCTTCCAGCACAATCTGGACCATTAAATGTTAGCAGATTACTGTCCATCATGCTCCAACTGTGGCTTCAAGGAAAGGAGAATGCTTTAAATCAGGGGTCCCCAAACATTTTACACACAGGGCCAGTTCACTGTCACTCAGACCACTGGAGGGCCGGACTATAAAAAAAACTATGAACAAATCCCTATGCACACTGCACATATCTTATTTTAAAGTAAAAAAACAAAACGAGAACAAATACAATATTTAAAATAAAGAACAAGTAAATTTAAATCAACAAACTGACCAGTATTTCAATGGGAACTATGCTCCTCTCACTGACCACCAATGAAAGAGGTACCCCTTCCGGAAGTGCGGTGGGGGCTGGATAAATGCCTTCAGGGGGCCTCATGCGGCTCGTGGGCCGTAGTTTGGGGACCCCTGCTTTAAGTGAAACATCTCTGACTGCAAGCGGACAGAACACGGTTCCTGTGATTAACCTCTGACTGTCCCTATATCTTGTTGTACTCTTTTGAGAGTCAAAATTCTAAGCCCATGCATCCAATTTGCCAAGCTTGAGTCACACAATTGCACTGTATGGCTGAGGTGCAGAGGAAGGAAATATTCAATTTATCTTTTGTAAGTGAAGTTCAGGTGCTGGGTAGCTGTGAGGCCAGTGGTTGTGGCCATGCAGGTTTGCATTGAATTCGGGAAGATGGTAAAGGAACTGGGGAGCTGGAAAATGGTGGGCCATTCTGTTTATTAGAGTCTCGCAATGGTGGACGAGCAAATGGGCAGGGAAAACCACTTCTCTCTTTCTCTTGGAGCTCATGAACAAATAGGCTGAGGGAAACCCTTCTCCCACAGACAATAGCAAAAAAAAATGGCTCCTCCCAATGGTGGCAGGCAATCCTCAATTTACAATCTGCCGCCCTGAGGGCAAGCTCCTGCAGCCTTACATAGACTATACCCACATGGTGCTGCCCCGTGCTCATGCACCAACCAAGCAAAGTACAAGTGAACAAGCCTAACATATTCGTTTGCACAACAGTAGCCAAAGTGACACAGAAGATATGAACCAAGTCTTCTGAGTCTAAGTGTAATGTCCTTTCTATTGCACAACTTGAGCTCAAACTTTGTGGTATTCCAGCGTAGTGCTCTTCCTAGGCTTTGGGTAGCTGTGCAAGGTGCTGAAGATACAGAGAAAGAGCCACACTTGCTGTCTCATTCAAGTTTAGACCAGTGTGGGAGGTAGTGAAGGAAAGTCACATGGAAATGGAATGTGTCATCTGGAGGTATCTCCACTGAGCTGTGGGGGCATGTGGAAGAAGTTTATATCCCAGACCTGGGGGGGTCAGGGAACACTTTCTGAAAGGGCGTATACACCAGTGTGTGATTGGCTTCGGCTCAAATATTAGCTCTTCACTAACTCTCTCCCCTGTAGATTATGTGGTTTCCTCTTTCCTATTAAGTATTTGCTGAAAACATAAATAACCATCTTAATCATCCATCATTTAAACCAGTTAAAGGAGAGTAGATTTATCACTCTTTTTTTTTTCCTTTTTATTTAGACGATTAAATTTAACAGGGTGACACTGGTCAACTAGAGTACATAGATTTTGGGCAAACATCTCCACATCATTTGTACAGTTGATTATGTTGTATACCCATCACCCAAAGTCAAATCATTCTCCATCACATTATATTTGTTCCTCTCTATGTCCCCCCCTCCCCATTTCCTCCCTCTCTCCCCTTCTCCCAACCCCCAGTAACCACTGCACTCCTATTTATATCCATGAGGGAGGAAGGAAAGGAAGAACTCAGACACAGACACTAATGTTCTTTAAAAGAAAACATTTTTATTGAGATAAAATTACCTTATATAATGCACTCATTTAAACTATACAATTTATTGGTTTTTAGTGTACCCACAGGTTACACAATCATCACTACAGTCAACTGTAGCACATTTTCATATCTACAAAGATAAGCCCCATGCCCTTTACTCCAGCCTTCAGCAACCACTAATCTGCTTTGTCTACACATTTGCTTATTCTAAACAGTGTATATGAGAAGGATCATATAATACGTGGTCCTTTGTGACTGACCTATTCAGCATGTTTTTAAAGTTTATTCATGTTGCAACATGTATCAGTACTTCATACCTTTCTGTGGCCAAAAAATATTCCATTCCATAATACAGATCATATGTAAGTATAACATTTTATTTATTCACTTATCTGTTGATAGGCATTGGGGTTGTCTCCACCTTGTTGATATCATAAATAGAGCTGCTATGCACATTCATGTATAAGTTTATATTTGAACAGCTGTTTTTTTAATTCTCTAAGGTATACAGTGGTGTCTTATGTTAACTCTATGCTTAACTTTTTGAAGAACTCCTAGATTGTTTCCACAATGACTGCATGATTTTAATATTCTCACAACAATACTGTCTTTTTGATTCCATAAAGATGTAAACACCTCCTTGAAGTTTTAAGTATTTATGTTAGAACACTTGAAGAAGTTTTTTAATCTTCAGAAAAGTACACATGTTTGTTCTGCCTTTCTATGTATGGCCCCATGAGTCCTTCACTGTCAAAACCTAACCGGCTTCTATCCAATCAGACGTGCACCTCAATGCTGCGACTCTGTCAGATCTGAGAACACTCACTGCAATCTGGGCGCTGTTCATTCTGAACATTGGTACAAATGCTATGACTAACTAGTTGTGTAGCCTGGCACAATGTGTCTCATATCTAAGTCAGTCAACATTACACTAGGTCCCGTAACACTTTCTTAATATATCTACAGTTTCATTGTTCTGAGGCTAAATTTAAAAAGAAAAAAAAAAAAGCCTTTTCTGATTATATCCCAAAGAGTTTATACTTGTATAAAACTCTGGACTTCTTAATATGTATGATGGGAAAGTATGTGTGATAATTCTGAACATTCATCAGTTGAAAAGTTAAGGTATTGAAATATAAACTAAAATGTTTTATTTAACACCACAGAATTTATAAAAGCATCGATCTTGGCATTTTTAGCAAGGCAGGATGCTCCGGTTCCCCCAAGCCCTGTAGCATCTCATGGCCTTTCACCCAGCCCAATGTACATATTTATATTCCTGCCAGGATGCGGTGCGCTTTTGAATATGCGCGCTCCTGCACAAGGAGTCACTAGGAAAGCGCTTTATGTCCTATGCGAGCCTCGCCAGACTCTTGAGAGGCATTCATTTAAGTGAATTTTATATGTTAATTACAAGCTCTTCTTTAAGGACATGTTCACTAAATAGGTAAGACCACGTGGCACCCAATCAGATATGCATTCCATACCCCCATAAACACTGGCTGTGTGATCTCAGAAATTTTCCTAATATCTTTGAGCGTTAGTTTCTCATCTGTCATATCGGAGTAATAGCTACCTCATTGGGTTCTTAGGATGAACTGAAATAGAGGTCATAAAAATTATTATTATTTTTAGTACCATATGTCCCCCAAAGATCCTTATTATTTGAGTCCTAGACATATACATTTGAAAGCCATGTTTTCTAGTTTGAGATAAATGTGAAGTACCAGTTCTAATTCCTTGCAAAACAATAAAATGCCCCTGCTGCCTTGTTCTGATACCTTACATCTTTAATGTCTCTGTTTGGTTTCCATTGTAACATCTGACATGCGCACATTATGCAGAATATCAGCCGTGGAATAACCAGAATTATGGAGAACAGAAACAAAAGCCAGACGGTACCACTGGGACACTTGGTGTCGCTCAGTGGCAGTAGCTCACGTGTCAGCCCGTGCACTGGAGTGGGCCCAGCTATTCCTGCCAGTTCTATCATTTGAGATGAAAACTATTATTTATGCGGGCAGCCTTGTAACAACACTCCTCTGAAAAGAAGAGAGGGGTGGTCTTCTGCTCCAGCAGGTAGCATCCTCCAACAACTAACTTGAATCAGATTTTTCCTGTTAATGGCATTTCTTTTTAAAAACTGTATTTTAGGTCTCAGACGTTCCATTAATTCATTACTGGTGTTTACCAGAGTTGGTAGATATTTATAAAGTTTTATTATTTATTTATAAATACTTGGAAAATAAATATACATATATTTCAAGAATTGAAATGTAATATTTTCACTAATAGTAACAATAATAAAATAGCAATACCTTTTTTTTCATATAAAATCTGCAATAGACTTGTGACAAGAGAACTCTTACAGCAAGTAAGGGAAGTAGCATCTAGCTGTCCTCACGTTCAAAGTTATTTCCCAAAGGGAGAGCACGGGGTCCATCTCCCAGTGACAGAGAGGCATCTGGCATGGCGAGTGAGAGAGAATAGCTTCATGGAGCTGAAGATGTAATTTTCTGCTAGAAAAAAATGCCAGGCTTCCATTTGCTGAGATAAATAATGTCTATGTAAGTGTAGAATTACTTTCTGACAGGTAGATGGTGGACCTTGAGACGTGCAAACCAAAAACATAATCTGATGGACTCCAGTTTGCTTCATAAATGAGAAAAAACTGAGAAAACCTTGACTCAAAAATTGTTCTACATTCTCTGTAAAGTATCCAGAATGTAATCAACTTTCAAGAAAGAGTAAATAAAATCAAAGTGATAGAGTATCATGTGCACTCTCCTGATTCTTCTCATCCTACTAGATTTCCTTAACAACAGTTTACCATCTAGGTTAAATTTCTTAAAAGCTTATTTTTATCAGTCTTTGCTTTAAAAAAAAATAAACCTTCCATGGTGTTTCATTCATTCTTTGGTGTTACTTTAAAGACAGTCCAGACTTGAAACCCAACTGATGCCCCTAGCTAATCTCCATTATGACCTACTCAAACTCTCCAACACCCAACCACACCTTAACAGCTTCAACCTGCATTTATAATGTGACTAGAAAGCACTTTTGGTTTGCAATGCTTTCCTTCCACACTAAGCTCTGGTTCCACCTCCTCTACGGTGTCTTCTCTGATTGCTTCAGTCACCTGCTTTCAACGTCTTCTAGCTCCTCTGAAAATGTTATTTGCACTTTTCATTTGCTATCATATATATGTCATGGGTTTTCAATTAGACCACAAGAATCTGAATGGCAGGGTCAATCTTGCTTTTATTTTTACTCCCAACAACTACTATGTTTTCTTTATCCTATAAAAAATGCCAGAAAGGCCCTGGCCGGTTGGCTCAGCGGTAGAGCGTCAGCCTGGCGTGCGGGGGACCCGGGTTCGATTCCCGGCCAGGGCACATAGGAGAAGCACCCATTTGCTTCTCCACTCCCCACCCTCCTCTTTCCTCTCTGTCTCTCTCTTCCCCTCCTGCAGCCAAGGCTCCATTGGAGCAAAGATAGCCCGGGCGCTGCGGATGGCTCCTTGGCCTCTGCCCCAGGCGCTAGAGTGGCTCTGGTCGCGGCAGAGCGACGCCCCAGAGGGGCAGAGCATTGCCCCCTAGTGGACAGAGCTTCGCCCCTGGTGGGCGTGCCGGGTGGATCCCTGTCCAGGCACATGCGGGAGTCTGTCTGACTGTCTCTCCCCGTTTCCAGCTTCAGAAAGATAAAAAAAGATTAAAAAAAAAAAAGCCAGAAATATTTGTTTGGAGCAGGGGTCTCAAACTCGTGGCCCACGGGCCGCATGCGGCCCGCCGAACAATTTTGTGCGGCCCATGTGGATTAGTCTGCGGGCCGCACAAAATTGTTCGGCAGGCCGCAAGTTTGACACCCCTGGTTTAGAGCAATTATTAGCAGCTCACACACACACACAAAAATGGCTTAACAAAGCCCTATAGTCTTCTCCTTGTAGAGATCAAATAATTCCCTACCTTTTTCCTAAGTCTCCTTCTCCGCTACTATAGCCAAGAAGTTCTGGCTTTCTCTACTTTGCCCAGAGAGAGGATGTGGGTTGGAGATGGATTCAAACAAATGAATCAGTAGCTGTCATGTAGATGGCATGCCCAGGAGACTGGACCATGCCAAACCCAGTTTTCCCTTTCAATGCACTTGGCTGGAGCCACATACCTAGCGGTTGAGGCCCATCTGAGAAGCAACCAATCCAAGCAAAGGTCCAGCTCTCCAAGGGGAAACTTGGCAAACTCAAGTTGCCACGGTAACTGGGCTCCTGGCTTCAACATTTCCTAGTTTTGTTTTTTAGTTTGGGGTTTATGTTTTGAGAGTTTTTCCCCCCTTCCTTTAACCTCCAAATGTGTGAAAAAAATGTCTGCCAGGGGAATTAAGAGAACACACTGTATGTAAGCAACTTAGAAAGCATGGGAATTTAAATGTCTCTGAAACTGAAAAAGAATAACACACAGGACTTGGAATCTAAGCAACAGGATATGAGAACTGTGGGTTGTAGCTGGCCTCATGGGCCTCCTGTGTAACCTCCTTCTTTACCCAACCCATTTTTCATATGCCATAACTTCCACATTCCATTTTTTTAAAAGCATCAAGAGTCTTACATTTCTTGGGTCTGGCAGTATTTTTAAGAGAAATAGAGCTTATAACATATTCAGAGGGCCATTTGCCATGTACATGGCCCCTAGTTCACTCAGTCCATATTTATGTCGGCCTGGAAACATCATCAATCATTCAATACATCAAAGGGACCAAACTATGGATGTAATTCTTGGAGACAGGAAAAAAGATGATGCTCAAGGACATCCGAGGACCAAGGGACATTTGTTGAAAGGTTAAATGCTTCTTCCAGCCCAATCGTTTTCCAGTCAGTAGTTCCAACCCTGAATGGCTAGTCTAGGCTCTCCCTGTAAAAGATGAGCAACTAAGCTGGTGGTTCAGATAAAATCCTTCTTGATATTGTTTTGTCCTGATTTAAAGTCTTAATAAAAACGAAGTACCCTAACTTTGCCAATTACAGAAAGAATGTTGCTTATCTCTCTTGTTACCTGCTAAGATACCTTAAGGGTTTAGAGTAGAAGACACAGATGGAAAGAGGAAAGAGCTATTAAATTTTGAACCTCACATGGAGAAAAATTAGAACTAAACTGATGAAAAATAGAACATCTTAAATCTCAGCTAAGAGATCAAGTTGATGAGGTCATCACTAAATTTAAGCTACCTGAAAAAGCAAACTCAGGGCATATACACATATTTATGACACATAATATATCACATATTACATATTTATATATTATATATATATTATTTTAGCACATGCTGACATGTTATGTATGCAAGTAATCTTTGAATACAATATGCAATCTCCAATAAACTATGCAGATAAAGACTTCAAAAAATGTTTTCTGTCTGGTATACAGCTGCACATGCATCATTTCCAGAGGACATGCTAATAATATGTCAGGTTTAGGAGCTAAACGGAGCCCACAGGGTTAATTAGCTAAGACATGTAATGATAAACATGTACATGTCAAGATAGTAGAAGCATTTCTTTCTGTAAACAAGAAATGGTGATGTGATGGGAAATGTTGCTCCATGATAGGTGAACAAGATGCTCATAATCAGTCTTCCAAAATAAACTGTTACAATTTGAATTAATACATATTGGTCAGGAGATACCTAGCAATAGGGGGAATTAAAATTATGACTTTTAAAATGGAATTCTAGGTGACGTCACGGAAATGGCGCCGTGAGCAGCGCGTCCGACAGATCTCCCCAAAATCACAACAAATTTATCAACTAGAAACAGAAAAATTTATCCTCGGAGCATTCCGGAGTTCCACACAAACTGAAAGCGAAAGGACTGTTATCACTTGAATCTGAGAGACAAGGGTGTGGAGGAAGCTAACTACCTCAGGGACGTTCATTCAAGCCACGGTGGGAGTGCGCCTGTGGTGAGTCGGCCCACACTCGGGAGCGGCGAGCAGCCGCGGCGCACGCCCGGTCCGGTTGCAGAGCGAGCACCACTAACGTTCCCAGCGGCCCGTGCACTGCGAGTGAGAGTCCCCAGCCACCGGTGCCCGAAGCAACCCATTTGCGCGCGTGCCCTGGGCATCCCACGCGCCCAGAGCGACCTACTGGCCCACACACCCAGGGTGCCCCATTATCCTGCACCCGGTGCGCCCCAGCCGCCAGCGGCGGGGCGAGCGGGAGAGGCGCCAGGGCGGTCTTCCCTACTTGGGAGATTCTCTCCGTGGGCGGGGCACCTCACCCAGCCATTCAAGCTAACAATCAAGTGTTGGGGGAGGGGCGTGCAGGCAGCCTGAAATACCTTCAGAAGCACAGCTGCGGACCCAATCACTGAAATTAGCTTAACCCATGAAATCTGTGCACCCACAGGGCTCTAATTGATAAGATCTCTCTCAGTTCAGCGATCCAAGACAAGAGGCGTGATATTTTTTAGTGCCTCTTGCTAAAGGGGCGGGGGCAACTTCTGATTGATAGAGCCTCCATATTCAGGGATAAACGCTAACAAGAGGGACTTGGCAGATAATAAGATCTATACTACACTAGTTGCAAGCAGAGACTAGTGCCTCTTCTTCCCAGCCAAAACAGGCTACAAAGTGTGGAAAGCCTGGGTTGAGTGGTCCAACTGAATGCTAGACGCTGAACAGTCACCTTGACAACAATTGACTCCCACCCCCGCCTGATTACACTGGAGGCTCTGACTGCCAGAGCCTTTCCCAAAGCCTTGTGCTGAGTGGGGATAGAGTGGGGATTTCCTAGCTCTTTGAGCCTCTTACTCCCCAGGCAGAAGCAGTAGCAGCCTTATAGCTGGATCACCAAGCTGCTAATTCAGGAACGGGGGACTAGGAGAGAGACTCCAGGAAAGCAAACTCTCTCATCGTTGGACCCTGCAAACGCCAACAAGCCTTGACTACCAGCAAGACTAAAGCCAATTATATGACATTGCCATAGAATCCCATCAACTGCAAATCCCTACCTAAGTGTGACACAGGGGCAGAGCCTGGGGTACAGAGTCACTGACCAGGAAGAGGGAGAGAAAAGAAAAAAGAAGAAGTTAACTCTCAAAATCAAGAAAAATCCACAGACTTTACAACTTGTTCTACTAATTTTTTTGTTGTTGTTTGTTTCTTCTATCTTATTGCCTTTATTATTATTATTTCTATTTCCTCCACCTCGGTCCTTTTATTCTCCGCCCATCTTATGCTTCCCTTTTCTTGAACTACACTACCCATGAGTGTTACATTTTATTTCTTTTCTTCATCCTCACCCTCCTTTAAGGTTATACTCCAAAACACTTAACTCTCACTCTCTCCTCTTTTGTTTTTTTTTGTTTTGCTTTATTTTGTTTTTTTCTCTTCCTTTTTTTTTCTTCCTTCATTTTTCTCTTTTTCTTATTTATTCCTTTCTATTCCTTTTTCTTTTCTCATTTTACTTTTCCTCCCATTTAATCCTCAATCACAAACAAATTAGTTAATTTGGGACTTAAGGGGTTTTTTTGGTTTTATTTTTCTTTTTCGCTTTTGTTTTTGTTTTTTGTTTGTTTGTTTGTTTATTTTGTGGCATTTTGGGTACTTTTTACATTGCTTTTTAACTCACTAGCATTCCTCCCAACCCAAGGTCTCCATTGTATTTAGTCTTCGCTCCACTTAATACAACAGATTTTTACTTATTATTTTTATTTTTTTCTTCTTTATTATTCTTTTTTTTTATCCTTTTTTCTGGTTCCCTCTTATCCCTCTCATTATATCTCTTAGTCGACCATCACTTACAAGCAAATCATCTTATGCTTGTCTAAGATTTTCTTCCTTTTTTTTTTTGCATTTAGTAGGTCCCTACTCCCTTTTTTTGCCCCTTGAACTCTTCACCCCAAATCAGGCCCTCCATTATAGGCAGTTTTTGTTCCATTTAGCATAATATAATTGACAAGTCATCACGATATTTCCCTGAGGAGGGGAGAGGAGGGAAAGAGAAGAAAGAAAAAAGGGGGAAATAATAAATTATTACTGTTTTTTTTTGTGGGGTGTTTTCCCTTTTTTTTTTTTTTTTTTACTTTTTACTCTTTATTAATTCTAATTAGTGCTATCAACAAGACCACCCTCAAATGCCAATAAGAAAGAGGAAATCGAATATTATGGATACAAAAGAAAGAGAGGTAACACAAATAGATGTGGAAAAATCTATGGAGAAAAGACTTAACATATTGGAAGCCTTGGAGCTAAATGACAGAGAATTTAAAATAGAAATCTTAAGAATACTCAGAGATATACAAGAAAACACAGAAAGGCAATTTAGGGAGATCAGAAAACAACTCAATGAACACAAAGAATATATTACCAAGGAAATTGAAACTATAAAAACAAATCAAACAGAAATGAAAAACTCAATTCACAAGCTGAAAAACGAGGTAACAAGCTTAGCTAACAGAACAGCCCAGGTAGAAGATAGGATTAGTGAAATAGAAGACAAACAACTTGAGGCACAACAGAGAGAAGAAGAAAGAGACTCAAAAATAATAAAAAATGAGAAAGCCCTACAGGAATTGTCTGACTCCATCAGAAAGAATAACATAAGAATAATAGGTATATCAGAGGGAGAAGAGAAAGAAAATGGAATGGAGAATATACTCAAACAAATAATAGACGAGAACTTCCCAAGCCTGTGGAAAGAACTAAAGCCTCAAATTCAAGAAGCAAACAGAACACTGAATTTTCTAAACCCCAACAAACCCACTCCAAGGCACATCATAATAAAGATGACACAAACCAATGACAAAGAAAAAATTCTCAAGGCAGCCAGGGAAAAGAAGAGTACAACATATAAAGGAAGGCCTATTAGATTATCATCAGATTTCTCAGCAGAAACTCTACAAGCTAGAAGAGAGTGGACCCCAATATTTAAAGCCCTGAAAGAGAGGAACTTTCAGCCAAGAATACTATACCCATCAAAGCTATCCTTCAAGTACGAAGGAGATATAAAAACATTCACAAATACAGAAAAGATGAGAGAATTTATCAGCAGAAAGCCCCCACTCCAGGAAATACTAAAGGGGGTTTTCCAACCAGATTCAAAGAACAAAAGAAAACAAAACCACAAGTAACAGCTCCACCAAGAACACAATAAAACCAAACTTAAATTGTGACAACAAAGGAAAAAAAGGGGGGAGAGGATGGAGATTAACAGTAGCAAAGGATGATGAAGTGCAGAAATACTCATAAAATAGGGTACTACAATGAATATGGTAGGTACCCTTTTCATTACTTAATGGTAACCACCCTTGAAAAAACCACCACAAAAACACTTGACTTAAAAAAGGTAGCAACAGAGGAAAGAAGTATGGAACACAAACAAACAAAAGCAAATGATAGAAAAACAAAAGAGAAGAATCAAACAAGATACAAAACTAACAGAAAGCAATTTATAAAATGGCAGTAGGGAACCCACAAGTGTCAATAATTACACTTAATGTAAATGGATTAAACTCACCAATAAAAAGACACAGAGTAGCAGAATGGATTAAAAAAGAAAATCCAACTATATGCTGCCTACAAGAAACACATCTAAGCAACAAGGATAAAAACAAATTCAAAGTGAAAGGCTGGAAAACAATACTCCAAGCAAACAACACCCAAAAAGAAGCAGGTGTAGCAATACTCATATCTAATAATGCTGACTACAAGACAGAAAAAGTACTCAGAGACAAAAATGGTCATTTCATAATGATTAAGGGGAAGTTGAATCAAGAAGACATAACAATCCTTAATATATATGCACCAAACCAAGGAGCACCAAAATATATAAGACAGCTACTTATTGACCTTAAAACAAAAACTAACAAAAATACAATCATACTTGGAGACCTCAATACACCGCTGATGGCTCTAGATCGGTCATCCAAACAGAGAATCAATAAAGATATAGTGGCCTTAAACGAAATACTAGAACACCTGGATATGATAGACATCTACAGGACACTTCATCCCAAAGCGACAGAGTATACATTTTTCTCTAGTGTACATGGAACATTCTCAAGAATTGACCATATGTTGGGCCACAAAGACAATATCAGCAAATTTAGAAAAATTGAAATTGTACCGAGCATATTTTCTGATCATAAAGCCTTGAAACTAGAATTCAACTGCAAAAAAGAGGGGGAAAAACCCACAAAAATGTGGAAACTAAGCAACATACTTCTAAAAAATGAATGGGTCAAAGAAGAAATAAGCGCAGAGATCAAAAGATATATACAGACAAATGAAAATGAAAATACGACATATCAGAATCTCTGGGATGCAGCAAAAGCAGTAATAAGAGGAAAGTTCATATCATTTCAGGCCTATATGAACAAACAAGAGAGAGCTGAAGTAAACCACTTAACTTCACACCTTAAGGAACTAGAAAAGGAAGAACAAAGACAACCTAAAACCAGCCAAAGAAAGGAGATAATAAAAATCAGAGCAGAAATAAATGAAATAGAGAACAGAAAAACTATAGAAAAAATCAATAAAACAAGGAGCTGGTTCTTTGAAAAGATCAACAAAATCGACAAACCCTTGGCAAGACTCACCAAGGAAAAAAGGCACAGGACTCAAATAAACAAAATCCAAAATGAAAGAGGAGAGATCACCACAGACATCATAGATATACAAAGAATTATTGTAGAATACTATGAAAAATTATATGCCACCAAATACAACAATCTAGAAGAAATGGATAAATTCCTAGAATAATACAACCTTCCTAGACTGAGTCATGAAGAAGCAGAAAGCCTAAACAGACCAATCAGCAGGGAGGAAATAGAAAAAACTATTAAAAACCTCCCCAAAAATAAAAGTCCAGGCCCAGACGGTTATACTAGTGAATTCTATCAAACATTCAAAGAAGACTTGGTTCCTATTCTACTCAAAGTCTTCCAAAAAATTGAAGAAGAAGCAATACTTCCAAACACATTTTATGAGGCCAACATAACCCTCATACCAAAACCTGGCAAGGATGGCACAAAGAAAGAAAACTACAGACCAATATCTCTAATGAATACAGATGCTAAAATACTAAACAAAATACTGGCAAACCGAATACAACAACATATTAAAAAAATAATACATCATGATCAAGTGGGATTCATCCCAGAATCTCAAGGATGGTTCAACATACGCAAAACGGTTAACGTAATACACCATATCAACAAAACAAAGAACAAAAACCACATGATCTTATCAATAGATGCAGAAAAGGCTTTTGATAAAATACAACACAATTTTATGTTTAAGACTCTCAACAAAATGGGTATAGAAAGAAAATATCTCAACATGATAAAGGCCATATATGATAAACCATCAGCCAACATCATATTAAACGGCATAAAACTGAGGACTTTCTACCTTAAATCAGGAACAAGACAGGGTTGTCCACTCTCTCCACTCTTATTTAACGTGGTGCTAGAAGTTCTGGCCAGAGCAATCAGACAAGACAAAGAAATAAAAGGCATCCATATCGGAAAAGAAGAAGTAAAGGTATCACTTTTTGCTGATGATATGATCCTATACATCGAAAACTCGAAGGACTCCACAAAAAGATTATTAGAAACAATAAACCAATACAGTAAGGTCGCAGGATACAAAATTAACATACAAAAGTCCATAGCCTTTCTATATGCCAACAATGAAATATTAGAAAACGAACTCAAAAAAATAATCCCCTTCACGATTGCAACAAAAAAAATAAAATACCTAGGAATAAACATAACAAAGAATGTAAAGGACCTATATAATGAAAACTACAAGGCATTATTAAGAGAAATAGAAAAAGACACAATGAGATGGAAAAATATTCCTTGTTCTTGGATAAGAAGAATAAATATAATTAAAATGGCCATATTACCCAAAGCAATATATAAATTTAATGCAATTCCCATCAAAATCCCTATGAGATTTTTTAAAGAAATGGAACAAAAAATCATCAAATTTATATGGAACTATAAAAAACCCCGAATAGCCAAAACAATCCTAAGGAAAAAGAATGAAGCTGGGGGCATTACAATACCTGACTTTAAACTATATTATAGGGCCACAATAATCAAAATAGCATGGTATTGGCAGAAAAATAGACACTCAGACCAATGGAACAGAATAGAAAGCCCAGAAATAAAACCACATATATATAGTCAAATAATCTTTGATAAAGGGGCCAACAACACACAATGGAGAAAAGAAAGCCTCTTCAACAAATGGTGTTGGGAAAACTGGAAAGCCACATGCAAAAGAATGAAACTCGACTACAGCCTGTCCCCGTGTACTAAAATTAATTCAAAATGGATCAAAGACCTAAATATAAGACCTGAAACAATAAAGTACATAGAAGAAGACATAGGTAACTAAAATCATGGACCTGGGTTTTAAAGAACATTTTATGAACTTGACTCCAATGGCAAGAGAAGTGAAGGCAAAGATAAATGAATGGGACTACATCAGAATAAAAAGTTTTTGCTCAGCAAGAGAAACTGATATCAAAATAAACACAGCCAACTAAATGGGAAATGATATTTTCAAACAACAGCTCAGATAAGGGCCTAATATTCAAAATTTACAAAGAACTCATAAAACTCAACAACAAACAAACCAACAATCCAATAAAAAAATGGGAATAGGACATGAACAGACACTTCTCCCAGGAAGAGATACAAATGGCCAACAGATATATGAAAAGATGCTCAGCTTCATTAGTTATTAGAGAAATGCAAATCAAAACTACAATGAGATACCACCTCACCCCTGTTAGATTAGCTATTATCAACAAGACGGGTAATAGCAAATGTTGGAGAGGCTGCGGAGAAAAGGGAACTCTCATCCACTGTTGGTGGGACTGTAAAGTAGTACAACCATTATGGAGGAAAGTATGGTGGTTCCTCAAAAAACTGCAAATAGAACTACCTTATGACCCAGCAATCCCTCTACTGGGTATATACCCCAAAACCTCAGAATCATTGATACATAAAGACACATGTAGCCCCATGTTCATTGCAGCACTGTTCACAGTGGCCAAGACATGGAAACAACCAAAAAGCCCTTCAATAGAAGACTGGATAAAGAAGATGTGGCACATATACACTATGGAATACTACTCAGCCATAAAAAATGATGACATCAGATCATTTACAGCAAAATGGTGGGATCTGGATAACATTATACGGAGTGAAATAAGTAAATCAGAAAAAAACAAGAACTACATGATTCCATACATTGGTGGAACATAAAAACGAGACTAAGAGACATGGACAAGAGTGTGGTGGTTACCAGGGGTGGGGGGAGGGAGGACATGGGAGGGAGGGAGAAAGAGAGTTAGGGGGAGGGGGAGGGGCACAGAGAACTAGATAGAGGGTGGCGGAGGACAATCTGACTTTGGGCGAGGGGTATGCAACATAATTTAATGACAAAATAACCTAGACATGTTCTTTGAATATATATACCCTGATTTATTAATGTCATCCCATTACCATTAATAAAAATTTATTAAAAATAAATAAAAAATAAAATAAAACGGAATTCTAGAGTTCAAAATAAATCCTTCAAGGACTATCAGGTCTATTTTCCTATTCCCGGGTAAGATATCTCTTAATCCACCATCATCTGTCATCACCACCTTCATCAACATCGTTTGTCCTATGTTTAACGAAACTTAAGAGAGCGTTCTCTGTGTGTGTGTGTGTGTGTGTGTGTGTGTGTGTGTGTGTGTGTGTTTCAGATTTTTATCTACAGATGCATTTCAACATCTCAGAGCCATGTTGAAGTCAGGGTGTTTTTCCTGATGTTTTCCTTAAATTTGCTGCTTTAAAAAAAAAGAAAGAAGAAAAATCAATTTCCTATTGTGTTATCTTCTATAAAGAAAAGAGGCCATTTCTACTCACACTATATGGAAAAGTATTTGGAAATTTGGAGCCAAGTGAAATAGCAATTGAGTCTCTCTCAAATTACTACATGCCTAAAATACATATTTTCTTGATTACAAATCTCATTTTGTTCTTTTGTTTTGTTTATATCATTGTTCTGTCATGAAACTAACCATCCAGTGACCCTATAAAACTTAAAAGCTAGGATTTATTTTTGGGTTCACTCAACACTGATTAACTTCATGCATGCTCATAAATATCACAGATAAAGATGAATGTCAAAGTGTTAGGAGTTCTCATTTACCCGCTGTTCTATTACTAATGATAGATAGTGAGTATCTTTTCTACGCCTTGGAAAAATTTTAACTCCCTTTTAAAGTTTGAATTCATTTTTAGCTAAGTTTCTAACTAATTAAGCCTTTGTGATTTTCATGTCATGAAGTATCTCAAAGTTATTGAATGGAATTTTTTTCTTTGCTGTACCTTTATCTTGTTAGCTAACTCCTTCACTTGACTATACATTTTTGTATAATGTTATGTGGGTTTGTCACTCAGAGACAAAGAGATGCTACACCACCACACATTACTGTCTGTGCATAAACTAAATAACCGATGCAGAGCAACCTAATCACAGATTGACTTTGCAAGAGGTATCATAACTTGTTAGTGATCATGATGTACATCTGATCATGATGTACGTCTGTTATTTGTGTTGTAATTTGTGAACTGAAAAGCTAGCAGTAAAGTTTGTATTTTACACAGCTATTCACAGTTAATGCACTGGTAACTGAAATGTAACTCGTGTTGTTCAAAGGCTGGCATTAATTAAATTAATGTTATAAATGAAATTTGTGTATATCATAAATGCATAACAAGGACTACTTGTATTGAAAACAAATATTGTAGGGTAGGGTTTATGATGTATGCAGAAGTAAAAGTTATTAAAATAATAGCACAAAGTTGGTAGCTGAGTAAAATGGAATTATATCATTGTATAATTATTACATTTGTGAAATGATGAGTAAAAAATCTATGAAGTTGTCATCATAAAAAATATATACATATGAAGTTGTGTGTTGTACAATATTGATACCTTAAATTTCTCAATTGAGGTTTTACTTGAAAAAATGGTAGATTTGCATGCAATTGTAAGAAATAATACAGAGACAGCTCATCTCCAATGGTCACACCTGACAAAACTATAGTACCATATACAGCCATAATCTTGCTACAACCCATCAATCTTACTTGGATTTCCCTAGTTTTACTTGTATTCACTTGTGTATCTATTTAGTTCTATTTCATTTTATTACATGTGTAGGTTTGAGATCTGGTGTCACAGTCAAGAGACGGACCAAGAACCATCGTCCTACTACCACAAGGACCCCTCAAGTTGCCCTTTTATAACCATGCTCGGCTCCCTCTCTTCATTCTCTAACCTCTAGCAACAACTCATCTGTTCTCCACTTCTCAAAGTTTGTCATTTAAAAATGTAATATAAATGTAACTGTACAAATGTAAGCTCTTGAGATGGGCCCCCCCCCCGTTCTACATAAGTATCTGGGGATTCTCGCACGTTGTTGTATTAATAGTGCTTTCTTACTCCATTAGGGTATGTGCCATCCCAGAATTAACATGAGATTTTTAAGGTATGCATGTCACACAGGGCTCCATGACACAAAGGGAGTGACTTCACTCATGATTCATCTTCATTTTATATTTTAGAATTGCTTAGTAATTACCTATGTGACCCAGGTATTCTCTAGCAGAAAACTATAGATTCTATGTTTACTACAAACAATCATAGACAAACTAAGCATATCCTCTTTAAAATATTCCATAGGTGAAAACTCATATATCAGTAATAACTATCAGAAGGTCCAACTACCATGTTTACACAGAGATCCAAGCTGATACTTTCTCCTCCAGGCATCCCCAACTGAACCAAACCGTTTGTATCAAAGACTTTTTTCTCCATCAAAAGACCATAGGTTTATGGACCTATTTTTGAACTCTTTATTTTTTTCCTTGATCTCTAAGTTGCATGGCCACTTGTAGTCACCTAACCTTTCTGAGCTTCAGAGCCCTACTACATAAAATGGTAATAATAATATATATTTTAATAACTTACTGTGACAATTAAATGTGAGGAGCCTGGCACATGGGACAATCAATAGATGGTAGTTATTATGGTACACATGTTATCTGAATTTAAATTAGGCCATGTCTGCTGACAAAATATTATCCCCTCTATTCAAGGCTATCATTATGAAAAATCATAGCAAAGCATAATAAAATCACTTTTAGTTATTTAGTAAGTCACTTTATAAGAAGATAACTTTTTTAAAATGAGGTAGCCCACACCTTCACAAAAGTCCCATATTGTCATAAATATGCAGCATATTAATAGATGGATATATGAATGTATATATGTGTATAATTTAGTATATATACTAAATTTCATCTTTGCTGAAGCTAGTCCATGTGTCCAAAAGCTGCATGACACCTCTACCCTAAGCAATAATCAACTTTGATTAGCAAACTCCCACTCATCCTACCAAACTCACGTGTCACCTCCTCCAAGAAGTTTCTCCCACCTCTATTCCTCAGTAATCCCTACTTACATCTCTATTGCTGAATTTACCTCTTTCTTTAAGCATCTGTGTATTCTTCCTTCCCATTAGACACTGATGCCCTTCAAGAGAGACAGGGCCTTGTTCTTCTTTGTTTTCCCTTTGCATATATAGTACTTTTCCAAACATCTATAATCCAATGTCTAGCATACAGTAGGTACTTAATGTAAGAGCTTAATCACTTAAGCTACCTTTACCTTTGCTTCTTGTTTATTGCTATGCCTAAAAGTGACTGTGTGAATGTGTTCAAACTACATTTTTCAAGTGTGAACATTTCAATCCCATGCAGACAACAGAACACAACTAATTTCTCTGACTGAGGTTTCTCCTGAAAACTACGGCTTCAGAGCAGTAAAGCACAGAAATGAGGCATGCCTGGAACTCATTAGCAATGGCCAGACTCCCAGTATCGTAATCTATCAGAAGCTTTTGTCCTAGATAGCTGAGAACTCAAGAAATCTTAGGTTTTATCATCTGTGTGTGGGGCACAGAGTGTGCTTCCCCTTTGACTCACCTTACTGTTTGATCACCCTTCAGTCAACATACATTGTTTCACATCATTACTTAGGGGACCAGCACAAATCCAAGTTTCACCAGGGTAGGAGAATTGACCTCTTCGGGGTCATCATTATGGCTGGCCTATTTTGAATAAAGGCTTAATTCAGTCAGGAGCAGCAAAGTCAGCTTTAACAAGGCTTACCAATCTGTGGCAGGTTACTAGAGTAAAGCTGAAAACAATATAAGTTAGTAACTAGAGAAATTTAAATAGGAGCAGGCTAAGTCAATCAGAGTTCCAAATCCAGTTTTTAAGCCAAAGTCAGAAACACAAGATATTTGAGTCCAAGTCAGGTCAGCAAACTAATATCAGAAGCATCAAAGTCAGCTGAGCACCCCCTAAAAATAAAGTCCACACCTCATTCATGCTCATGTCTCCTTTCTTCTACTCTTAGCATTTTCCTTAGATATAAGAACGAGGGGGCAACAAAATCAATAAAAGCCAAAACATGTTGTATAATTCATCTTTAAAGTGTTAATAACTAAACCATTTAGGCCTGAAGTACTCAGCAATTTGGTTCCATCTACACTGAATGACAGTAGGGGGGAGGCTTCTTCTCCATCCCACAGTGCCATTATATGCCTGGATTGTTTCTGATTTACTATGACAAACTCCCAAATCTCAGTGGAGTTCATATCTCATTCACATAAAGTAGTAAATGTCTATTTCTGGTCAGTTTTAGACTCTTCTTCCAGGGCCCTAGACTCCTATTAGCTTATGGCTCTTTGTTTCCCAGTTCATGATCCCCAACCCAACACACTCATCTGCATCAAACCAGATGGGGAAGAAATATGGAGAAGTAACCATGGACTTTTTTACTAATGGATTGGCCTAAAAGTGGCATAAACTACTTTTACTCAAAATCTGTTGACCAGAACTGAGTTAATTGGCTAGTCCTAACTTCAAGGGAGGCTAGGGAGTATAGTCTTCCCCAAGAAGAGACCACGGGTCTGTTAATTAGCAGACTCTCACACTTTTCTTATGTGTCCCTTCTTTCTCAGAAGAATAAAGGGATGAGAAGCAATCTTCCAACTTGAGATTATTAAATCAGAACTTAATTCGCCACTTCCAGTTTATTCCTCCTCTAAAAAAATGTAATACTGCCTTGGAAGAACCCTTCGGGAACTTGACAATTTTCCAGTTGAGCCAGCTAAGGAACCAGAAATAGAATTGCCCCCTTTACCTGTCTTAATATGCAAACAACAAAAGTTCCCCATGTTCATTCATTAAACATGAAATATTTATGCAGCATCTACTCATTGGAAAGTACTATGCTGGCTAAACAGGGGAAACAAACAATGCAGTTCCAGGAAGAAGGGCTGATTTATCAGGTGAGCTGGCTTTAAGTTCTATAATCAAGTCATAGCCCAGAGTCAATCTGGGTTCTGGCCCACTTCAGATGCTAACCAAAGGGAAACAGCTCCCTGTGAGCAGTGGCACCCCTGTGGGTATGAATCTCCCACTTCTGTCCACTGGATTCCTGCTCATTTATGGACCCTGGGCCCCACCCCTAGCCCATCCTGACAGTATTCTGTGCATATATGTTTCTGCTTATTTGCACTTCAATTATTTGATTGCACTCCACATTTTATTGTATACCAAGTTACCATCTCTCCAGCTGACTGAAATGCAAAACTCTGCACCATAACATGCAAAAAGAAAAAAATGCTAAAAAAAAATTGTGTTTGTTTTTCACCACAAACGATACTGATAGTAGTTTCTCCTATAAGAAAGGACAGTCCAAGCCGGTCAGAAGGACAGTGAGGACAAGGCTCCACTCATGCCCTGGTGTCCTCCTTTCCTCTGTAGCCCAGGCAAAGGCGATCCCCCTCCCAGTGCTGCACCTCCTGCAGAAACTGCCAGATCGATGGCTCTTCCAAGGGCTGTCACCTTCATGCCACTGGACCTTTCACCTCTCCTCTACGAAAGCGCTGGCTCAGCTCCTGAGGGGGTCTCCAGGCTCAAAAGCGCTTGATGATCACTTATACTGAAGGTGAGATGTTAAAAAACAGACCTTAGAAACATCTAACATCTAACAGATGTTAGAAAACAAAGCTCTGCCCTTGTACAGTCCAGTTGCTGGGCTCGCAGGCATGGAAGGAAGTAGGCAGGATGAGCAGGACAGAAAAGGATCAGAAAAAGGTACCCGGTTAGGGACAGGTTTCTTCTGCATTTTGCTTGTTGTTTGGAGACATAAGCATCCCCATGTCTACGTTTGAAAGGGTACGTAGGTATGAACATGTGTTCGGGGGAAATGAAAAAATAAATTAATAAATGTCCATCTTGGTATGAACTCCCTGAACATCCAGGTCTGGAATACTTCATCAGGCTGGCCCATGAAGAAGATGGCGAACCGCGAGCAGCCTAAAGATATTCAAAAGAGACACAAAGATTTGGCTGTCTCTGCAAGACACGAAGGAGGGAAAATCCAAGGAAGCTGGGCAGTAAGAAAAACTTTCAAAATGAAAAGGAGGGATACATCCTGGGGTACTAGGGACTAGTGTGCAGCCTAGGTGAGGGGGTGAGAAATGGGAGCTAAAACCAGAGCTTTCTGTCACCTCCCGAGGTGCGGGATGCAGCCCACTGCTTTGGCAGAACATCTGGGCTCCGGCACAGATGTGGGGCAGGCTGGACAGGGTCCCAACCTGCTTCTGAAACCTTCTTCTCTAGAAACCATCTATGAGATCTACTTTTGGAGTCAGGAGAGACCATGATGTTAATCCTTTTTTTTTTTTTTTCTTTCTACACAGATTGATTTAAATAAAGTATTTTTGTGGCTCCTGCTAAGAATCTTAATCATTTAGCAAGTATTAACTAAAGACCTACCAGAAATTTTAAAAAACAATTTAAATAAGTGTTAATATTCTCTGACCATTATAGGTTATAAATTGGCTCCACCACCTCATGTGGCTTTCTCGGCTCCTCTCTAGTCTCTTCCATTGTCAGGTCTGACACACAGGGATGACCCTAGAATGCGGTAAAGGTCAGCAACAGTGAGTGTCACAGTGGTCTTACTGGATATCAAGGTGACAAGAGAGAACAGCCTTTGTTTCTCAGTGTTTAATAGCTGAAAACACTACAATAAACTTTGTACTTTTGGAAGGCAGAGAGCTAGATGGGTCCAACCACACATAGCCTTGAAAAACTCATGTTTCTATTGAATTAGAGAGCTGAGACTAGAGGATGAGTTTATTTGTGAGGAGGAGTGTCGATATCACTGTGCATCAGCCATCTTTCAGACAGAAAAGTACTGACACCTTCTATGTGCATCATACCATGGGAAGTGCTGTCGAGTTTACAAAAGAAATTTAAGACAGAGTCTCTTCCCTATGGTATCCAACAATAGAGCTTAATGAAGCCACTGAATAACAATTCAAGACAACATGTGACTAAGTGCTACATGAGGGGTCCAGAGAATACGTGCGGGAAGATCACGGAGATGGAAAACATGAACGGGGCTGGCGGGATGGAGAAGACCGCAGCGAGGAAGTGGCAGGACAGCTGACACTGGTCGGCAGACTCAGTAGCAGAGGAGGGGGAGGGAAAACTCCAAGCAGAGGAGGCCGTGTGAACTAAACGTCAGAGCCAGGAATGAGCGGCTTCCCACATCAGGAGGCGCAGCTTCAGTGGACTAGGACAGAAGAATTTTTTTCAGAAAGGCAGAAAATGACAAGAGAGTGATTAAATCAGGTAGTGAAGGAGCTATAAAAATTGTTTCAGGAGAAAGGGGGGATCACTGAAGGCTTTGAAGTTTTAGGGTGGCAATTTAGAATTTACTACCTTGGTGTAAGTCTGGGTGATCGGGTGGGACAGTGGATGCTGGGACAGTGACTATATGTTTTAAAACCCTGTGCAGTTTGTTTCCTGACTCTATTTAGAAAATAAAGATGAAAAAGAAGAAAGAGGGAAAGAAAGAAATAAAGAAAGAGAGAGAGAGAGGAAAGGAGGGAGGAAGGGAGGGAGGGAGGGAGGGAGGGAGGGAGGAAGGAAGGAAGGAAGGAAGGAAGGAAGGAAGGAAGGAAGGAAGGAAGGAGGAAGGAAGGAAGGAAGGAAGGAAGGAAGGAAGGAAGGAAGGAAGGAAGGAAGGAGGGAGGGAGGGAGGGAGGGAGGGAGGGAGGGAGGGAGGGAGGGAGGGAGGAAGGAAGGAAGGAAGGAAGGAAGGAAGGAAGGAAGGAAGGAAGGAAGGAAGGAAGGAAGAAAAAGAAGAAAGAATTAAAGCCTACATGATTTAAAAATGGAGTTCTATTTACAAAGATAGAAAAGACAGAAGGGAGAATAGATTTGAGAAGATGGAATCATGTAAGATATCTGAAGTTTAAGGTAACAGAGCAATCTAAAAGTGGGTATGTCTTTGAAGCAGTTGGTGAACCAGGTCTTAAACTTGTATGACAAGCTGAGATGTAGATATCAATTAGGGAAGTCAGCAAGACATGAACAACAGTAAAAGTGGGGCAGAACTGATTCAAGGAAAAAAGTTTTTTGTTGTTTTGTTTTATTTTTTAAAGAAAGATATGGAAGGGTATGGCAACAACACAAGCAGAGGACACAAATAATTTTAAAAGACCAGCACCATCCTGTAAAAAGTTACCGCATCATATGTAACAGGCAAAAAATTGACATCCAAGCCATATAAATTATTTCTCAAAAAAGACACCACTAATTGCCTAATCAAAAAATAGCTAAGTATATAAATAGGAAAAGTGATAGAAGAAAAAATGCAAATGGGCCATATGCGTGTGGAGGAGCACCCGGCCTCACCAGAATCTGAGACCAGGACCATGTGATGGCGAAATACACAGACGCCAGGCCAAGTCAAATGCCCTTTCCCTTCTTATTAGCGGTAAAAGCTTGGCTAAGGTTTGAAATCTCTTTTCATAATCTGTAAAGCGAGAATGATGACAATAGAAACTATCTGAAAGAATTGTGGTGAAGATTAAATAAGTTAATACATGTAAATTTTATAAAACAGTGTCTGGCACAGAATAAGTGCTCTGTAATTGTTAGCTATTATTAATAACAGTGAAATACAAATTAAAATAACAATGAGACATAATTTTTCGCCCACAGATTGTCAGTAATTTTAAAGCATGACAATATCAAGTGTTGACAAGGATTTGGGTGAAATGATACTCATAAACTGTGAGTGGGAATGCAAATGAGTACGTCTACTTAGCAGGGGAAAAATGGCATATTTTATCAAATTGAAAATATGCCTCCTTTCTAACCAACAATTCTATCTCTGACTAATACACCTTACAGAAATCACTGTTAATGTGTGGAAGAAAACACATCTGAGGATGTTAACTACAGTATTTTCTTTTGTTATTAGCAAGACTTTGGAAAGAATGCAAACATTTATAGATGATAGGGGAATGCATCACACAATAATTCAATATATTTAATGTAGTTAATAATAGAATACCACTTAGCAACTAAAAGATATAGGCACAAATCTCTCTAAATGCTTTAAATGGCCAGTGACAAGCTCTGGGGGCAGTATGGTGCCTATATATTATTTGTGAATATCTATGTACATACTAACAGCCATGGACATGAACCATAATGCTTGCTTCTGGGAACTATGGGAGAGGAATTTGAGAAAGAGGATAGTGTTTTTGAAGGGAACTTTACTTTCTTTATAATGTTTGATTTCTTTAAAAATAAAAAGGAAAACTGGATGCAAATAAGACAAAATGCTAAGTTACTGATTTTGGATAGTGAAGATATGCATGTGAGTTATGTTATTCTTTGTACTTTTCTGTATTTTTAAATTCTGAAAAATTATAAATGCTCTTTGAACAGATGTTCCGGGTGTCATCTAAAATGTATTATGAAAAAGAAAAAAAAATGAAGAAGAAAAGCAGTAAAAAGAGGGCAGAGAAATGGGCCTCCCAATAGCACACGTGGAGGGAGGGGCCAGCAACAAACTCAGCCAAGACACAGGAAATTCACAGCAAAAGAGAAGCCGGCGTGGAGGCCACGTGACCTGCAAAAGAGAAAGTACAGGAAAGGGGTCTGATCACTCTGGATGGGGGCGGAAAGTAATTGACCAGGAAACAGACCACAGGCTCCTGAGGCAATGAGTGCATATTTTGTGAGAAGCCCACCCGAGGGGGCAAGCACGGAACACCCAGTGGGTACTACCCAGAACTAGTAGGTATAAGCTAAGGATTTAGGAAGTGTGGCTATGAAGGGAAGTAGCAAGTAGCAGAGACAGCATGGAAGAGTGGGGGTTCATGGGGGGGAGAGTCTGGGCCCATGGTGGATATTGCTCCATGATCCTCAAACCCCTGCTCTGGATAGAACAGAGGGAAAGGCACTGAGGTTATGGGAGATTTAATGCTCCAAACAGTGAGAGTGGGGAAAACTCCCTCAAGAGCTGGACAGACAGGGCTGGGATCCAGGGCCCAAGACCAGGCCTGGAGGGCAAGAACAAACCCCATGAGACCTCATTCTGAGAGAACAGACCTCCTGCTGGAATTACTCCCCGTGCCAGGGGTGCCTAAAGAATCAGTCTGTGTTGAGGCCAGGCTTCCTACCGCCACCCACAAGGAGAGCTGGCAGCATTCCCCAGGGTGGGGGCTGCACAGCAGATGCACACTTTCTCATTAAGGGACTTGCATATGGAGTGAAGACACCTCTCCCCTCGCCCACCCTGGCTCCCACCCTCGCTGTGGTGTGAGCTGCCAGCTTCCCGGCTCCCTGCGCACAAGCCGAGGTGGCTGGGGCTGGGCAGCACGCGGCTGGGACTGCACGCGGGAGCAGAGCAGAGGCAGGGGCAGGCTTGGCTGCTCGCTCAGCGCTCAGCACGTCTTCCCTCTTTGGAGATTGCAGGGCCTCTCTCAGATGTGACAGAAACAGTCACAGACAAGGGGACTCATTATTTTCGCTTTCACTGCTCAGTGATCTCTGCTCCTACCTGAAATCCTACAGGGAGCCCCAGCCAGGAGGAGAGGCGGGAGGGCAACGGAAGAAAAGAACCATCACCCAACTCAAGGGCAGGGCTCCTTCTGAGTCCTGCAGATCCATGTCCATTCTCTCCTGGACTTAATGGTTTTGTGTAAGAGGCCTCTGACCCCAGAGAGAACACAATGCCCCCTCCCTGTTGTCTTCCCATCAGGACCCGGCTGAGACCTGTGAGGGCTCTGAGAACTGGGAGGACCAGGGTGGCTCATGCTACAAAATCAGGCAATCACAAATGTAACACTAGCCATTAAACAAAACCCAACCTAAATGTGTATTAAAATTACAATAGCCCCCCTCCCCGATTTTGTAAATTGCAAAATTTTGGAGGTTATCAAAGATGACATTTTCTGAGTTTTGGGTGCTCCTGCTCTGCATGTAGCCTATGCACATCCTGGGTGTGCACAGCAGGTAGTCTTGACACAGATGCGTGCACACATGCAATTTACACACACAGTTCTCACCAGGTACAAGGACCAAACATATACAGAGGCATAACACTTGCTTGCTCCTGTTCATTGTTTCTTTCTCTCCATCAATTGAACTAAAACCTTGCTCCCCCCAAATTGTCTTCCTCATCTCCCTCTCCAGTAACCGATCTCTGACAATTCCACAGCAGCCCTATTGCCTCATTTGACATCAAGGACTGAATTCTGATTCTTACTTCCCACATATGGGGCTTTGAGCAAATCACTAGATGTCGGTTTGTGCCTCAACTTTCACTTTAGAATAGGCTTAAAAATAGCACCCTCAAAAACATGACTAGGGCCTGACCAGGTGGTGGCACAGTGGATAGAGCATGGGACTGGGACACAGAGGACCCAAGTTTGAAACCCTGAGATCACCAGCTTGAGCATGGGCTCACCAGCTTGAGCACAGGGTCACTGGCTTGAGCATGGGATCATAGACATGACCCCATGGTTGTTGGCTTGAACCCAAGGTCACTGGCTTGAGCAAGGGTTCACTTGCTCTGCTGTATCCCCAAGTCAAGGCACATATGAGAAAGCAATCAATGAACAACGAAGGTGTCACAACAAAGAATTGATGCTTTTCATCTTTCTCTGTTCCTGCCTGTCTGTCTCTATCTGTCTCTCTCTATCTCGTCACACACACACACACACAGAGAGAGAGAGAGAGAGAGAGAGAGAGAGAGAGAGAAAGAGAGAGACTAGGCAAACAGTACAGTAACCTATGTCTGAATCCTGTTTAGTCTGGGTTCTTCATAAAACCTGGTGCCAACATAGCATTAGCTGTGAAAGAGATTTATTAGGAGATGCTTGTGAGGGAAATGGGCAGCCGGAGGAGGCTGAATGCAGGTCTGGCTCTGTGAAGGAGAGCGGGAAGGAGTGGGAAAAGGTCAGAGAGTGCAAGGAAGTGCTAAAGAGTTCCAGCAGGGCCCAGGGGTTCTTTTGACAGAGGTTCCAGGCAGGGAGGCTGATATGTAAGACAGAAGAAATAACTCATTGGCTTGGGAAACGTTTCCAGGACATGGGACTTACAACCCTGGCAAGGACCTGGGAATGAAGCAAACATGCTGTTCGACTGGTTCTTAGAAGCCTGGGAAAGAGATTGCCTGGCTTCAGTGAGTGAGAATGCTTGGACCATCTGGCAGAGGCTAGAAGAAGAAAGAAGCCAAGGGCATCCTGGGAAGGGTGTGGTATGTGAAGCCAGAAGACCACTGAAGATTCATGTTCCACAAGAGGGCCCTGAGGACAGCCACGAGCTGAGGCCATCAGGGATGTACAGGTGAGAGGCGTGCTTAGCATCACCGAGACAGCCAGTGGTGGATCACCTCTTCAAGTCAAGATCAATGATAGGAGAGGTACTCACCAAACTGGGCTGGTTCATCTCAATGAGGATAATGGGGCCCAGAGTAATAGAGGCCAGGTGTTGGCGCTTAAGCCAGGAGGCAACAATCATTTAATGTCTGGAAAGGCCGGAGGACCAGCCAAGGGGTCCTGGCTCACAGAGAGCCATGGTGATGGCTAATAGATTGCAGTGTGCCAGGGGCATACAGATGGGCAGCCAACAGTGTGCTGCCTAACACAGAAACAGAAACAACAGATGGGCAAGAATGGGAGGAGCAGGGGGCCAAGTGTGGTTGTACCAAACAGTCACAAGTCCTTGCTTACTTCCCACACCTGAGTCAGGCTCGAAACTGGTGTACTTGCTTTCTTCTATGTCCCATTGACCAGCATCACATAAAGTCAAAAGGGAGGCCAAGAAATGGAAACAAGCCCATAAATATTGCTGAGCACAAACATGTCCTGCCATGAACAAGTAAAGGTAAAATAAAGAGAAAAGTGGGAAGTAAGCCAGGATAGTGAATGTAACTAGATGCAAGTGAGCCAGTCTGAACTGTGAAAAAAAATACAAAAACCCTAAATCCTTAGATGATTTGATTTCTCCTCAATTTGGGGAAGGTGAGAGGAGGGGAAACAGTGAGGCAGACTCCCGCATGCACCACAACCAGGATCTACCTGGCAACCCCATCTGGGACTGATGCTCGAGTACTGAACTATATTTAGCACCTGAGGCTGATGCACTCCAACAGAGCTATCCTCAGCACCTAGGGCAGATGCTTGAATCAATCGAGTCACTGGCTGTAGGAGAGGAAAAGGGAGAGAAGGGGAAGAGGGAATGGGGGAGAAGCAGATGGTTGTTTTTCCTGTGTGCCCTGACTGGGAATTAAACCCAGGATGTCCATACACCAGGCCAACACTCTATCCACTGAGCCACCAGCCTGGGCCAATTTCTACTTACTTTGATAGAAATTATAAGCAGAACTTCTAGTTCCCTCTGACCCACAGAAAGCATTTACCTCTCCAGAATAGAGATTTGCCAGATTTTAGTAGTACACAGATGTCACAAACCACTGACATACTCCTAAGATTGCCCATTATGATCTGAGCTGTCTGTGGATGGCAGCAACAAGCTCAGATTGGGGTAATCTAAGTAAGCATAAATAAATGTCACTTCACTGATGCCCAATCATCTCTCCAGTTGCTACCTGGAATTCCAAAGACAATAAGCCGCAATATCCAAATCCCTATTTATCATATAAACTGCCATTCAGAGGACAGATAAAGAATTGCAGAGGAAAAAAAATCACAGAAGAAAGGACTGGAGGAGGGAAAAGAAAAAAACCTTTAAAAAAATTCCACCGCGAGGCCCCTAATGCTCAAAATAAGTGAGATCAAGGGAAAGTCACTTAATTCTGCAAATATCACAAATAATGGTGGGTGCTGAGGGTAGATTTTATGCTAAATGCAGATACCGGAG
Source organism: Saccopteryx bilineata (assembly GCF_036850765.1). Lineage (NCBI taxonomy): Eukaryota > Metazoa > Chordata > Mammalia > Chiroptera > Emballonuridae > Saccopteryx > Saccopteryx bilineata. The sequence continues at coordinate 243,579,201 of NC_089491.1, forward strand.
GTTGGCACCCAACAGTTCTGGAGAAACTCCACTGCTGGCCTTGTTTCTTGTTCCCACTCCTATGATGGTTCCAAACACTGAAGTAGGGTACAAAGTGCTGCTGCCAAAGTCTAGCTCATTTCACCTGGCTCAGGTAGGGTTTTCTGACCAGGTCAAGCTCCTGATGTCTTCTTTCCCATCCTGCCCTTCCTTGCTTTATTACTTCTTCCACTCTTCCCGGTCTCTGGCAGACAGTGATGATGGCGACAACAATGACGGTAATGATGGTGTCACATTGTGGTTTATCAGTAGCCTTTGTCAGACACTATGCTATGCACTTATCGTTTGTGTTACTTCATCCTCCAAAATGCCCAGCAGGAGGGATGCCATTCAAATCTTCATTTTAGTAGTAAGAAGGAAAAAAAAATCAAGGCTCAGTGGGATCAGAAATATGCCCAAGATCACACTTAGTAAGTGGTAGAGCCTGGATGACAACATTCTGGTCTTTCTGGCTTCAAACCCAAGCTCCTTACCACCATGCTGGGTTAGCTGTGGAGGGCATCCGAGTCTCCTAGTTTCTCAGCCCACTTGCTCAAAGCATGGCCTCCATCATCATGTCGCTCTAGTGGCAGGTTTCAAGATCCTGGATCTATCAGGGAGGATGAGAGAGACAAATAAAGTGCCCCTCTCCTCCACTCCCTGCTGTCAGGCAAGGGAGCAATCCTGAAAGTTGGCCCTCCCAGCAGACAGGAGGCTGACAGCCTATCTGCATTGGGGCACAATTGTTCTGACAGGTTTATCAGCAGTTGGGAGCCTGCAATAAGATGTAAAACATGGGCTTTTGTTTCTAGAGGGAAAGCTGCTGCTAAGAGACTGTTAGATACTCTATCTGAAAGGCCTGGAGTGGGATTTCTGGGAGAAGTTCCCACTTGGCCAACCCCACTTCAATAGTCTCTTCTCCTTATAGCCTCACACTCGCAAGTCCCTAATCTCCTGTCTTCCCAAACACTCGTCAGGGATCCCTTATTCCTGCCGAATGTACCGTGTTGGGCTAGAAACCGTGCAGACAGCCCTTGATAATAAACCTTCCTACACATGAGGTTGAGTCTTGGAGGCTGTGAGACCCAGGCATCTGACACATGTAATGGCCAGCACACGCTGTGCTGAGTCCCTGAGATTCTCCCCTCTGTGCTGAGAGTCAAGGTGCCAGGATGAGGTAGAGTTATTCTATGCAGGCTGACACTCCAGTTGGAAAAAAGAGAATCTACCTTCAAGAACAAACATAAAATCACAAAGCATTAGGCTCAGGAAAGACTACAGAGGCTAAGACAACTTCCTAATGTATCACTTGAGGTGATTGTCACTCTTAGTGACTAAATGACTTGCCCAAAGTCACATAGATATTAAGTTTCATCTAAGCTTGACTAGCTCCTCTGTATCTTTTAGAGTAAGTTCAAGGGTAAGCTCCGCTAGTTTCCTGTCACCTCCAGCCTCTGGCTAAGCTGGGGTCCTCCTTCCCCATCATGTCACGCCACACAAAAATCATGGCATTCTTTCAAGTCCCTCTGGGCAGGAACCATGTAGTATTTCTCTGTTTTCTTTGCATCTAGCACAGAACCTGACACCAAGGGAAAGTTTAATAAAAAATGTCATCATTAAAACTTTTAAACCAGCTCTCCCCACGTCTCTGTCAGTTGTTTCCCCAATACACTAGGTGGCTGTCCGCCACTGAAATAGAATTTCTATGTAGCAAAGTGAAGAGCGAGAGATGGGGCCAACATTCACTGGGTAATGTTGAGCAAGAGAGCTTCTGAAGGCTGGTGTGTGTGTGTGTGTGTGTGTGTGTGTGTGTGTGTGTGTGTGTATGTGTGTGTATGTGTATTGGGGGGGATGTCCATATCCCCACTTCCAGTACCTGTGTGATTAAAATGGGCTTTCTTGCTGGTGCCTCTGCTCTCCTCATCTTCTGGTGTCCAGCATCATCGGGTAGAGAGACGATGTCTGTCTGATGGAACCGTGAGGGTGAAGGACCTGGTCATATCCCACTCCCACACTCAGATATTCACAACCCGCTGTCCAAAGTAGACAGAGGGTAGGTTAGATCAGCAGCCCTGCGTTTCTGCTGCTGCTGCAGTGAAGGAAGACGGTGAAGCTCAGCAGCCATTTCTAGGGTGGCTGGTCAGGAAAAGAGTAAAAAGAAGGGGAGGAACGCTGTATCTATTAGGCACCTACTATGTGCCAGTTCCCACCCTCGTGTTTTCATATGTTATCTGATTAAATATTGGCACCAAGACATTATTATTTCCATTATGTGGGTATGGAAACCAAGACGAGCAGCCTGCCTCTGAGTGTGCAGCTACTGTGTGGCTGAGTTGCAGTCAGAATTCAGTCAATCTGATGCCGCCGCCCCTGCTTTCCCACAATCCTATGCTGTCTCTCCAAATATTGATGATCTGTGTGCTCCTAGTGTCCTAATATTTCCATGTGTTCCTGAAAACCACCCCTGGCCCCACCAGCTTTATTTCTGATTTCCTCACCATCTCAGATGAGCTGTATTCCATGCAGGAAACTGGAAAGTTCCACACTTGACTATTTAGTGTCTTTAGCAGGACCACTGGAAACAAATATGTGACCTAAAAATTCAAAAAAGAAAAAGATACAGAAAAGATATACGTACTGGCCTCATGCCACCAAATACCCTGTGACCTTCCAGCCCACCATCCTCATTCCATCGGTTTCCACAACGTAGAACAGGACACAGGGGATATTCAGGGTAATAACATCAAAACTACTTCTTAAAGTGAAACACACCTTGTATTATGTTTCCTCAGTTCTATTTTCTGGCATCTAGCATGAGTCTTTGAGCAACACATTTATTCCATGGTCCTGACTGTGGGGACTGGTTCTGTGAGTGACATCCTTGCAGAACACAGTTATGTGTATATGTTTGCATTCTGGAGTGTGCACAGGGTAGTGTGGAATCCCCTGCACATAAGAGCCAGAAATAAAAGGTTTGCCCCTGTGACTAGTGACTAGTCCAAGGTACTCAGGCATTACATGCTACAACTTTCAAATAAGGTTCGCAAGACTCATTCAGACCCCCACTTGCCAAGTGGAAAGAATGGTCTATGATGGCGAGAGGACTTCTTTGAAAGCAACCCTCTCACATGTAGAGCTGCGATCCAACAGTGGTTTAGATGTTGGCAGGTATCAAGTCTGCATTCCGTTTATTGGGTATAGAGTTGCTGAACCTCTCTCTAAAAAAGCAGGTTTATTTGGGTTTCTGTAACAAGCCATGACTGTTTCACTATGCAGTCATTTATGACATTAAACTTGAGGCTCTCCCAAACTTGCACACAACTCTGAGTGTGGCTCTCAACAGCAGCCAGTGCAAACACAGAACCAATGAGGGCTGAAGCCCATCGCTCACTGTGGAGGTAGGCAGCCTTGGTGAGTTATGCACTCAGAGCAGTTATATTATCCCAGTGCAACCCACTAGCAGGGGTCCCCAAACTTTTTACACAAGGGGCCAGTTCACTGTCCCTCAGATGGTTGGAGGGCCGCCACATACAGTGCTCCTCTCACTGACCACCAATGAAAGAGGTGCCCCTTCCGGAAGTGCGGCGGGGGGGCGGGGCGGATAAATGGCCTCAGGGGGCCACATGCGGCCCGCGGGCCATAGTTTGGGGATGCCTGCTACAGCATCATTAGCAAGAAAATAACATTTCAGACATTAATACTTGTAATAATTTCCCTAATAAACCTGCTTTCCAATATGAAAAAATCTTCCATGGGTATTTTGAAGGTGCCATTTGGTCAGAGTTTGCTGCTTTTGTGGATAAAATTACCTCAAATGGCTGTCAGCACTACACATCCTCTCCTCGGCCATACCCACCTGCAGAAATTCCACTTTATTCCAACATGAATTTATTTTCCTTCTGAGGCCTGGAACTTCCTTTGAATTTATAGCCATCATTTAAAAATTTTCTTAAATATATATGTATGTATATTTTACTTTATTACTTCGAAACAATTTCACTAAAGGACTGGATTTTGTTTCAGAGGTGTATAAGAGATATGGTTTCCACATTTAAAAAAAATAATAATTTTAGGGCCCTGGCCAGTTGGCTCAGTGGTAGAGCATCGGCCTGGTGTGTTGATGTCTCAGGTTCGAATCCTGGTCTGGTAACACAGGAGAAGCACGCATATGCTTCTGTACCCTTCCCCCTCTTGCTTCTCTCTCTCTCTCTCTCTCTCTCTCTCTCTCTCTCTCTCTCTTCCCCTCCTGCAGCCATGGCTCGATTGGAGCAAGTTGGCCCTAGGCACTGACGATGGCTCCATGGCCTCTGCCTCAGGTGCTAAGAGCTCAGTTGCTAAGCAACAGAGCAATGCCCCAGATGGGCAGAGTATCATCCCCTAGTGAGCTTGCGAGGAAGTCTGTATCTTTGCCTCCCATCCTCTCACTGAATTAAAAAAAAAAATGATCTTAGGTTATAATTTCAAAGAAGACAAATGATTGCTTGGATTCACCTCGCAGGTACTGAGGACCTCAATCAGATTTCCCAGGCACAAACATCAGAGCCCCTGTCTTCGAGACACTGACATTGAGAGAGACAGGCAGTGCCTTAGAAGCCCCAGCCCAATGCTGTAAGGGCTATGGCAGATGCCTGTACCGACTACTAAGTAAACATACTTCTGCTCTGAAAGGGGTGGCCAGGGAATGGGTCCTCAAAGAGGAGACATGAGAGCTAAGTTTTTTTCTTTTACTATTATGTTTTAATTAAAAAAAAAATGAACAGCTTTGTTGAGATATACTTGACATAAACATAGCATACTTAAAGAGTATATTTTAATATGTTTTGTCATATATATATATATATATATATATATGCCCATGAAACCACACCACAATCAAACTAATGAACATAACCATTACCCCAAAGTTTCCGAGTGTCTTTTGTAATCTTTCCCTCTCCTTCCACTGGAAAATTGTCACTACACATTACTTCGAGTTTCCTAGAATTTTATATAAGTGGAATTATATATTATTTTTGACTGCTTTCATTCATCAGCATAATTATTTTGAGATCCCCATGTTGTATGAATGGCTAATTCCTGTCCATCACCACCAGTCTTCCCTTATAGGACTCTACCAGCTGGGCATCCGGTGTTGCTTTAGTTTTTGGCAACTACAGGCAAGACTGTATGACTATTCACGCATAAGTCTTTGTGTGAATATACACTTTAATTTCTCTTGAGCAAATGCCTCCAAGTGGAATGGCTGAATAGTATATTAGGTATACATTCAATTCTTAAAAAGAAACTCTCAGGCTATTTTTTAAATTTATTGGGTTGACATGGTTCGCCAACCCATACAGGCTATTTTTTAAAATGGTTGTACAATTTTATCTTCCCAGTAGCATTGTCTCAGAGCTCTGGCTGTTCTACATTCTTATGTAGAACACTTGGTGTGGTCGGTCTGTTTAATTTCAACAGCTTCCACAGAAGTTACTAATATCATCAGGTATTAAATCGCAGTTACCTGTTGACTAACAGTATTGAACATCTTTGCTTGTGTTATTTGCTATCTGTGTACCTTCTTTGGTGAAGTGTCTGTGTCCAACATTGTGGCCATTTCTCTATTGTTTGTTTTCTTAACATTGAGTTCTGAGAGTCTTTTATACAATCTGGGTACTAGTCCTTTATCATATACATGATTTACAGATATTTTTATCCCAGTTTGAGGCGTGTCTTTTCACTTAGGGCTGAGTTTTGAAAGACACATTGTGAAAATGAAGTAGCCAAATTGTGTTGGAAGTCATTCCAAGAGGAAATAACACGGAGCTGTGAAGGTGTAAAAGGCTGGGGTGTTTTAAAAACTGCAAATCATTGGGGGTGGCTGGGCACAGAGTACCTAGGAGGCAACGGCAGGAGACGGGGCTAGAAGAGCCACTGTCCAAAAAGGAAACAGTGAGACAATGAAGGATTTTAAACTGGAGACAGGACTATAATCAAACCTGCATTTTAGAAAGATCATTAAAGTAGGAACATGGAGAGACTGGGGAACTAGGAATGAAAGAAACCATGTAGGAGACATAGTCTAAACTTGAAACAAGTTCCAATTATAATTTTCTGATAAAGAAAGAGGACCTCTAAAAAGATATGAAGGGAGGTAAAACAGGTTGGTGTAGGATGAGATTTACATAAATGGGAAAAGCTGCCTTGTCCACCACACAGAGAGCAGCGTTGCTGAAGCTGCAGTCAGTAGGAGACATGGCTCAGGTGTGTTTTCCTGACTTGGAGATGGAGTGATGTCGACCAATCACCAGATCCAAATGCAAGAACCTACATAACCTGACCGCTATGCTTCAGGCTTGGTTCTAGGCCTTTATTCATGTGTGGCTTTGGTTAATTCCCTCAACAACCCAGACAGAAAAGCATTGATACCAGGATGCTGATTTTATAAATAAGGAAAGTGAAATTTGGAATAATTAAGTGGCTTGTCCAGGGTGTCAGCTTCAGTGGGTAGCAAAACAGATTCTTTTTCAAAGTTTGACTTCTTGATAGCCATCTTCTGCATTTTCCAGAGACAGGCTAGAGTTAGTAAGGCAACCTGAGGTTTCAGGGGAAGGCCAACTTGGCTACACAGTGACAAGCTCCAAGTCCTTGACTTCGTGAACACCTATCTCCAAAGGCACCATTAGGGGATGTCAACCATCTGTTTCCCACACTGGCCTGAAGTGCAGAAGGAGAAAATTGGCACAAAGCAGAGCTGCGAGACTGTCAGTTCACAGATTATAAGAAAACATGCCTTTGCAAGAAAGGTTGTGAGGCACTAGAACACATTTCTAATAAAATAGCTAATATATACTGAATTTTTTCCCCACATACTAAGGGCTTTACATGGAATATTTCAGTGTATTCTTATGATAACCTTACAGGTAGTAGGTACTATTATTGTGCCCAGTTTGCACATGTAGATCCTAAGTTCCAAATAATAGTTGAGCCCAGATCACATGGTGAGCGAGTGTGGCGCTGAAGTTTGGTCTGCGTCTGTCTGACTCCAGACATGCAACAGCGGCTGCCTGTTGGGCAGATCCGCGGTTTCTATCCTGGAGGAGCCATAGGGCAAGGCAGATATGTGTCCATGTGGGCTGGAGGCCCTTTTTGGGGTGAAAACGCTGACTCTCCTGCCACCAGTTGACTATAAAATAAATGCATGATCCTGAGAATGCCAGCCTCTCTCCCCAATGATGGCCCAGAGCAGATGTCTGCAGGAGGACAGATGGCACTCTCCGGTATAAGAGACCCACCACAAATGGCAGCTTCCTCCTGGACGTGATGAAGACCTTCTCCTCTCATTAGGATCAGAGGATGCCTGGCCAGTGACAGGGCCATCTAAACCTCCTTCCGCCCCGTCTGCCACCTCGCAGCAACTTTCCACGTGCCCTGATGTTGCCAGAGTGCAGCAGCCCTAACAGAAGCTTCTGCAAGTCCTCCCCCACTCAGCCCCACCAGCACTGCTGCTCACACGGGCTCCTCCGCCTGTGCTCTGCCCAGCTCGCTCCGCATGGCCCGGCACTGGCTCCAGCGAGCGGGTGGCCAGGGGGGCCCGCAGATACGGAGCTGCACTGCTGAATGAGCTTCATCCCAAACTTCCCATTCCTCCTCTTTCCTTCCCTCCCTCCTTTCCTCCCTGATTTCTGTTTTGCTTTTATTTTCTCATAGTGACTGAGAATAAACTATTTGGCCAGACCTGGTTCAGGCCCTGGGGATACAGGGAGGATAATTCTGACACATCCCTTTTTCCTAGAAGCAGGTCATCTAGTTAGAGAGACAGCCATTATATAAATAATTCTGGAACAAATGTATTTTCACTGCAACCAGGCAGCACAGCTATGAAAGGGAAGTGCTAGGGGAGACAAGAGCAGGGGCTTGGCTGAGAAAATGGCATGTAGGTTGAAACTGGAGGGACAGGTAGAAATTCATTAGAAGAAGGAGACGGTGGGGGAAGAGTGCGGCGGAAGGAATGACACGCCCACCAGTGACTCGAGGGTGAAGAAGCTGCGTAGGTCAGTTCAGGGTTCCGAGAAACCAGCGTGGCTGGAGAAGGTGAGCTGCAAAGGTAGGCAGGACCTTCTGCACCATGAGAGGATTCCGGACTTTAGGACAATGTGGAACAGGTGTGTTTTTTAAAAGAGAATTTCCAGGTCAAATTTGCATTTATACAACGTTCTCTCTGCTTACAATCTGAAACAGATTGAGAATGGTGTAGCAGGTGAGGTGGGAAGGGAGACTGAGTTTGTACAAGAGGACCCGTTGAAAGGGTTAATATGATAATTCAGAAGAAAAGATGACGAGAATGCTCCCGATGAAGGAAGAAGAGGAGAGCATCTCTGAGTAGAGTGGCAGTTATGGAGGTGGAGAGAAATAGAGATATCCAAGTAGAAAATCACAGAACTCGGCAATGGATTAGCCAGGGCAAGAGAAAGAGGAAGGTGTCAGAGATGATTCCCAGGTTTCTGGCAAAAGCAGCGTCTTTTCAATATGCCGTCTCCATTTCTCTTCCCAGCTCATCAAAGAAATAGAGTGCAGGCAACCCAGAGGAGAAGATATTGCAGCATTAACGCTATTTTTGTACAGGAAAACCTACAGATAGAAATTTTTCGACTTGTTATGTAAGGAGCGGCAAATGTCAGGAGATAGACTTGCTCCAACTTCAGGACTTTCGGTTTGTCTCTGGGGAGTGCTGACTCTATGGGGCTACCAGGTGAAGAGCATCCCTTTGGTCACCTTGCTGACTGTGTCCCCTGGAGAGACAAAAATCCTTGCCCAGGGTCTGCAGGGAGAAATAACCCTGCAGATCTTGTTTTGGATCTAAGGTAGAAGTTTATACTGACTTCTGTTTGAACAGTTATTTCTCATTGGGATACACTATATATCATACAATTCACTCATTTAACGTATACAATTCAGCAGTTTTTAGTGTGTTTACAGAGTTGCGCAATCATCACCGCAGTTAATGTTAGGGTTTGATCATCTCCCCAAAAGAAACGCCATGGTAATTAGCAGTCATTCCTATTTATCCCCAACCCTACCATTCCCCAACCCTGGGAAATCACGAATGTACTTCTAATCTATATAGATATTCATTTTATATACAATAACTGGAATCATTCATTGTTTGTTATTTTGTGTCAGGCTTTTTTTTTTTCACTTAGAATAATGTTTTTAAAGTTCATCTATCTAACTGTATGTATCTCTACAACATTCATTTTTATGGCCAAATAATATTCCATTATAGGGATATCCCACATTTTGTCTCCCAATCAGCTCATGGACATTTGGGTTGTTTTAGTTTTTTGCTACTATGAATAACACTGCCAGGAACATTCTTGTACAAGTGTTTGTTTGGATATATGCTTTTATTTCTCTTGGGAATATATCTAGAAGTGGAATTTTGGGGTGCTTGAATGTTTCTTGAAGGCAAAAATAATACCTGCTTTTCATTCATGTGCCTTTGAACAAAATTTGCCAGATATTGTCAATAAGAAGATAAACAGGTATTTCCCGGGAGTCTGCAATTGAGTTTTTTAAAACTAAAGGAATGAACCTATAACTATGTGTGCCTGTGTGTGTGCATGTCGTGTGTGTGTGTGAGAGAGAGAGAGAGAGAGAGAGAAAGCTATACAATTAAAAAGTCTTAAGAAAATAAAATGTAGATAAATGCTAATTACTACAGTGTGAACCAAGAGTCTAAGTGTAAAGGTAAAAGTAAAGATATCTTGGGATTCACCTAAATCAGGACCTTGAAGTTGCCACTGAGTTCACTTCTGTCATTACTAACTGACTCAATGCCTGAAAGAGCTAATGCAACTTTAACCATCCATGCTACATGCCGGAAAGAGTAGAGATTTGGGAAAGACTGATCTAGCTGTTCAAATATCACATAGCTCCTGAGGTGCTAGGCTCACTAACATTCTTCCCACAACCATTGGCAGATGACAGCTCAATAGGCAAACAGTGACTCTGTGCACGGGACACACACAGAAAGGCCACCTGAGCACACCAGGAAGGAGGAGATGCAGAGAGTGGGAGGGGACAGCCAAAGAGCAGAGTGAAAGCCAGAAACCTTAGCATGAACAAAACAGCTTGTTCCCCTCTGAAGGGATGGGGTTCAGGACATCATAATCAACACTGACACAGTCCTGTACAAGTGTTTGTTTGGACATATGTTTTCATTTCTCTTGGGAATATATCGAGAAGTAGAATTTTGGGGTGCTTTAATGTTTCTTAAAGGCAAAGATAACCTTAAAGGTAACCTCAATGATAGCGAGCGAAAAAGACCAGCAGAGAATGCTGCAAAGCAACCACCCTCTTCTGTGAGCAACATCAGGGACCCCTGATGCAAAAGCAAGACCCCTGTAAAAACAAGAGAGTACTTGGGGGCAGATATTCCAGGGCCTTTGAATGGAAGATAAGCCTATCCTCGACCAGGTCCACGCCTGAATGACAACAACTTATCTCTGTGAGTAAGGACCAGAGCTTTGCAAGACCCAGCACCTCCTGCTTCTTGGTAATGGTGAGCAGATCTGGCCCTGAGATCCAAATATGGAAGGTTTTGGGAGGAGGAAACATGAACTTCCACTGGCTTACATTAATCATCTTGCTGAATCACATATCCAGACACTGCAGATCCCTTTTCTGTCCAAAGAAAGATCCAGGAGGAATTTGGGTGATCTCTCCCAAGTTTCTACTATGCTCCCATGTCCATTTTCTTGTTTTTGACCCATATTTGCTACACACAGGTAAAACTAAGATTATAACTAGGTGCCTCAAATGTATGGGTTCAGGACTGAAGGCTCTTAGGCTGCCGTCTATAGGACTGTAACTGGACAGCTTTAATCATATAGCCAGGACCAGTAGATGGTGGAATTCTTCAAATCTCAGTACAGGGGCTGGAATTCAGACACCAGGTACTGTAAGAAACACAAGTGCTCAAACAACATTTGTATCAAAGAAAACAACCAGTCATCGATTACCCACTTAGAATTCAGGTTCTGACCCCCTTGAACAAACATGGACCCACCCGTTGCCTCACATAGGGAGGTGCTGGAATATTGGATTGAGCCTCCTCAGGTCTGTCGGGAAACTAAGAGGAGGATTAACACCTGGAACAGAAAGAAGAAAAGCGCTTTCAGTGCCCTAGTCCCCATCTTACCACACCCTTGACCCTTAGGATCTTAGTCCATCACACGGGAAGTCACTGAGCACCTGTGAATTTCAAATCCCAGGTGTGGGCACAACAGCACAGAGAAGATGCGTAAAGGGGGTCCTAGCAGACGTGCTAGGTTTGGAAGCACAGGACAGGCAACAGGTGCTGACCTCTCAGAGCCGCGCAGTGTTGGGAGAAGGCGTCTGATACTTACAAGCCTTAAGTGCTTTTTTCTCTCTCTTCAGTCACCACATTTGATTGTCTCTCACTAAAGCCATGAGATTCTTTCTCAAGTTTTAAATCACTATAGGTTGTTTTGCAGCAAGTGGCTAGAGAGAGGAGGAGAAAAAAAAAATCTGTTAGCAGCTCAAGTACATTTTGCTCTGTTAATCAGCATTTTTAAAAATTTATCTTTTTCCCTTCCATAGAGAGGTTGGCAGAGGCTCCCAACTGTTTTGAGAAAATGTAACCATCAGACCATCTGGGGCTGACATTTTCAACATGGCAGTCAGGAGAGTTCATCTCGGAAGCTCCATGGATAATCAAGAGCATCCCCCGGGGAGGGTGGGACTTACACAGCCTATGAATACACACTGACAAGCCTGGACCCGAGCCCTCCGCCCTCTCCCTCCCCGGGCTCCCTCTGATGCTCCGCCCCCCCTCCCAGAGGGGCATGTTCTGTGAGATTGTATCTTGTCATATTAGTAATGGATGTTGACTGTGAGGATATTGAAACACCCTCCAAGGTTGAAGATCCATTTTTATTAAATAAAACTTAAGTCCAAGAGAGACTAAAATGAAAGCACATATGTTTACATGGGAAGCAAGAGTGCTTGTTTAGCTAACAAGACTGGGGAATTAAGATTTCTTAATAACTAGGTCAGTCAAGGGCACTTAAGGGAATTAGAGAGAACAGCTTAAAATCACTGGTGTGTCCATCCAGGCCTCCTAAACACTTGCAGAGCCAAAGTTCACCTAATAGTTATGACTGATGCTGAGGTCGGATGTCTCAGGGCTGCGGACCTCATCCTGTTAACCACAAAGCAGTCCTCGACAGAAATCAGGATCCCACATCAAAACACACGGACTGACCGCCTCCCTAAATCACTTTCCAGGCAAACCACCACATGTTTAGACATTTAGGTTCACACCACATACTTCATGCAGGTGAAGCACTGCTTAACTAGGCATATTTTCCAAAAAGCAAGGACTTTATGTTTATCTTTGTCACTAGCATTCATCTTTTCCTTGCAAAATTAGTACAACTGGGACTAGAAGTAAATGATCCCGGGGAAAACTACTATGTGTGAGCTCCATACCCTGAACTTGTACTCACTGACCTCCTCAGTCCTTGATCATAAGACATTGGTCACAGTGATACAATGAAAGACCAAAGTAAATCCAAACGAATTAAAACAGATGTATCGCATATGTGTTCTCATGCTGAGATGATAGAGGCTTCACTCTAAGGTAATTGGTGCGATTTATAATTAGAAATCTACTGAGTATCTTGTTATGCTGTGTCCAAGACTGTGTCAGGGGTTAGGGATACCAAGACATGGTCCCTGTCTGAGAATTCACCATCCAGGCAGGCAGATGTCAAGATGGTCAACAAGTCAGTGTGATGAAAGTATAAAAGAAGCCTGTGCAGCAAAGACCAAATAAATTCTGCAAGTAGGGGATGCTTCGACTGGCATTTGAAGGAAGAACAGAAGGTGCTTAGACCAAGAAATAAAGGAAGAAAGAGCCAAAAACAAAGGGAAAACCAAGTGGGGTGTCCCAGAGGGGCTAGCTAAACTTCAAGTAGTTAGGAAGGGCTAAAAAAAGTGTCTGTGGAAGTGTGTTGGAAAGGAAGGTAGGGAGGCCACCAGGGCAAGCTTGGGAGAAGCCTTGTGCCCTAAAAGCCGAGGCATGGAATAGTATTCACTGAGGTACTTGAATATAATAAGCCATGGCCAGCCATTGGGAGATATTTTTCAACACTAGAGTCCTAAATTCAGATTTGTGTTTAGAAAGGTCATGCCAGCAGCCTAGAGGAGGTGCAATTCTAGGTGGGCTGTGAACAGGAGCTAGAAGCTCAGCTGTGAGGCTGGGGGGGGGGTAGTGTGACAATCAGACAGACCTGAGTTAACCCTCCACATCCCTTTCTTTTTTTTTTTTTTTTTTTTTTAATGAGATTTTAATTTTATTATCTAAACAATCATTATCAGTGAATTTCATGTCTTGAGCACTGACAGCCAATTTTTTTTTTTTATTCATTTTAGAGAGGAGAGGGAGAGACAGAGAGAGAGAGAGAGAGAGAGAGAGAGAGGAGAGACAGAGAGAGAGAACGGGGGGGGGGGAGGAGCTGGAAGCATCAACTCCCATATGTGCCTTGACCAGGCAAGCCCAGGGTTTCGAACCGGCGACCTCAGCATTTCCAGATCGACGCTTTATCCACTGCGCCACCACAGGTCAGGCTTCCACATCCCTTTCTAATCAGCCCCTCCCCTGACCCAGCCCCTGGACACAACTTAACTGTTTTCTGTCCCTATAATTTTGTAGATGTCACATAAATGGAATTATATAGTCATAGGTTAGGCTCTTTGAGTCTGACTTCTTCTACTTTATTATAATGCATTTGAGATTCATCCACATTGTTATATGAATCAACGATACAGTGTATTCATTCCCTGGCTGAAGGACGTTTGGGTCTTTTCCAATTTGTTGGACATTATAAAAAAAATGGCAATAAGTATTCACATATAGGTTTTATGTGAACATGGCTTTCTTTCTAACTTGGACACACATCTAGGATTGGGATTCCTAGGTTGTTTACATGGTTAACATATATTTAATTTTATTTTAAAAAACTGTCTAAGTCTTTTCCAAAGTGACTATACTATTTTTCATTTCTACACACACACACACACACACACACACACACACAATGTGTAAGGAAGTTCCAGGTGCTCCACATCCTTGCCAACACTTGGAATTATCAGTCTGTTGTTGTTTTTAGACCAAGTAATGAGTATATAGTTGTAGCTCATTGTGTTTTTAATTTGCATTTTATTAATGTGGAGTACTATTTTTTTTTATTGAAAACAGTGGTTTGGCACACAGTAGTTGCTCAATAAATATTTGTTGTATAAATAAATCAATGTCACCATTATCATCTTCATTTCTTCAGAAGGAGATGAGAAATGAAACCAAAGCCATGATCTTTGTATAGAAGAAATATTAAGGAGAAAGACATATCAGATCCTCATGATTAAATGTGGGGGTAAACAAAAATGCATCAAACATAGCTTCCTAGTTTCTAAATTGGGCAATTGATTGATACGAAGCCAGTTTGCGAGAAAGGAAACTAGGAGCAGGTGGGGAAGAAAGATGTTAATTCCAGGTGGGGACCAGGTGAGGCTGAGATCACCCTGGGGTTATCAAGTAAACATATCCTGGAGGCCACCCAGGGGACTTGTTCACTGCTGTGCTCCTGGCACTTAGGCAGGACCCCACAAGAAGATGGGTATGCAAACTTGGGGATTAATGGCATGTCTTATTTGGTAGATATCTTTTCTCACATCTTACAACATCCCCATAGTGGAAGCTATAGATAAGAATGTGCCTTTCAGAAGTGTGACTTTCCCAAGTTCACAGTGTTAACTAGAAATTTGCCAAGACCTGAACTCATACGCACTAAGACACATTTTTATCATTTACTGCAAATTAGAAAAAAAAAATGCTAGTTAGAAATTAGGCGCCCCATCTGGGCAGATGCTGCTTCCTGTGGTCATGTAGTTTGCCCAGCGGAGAGCAGGCTAGGTCTATCTCTTCCTCACCCCCTCAGACAAGGGTCCTCGTGCAGAGACAGCCACCCCTGGGGATCTAGCCTCTCATACCAACCCCTGTGCCTCTGCTACTACATCACAATCTTTCTAATTCCACTGGTCAGCAGAAACGAGCCTGCTTATATACAGCTAAGTCTCACTTAGGTAGTAATATAGGTCATTAACTTACACAGAAGAAAGCTTCAACTTACAGCTCTCCCCAGGTATAAATATATCAACCCTAAGATATGTTTGCATTACCTCTGAAGTGTTTTATGATCATTATCGGTTTCAAAAAGACTTTCCAAGTGCAAAAATAACAAGCGTGTTGGCTATGGTCTTAAGAAGAGACAAGTGGATACAATGAAGTGAAATTTAGAAGTGTGCATCGATGGTTAGGTATTCATTGCTTATATATATCACATTAGGTTTACATCCTAAATTGTTTTTAAAGATAGAAGCTTTTGCATATGCATTATAAACTAAAATGATTATATCATGTGTCTAAAAGATATGTATGTAAGTTTAAACTTCATAAATAAAGCAGAGACCTTGTCACATTTTCTATTCTTTACCTCCTTACTCCCTCACTAAAGGGGAGGAGGCAGGTAGCTAGGCCATGTCAGTGCAGAGGGTGTCCATAAAGGAGGTCAAGGATAGATTTTCCCTAGAAACCCTAACCCCCCCACACCAAGGAACCTGGACCCAAAAGAGAATGGGTAAGAGCTAATCTACTGGACTTATGTGTGCCATGCATTGTCCTAAAAAGTTTATACTCATTAACTCACTCTCTGCAACAACACTAGCAGTCTGTATTATTACCAAGTCCATTTCACAGATGAGGAAACTGAAGCATGGAGAGAGACCGAGTGCACAAGGCTAATACATGGTGGGATCAATATTCAAACCAGGCAGTCTGTGTCTGAGTCCATGCATTCTGTCACTGCACCATCCTGCCTCTGGAGAGGAGGTATTTGTGTCTATACATGTGCATTTTCTCGCATATACCTTGATGGGTTTATACAAAGTCATACATGAGACAACTGAAAATATCTGTGAAGAACAAACTCTGCCCCCTCGCTGTGCCTTAAAGAAAGGGTAGGGGGAGCATATCCATTTCATTTGTCACAGGGAAAAGGATCTTGTGATGTTGGAAATCAAAGCTGTCCATTACACAAGGCAGAACACTTCAAGAATAAAAAGAGGGCCATCCTCCAGCCAGACAGAACAGACCCAAGTGCAAGTTCCAATAGTCGAGTGACAAAGAGAAATTAACTCCCCTCCACTCCACCCTGCCAGCCTGCTGCTCCTTGACCAGGGGCCCATTATTGTCAGGAAGAAAGGCATGATCTTGAGTGTCTGCTTTTGAGACACTCCAACCTGAACTTGAGCACTTTGTGGTGTCAGGGACTGGCCCTTTCTCACAACCATTACCCTCACTTTCATCAGAACACCTGACTGTTGCAACCTCTGGAATACAAGAGAGGACATCCTGGGCTTTTCCAATATAACATAGCAGATGGGCCTCATTCCTGGGATAGAAAAGAATTAAGTTTTGTCAGCAAGAGGCCCCTTTTGGGCAAACACAGAGCCTATAGACAGTTTGATACATCCAGGGGCGTTTCCTTTCACACTTGGCTCCGAAGGGATGATCCAGTCCTCTAGGTCACCCCCTCTGCATGTCAGGTCCTCACGCAAGATGGACACGCTCTCCAGGAATTTCATATGCAGTCTAAGAGTTCCAAGAACTTCCATTTCAATGCTTCAACTTTCCAGAGCTCAAATATAGTTGATTACCCTGAGATAAGCAGGCAGAATCAAAATCTCCAAAATGACCCTGAATCTTATCCTCACGCATGCCTTCAGGTCCAGATGTGGTGCCCAGTTGGAACCTGGAGGCAAGGAATTCCTGCACCTGCTCCCTCCTGGGTCATTATCCAGCCAGCAATGCTGTGCCGTGTTGAGAAGCATCTCAGCAAGAAGCGCTGGAGCGGTTAGAATCGCAGGGTCTGTGTCTGTGCAGTGTGCAGCACTAGAAATTAACCCTTTCCCCAATGCCTCTTCGTATCAGACTTCCTATATCCATCAAGAATGCTACAAAAGCCAGTTTGCCTTTAGGACTCACTCAAAAAACTCAACAGCCTTCAAATGACAAAGGGTATAATTCCCATTTCTATCAAAACGCTAGACAGGCAAGTCAGGCGTGAGCTGTCTTATTCCTACACTGCCACTGCTCTCTGATGACTCACGAAGCCCTGGGAAAGGGATGGGGAGGGAGGATAAGAGCACAGAATGAGGGTCTTCCTGGGTCAGCAAGTTATCAACCACAATACCACCCTAACTGACCCACCCAGTCCTCTCCCCCAACACAGCATTCTATATCACAAAGGTCACAAAACATTTTGGGGATCTGCATGATTCTTAAAAAATCTCTGGGAAAGCAGAGCCCTTGGCAACCCACGTTGATGGCTTTTCTGAGGATATTCTGACGCACGTTCCATTTCAGTGGGAGCTGTCCCCACCCAAATGCTCTGCTTGCTAACATTCATAGACCACGATGGCGTTTGTGGCCCACTCAGTCCCACAGTGTAGAGGGAAAGAGAAGCAACCTGACCTGAGCATCCCAGAGGATTAGCAATTTAGAAGAATGAATGCCGGATTGGGTCCAGAATACATTTTCTTTACTGTTAAGCTGCTCCCTGCCCGCAAGATGCTGTGTGAGACAATTTGTGGAATGTCGACTCATTTCATGCCGCTGCCATCCAGACACTCCTGACATGCTGACAGCCCAATCAAACCCTCACAACAACTCATATCTAAGCTTCTCTGTTTCTTCCACATGCCACTTCCAACATGAAATCAAACAGTGTCTCAAGGTCAAGCCCTGCATTGCCTTTCTTCGGCAGGAGGTCATAGTGTGTTCAGCAGCAGAAGAGCAGAAAGTCAGAAGGATGGAAGAAGCCAAGGAACTAAACCAAACTGACTAGAAATAACTTTTTATATTTATATGACTCCACATATATATGTTTTATATGACTTTGCATGCATGCGTACATGTTAAATCGGGATCTTTGTGGGGGGAGGGGGCAGTGTTAGAAAAAAGAAGCAAGGTTGAGAAGATAGTTTCCTGTCCACAGAGAAACAATTCCTGATATTCCAAATCCTGCTCAGTCCCATAATTTCCTTTGCCTACATCTTTTTCCCTTTTATATAAAGTAGATATAAATCCTTGATACAAGCCAGGAATGCTAATCCCAATCCCAATTTAGCACTAAAAATATAAAAGTTTGGTTTACCTGCTTTTCTGCACTTATTGCTGTCTAAGTTCCTTTTCCCATGGAAAAGACATTTTAAAATTCCCCTCCCATGATATCCAGCTTGTGCTTAGGTCAGATGAAGAGGTGTGTCAGCATCCAGTTTTCCTTTGAGTGTTTGAACATCCACAACTTAGCAACAGCGTCCTCTAATCCTTGTCTTTCAAGATGCAGTGTGGGGATAAATAACCCTGCTAACAGAGAAAGAGATATATGGAGAAGTATGAGGCCAAGATACGAAATAAGACGGGGAGCCAATGAGGGAGAAATATGCCACATAGTGATTGTATGAGACAAAAACAACCAAGACTTTGATCACACTGAATTAGGAATCCCAGACCTGAGAAGGATCAAGTAAGTTCAGAGGAGTGAAGGCAGAAAGAGTTAGGATTCAAAGGCTTCCCTTAGTTCTGGAACATAAGACAATGATATGCTAGAATGAATAAGGGCTTTGGTGTTAGACAAGCCAACGCTAAACACAGGTCCTACCACTTGCCAGCTATGGGTCCCACTCCTGTTCTATGCTTCCAGATTCACCATGATGGTATCAGGATGATGGAGAGAAAACTGGTTCACAGCCAGTGAGACCAGTTCCCAGGTTTATGTTTCTCTATTGAGCATGTTTCATGAGAATAGGAAACTGTAGCACTAACAGACAAAAGGTACAGAGAAAATAGAAAATTCACCATCTCTCTCTTTGTTCTACTCTGCCTACTGACTTCTTTGCCATCTGTTGACCCCCCCCTTGGTTTCATAATATCACAATGGTGCCACATTTTCTTTTTCTTTCTCACCTCCTCACAATCTTTCTCTTCCCTTATTTTATATACTCTATGCTTTTGTGGTGGCCACCCTCAAAAATGACCCCAGTGCAGTATTCACTACCTTGTATTATCCTCTCCCCTCCCATAAGAAATAGGGCTGACCTATGTACATCAATCAATAGGGTGTTGCAGACACTATGGTATGTGACTTCTGAGGCTTGGATATACAAGCTGTGTGGCTTCTGCTTTGTTCTCTCTTAGATCGTTCGCTCTGGGGGAATCTGGATAACACGTGATAAGTATACTCATGAAGCAACACGATGGGATAGTCCACGTGGCAAGGAGCTGAAACTTCCTATGAACTACTGAGATGAGTAAGCCATCTTGGAAATGGATTGCTAGTCTTTATGAGCCTTCAGATCATGACTGCTCCCCCAGCTTCCAGCTTGCCCACAATCTCCTGGCGAGATTCCAAGGCAGAACCACGTGGCTAACCCACCCCTGGATTCTTGGTTCTGAGAAAATGTCTCGGATAATAAAGATATATTGTTTTAAGTCATTAAGTTCTGGGGTAATTTGTTATACAGAAATAGAAAACAAATACAATATTTTGTCATATGGTTCAGGTTTGTTCCTATTGATTTTCTAGCCATATCACAGGAAGATCCCAAAGTTTGGACATTTATCTCTGGAACAGATTTTTTCAAACTTGTGCTGTGGCTTCCATTGATTAAACACTTTTCTTTCCTGTTCAAGTTTAATATTCCACCAACACCAAATATTTTTTTAAAAAATAGACTCACTCCAAAAGCCCTTACATTTGACTAATGCTATGCTATCCAGTTTCTGAGGGATTTTCATATTTTGTATCTGCTTCTCCCTTTATCATAATCTTGTGAAGTATAAAAAGAAAAATGTTAGTCCCATTTTATAGATCAGGAATTTGAGGCCCAATGTATTTAAGTACAGACTTGTCCAAAAACACAGCTACTTAGTGGAAAAACTTGGATTAGAAATCTGGTCTTTTGTTACTGCCTCTTCAGGATAAGCAAGTCAAATAGCCAGTGATTCTAGCTTTATGACTAGATACCTAAGCAAATCAATATGGACTCAACTGCCATAGGTTTTGTATAAAGGTGAAGTACTTACAGGCATGCTCATATGAAAAATGAAATGTACTTCCCTGGTGGAATACAGGGAATTCATTAGAGCATCGTCCTGAAGCACAAAAGTTGCCAGCTCGATCCCCGGTCAGGGTACATAACAAGAACAGATTGATATTCTTGTCTTTCTCTTTCTCTCTGCTTCCTCTCTCTGTAAAATCAATAAAATAAACATTAAAAAAAACTTTAAGAAAAATTAAATGTACCAATTATTCTGCTGCTCTATAAGAAAGCAACACAAAATATAGTACCTTAAAACAATGCATTATTATGTCTCTTCTAGGTTTTGATGGTTTCAGCTTGATTGTTCTCACTTGGGATCCATTTAAATGCTGCAGTCTTATGGTGGCTAAGCCTGGAGTCATCTAAAGACCTGAATCACATGGCTGTTGCCCTGGTTGGGCTGGCTAGAAGTGCTGGGAGTTGGTTAAGCATCTCTCTCTCTCTCTCTCTCTGTCTCTCTCTCTCTGTCTCTCTGTCTCTCTCTCTCTGGCATTCCTGTGCTGCTAGCTTTCTCTTCTTTATAGCCTAGAAGTCCTATAGGAATCACACTTACATCATAAATGAATTCCTCTATTCACCCTAAGAGGAAGTCTTCGAAGAAGCTTAAGCAAAACCTGCAAGTCTTCTTATGATCTAATCTCAAAAACTCAAGATGTAACTTCCAGTCTATTCCGTTAATTAAGGTAATAAAGCCAGTACAAACTTAAGGGAGGGATATGACCAGACTCCACCTCAATGGCGTAATGCATACAAAAAAGAAAGGAAGTGATGGTGGCCATCTTGGAGGCAAGCTATCACTATCACAGACCACCTTCTGGCTCCAACAATGTATGACCTTCCTTCATGAAAAATATGTCGCCCTCTCCCAAGGCCAACAGAATTTTACCCCATCACAGAAACATCTCAAAATTCAGTATCTTATCATTTGAGTTAGTTTCAGGTACAAATAAGCCTCCTTTGAATCAACTCCTTGAGTATATTTATTTTTACCTTAAGACCTATGAAATAAACAGTTATCTGCCACATAAACACCAAACATAATAGTGGAACAGGCATTGAATAAGTACAATATTCTCTACTGTTTCAAAAGAGGAGATATAAGTGGTAGATAACAGCCTCTGTTTTCTATCACTCTCTCCCCCTCCTGCAGCCATGGCTCAATTGATTCAAGTGAGTTGGCCCCAGGTGTTGAGGATGGTTCCGTGGCCTCTGCCTCAGGTGCTAAAAAAATAGCTCAGTTTCAGAGCAATGAAGCAATGCCCCAGATGGGCAGAACATCACCCATAGGGAGCTTGTTGGATGGATCCTGTTTGGGGTGCATGCAGGAATCTGTCTCTCTGCCTCCCCTGCTCTCTCACTTAATTTAAAAAGAAAAAAAAGAAAGAAAGAAAGAAAGAAAGAAAGAAAGAAAGAAAGAAAGAAAGAAAGAAAGAATAAAAAAGAAATTTCTCATGTTTCAAACTGAAACTGAATAGATTTCTCATTTGCTTCATGCTCTTGGAAGATTGGGAGTTAAAAGGCTTTTTCTATATTGCCTGTGTTTCTTTGAATCCAAGCTGACAAAGTTCCTTTAAAAGATGTGTAGTCTTGCTGTATATAAAATTTAAATCTACTCACTTATACAAAAGCTATAGTATTTTTTTCTTCCTGAGATAACCCTTTATTCTTTTCTCCATTGTTCTCAGTCAGAATACTGTGGGATAGTGTTCTTAAGGTTATAAAATAAACTTTGTCTAGTTTGAAGGGTTCACAAGATAGTCTCTTCAGATTCTTTTCTAGCAAATAAAGTCTAACAGGATCAGATTTAAGAGTTTTTAGAAGTCCTACGAGGCATTCTCTTAACTCTTTATGAGGTCTCAACAAAAGTTCTTATGGCTTTGAGATTTTTACTCTAAAACCATAATTTATTCATAATGCTCTAGATTTTATCTCTTCCTTGAGAGCATGTCTAAGTTGAGTAGTGTTTGCTAGAAGAGATTGGGGATAAGAAATAGTTTTATTTTTGAACCTATTAAGCCAGAGTTCATTTACAATTCTTCTCAATTCTGTTTGAAATTAGAGGGTTCTTTTGTTTATCTTTACTCATATTTCATTATAGGCAACTATAATCACCACTTGCCACCTTTTACTTTCTGCCTGAAAATCTCTCTAACCAGATCCATGAGTTCATTTAGTACTTTCCTTTTTCTGCATTATCACCAGTGACAGTGCCATCAAATTTCCCAACATCTAGGCAACAAGTGCTTCTTCTGCTCCAACCTCCAGCAACATTTTCTCCTGTCTTTCAAGTACTCACCAACAGTCTCTTTGAGGTCTTTTCAGATTTCACTTACAAAATCTTTGTGGCTATTCCAACGTCTATTCAATTCTCAGTCCAAAAGCTAATGACACAGGCTTTAAGTTTATGTTATAGAAGCATGTCACTTTGAAGTTCAAAATTATATTCCAGTTATCAACTTATTCTTTAAAAAAAATCTCAAAACTTACCTGACTTACTATAAAGCTACAGTAATTAAGAGAGTATGGGATTGGTAAGAGAACAGACAAGGAGATCAATGGAGCAGAACAGAGAGCCCAGAGTAGACCCGCATAAATATAGTTAATTAACCTTTGACAGAGGAGCAAAGGCAATATTGTGGAGCAAAGATAGTCTTTTAATAAAGGGTGCTGGAATAACTGGACATCTAGAGGCAAAAAATAGACACAGGTCCTACACCCTTCACAAAAGATTTAACTCAAAATGAATTATAGACATAAATGGAAAATAAAAAACTGTAAAACTGCTAGAAAATAACATAGAAGGGAATCTATATGACCTTGAATATATCTGTGACTTTTTAGATACAACACCAAAGTCAGAATCTTGAAAGAAATAGTTGATAAGCTGAACTTCATTAAAATTAAAATTTCCTGTACTGCAAGAGACAATGTCAAGAAAAAACATAAACTCCTAGAAGAAAACAGAGGCAATAAAATCTGTGACATTCCTCTTAGCAGTATCTTTTCTGATCTATCACTCCAGGCAAAGAAAACAAAAGAAAAATAAACAAATGGGACTACATCAAACTAAAAAGATTTTGCACAGCAAAGGAAACCATCAACAATAATATATCCAACAAGAGGCTAATACCAAAATTTCTAGAAAACTCATTCTACTCAAGACTTCCCCAAAAATCCAATTTAAAAAGATGGACAGAGGATCTAAATAGACACTTCTCCAAATAAGATATACAGATGGCCAATAGACATAAGAAATGATAATCAACATCACTAATGTCAAAGAAATGTAAATTAAAACCACATGAAATATCACCTCACACCTGCCAAAATGGCTATCATCAATACATCCACAAATGACAAGTGTTGGCAACGATATGGAGAAAAGGGAACCTGTGGGCACTATTGATAGGGATGCATGTTTGTGCAGCTACTGTGGAAAACAATATAGAGACTACTTAAAAATTAAAAATGAAACTGCCTTATGACCTAGAGATTCCACTTCTGGATATTTATCCAAAGAAACCTAAAACACTAACTGGAAAGAATATATGAGCCCCTATATTCAGTGAACCATTATTTACAATAGCAAAGATATGGGAGCAGCACAACTGACCATCAATAAGACAAAAAAGCAGGGGTACATGTATGATAGAATATCACTTGGCCATAGAAAAATAAAATCCTACCATTTGCAACATCATGGATGGATATTGAGAGTAGTATGCTTCCTGAAATAAGGCAGTAAGAAAAAGACAAATACCATACAATTTCACTTAATATGTGGAAGCTAAAGAACAAAATAAACAAACTAAATTGAAACAGATTCATAGATACACAGAACGAACTGCTGGTTGCCAGAGGGGAGCGAGTTTGGGGACCTGGGTGAAAGAGATGAAGGAATTAAGACGTACAGATTGACGGTTACAAAACAGTCATGGGGATGTAAAGTACAGCAGAGGGAATCCAGTTAATAATATTATGGTAACTATGTATGGTGCCAGGTGGGTACCGGAAATATCATGGGGACACTTTGTAAAGTACTTCATGGTCTAACCACTGTGCTGTACACCTAAAACTAATACAAAATGATATTTTTAAAAATACAATGTTGAAAGAATGAGAAGACAAGCTAAAATCTCAGAAAAAAATTGCAAAAAAACATTTAATAAGATACTATTTTAATATACAAAAAATTCTTAAAAACCAACAATAAAAATAATAAAAACCTGATTTTAAAATATGCCAGAGAACTTAGATACCTCTCCAAAGGTATATAAATAACAAATAAGTATATAAAAAGATATTTCACATGGTATGTCATAAGAGAAATGCAAATTGAAAAACAAAACAAAACTGTGAGATACCACTCCACATCTATTAGAACGGCCAAATTTGAAACCCTGACAACACCAAGAGCTGACAAGGGGGTAGAATGACAGGAACTCTTGCACACTGATGGTGGAAATTTAAAATGGTGCAGCCACTTTGGAAGACTGTACTACTCTGGTTGGTATCTCAATAATGATAGAAGCTGTGGGTTGGGTGGGGTATATAAGAAATCTCTGTATCCTCCCCTTGTTTTTGGTGTGAACTTCAAACTGCTCTAAAAAAGTATTACATCTTGCCTGACCAGGCAGTGGCACCGTAGATAGAGAGTTGGACTGGGACACAGAGCACCCAGGTTCAAAACTCTGAGGTCACCAGCCTGAGTGCGGGCTCATCTGGCTTGAGCATGGGCTCACCGGCTTGAGCGAGGGGTCGCTAGCTTGAGCGTGGAATCATAGACATGACCCCATGGTTGCTGGCTTGAGCCCAAAGGTCACTGGCTTAAAGCCCAAAGTTTCTGGCTTGAGCAAGGGGGGTCACTCACTCTGCTGTAGCCCCCTCAAGGCACATACGAGAAAGCAATCAATGAACAACTAAGGAGCTGCAATGAAGAATTGATGCTTCTTATCTCTCTCCTTCCTGTCTGGCTGTCCCTATCTGTTTCTCTCTCTGACTCTCTCTCTGTCAAAATATATATATATATCTATATATAGATAGATAGATAGATAGATATAGATATAGATATATATAGATAGATAGATATATATAGATATAGATATAGATATAAAATGTCCTATAAAAAATTATCTCAAAAGTTAGTGACTAAAAACAATAATTTTATTTATTTATTTATTTATTTATTTATTTATTTTTTGCTCATGGTTCTTAGAGTTGATTGGTTCATGTTATTAGGTGACATGTGGTGAATCTTTTCTATGGCTGTAGTAAGATGGCAGTTAAAACTAGAATCATCCAAAACTTTCTTCACTCTTGTACTTAGCATAAGGAAGTGGAATAGTTGGAGGTTTGTTTGGCATCTCTCTCCCTCCATTCACCCTCTCCACATGGATATAGTGGGCTTCCTCACCTCATGCAGCCTCGGAGTAGTTGACCTTCTTAAATGGTGGCTAACTTTCCTCCAAGGGATTGTTCTGAGTTCCAGACAAGTGATTGTTCTTAAAGGTTTCCACACTCCCTCAGACCATATAACCTTAGTGTCTCAGTAATTTTTTTACTTTGCCCTTAAGCCAAAACAATTAATACAAAACAAAGCAAGGAGAAAAACCTAATGGCTCACGCATTGATTAGTTACATGAAAGACACTGATTTTTTTTCCTAATCCTTTAGTAGCTATTTGAAAAGAAATAGTTACTAATGCTTATTTAATTCTCAAATAAATGCAATTATTTACTAATAATACACATGTACTTGCTTGACTACACAACTTCTCAAACCTCAAATTAGACTGGAAACAGATTGGATGCTACCACATGCATTTCTTCCTCCACAATAATTTTGTAAAATACTTGTTATTTTTAATCACATATACCACCAAAAAGCAAGCCTTGCAAATGTATGAATCACCAAAATAACTGTAACGTGCTATTGAAACCACAAACTATCTTGAGTTAGTAGATTTTATGGTATCTAAAGGATGTCCATGTACTTTCCTCAGAAACTTAGAATGAATCATGGTTCCCCTGTGAGTTTTCTTCAGTGCCCCACGGTGCCTCCACACAGCATTTGGGAACCACTCCACCACACTAAATATATTCTAAAACTATATGAGGAACTTGAGGAAACAGTTTTCATTGAGTCCCATCTTTAACTTTCTATCCTTCTCTACTCAGTAGATGGTTAGGCAAATAAATACTATTGATTGGCCAACATTAACCGATGTAAGATAAGTAGGTAGAATTGAGTTCAAGTTTGGCTCTCTCTCCTGTACACAGGAATAATTCTAAAACATGTTAAGACAGACACTATTTGCACCTACTTACAGATAGAATTAGGTTCTTATATCTTTGAATTTATATATACCCAGGTTGCTTACAGAATGACTCAATCAATAATAGATATTGAGCACATAATAAATAAATGAACGAACGAATAAATGGATGAATGAATAAATGAATATAGACACAGTCAAGAAAATTGAGAGGGAATTACCATGGAGGTTGTATTAATGGGGATTGTATTCGTTTGCAATACTTTACTTAGCTATCTCATCAGCTAAACATTTAAAGTTAATAATTATTTCTTTTTTTTTTAGTGAGAGAGAGAGAATGATAGAGACAGACAGGGAGAGACAGACAGGAAGGGAGAGAGATGAGAAGCATCAACTCATAGTTACGGCACCTTATTGTTCATTGATTGCTTTCTCATATGTGGCTTGACAGAGGTGCTGCAGCCAAGACAGTCACTCCTTGCTCAAGCCAGCAACCTTTGGGTTCAAGCCAGCAACCATGGGGTCATATCTATGATTCCATGCTCAAGCTGGTATGCCTGCATTCAAGCCAGATGAGTCTGCACTCAAGCCAGCAACCTGAGGGTTTCAAACCAGGGTCCTCAGTGTCCCAGGCTGATGCTCTACCCTCTGTGCCACCACCTGGTCAGGCAATAATTATAATTTCTATTTCCCACAAAAACACTAGAAAAGAATTTGGCCAAAGGTCTTTCAAATACCATATGATATCACTCATGTGGAATCTAATGAACAAAATGAACTAACAAGCAAAATAGAGACAGATTCATAGAGAACAGGTTGACAACTGCTGGGGGTTAGGGTTGGAAGGCTTTGTTGGGGGGAGTAAAGAAAGTCATTGAGCAACAAAAGAAAAAGAAAGAGAAAAAACTTATGGACATGGACAGCAGTGTGATGATTGCTGGTGGGAGGGGCTTGGAGAATGTGGAGGAGTGTAGAGGAGAGGTTAATGGTGATGGAAGGAGACCTGGCTAGGGGAGTCAACATACAATACAGTGTACAGATGAGATGTTGTGTAATTGAACACCTGAAACCTGTATAATTTTGTTAACCACTGTTACACCAATAAATTCAATAAAAAAAGAAAAATAATAATTTGACCCAAGGTCTTTGCCGCTTCATAAAAAAATTTCCATTCCTCCAATTTCTAGTAACATGTTCCTCATTTCCATCTGAGACCTCTTCAGAGTCTTCTTTAATGTCCATATTCCTTCCAAAAAATCACTTCAGGCAATCTCAGCTTTTTCTAACAAGTGCCTCAACCAGCTTCTACTTGGTACCCACTTCCAAGCCGCTTCCATGTATTTAGGTATTTGTTATAACATCCTCCTCCTCCCAGGTTCCAAAATCTTAGTTTGCTAGTGTCACTATGACAACATACCACAGACTGGACTTAATAAAGACTTAATTAAAAGGATAGGTGGCTTAAACAGAAATTTATTTTCTCACCGTTCTGGAGGCTGGAAGTCCAAGATTAAGGTGCTGGCAGGTTTTGTTTCTCTTAAGGCTTTTCTCTACTTGGCTTGCAGACAGACATCTTCTCTCTGTGTCTGCACATGGCTGTTCTCTATGTGTGTGCATTCCTGGTATCTCTTCCACTTTTTATAAGGACAACAGCCTATATATGGTATTAAGGTTCCACCCATATTACCTTCTTTAACATTAATTACCACCCTAAAGACCCTATTTTCAAGTACAGTTGCATTGGATGTTAAGGTTTAAACAAAGGGGATTTAGGGGGAAAAAACTTAGTTAATAACAAGAATATATTAGATGGTGCCCTGTGCCATTTCCTTAAAAGATATCCCTTCAAAGCATAGGTTCTTAAATTTTTATTTTTATACATTGGTTTCTTGGAGTCCTTAAGTCCCAGAAATTGCATGCAAAAGTATCATATTATAAACTTTTCTGGAGAAAAGATCTATATTTGCTTTACTAAACCCTGTATTTATCATGGAAAGAGTTTGAAAAGATGCCAGGCCCATATCAGAGGTTCTGCTTTCATTTCTGTTGAGTGAATGTCAGGCGTGGATATTTTGTAACATTCTCCCTTTGATTCTAATGTGCAGTTAAAGTTGAAAATAAAGGTCTAAAGCCTTTCTATTTAAATTGTGGTCTGAAGACCAGTAGTATCACAGCATTACCTGGAAATTTATTAGAAATGCTGAATTTTAATCGACACCCAGACCTGCCGGGACTATGGACTCTGCATTTTACTAAGGTCTACCAGTAATTTCTATGCTATTTCCATTCAAGTTTGAGAAACGCTTGTCTATGATTTCCCTTGAATCATGAGAGAGAACTAAAACCAAAAAAATTGCAGAACCATTGAGGACATTCTTTTCAATAAGTGATTTTAGGATAGCTTAGATGGTAGTCCTTGTTCTTTGGTTTGTTATTGGCTCTACACTATTTTAAAGACAAGGTCATGTCAGGCCCAATTGTATACAATTAATCCATGAAGTAAGATCACAGTGAATTGCATCCTGGCTCAACCCACAAATGACTTATTACTGATCTCTACAACTGTTATGGACAATTGCTCAACAATCAACGACAATTGGTCTATACAGCATT
This sequence comes from Saccopteryx bilineata, assembly GCF_036850765.1. Taxonomy (NCBI): domain Eukaryota; kingdom Metazoa; phylum Chordata; class Mammalia; order Chiroptera; family Emballonuridae; genus Saccopteryx; species Saccopteryx bilineata. The sequence continues at coordinate 243,608,335 of NC_089491.1, forward strand.
TTTTACCTTAAAAGCTACAAAAGGTTCTTGTGAAGAAGACAGTATCTGGGTTGTATTGATATTGAAAAAATAAAAAAGGGAAGAGATCTGGAGAGAATGAAAGGAAAGGAAGATGGGAGAAAATAAGAGAATGAAAGAGAGATGTGGTTTTTTACTTTCCTGAAAACTAGAATCTCAATCCTAATAAGACTTTCAGTTCATAATCCTTGACCTCCATCCATCAAAGCATCTCCCATCATTCCTATAGTTATTTTCAATAAATAAGGACAGGACTGGAACAAGAAAGAACTTCTGTAAAGAGGGATAAATTACCAGATAAATTTTTCTTGATAAGTTACTAGATGAAATTCACTGGATACATTACTCTGTAATGATAGCAATAAAAATCATTTTCTGCCTTTTTAGAAATTAATTTTAAAGGTCAATCCATCCAACAAGTCACCAGATTTGGATGTGTATTTTTAAACTACTATAAAAGTTTCGTCTGGCGCTACTTTAAAATTTTGGTTGAGTTTTATATATTTGCAGAAACTAAGAAATATTTACTCTTCCAGGTCCCCCTGTACCCATTCACTCTTCCAGCAGCTCCTCGTTTGTTATTGCTTTCCATGTATCTACCATCTTTGTTACGCTCACAGACATTAGTTCCGGACTAGCACTACACAGTCCTTGGAATCAGTTTAAACTTAACCCCTGTCTTTCAGAGCATGTCAACAAGTAGAAATAGAAGATGGACTGGAACTGATAGTAAATAAATGAACAACTTTTAACAGTCAAATATGTAGACAAGACAATCCTACGAATATCAGAAAGACCTCTTTTCATTGTGAACTTTAGATTTTTATCTTGGGGACGTGTTTATCTCTTACCACTGGCACAGTAAACAAATTCTTTAATCAAATACACCTTTATATGTGGCCATTAAAAATATATGTGATTATTCACTCCCATCAGTGTTTTAGTAAAAATAATGTACATTCAACAAAAATGTTTTGAGTGTGTAAAATGAACCTATAATTAACTGAATATTGTGTTTATATGTTTCATCATTTTACATTTTTTTGTTTTTAAATTTTCTGTGACCATGTATTTGAGGTACATCTCTTGTAGTAGTACATTTCCAGTTTGACAATTTTAGTATTTTATTTGGGATATTTTGACCATTGACATAGAATATAATTTCTGAAAATGTAAACGAGTCTTTATTAGAGTACTGTTTATTTCTCTCATACTGATCTACTTAGGTTCTTTTTCTCTCCTTTCTCATCTTTTTTCTTTTTGATTAATATTTTATTATTTGGTTAATAAAGTTCTACTATCTTAACTCTATTAGCCTCTACTAGCCTATTAACTATACTTCTTTTGGAATTAATCCTAGAGGTTATAACATACATCCTTAAGTACTTACATCCTAACAGAAATTGTTAGCTCTAGCACTTCTCTTAAATGCAAGAACCTGAGTATATTTTAAATTTATCACCTCTCCCAATTTTTGTTTTATATTGATATGTATTTTAATTATTCATTTATTTTGAAGCCCTCAAGACAAGACATTATTATTGTTTTGTACAGGTACTATTTATTTATATTTGTTCACATACAAACACTTTCTAGTATTGTTCTTTATTCTTATATTGGCTTGCTTATATCTAGGCATATTTATCTTCAGCATGAAGAAAACCTTATGGCTATTCTTTTAGGACAACATTTACTGGTAACAAATTCTCTCAGATTGTGTTTGTTCATATCTTTATTTCATTTTCAAAGAGTAGTTTTTTAGATCTATCATTTTATGTTGACAGTGTTATTTAGGGGCTTGTTTCTTACCTTAACATATTAAAGATGCTCTATTATTTTCTGCCTTCCATTGTTTCTATATAAAAGTCAATGGATATTTTTGTTGCCCCTTTCAGTCAGTGTGTTTTTCCTTAGGTTTTAAGATTTTCCTTTTACTTTTAATTTTCTATAACTTTACTATGATGACCCTCGGTTTCTTTATCTTTATTCAGCTTGAGGTTCACATATATCCTTAAATTTGTGATTTTCTGCCTCTCATCAGTTTGGAAAAAAATGTTAAATATTTAAATATGTTTCTAACCCATTCTAGTTCTCTTCTACTTGTAGAACTACATTATTTTAGATCCACTGTGTCCAATTATTTCCTTAACCTCTTTTATATTATTTTTCTCTTCTTCTAGCCAGTATTTTCTATTGACCTGTATTTTGTCCTCTGTTATGTCAAATCTAATGTTAAACTTATCTATTGAATTCTTAATGTCAGCAATTGTAATTTTTAGTTCTAGAATTTGTATTTTATTTTCTGTTATTTTATATTACAGTTTTTTATTTTAAAATAGTTTAGGATTCATAAACAGTTGTAAGAATAGTACAAATTTCCCATATAACTCGTAATATATTACATTACCAATATATTATCAAAACCAGACAATAATACTGATACAATACTATTAACTATTAATAAAGTGAGGAAGTTATTCAGATTGTGTGTACGAGGTATTTGTGAAAATTTTTCATGTGTATACATTTGAGTAACTTGACTTTTTTAAACTGAATTTTAAGTCTTCTGTTGGAATTTATTTTTGTCCCTCACTTTATTTTCTTGAACATTTAAATTATAGTTAGTTTTTTAAATTCTTGTTTGATAAAGACCTAGAGGTTATTTGAATATTAGAATTTACTATTATCTGATTTTTTTTTTCTTCTTGGTTTTTATCTCTATTTCTTGGCATGCTTAACAATATTTTGCTGACTATATGACACCAGAAATAATAAATTGTAACAGCTCTAAATGATGTTATATTCTTCCTAAAATGGTTTACCCTTTCCTTGGCTAGGCAGAGTCTGAAGCTAGTACCTGAACACATCGCTTTAAGCAGAGATTACAGTTTTGTTCAGGCTCTACATACTTATTATACTTGGAGTTTTCACTAGTTACCATATTTCCCCATGTATAAGACACACCGTTTTGCAAAAGATTTTGGATCTAAAAACTGGGTACGTCTTATACACTGGTTGTAGATTTTTTAATTTGCATTTCACACTTTTTCGCATGGATGAGGAATTGTATGAATTTTATGATGAATAAAACTTGGCCCTGGTCGGTTGGCTCAGCAGTAGAGTGTTGGCCTGGCGTGCGGGGGACCCCGGTTCGATTCCCGGCCAGGGCACATAGGAGAGATGCCCATTTGCTTCTCCACCCCTCCCCCTCCTTCCTCTCTGTCTCTCTCTTCCCCTCCCACAGCCGAGGCTCCATTGGAGCAAAGATGGCCCGGGCACTGGGGATGGCTCCTTGGCCTCTGCCCCAGGCGCTAGAGTGGCTCTGGTCAGGGCAGAGCGATGCCCCGGAGGGGCGGAGCATCGCCCCCTGGTGGGCGTGCCAGGTGGACCCCGGTCGGGCGCATGCAGGAGTCTGTCTGACTGTCTCTCCCCGTTTCCAGCTTCAGAAAAATACAAAACTTGAGTTCAATAACTTTATGTAATACTTTTTTTTTTCAAATATCAGGCCCCCAAATTAAGGGGCATTTTATACATGGGAAAATATGGTAACTATTAACACTCTAATCCTTTCATCCTTTATATTACAGGATAGTTCAAGTCTGTGTTCTGTTTTTTGCAAAGGCTTTCTGCTAAGGTTTCATAGTCTTCTGGAATCTAACATTTTGGCAAGTGTTCTTAGAAAAAACTGGCCACGTTTTAGGCTTTATTCTCCAGGTTGTCTTCCGACCTGGGCCCCACGAAGCTCTCATTTTTGGGTCTCCAGCCCCAAAAGGTTGCCAAACGTTCTGCTTGCTTCTGTGCATCTTAGCAGTGGTCCTCTGCCGAAAACTTTCATCGGAATTTGTAGCCCCTTGATTTAAGCCCAGAATCAGCAAATACCCCAAGGGAAAAAAGACTTGGAGATCATGAGTCACATCTCTGAGATTTCCCTTTTTGGGTATTTTGGATGCCTAAAGATTTTTCTGACGTTTTCAAATAGATGTTTTTGTACTCGAGATTTTAAGTTGTTTTCTAAAAGAGTGCTATTCTGCTGCAACGAAATCTATCATAGTCACAATCCGGAAATCCAGAACTGTTTGATTCTCAATTTTACGTGTTTCATGAGTGTTGGGAGAAAAGGCATGTAATAAACAACAACTAAAAATTAAACAAGATAATTTCAGAGGATGATAAATGCTATGATAAAAAAATCTGAGTTAGTAAACTGTCTTACCTCTTACATACAAGGAAGGTATATCTCATAAAATGCCTTGACTTAGTGTTATGAACTGAATGTTTGTGTCTCCCAAAAATTCCTATTTTGAAATCCCCCAATGTGATGCTGTTTGGAGGTGGAATCTTTGGGAGGTAATTAGGCCAGAGTGGTATTAGTGCCCTTTTAAGAGACCCCAGAGAGCTCCTTCACCCCTTCTATCATGTGAGGACTCAGTGAGAAGACAGCTGTCTATCAACAAGGTAATGGACCATCACCACACATTGAATGAATATTCAGGCACCTTGATATTAAACTTCCCAGCCTCTAGAATTCTGAGAAATTAATTTCTGTTGTCTAAAGCCACCCAACCTGTGGTATTCTGTTCTAGCAGCCCAAATTTCCTAAAATACTTATTAAAAAGTCTTTGAAGAAAAGCTTTTATCATCCTGACTTTATAGATGAGACCATCTTAATCTTCGGGAAACAATTGTTCCCTCTCCAGAAGTCGGACCAAGCTAGGTAAACCTCAGGTAACAGGAAAGAGGCACTAAATCAGACCCACAATCATTACAGATTACATACCTCAGCACAAAGGCCCCTCACCAACCCAAATCAGAAAAGAGAAAAAAATCTTCTAAGACTTTTCTATTACACACAGTCAGTGCCTGCTAGGAAAAAGGTCACTGGAGGGCACATAGGTAAATGGAGCTTCCTGGGTCTGCCTTTAGCAATTGAGGGAGCCATCCATCTTGAAGCCTCCTTAGCAGCCATAACTCTTGGGTCTGCCTAATTCAGATGGGTCGAGGAAGCCGGACCCTGGAAATAAGCTTTCCCCACCACTGCACTTCACTCAGATCTCTGCCTTATATTATTTCCAAAGCATTAAGCAGCCTGCAACTCAAGACTCCTGCCACTGGGTGACATCTGTAACATCTGACATCATTTAGAAGATACTGCAAGGGTAAAAGCACTTTTTTTTTTTTGAACAGAAACATAAATAATTTGAAGGAAGAAATTAAGTTAACCGGCTTTTGTTTCCCTGAATGGATTTGCAGAAATTGGCTTCCCAGCCAGGCTGCTGTGAGATCTATTTCAGGGAGCCCAGGAGGTAACTTGGAGCAGCTGACACTGAGCCATGAGGTGCTATGCAGAAAAGGGGCACAACAGGAACTCCCAGCTGTAGAGAAGCGAGGACACAGTGTGTGGCTTAATTTTACCTCTGGGTGCCCTTCGTGTCAATAGCAAATGGGAGAGGGACAGATTCTGGGTGTCTGTACAGGCTGGGAAGCCTCTTAGTCTCTGTGGATGTTTATCAAGATCCCGAGGAGCTGCATTGACCATCTCCTGCCACAACACTGCCAGACGTTCTCCACGTCATCCCCACTGGGCAAGGGGAAGAAAGACCGTGCTTGTCTTCCCAAATTCAGCATCCATGCTAGGAAAAGTAAAACAAATTAAGAATCTCAGCTTTGTTCTAAAACTTAATGAAACAGCAACCAGACCTTTGGCACCAGCGAGAATTTCCATTTCTTCTCACCTCTGGCTCTTAGCACAGAGCAGTGTTGAAAGTAGGCATTCCATGGGACCTTCCCATGGATTGTCAGGTCTGCCATCTGAGGCTGTCTGATTTAGGGTGTAAGAGAGACTGCATATGAGGACCAAAACCCAACCCCTTTCCTCACTCCCACAAACCAGCCTCAGCTACGTGAATGGAGCAGAGGCTGCAACACAGAGTAGGCATGAGAAAAGAACAAGACATCCCAATACTTTTCATTCCAGAACCATCTCAGCATAAGCAGGATGTGTAGGAGGCTGAGTTAGAATTCTAGAAGGCTGGTACTGGAAGGGGCCTTAAGCTTTAAGGATCAATGAGGAATTACTATTTATTTTACAGATGAGGATGCTGTTTCTGCAGACTATACAGCTACTTAATAACAGGAGCATACATTCTGTCAAGACTGGACGCATAAGGATTTACTCACCACAGTACCTCCCACGCCTAGCAAGAAGCAGCACGTAGTAGGAGCCTGGGCCAGAACTGTATTAAGTCTCAGACGGTATACAGAGATGGATACAATACAACCCCAGACAACGAGGAACACACCACCTAGTGGGAAACATAGGCAGAGAAAATTATAAAGCAATGTTGTTCATGTTTTCATAAATATGTAAATAAGGTACACAGCAAGGAATCCAGGGGAAATGAATAATGTTGCTTTTAGCCTTCCAAAAATTAAGCACCTAATATGCCAGACTAGGCACTGAGAATAAAATAACAGTGAATGAGATATAGTCCCTGCCCTAAAAGAGCTTACTACCTAATTCAAAAATAATATGCAAAGAGATAATTCCAACACATTGTAATAAATGGGGATGTTAAGTACAGGGCATTTTGGGAACATGTGGGAAGGGCATGTGTTCTCAGGCTAAGGAGAGGCAGGAAAAAAATTCCAATGAACATGATACATAAGTTGAAATGAACAAGAATAGAATTTAGCTAGGTTAAAGTGAGGGAAGATGGGGCAGCCAAAAGACATCTTAGGAAGTAGAACGTGCCTAGTTAAAATTTGACATACTTACTATAAAGCACAAACTTCCAAAGGGAAGGAAAGTATAATATGTTTAAGGGAAAGGGGACTTTGACTGTGAGCTAAACTTTACCCATTAGTTGTTAAGTAGATTGTCCAGCCTTGAGCAAAGTCAGAAGCCACTGAAAAATTTTAAACAAGGGAATAAAAAGATTAGGCTTTTGTTTAGAGCCTCCAAACATGAATCAGGAACTGGCAAATAGGACAAAACTGCAGGCAAGACTTCTCATTAGAGGGTGGCTGCAATAATTCAGATGAAAAATATAATATACATGAACTTCATAACAATCATCTGAATTGTTAAGCTTATGATCCTATAATTAAAAATTTGGCCCAAATGACATTGGTCTGAAATAATGCTGGAGGAGTGCAGATGCAGAAATAGTCAGGGGTATTAAGCGGATAAGATTGGCAGAAACTAATAACCGATTAAATGTAAAGAATGAAGAACAGAAAAGAGCCAAGGGTGACTCCCTGGTCTCTGGCTTGAGCAACTGAGTTATGCTATTTTACTGTTTCTGGAGAAGAAAAAGGGGAACAAAGTGGTGGTGGGAAAGGAGAGGGGGTCGAGAAGATATCAGAAAACAGCAGTGGTGTCATATCTAGAAGTTACATTGGGGTTTTTCAGAAAGAGAAGAAAACAAGAAAATAGCTATAAATCCATGATTCATATGAGTCTCATATGAGTCTCATTCGACACAATGACTAAAATTTCCTATTCTCTTTTGTCACACACAGAAAAGGTAAATGGGGAGGGGCAATTAAGTTCATTACTGAAGGATCATCATGGGAAATGTCTGGCAACTGTTCCTTTAGAATACAATTCTCCATGTTCTACTGAAGGCAGAAGTGATGAAGGCGGAGGGTATGTTGGGGGTGGACAACAATCATTAGGGAAGGTGTACACACACAGAGGACATCCCCACTATTACAACTGTCCTAAGTGGGTCTTTCTGCAGAGCCATTCCCAGCTGCCTTCAGCATAAAGAAAGAAAAGAGAGTGAAGGCGAGTCTGGCAAATCCAATAAAGATGGATGGAAGGGATTGAGACAAAGGCACCTGCCGGCATTGTCAGCTCCAACTCGCCAGCTCAAAAACAAACTCATTAATTATCTGCCAGCCTGGGCTGAAATAGCCCCAGTGTAAACACTTCCACACACCCCGCTCTCAGTGAGACAAACAGCCCTGAGGTACACACAGCACGGGCTCGGCTGCTCGCGGAATGCATGCATAACCAGCTCGGCCGTGGCCCAGAACAATTTTCCCCACGGGACAGACTGCAGACAGCACAGCTTCACCCAGGACCCTCAGTATTTCACACGTTGTGTAGGGTGGTCAAACAAAGCAGATGCCCGTCTTTTTTTTTTTTCTCAAGCACTCCATTCATTCTCTGCATTTTTTCCATCCAAGTTTTTTCAGGCGGAACAAAAATATTAACTTTCATTGCTCACAGACATAGACACACACATGTGTGCGCATACACGCACGCACACACTTTGCCTGTCTTATTGATGCTCTCCAGTACTTTTAGATTATGAGCTCACAGAGGACACAGGCCAACTCTGCCTACACTCAGCGAGTAAACTCATTATTTGGCCCAAATCTTGTCACCTCCCTGTGTTCCTCGTCTCAGAGCATGACCCCGCCTCCCTCCTGGATGTTCCCAGCACATACTCTTATTCATCCTCTCTCCCACTCACCTGGCCGCAACTCCTCTGTCCAAACAACCACGATGTACTCTGTATTCTAGCCCTTGCTACCTCTGTAGTCACATTATCTCCATCTATGGTGGGCCACCTCTCCCTTTAGCCCTTGCTATGTTTCTCCCCGATTTCTGCAGTAGGCTCTATACTATAGTCATAAGTATCATTCTAAAACACACATAAAAATGTCAATTTGTTGCTCAGAATTTTCCAGTGTTTTCCCATTAACTCTAATTATGTAGAAATTTTTTAGCAGGACCTGCACAATTCTTTATAACCTGTATTATTTTTCTTGCATCTTCAGCCTAAATCATCATCACACCCATTGTGTTCTATGCCCTACCCAGGCTAAATTCCCTTTGGTTCCCCAAATGCCCCTGCTCTCTCTTCCCTCAAGGCTTCTATAGATGTTCTCAGTTCCCTTAGCTGAGGTCATTCTTTCTCCATGTCCTCACCGGCCAAACTTGTACACATCCTTCCCCTTTGAGCATCACTTCACTTCTTCCAGGATGCTTTCCCTGATTGAAATTCTTGAACATCTTGTACCTTCTATGAAGTGCATCTGGTTCCTTGCTATAATCAACTGTTTGACTGCCAGTTTCTCTCCTCTGCTTCATACTGGAGTTTAAGTCTTTTTGAAGGTAGGAATGTTGTCTGCCATGGTTACCGTATAAAAAGTTAACTATGTTCCAGTTAACCCTTAATAAATATTTACTGAGTAAATCAATAAACAAGGGGTGGCAACTGAGAAGAGATTCAGTTCAGCTAATTTGGTTGCAAGCAAGAGAATTCACATCTAGCCAATTAAAGCAGAGGAGAATTTTAGGGTAGAATGTTGGGTACTCAGGTAGAAAATGTGCAAAAAGCAAGGCAGCTCTAGATGTTTAAGAAGAAAGAAAACAGTAGTCATGTGACAGAGACATGTTGGTCAAATAAAAGCACACAGCATTTTTAATCTCTTTTTCACTCAGCTAAAGACTGAGATTCAGGAGAAGGGATCAAGGATGAGCCTTTATGTCATGTGCATGAACTTGGCTGGATGATGGCAGAGCACCTGTTTAACAGCTCTCGTGGACTATTTGTAACAAGGAAGAAGGAAATTACAGTCCTGTAAACAAAGAGAGCTGGTATTAGAGGCCAAAGCTAACAAATGCCCATAAGCTTACAATTCTGGCTTCTCTTTAATAACATATTAGAAACCACGGTTATTGGCTGTTAGATTCAGGGTTGAGAGTTCTGGTGGAAAGGAAGAGAGAAAGGGCCAATAGGACACCAGGAATGATTTATGAACATGGTGGACTCATTTCTCCCATGGGACATAATCCTGATTCTCTGTACCAAAGTTACAGAGTTGAGAGACATTAGTAGGAGCTTAGAAATACAGAGACCAACAATATGACAGTTCACCAAAAGATGGATTATAGACTAATTCTTTAACCATTAAAGAAGTCTTAAGAAGTGACAGTGACTGTCTTCTTTAAAGATTAAGATTATACAAATAATTTTCCCTTTTCTCTTTTCTATAATTTAAAGAGCTAGTAGGTTTAAATCAAGTGTGAAGAATTTAGAATCTATGCAGGATGTGTGCATTAAAAACAGGGATGGTGTCTTATACTTCTCTAAACACCCTTGTATCTCATGCTGCATGCAATGGAGAGTAGCAATCAGAAGCAAGCAGCTCTGAGTCAGAAAAATCAGGGCTTTGCCACTTACTGACCATGTGACATGGAATAAGTAATTTCTCTAAGCCTCAGTATTTTTCCTGTACACCAAATCTAGTAGTATTTCATACAACTGTTGCTTGGCTTTAATAGGATCTTATAAGTAAAACGTTAAGTGTTGCTGGTGCATAATAAGTTCTCAATGAATGACTACAAAAGTTCAGTAAATATTTGTTATTTTTGATAACAATTTTCTTAATGCAAAAGGTATTAAGCAATAAAATCTTTTTTTCACAAACATATTAGAAAACTTGCCTTTTTCTGGTATGGGGGTGGGGGGGATGCAAACCTTCCTGGTATGACTTCATTGAAGCCCTTCCTGAAGCAGGAGCAGGAACTGAAAGGCATCTTCTGTTCTCTCCCCTGTCCTTGCACCCACCCATCATTAGGAAAGCAGCTTCCTCCCCGCTGCTTGAAGCATGTCTTATCCTTTTTAGAAAGAAAATTAGATAGCTCAGCAACATTTGGAAACTGCTTCAGATAGGAGCCATTTGTCAGACCCCGCCCTCTTTTTCTGTCTGACCTACTGTGGTCCCCAAATATAAGCTGGCTGTTTTTCAATTTCATGTAACTCTTGTGAAGAATACCATAAACATATGTGGCCTGTGAAAATGGAAGGGAATTGAAACAAAGAGTAAATAAATTAGGGAGGCAATGGACGGAGATCAAAATTCCTATCAAGTCTCAAACTGTCTGACAGAATATCCAAAATTTGCTGACTTGGCAGGATATTTGTCCAACATCCTAAGCCCCAATTTTCTTGAAACTCAGAGAGCTTCCAGATAAGCAATGACAGCATTATTTGCAAACCGGCTGCTCAGCATACTGCAAGTGCCCCTTAGCACACCCACCTACATTTCCAAATCTTGATTTCGATAGTGTCATTGCCATCATTATCGTCATCCTGAAGTTTCACCCTGCCAGTCATAATCCCCTAGGAGGTACTGCCCTCCACAACCCCCCTTCTGCTTCCTCAGAGACCAGCACCCTTCAGAGAAGTTAATAACTTTACTCTCTGAAAAAATAATGTCAATGTCTGAGATGACCTCACTGTGCAGAGGGAGAAGAGGACAAAGGACACGTAGGGAAAGGTAGATACTGTCTACAGGAGTCAAATACAATAAATAGAAGGCTAGAGAAACACCAATTAAATAAGGCAATGAGGAAGATCTTCAATAGTGAGAGGCAAGAGAGGGGATGGAGATGCAGTGAGACAAATCATAGACCTCTCAGTAAGGAGAATATGAATACTTCATGCTAGGTAGAGAAACAGGTCACTCACCACAAATGCCAGGTGAACATGAAAGCCAAAGAGATGAGACTTGTAATTTAAGGAACACTAGTTTCGAGTTCCTACAGTTATTCACTAAACTCCATGATGAGCTATAATCTCGGGATGTTACACTAATATGACTGTATAACAAGTTATTTGACCTGCTGCAATATATGCTTTTACTTTTGGTAAACTTAAGCTTAGTCATCAGGAACCAGTTCAATTTCAACTTCTCTGAGCCTGGCAAAGAATTTTAAAGACAATTGTAAACTGCCCGCCTGTGTAATTTTTTGTTTGTACCTTTTATTTCCTGTCTCTTCCACTTCACATGACTTGCCCACGCCCATCATGCTTTCACTAACCTGTGATTTATTTCCCTGAAAATAGATGTAGCTCTTACTTATAGTCATGGTTCCATCACATACCATAGAGTCTGTCTCAATAAATGTTTATTGAATGGAATAATGAATAGACTGACAAGACATATCAAAATAATCCTTAACCAAAGTTACTTAAGTTACACATTTGAAAAAAGGTAGAAAAGACCCTACTTCCTTCCCTTAGCACCAAATGAATTTCCAGTTCTCCCAACAGAAGCCATGCCCCCCTCAATTTGGTATCACTTTCATGGGTCAGTTATTTTGTATGTTTAATAATCAAACAAAGAAATCTAAACTTTGGAGTCAATTCAAATTCTGTGCTCATCTGGGACATGAAGAGCCAGAAATACTACCACTGTTGCAGTTTTTACATTCCTTTCCCACAACTGAAAATGCTGTCATTTATAGAATGTCTAATTACTAAAACTAAATACTTTAACTAGTAAAATCTTGTATGTTGACTACAATTGAAAGATAAAATTTATTTTAAGAAAAGAGGAAAAGAAAATATCTTCATTCAGTGACTAGTGACTGCAATTCTCTCAGTAGATTTGACCTAAACACCCAGGAAACCCTATTTTTAAGGGAAAGTTCACCAGCAACAGAGTCAATAAAGATATTTATAAACAATGGTCTCTGTCTCCACTCTAGACCTTTATTAACCAGAACCACTAAGCTGAAGCCCAAGTCTCTCTTTCATATCAAGTTCTTCAAGAGATTCCAATGAATACCAAGTTTGAGGATCATTGCCCTAATGAAATGAGACTAAGAAAAAAGAAAAAAGGAGAGAAGAGGAAGTAAAAGAGGAGGAAGGGAAGGCTGTATGGTGAAAAGAGAAAGAGAAAGACTTGTCATGCACAAAGAAATGCAAAATATTTAAGATATATTTTTTAAATATGCTGATACTTTAAAGTATAAAAAAAGTATATTAAGCAAAATATTGATTAGTCAAATTCTACCAAAAAATAACATTTTAGTAATATAATATAAACATGTGCTTTATGACCAAAAACATTAAGAGTATGATCTTCTTAAGGGCAGGTATTGCTAATTTTCGTGAGAGTGGTTGATATATAAAAGATGCTAAGTAAATAAAGAATAGAAGGAAGAAAGGAGACATGGAGATGGCCAAGCCTGGATACAATCAAACTAAAAGTTTTGGTCTGTCCTCACTCAACTACTAAACTAAAAATCTGCTTTTAAATCTAACATTCTATGATAATCAGTAATCGGAGAAACGTGGAACATGAATCAGAAGACGTAGGTATAAGTTCTGGCTCTACCTACGAGCTATATAGACAAGTCACGTAAGTCCCTGGGCCCCAGTTTTCCATGAATTGGTTTAAACTATGAAAGAACCATACAGATGTAATCCAGCATCATTTTCACAATTAACACCCTTTTTGTGTTCCATAATGTTAAGAAATGTGTGTAGAAGCTTTAAACATTACCTATGTTTATATGTGTTCTGTAGTCTACAGATGCAAAATCCTATAAGGATAACATGATATAACTAATATTTATTGAATGATAACTGTGTTAAATAACTATACAAGATGTTTTAAATGTATATATAGTATCTGTCACTGTTGCAGCAGTTCTATAAGGAAGTTCTATCACTATGTTATTTTTCAAGCAAGAAACCTGAAGCATAGCCTGACCAGGTGGTGGCACAGTGGATAGAGTGTCGGACTGGGATGCGGAGAACCCAGGTTTGAGACCCCGAGGTCTCCAGCTTGAATGTGGGCTCATCTGGTTCAAGCAAAGCTCACCAGCTTGGACCCAAGGTTGCTGGCTTGAGCAAGGGGTTACTCGGTCTGCTGTAGCCCCCCGGTCAAGGCACATATGAGAAAGCAATCAATGAACAACTAAGGTGTCGCAATGAAAAACTAATGACTGATGCTTCTCATCTATCTCCATTCCTGTCTGTCTGTCCCTATCTATCCCTCTCTCTGACTCTCTCTCTGACTCTGTAGAAAAAAAGAAAAAAGAAAGAAAGGAAACCTGAAGCACAGAAAGGTTAAGTAACTCTCCCAAGCTCACACAGCTAATAAGTGATGGAACTGAAATGAAAACAGAATAATTTAATTCTAGAGTCTATATTCTTAATTATAACACCATAAGAAATGGATTTCACAATCAGAAAGTCTTCATCACGTATGAATCAAGAAACTATTTTTTAACGATTAATTCCAACTTTGGCATTTTCTTCTGCTCTACTTGGAGCAACTTCTTTCTGAAGCCAATCATCCCACTTCTTGACCAGTTCATGCATGGTTTTTACTATCATCCCCTAACCCAAGACAATATCACAATTGCAGACTCTATACTATGTGATATGGGAACAGTCAATTCTCCCAATCTCATATGCCCTTCTAGCTATTAACGCATTTCTATTTTTTGCTTCATTATCTTCATATCCATAGCCTCACCCCATAAAGATTCCTTGTGGTCTCCATGGTTTTTTAGATTCAATGGATGTTTTTTCATCGATCTTTCATAATCGCTGTGCAAAATTTGATATTATTGGTGACTCCATCTTTAAAGTGATAGCATCTCCTGACTTCTCTCTCAAGTGGCCAGGTTTCAGTGTGCTCCGTGAGCTCCTCTCCATCTGCCTGTCTACTGAATACCCCTGTCCTACAGAATGTCCCCAGCAAGCATGCTCTCCCTGCATTATCTCACCTGCTCTTATATTATAGTTTCAACTGTTCCTATTTTCCAAAGCTCGGTCTCTGGTAGATCTGTCTCTGAGGTCCAGATCAATACAACCAACTGCTTCTTGCACATCTTCACTTGGATGAGGCCCAGGCTCCTAAGATCCAAAAAAAAGAACTTACGCTCTTCATTTTCTGAATTCCTACTCCTCCGGAGTTCACCAGACCAGTACCCTGGAAATCATTCCTTCTCCCCATCACAGTCTCCTGCCTCGAACCTATCTCCTAGGCTTGTAAATTATGCTTTCTTATTGTATCTGAAATTTTCCAAGGCATTCTAAATGATTCTTCTAAAATGTAAATAAATTAATACATAAAACCTTTTCATGGCACTCAATTGCTCTGGTGTAATTTTTAACCTCCTACTTGGCGCAGGCTTCTAGCCTAGAAAGTTCATAATTAGGTCCCTACCTTTCTCTCCCTAGTCTAATCTTCCACCACTTTCTTCGGTCACACACATCCCAGGTAATCAAATAAAACTTCTTACAGTGTGTTGCTCCACTTTATGAATCATTGTACTCTCTCCATTTAAATAGTACTGGCCACCTTCACGTCTCCATTTTGTTCATTTCTGTTTCTTATTTCAAGTCCTAACTCAGACTTTATCTCTTCCAGGAAGATTTTCCCTAACTCCTGTCTCCACCCCATAGGAAGCGGTAAGTCCCTTTCTTTATTTCCTATGATGTGATTTATTCACTGTATAATAGATATATCATAGCCTTTGTTCCTCAGTAAATGATGGGGGCCTTGAGAGATCAGTTTAGAAATTATTTTTCCTCTGTATTGCCAGAAATTAGCATAGCACCTGGCACATAGAAGGCCTTCACTATGGATGGACTGAGTAAAAGAATGAATGAAGGAATGAGATAACAAAGAGAAGCATTTGGGTATAGTTTCCAAAGCTGGAAATACTATGCCTGGCACCTTAGTTTCTACATCATCTACAGTTGCTAGTACAGCACAATGCAGAGCTATTTACTTTCTCCTAAAAATATAAACTCTCTCCAAAGCTGTGTTTGTGCAAAGGCTGCCGTGAAAGAAGCTCTTGTTTAAATAGAAAGGTCTCTAGCAATTAGCAAACATGGGACAAATCCAAGATCCACTAACTTTCCTGAGGCTTTTGTGTTTGCAGTTAGATGTATAGAAAAGCTGGTGCAGAATGAGATTCCTTCTCTGTAGAAAAGAACACATGATATTTAAATAGCAATGTACTTAGAAATCAGAGTTTGGATTTAGCTCAAAAAATAATCCCACAGGGTCAGGTCAAGAGTGAGGCAGAGGTCTTTTGGATATCCATTTACTCTTAAAAGAAAGTATTTGTTTTTCTAGAAAGAACAAGAGACAAAGATTCAGATTTGCAGGCAAGCTACACCAGGATCTAACAGTTCTTACTGACAGGTCAGGGAGGCAAAAATATGTAACGTAAACAGAACAAGTTGCCGTTGCTGTCTGACTGCCTTCCTTCATGTGTCATGTAGCCATGTGTCCCCGAATGAAGCTGCATGTATGAAAAATACACACATCTCAACCTTTTCCCCCTTGGGAGTCTTTGCTTTGGGAAAGAGGATGAGTCATGGGTATTCTGACAGCCTGACATCTCACATCTCACTGCAACATAAGGGTGGGGGCATCTGTTTACTGCCCTGGGAGTCCACTCTTCTCTGCAAAGTCAGGAGTTAGATCAGCTGATTATCAAGGGCCATTCCAGTTCTAACTGTGTGATCCTAAATCTTAGTTATTTTACTATTTTATCTTCATGCTAGAGAGTACAAAAAGAAAACGAAAAACATAGAAATGTCATTATGGTAAAATTTAAAGATCTATCTTTGGTAGGAGGGGACTTGGATTCAAATCCCATATTTACTTTTTTTTTTTTTTTTGCCTAATGACCTTGGGATAATTGCTTAACTCTCCTGAGTTCCCAGTTTTAAAGCAAAATGAAATCTACCTACTTCAAAAGGGGTTTTCGTGAAGATCAAGTTAGAACTCAAGAGCAATCTTTTTCATCTCTGTAGCTATAGTGTCTGCATGAAAGAATGAGTGAATAAAGGTCTTTATATTCAAACCCCTCTCCATTTTGGCAAAGAAAAATAACAGCTGACAGATCGAGACAGAGATGTGCCTAAATGGCGATCACACATCCCCCTGTGCATTACCCAAAAATCACTTCCATTTCAGACACGACTCTGTGGAATGAACCCCCAGTTCTGCCATCAGCGTGCCTTTGCATCTGGAGCAGTCAGTGGACCTCTCTTTTGGAGGCAAACCCTCCGAGCAAACCCTTGGACTTGCAGGTCTCCTGGGGCAGTAGAGGAGCCGTGAGGAAGAATTTGCAGAAGACAGGGACACCTGAAAGACGTGGATGGGGGGAGCCAGGACAGGGAGGAAGGCACCAATCATGTGGCCAGATGCCCGAGCCCCTTGTTTGCTCTCGTCTGCTACCTTCCATGAGCCAGAACCCTGTCAGGCACCAGCTTCATTTGTAGGTGAGGGTCATTAATTTGAGTTAATAGCATTGCCCTGCTATGGGCTTTGATTTGCTTTGTTTCTCTCCTGTAGATCTTTACTGCCTGGTCCGGGGTGTAGGGAGACACTGTGAACAAGTGTAGATTAGCCAGAAAACAGAATTTGCCAGGATGCCTGCTCCAGCCAGAAGGCATCTTCCTCTAAAGCCCAGAGACCACATTCCATGCAATCTGGTTGTTCTTGTTCAATTCATCCCCGTACCTGGGGATGCTTGTTATCATCTGACCTCCTAACCCTACCATAACGATTCCTACTCCCGAGGGATATTATCTTCACTCCCTCCACCCGGTGTTCTCCCTCCATCCCAAGGAACTACAGAAATATACAGAAATAATACCTAGTGAATATGGACATATTGAGGACCAAAGATGATTAATGCAAAAAGCCTGGCTTAGTGTCTGGCCCATGGTATTTGATAAATATGATCACATTCCTTGGGAATAGGTATGGCATGTATCATTCTCCTTGCTCTGTGGAACCATGTTATAGATTTGGGAGCCAAACTGTGGTCAAGAACAACAGAACAGATGACATCATCAGGTTCTCAAGAAAGAACAACACCTCAGCAGTCCTGCAGAGCCAGGAGCTGACCTTGAAGGCTACGGAAGTCTCTGAGCTTAGTCAGTAGAATCCCCAAGGATACACAGTCAGTTCTTACCACACTAGTTTCTTGCTTCTTCCAGCAGTGGCCATGGCCCTTGTGCCTGCCTTTCTTGCCAGGTATTTAAAGCAAGGCATCCCTTTTGCCAGCTGATAAAGAGAGAAGGCTCAGAAAGCCAGGCTACAACAAATTGCTCTCAGACACAGGAGCTCCCTCAAGAGAGTTCTCTCAATACTGACCACAACTGTATTCAGATACTGGGCTGCCATTGGGAAATGTGGCTTTCATACACAGATATGGCTTGTAAGAGATTATGTTGTCTCTTTCAATAACTAATGAAGACAGTTTTAGACAAACTATCTGAATCTTCCTGCTTCGGAGGAAGCTTGTCTGCCTGGCTTGCTGTGGTTGAATTTCATAAAGACCCAGCAGTTGCTGTCAGACAGATTCTGAGTATGGAATAATGGGCTAGGGTGTTGTCCACCTAGAAGACAGTTAAAGGAAGAATGGGTTTTTGGAAGGTACCTTATTAGGACTCATGGCTGTAAGGAACTTTAACCTTCTAAAAAGACAAGTACTTTCTGTCACTTTGATGGAGCACAGAAAGGTCTCAAGCATCTGCAGTAGACGGAGACCACCACAGGGATCCTAGAACATCAATAATTTAAATGAGTCCTTCTGCAACCATCTCTCAATGCCAGCGCATCTGTTGCCATATATGAAAGGGGATGCCAACCTGTGAAAGCCCATCAAGATTTACTGACAAGTCTGTGTGCCTCCAGATTCCCCCTCTCATCTGCCACCTCCACCCTCATGTCCCCTCCCCACTAAACCCACCTGCAAAAAGACCAAGAATGGTGGTTCTAGAGCCAACTGGAAGGAAATCACTTGAGGCAGGTGGCACCACCTGTCCTCATCTAGTTCCAGCCAAAACAACCTACTCTCCATCATTCTAAACTGCAGAGAATGTTTAACCAGTTCAGCATGAGCTTGGCCTCAACCAAGCCAGTGGAGAAGAAGAGGAAAGGCTTTGGTTTCTGCCATGAGCCAACTGGGAAGATAGTAGTCAGCAGCATGGTTCACCCAGCTCCCACTTGGGCCCCTGAGATTTAGTGGTGAGTGATCCTCCTAGCAACTTACTGAGTCTCCAAATGCCAGCTGGCTGCCTATGTGCCTGCACTGCCACTAAGCAGGTGTCTGGCTACAAGATATACCACCTGCTTAACTGCTTTTCATAACAATGGCTGGACAGGCTACACAATCAAAACATGAACCTCTATGCTCCATTGTCCAATCCACTTTCTTCCCCCAAAGTCATCATTTTCTGTCTCCATTACAATGATCTTAAAATTCTAACCCTAATAAAAAAAAATTTTTTTTCAGAAGGAAGAGCTCGCACCCTCCACACTCCCAGATTAATTTCCTTCTTTGTATCATTTGTTCATAGCTCGCTGAGTCACAGTACTTTCTATGCAATGAGCCTCTAATATTTCAAACTTTCCAGGACACCCACCAGACCACTTATCAGCACTAATTTGTCTCCTGCTCCAGATTCTGTTTCCCACTAGTCCCTGTGGAACCTTCTGCACTTCAGCTGAGAAAATAAATGCCTTCTTCTCATAAAAGAAGAAAACTTGAAATAGTCATGCAAGCCAGATAACCAGCGCCATTGTAACTGCAGTAAGATGACCCTAACGAGGCTGAAGTCTAAATCGTAGAAGAATTGGCTGTTTCTACTTTTTTTTAATCCTGTTAAGTTCAAACACTATGGTTTTCTTCCAAATTCCAGTCTTGTACTGGCTCCCCTGGGTCCAAGCACGAGACACACCAGACTGCATCCTCTAGAAATTCTGGGCCTATGTCCTCCATCTCCAGAAAAGATCAATAACAGCATAAAGTGGCTTTCTTAAATAGATGCCGATCACATCCCTGAAGTTTGGGCTTGGGGTCTGCAAAGTAGGCCTGTGCTTTTTAAAACTGTTAAGCTACTGAGCAGTCTTAATAGTGTTGTCTGTCACTCAAATGACAAGAAAGAGTGTCGAGAGCTATATTTGGCATAGACCCGGCCCTCATTAGAGTTTTGTGCTCAGTTTGGGGATTCTAATTTTCCAAAAGGTACAGAAAAACTGGAGAGGGTACAAGACAAAGCACTGACAATGACTAATGGAGTGGAGAGAGGAACCTCAGGGGAAATGTTAAATGATTGTGGGTGACTTGTCTAAGTCAAAGGAAAACAACGGTGTATCGAATATCTTGAAGTAAAGAAGATACACATTTAAGGAAACAAAAGGCTATTTCTCCCTGTATAACAATACATCCAAAAAACATTCTAAGATGGTGTTTTGAGTGTTAGGAATATTAGTATCTATATGATGACTGCTAACTTTCAGATCATTAAAATCAGATGATGAGAGCAATACTGAAATTACTACATCCAAAGTAATTTCTTAAAAATCTGGTGTTATAGCAATGAAAAGAATAGAGGATTTCAAGAACAGACTGAGCAACAGTATAGCAATGACTACAAAGAGATTCTTTATAAGGTAAAGACTGAAAAATGTTCACTGGCTTTGACAATGAAAAGGTCATTGGTGACTTTGCTATAATAATTTCAATCAACCGGAATACCCTTAATATTTTGATATAATAATTAAGATGCTGTTGGTAGATAAATAGCTAAAAAGTAAGGAAGTAGACAGAGGTAGAAACTTCAGAAAACTTTTGAAATGTTGAAATAAGAATAAAAGAGAAAAATACAAAAGCAACTAGAGTAAAATTCAGAATCAACAGAAACTTGTTTGATGTACATATTGTTTTTGAATTGGAGAGACCTAGATACATGTATATAGACAATAAGGATCTGAGACCATTAGAAAGAAAGTAATAAAGAAACTTGGAGAGAGAGAACAGCAAGTGGAAACATAGGGTGTAAAGTCAAAGCCAGAAAAACATGGGAGGAAATAGGCTAAGACTCATAGGCAGAGAGGCTGACCTTGAATAACAGAAGATGCACTTCCTCCTCTCGAATTGAAGGAAAATAAGTGAGGATAGGTGTAGGTGTGTATAATTTAGGGCGATGTGCAGCACATTGCTTTATTGGTGCAGGAAGACACAAGCTCATCTTCTGAAACTAAATAGGGTTGAGGTTGACCAGGCAATAAAAGCTAAGCCCATAATAATAACTGCCAAAATTATGAAATACTGATTTATAGATAGTAACTAATTCAGCCCTGTGAAGAATTTTACGAGGAAGGAATAGTACTTACTATTATTATTGCCATTGTTAAAAGTGAGGAGTCTCGGGCACAAAGAAGTAAATTATTTAAGTCGGACACCTAGTAAGCGAGGACAATGTTCATGTCCAGGAGGCCAGGTCCTTCAGCACTATGGTTCACTATATATAGATATTAAATTAAGTACAGAGTTTTGATTTTGGATGGTGACTTTAAGCATGGGCACAAACTGCATGGGTTTATAAAAGCAAGCATGGGTGACGAAATAAAGTTGGAATGCATCACAAGCTACCTCATTGGAATTGTGTCGTTTCTATTCACCACAGCCAATCGATTGCCACGGGAGAAGTCTCCGAAATCTGGCCCAGCCCTCCGCCCCTCCATCAGGGTAATTTACAAGCATGTTGAGAGAGGCTGTGAGACTGATGAACCCGGCCGGCTGGTGGGGCAGGTCTCATGATTGATTCACCCACCGTGTTCCTGCTCAGTCGTTGCACCCTGATTGGGTCACGTTGTCCACTCCCCATAATCATCCATCACCCATAAACATCATAAACACTGTAAACCACAGGCCCCATCTTTTGTATATTGTTTTCACATAGAACCCTTGATATGCAGCACATCTCTGTCCTTCCCTGCCAGGCCAACTCACCTCAGGCACCCTGTGAGACACAGTGGACAAGAGGCACAGGTGGAAACTGACAGCTAATGTGAGGGGCAGCAGGATTTAGAATTCAATCTCAGATGAGCCTCTCTAGCTAAGACATGGGTGGCCAAAGCAACACAGACAAAGTTGCATTTTTAAACTTCTTCCTCTGGAATAGTCCTTTAGAAGATGTTCTCTGTATGTCCCAAAATACGGTGGCATATCTCCTTGTTTTTCCTGGAACAGGCTTTATGTGTCACTTATACCTAGCTGCAAACTACACTGTCCGGAAGCCAGGGGAGGTTTTGTGGAGAGAGAACCATGCACCTTGCCACAGAACTGTATACAAAACTTGCAAAAGGAATGAAAATGAAAAGTGTAAAGAAAGAAAGAGTGATGTTTCATTCATAAATAATAGTCGTATTGCTGTTTTGATGTTTCCGACTCAAAGGTTAATCTTATCCCACATGATAGTTGACAGACAAAATAACATCTGGACCAAAGAGAAACTGGATGGGAATCTTGTCTATGTTCCCAGTGCAAAGACCTGGTCCTTCACCCGATCTCTAGGGAACTTGTAGAGCTCCGTCCCTGAAGTGTTGCCCACCGAGTCTCCACCTCCCTCCCCAGCAATGTCACCCAGCCAGTGGGAGCTTATGGTGCAATGCAAAGGCCTGGCTCCTTCACTTCAGTCAGGGACAAATCTGAAGCAGCATTCCAGCTTCTAGAATGACCCATGGGATCAGCTGAGGCCATTATTGTGACTGAAGAGCAGGTCACTTTCTCCCATTGCCAAGAGCACTCCCAAACAAAACACCTGCTCTCAAATTCCTATTTCCCTAAGAACTTGACTCATGACACACTTAGGAAATAAAACCTACAGAGTTGAAAGTTGAATATAATATCACCTGCATCAGGACTAATTACAATAATAGAAACAATTGGCTGTTTTCTAAATCCAACTAAGAAAAGTTAAGTGAATTATTTTAAATGAAAAAAAAAGGTTTAGATAATGAACAGTAAATTCTCAAACACAATCTATTAACCATGGCAAGCACTGGCAAAGGTTTGTATGATAGACTTCTCTTCAGTGTCTGCCATCTGAGATGGTCTAAACTGAGGACCACCGGCTCTCTTTCTCCTTATTTTTACCATGTGTTACAAATGGCTCTAGTATCTACCTATGCCTAAACATGCCTATAGAAAAGAAAGATACAGAAATAAAAAGAAAAATAGAGGGATGAGGAGATCTTCCGAAGAATAGGAAAAAGAAAGAAGGAGGTGGCAATAGAAAATAAAGTTTGCTGAGAAAGGCATAAAGGGCTTCGTTTGGTGCGAGGATCACCAGGAAAACGGGCCGTCCCCTCTTATCTTTGAAGCCAGGCTGCCTCTGCCACTGGGAGGTGCATTTACTTGGAATCACATGGCCACCTAATGGCACACGTTAGCTGCCCTGGGACAAGTTATGGCTCTCTGAGTGTTTTGGAGTCATTTGGTTTTGCCCATAGATACACTGTAAAAAGTAATTCAAATTGGGCAGGTATCCATGGTCCTAGTCAGAGCTACTTAGCACTAATCAGTATATATTATTTCATTCATTTAAGTGCCAGTCCTGCCTCCTTAGGCCTGTAAATTTGTCACACTTCTTTGGGTGACCTTTGATAGCCCTTTCTAAATATCAAATTCCGTACCTTTTCCAGCAGACATCATATTGATTCAGTTCTTCTGAACAGCTCAACAGTACAAGAAATAGAAAGAAAAGTGCTAGAAAGCATGTTTAACATAATAGCTTTCTCCAGAGAGGGTGGTGCCTTTGATATAAATCAAAGGGGGTAAGAATGGAAGAGGTAGGATAAATCAGTTCACACTGCAAAATGAATACAAGGAAGCAAGATGCAGTTGGAGATGGCCAAAAGTATCAGAATTCTGCTCAGCATAAGTGAGTTTAAGAGCAAAAATGTAATTTCTTTTTGTTGTTGTTTTGTTTTACATATATCTATATAGACATATAGATGTTGTTTTGTTTTACATATATCTATATGTCTATATAGATATATAATTTTTTTTTAGGTGAGAGGAGGGGAGATAGTGAGGATCTACTTGGCAACCCTGTCTGGGGCCAATGCTTAAGTACTGAGCTGTTTTTAGTGCCTGAGGCTGATGTGCTTGGACCAACCAAGCTATCCTCAGCGACCAGGGCCAACACTCAAACAAATCAAACCATTGGCTGTGGAAGAGGAAGAGAGAAAGGAGGGATAAAAGGAGGGGGAAAGAAGCAGCACATGCTTGCTTCTACTGTGTGCCCTGACCAGGAACTGATACACTGGGCCGACAGTCTATCCACTGAGCCACCAGCCAGGGCCAAAAACATAATTTCTGTATCCCCTTAGAAAATCTCAGTTAATAAGAATTGGCTCTTCTTGAGTTGGTGTCAATGAAGCAACTGTGGTACTCTACAAAAATAATTCCACCCTTCTTTTTTCCTTCCTGTTTTCAGCAGTTCTCAGGAGCCAAAACTATTTAGACAAATAAATAACACTGGGGAACAAAATTTTTGTTGCATCCACAAATACACTTGTTCTTATCTAATTCGAGTGTGCTGATCTCAGATCTGACATTAGTTTTTCTCTGTCAGCTACAGCTTTTTTGCAATTCAAGATTTTAGGTTTTCATCTTATTGTAAAATTTTCAACATTTAGTTTAACATAATGAAGTAGAATATCTTCTTGGGCACCATCTTTGTGAAACTATAATAGTTTAGAGAATGCAGTAAATACACTAATACACTAAAAGATATGATTGCATCAGAATTTGTCTACAATCTTGAAATAGAACATATTAGAACACTTATTTTAATCATAAAATTTGCACAAAACTTATTTAAATTCTATTCAGGCAAAAATTTGCATTTGTACCTCTTGCGTTTGGGTACTTGTTGAGGACAATCTCATTTGATGCTCCAGCAGTAGTCTGCTCATCACTAATAGCTCCAAGATTTTCAGAAAACTTATCAAGTGAATCTTAACGCTGTTACATCCAATGTCACAGAAAGCCAACAGCATTCTTTGAACCAGAAGTTCATAGTTTTCTGCTTTTTTTGTTGCTGAGGAAGTTCTTTGTAACTGCCACAAAAGACTGCTATGCTACTTTCTCCTCCTTATTCATCTTCCTGGCAAATTTTTTGTCACGTATGAGGGTTCAAATTTGAGGTCCATTAAATACACCTGCTTTTATCTTCTCGAAAGACAAGGCAGGAAAAGCAGAAATAATATGTTGAAAGCATTCACTTTCTCTATTCAAAGCCTGAACAAACTGCTTCATTAAGCCAAGTTTGATGTGAAGTGGGGGAAAAATGATCCTGTCTCAATTAACTACAGGTTCATTCACAATATTTTGCATCCCTACTTTCAGAGCTTCACGTTTCGGCCACTCCTTCTGTGTCCAATGTTTCTCCAGAGCTCAGCTGTCCCACAAACACAGAAAGCAAGGATACTTCGTAAAACCTCTCTGTTGTCCTAGCAGGAAATTTACCATTTTAAGATCCACACAAATGATCCAGTTATGCTCCTCATACTTTAGAAAGTCAAGGACAATTTTTATGTCATTCTTACTAAGTCATTCAATTCGGTTTGGCTAAACTGCTGAGAGGTTAATGACTGGTTGGC
This sequence comes from Saccopteryx bilineata, assembly GCF_036850765.1. Classification (NCBI taxonomy): domain Eukaryota; kingdom Metazoa; phylum Chordata; class Mammalia; order Chiroptera; family Emballonuridae; genus Saccopteryx; species Saccopteryx bilineata. The sequence goes on from NC_089491.1 coordinate 243,633,601, forward strand.
ATCAGAAGACAACCCTTCAGATTCTACAACCATTTCCTCATGCATCCTATCAAAATACACTGGATCACCATGTTCACTTTTTTTGTCCTTAGAAGAAATAAAACCATTGAAAACTGGAACCAGGAGTGTCTCAGAGTGTGGGATAGGTCGTATTGCTGAAGGAATATTAGGATATGCGATCATATGCCATTTTTTCTTGCCAGTGCCCTTTGTATGGATCAGACAGAAATAACAGTCACTGCTGTGGTCCTTAGGTTCACACCAAACCATGGGAATACCAAAAGGCATTCCTTTGCATTTTCCTTTTGTCCAGTCGTCACGAAGCATTTCCTCACAATTATGACACACAATATGAGGAGCCCAATTCTTGTCTTGATCACCAAGGGGAACTTGAAAATAGGCAATATATGCACGTCACAAATGCTGAAATATTGCGCCTTTGATTTGAAGTATGTAACAGCCACATATATAACAGAAGGTGTCAGAACTATTCTTACATTTACACCTACTAGAAGAAGTCATGATTCAATCTTAAAACAAAATAAGAGGATGTTTTTATCAGATAATAATTTTTTACATTTAAAAACAACTACAATTATGTAAAAGTGATGTTTACAAAACATTAATTGCCTTGTGGTTATGTCAATCCAAGAGTCGTTGCCCTTTAACTCCAATTTAAAAACCAATGCATGCCATTAACTATAACAAAAGAAAATTAAAATTGCATAAAAACTAGAGCATGCACCAAAAACAGATTTCAGATTTGGAATCAGTAATGCAGAAATATATAGAAACAGTTCTAAAATCTCATGCAACAGAAAATGAAAAAATATTTGTTCCCCAGTGTAATCATTATGCAGGATTTTAATTTCTTTAGTATCTTCTTTCCTAACTAGGCCCTTCATTATATTCGAACCAGAGTAAGGTTTCTGGATGTAAAACTTGGATTAAGAAATTATATTCCCTTGGTTTTAACATAGAGTTGACTTCCTATGTTACATGTTCTGCTAGATAAAATTGTCTTCTGTGCTGTTTAATCTTCCATATTTACAAGCATGTATGCATGGTATTCTCCGCCATTAAAAATTAAGCTTATCATGTCATTGAGAAGGAAATTCTGTGCCATTTCCCCAATATCCACTACTCAATTTAATTCTAAAAATACAGCTGATTGTTGACCTACAGTCTAGTGATGGTGGAGAAAGCGGGATCTAGATTAAGTACACTGAAAATCACAAAAATTTGATAATTATCCGCCTTCCCAACCTCACAGTCTCAGAAACCTCCCCGTTCTAGTCATAAAATGCCCAGCAAAATGTTCAGAATTGCATATCAAAAATCAGAAATCTATAATGAATTTGCCATGTCAGCCGATCTCCCTAGTGAGTTCCTAAAGAGTCACACAGTGTTTTGCCTCTACTATACCACAATGCCTGGTTCAGTCACATACCTCCTAGGTGCCTCCGTTTCTTCAAATGACAAATAAAGGTAATTTAAAAAGCAAATCAATTAAATAATATTAGGAGAAACCAACTAAACACTTAGGAGAAAAGGGACAATTGTTAAAAAAAATACAACTCTTACTATTAATTATTATTTTTGAGATTAATATGTTCTCTTTGGTTTTTTTAGTGAGAGAAACGGGGGACAGACAGACAGGAAGGGAGAGAGATGTGAAGCATCAGCTCATTGTTGTGGCACCTTAGTTGTTCATTGATTGCTTTCCTGTACATACCTTGACCGGGGGACTCCAGCCAAGCCAGTGACCCCTTGCTCAAGCCAGTGACCTTGGGCTCAAGCCAGCAATCTTGAGCTTCAAGCCAGTGACCTTTGGGCTCAAGTCAGCAACCATGGGGTCATGTCTATGATCCCATGCTCAAACCGGTGACCTTGGGGTTTCAAACCTTGGTCCTCAGTGTCCAAGCTGCTGTGCCACCATCCACTGTGTCACTGCCTTGTCAGGCTAATATATTCTTAATATATTACATTAACATAATAATCCTCTAGTCCACCCTAGCTATTTCTTGGAATTTTTTAAAACTTTAGTTTTTATATAAATATTGTAGCTGCCTTGTATAGGGGAGAAAAGAATACATTTCTGAGAGGACAGTGGAAACAACTTTAGCAAGGGGACACAGCCCAGATAAGATGAGTTGTCACAGAATGATGAGGAAATTTAGAGAGCAAGACAAGGTAGGTGCATAGTGACATCATAGAGCTTGGGTTAACCTGGAGCAACAAAAAAGCCACCAAGACCCTAGCTATGCACTTGAGAGGCAGGCAGCAAGTTGGGGTTGCAATGCTCCAAGAGTGCGTGTATTCAAGGAGAAAGAAAGAGAAGGCAAATCGGCTACTTGCTTCTGCGCATCAGACCTACCTGGCTGGAAGCAGCTTTGCCCCTCTCAGCTGGGAGGTCTGCTCTCCAAAACATTACAAAGATTCTAGTCCTAAGAGGACTGAAACCCTTGTCTCCTGGAATGACTTTACTTTTGGGAATCCTTACAGGTAGGAAGCCAGAAGCAATAACATCTTATTATGGAAACAAAACTGTCTGGGTTATGGCAGGTATTGGGAAATCTCTCCCAGACCGTATGATTTCCTTAAGATAGGGAGCAGCCGAGCCACACAGATTGTACTTGGACTGACTCTGCTGTCCCCCGTCTCCATGTCTGGTTCAGCTCTGTCACCAGAGTCACACTCTTGACTACATTCTTCTCTGCCTTGGTCTTCCTGACATGTCTGCTAAATGGAACAGTTATTTCAATAAACCCCATTTCATTATCAATTTTTGTCCTCAAATCATTCTGTTGACTGAGATTTTTATCTCTTTTTATGGCTGCATTCCTTTTGTGATTAGAATCCCAATTCTAGTGTTAGTCATATGACTAATGACTCTCTGCCTCGTGGCAGAAGGCATCACTGTTACCAACTCCCTGAAAAACCATCTTATCACAATGTTTTACAACATTTTACGTCTCCAAACATCAAATCCTGGCAGGAAACCATTAAAAGAACAGAGAAAGGTTATTGTGTTACTCGTCACCCTTTGGACTTAATTCGTCAGGGAACAGCATTTATTGAAAAACCCTGGGGTGCAGAGCAGTGTGACAAGGACGACAGAGAGTACTTGGGACTTGCTCTGGAGACCCTGGCTGGCTCCAGCCATCTGCCATGAACCTCCAAACAAGGAAGTCATGTCCTTTAGCAGCAGAGGAGCTGGTGAGGTGGAACCTTCCACAGCCAAGCTGCCAACAGGTATTGCTCCACCAAAAAATAAATTAATAAAAAGGAGAGAAAATAAAGTTTGTAAACCTTTCAAAAGAATGTCAGACTTAATTCCTAGAGCTCTGGTAGAAGTTTAAGGTGACAAGAACTGTCTTGTGTCACAGGAGCCTTGTGAAGGGTGATAGGCATCTTCCACACCATAAATATGAGTCAAACAACACTTTCAGAAAGTTCAAGTGTGATCATAAAGTTCAGAGCCCCTGGGATGGAAGAGAATGGAGCAGAGCAGGGCGGCAGGGGTCTGGGGAGAGTGGAATCCCTTTTGAAAAAAAACCAAAAAACAAAAAAATAAATATGTGTTGGGTTGTGTTATATGTGGATAGCTCAGCTGTAGTGAGCCCAGCGCTGTGGAGGGAGACTCGTGCCGTCGCCCTAATTGCCACTTGAGTAACTTCCCATGTCACCCATCATCCCTTATTCTGTGGGAAGTTGTCAGTTCAACTCTTCAACAGGCAGGTTTGTTATCAGCAAGTGGTTTACAGCCCCTGGGCTGTGCATTAATTAAAACAGCTTTGTGCAGAGCCGTATTCATTAGCACGCTGCTCCTTTAATCACTGCCTCTTCAGCCACCAGGACAATCTATAAATCTCCTCAAATATTAAATAATGAAGTGGAATGGTTCAATTTATTACAACATAACAAGTCAGGATAATGTGGGGGTGGACGGGGCGGCACTAAAGCGGGTTTCCTGCCCAGAGCCTTCCCTCCTCATTACCCGGGGCACCCGGGACTCACCGCAGCAGACGGAACCTGGCTTGGTCACCGTGTAACCTGAACACCCCACGCCCTTCACATTTCTCATCCAGACAAGCACAGGCTGTGGAAGAGAGGATGGCTGGAGAGGTCCAGACACAGGTCCAGAGAACGCCACAGCTCTGAGAGCTCACTCCAAATAGAGTTAGAAGAGGCACTCACATCTGTTGTCTCATTGCATCTTCCAGAGGACCAGTGAGGGACAGGGCAGGGATAACACCCCTCCATCCCATGACGTCCTGAGGGGTGGCATATGGAAGTTACTCACCCAAGCGTGCACAGGGAGTGAAGGAGGGATTGCCAACCCACCTCTTCTACACAGAAGCCTCGCCCCTAACTGCACATGAGAGTCACCTGCCTAGCTTCGAAACATGAGCACTTGTCCTTCGCCCCCACCCTGGTGAATTACACCAGATACTCTGGGGTGAGGCCTGAGCACTAGCAGCTGCGATCAGCTCCTTGGTTAATTCTAAGGTTCAGCCCTGTTGAGAACCACATGCCCCACCCTGAAAGAGTCATGTGGAGTGCTAGTTAAAGACGGAACTCCCAGCCTTCTAACCTACAGATTCTGACAGATTTTTTTCAGGGCTGTGAAGCACAAGGATTAGTACTTCAATCAAGTTCTTCAAAATAGTCTTATAATAAGACATGTTTGAAAAACACAGAGCGGCCTATAAAAACGTTAGCCCTTTCTACTCCATCCCTGCCTCCCAAGTCCTGATTCTCAACTCTTTCCCCCACAACAGTCCCTTGAGCCACATGTGGAACTGACATGCTTCTTCCAGGGAAACCAGAAATGTTTCTAAGACTGTGCTCGATATAATGAGCTCTATGCTTTTCTGTATGCTAACGGTAAAGCCCTTCCTTCTTCCATTCACTGATTCTTAACAACCCCATGCCTCCAAAGCTCTACCTTGAGTGGCATGGTGGCTTCTAAAAATGGGGTTTTCCAGGTGCTGCCCACTGCTCCCTAACTCCCCCATCGCTGGGATGCCCTGTGCCCAGTAATTGGAAGCACAGCCTGCATCTTAGATGAAACCAACGAGATGCTTCAGACTAGAGTCCTGGGCCAAGTAAAATCAGAGGATATTCACATGCTCGTTCTCTCAAGAAGCCCACCCACAACTTCCAGGCATGAAGCCCCTGATTTTATATTTCCATCCAGAAATAAGCCAAAGCCAGACACCAAGGGAGTGGTCAGCACAAATTAGAAAAGGAAATGGCTGACTCGCTGCAGGTCATTTGCAGAGGAAGACATTTGCTAATTGCACTGCCGAGCAGTTTCACTCCAAGGCTTCCCAGACTGTCCAGCAGCCAGCAGACAACGCATTCCAGAACTCTGGCTCTCCGGAGCAGCCTTTGGAAAGGAAAGGGGCACTTCTGCATTTCCATAGCCAGGTGTGGTCGGCCTACCTGGCCTCTCCAACTTAGGCCTGCCCCTTCTGCCTGGGAGGACAAGGGAGAGGAGGGTCCCAGGAGTTAGCAGGGTCCTTCTCTGCTGCGTGCGGAGCAGATGGGGCGGTATAGGAAGAAAGCAGCTTCCTCTTAGAATTGGGCAGCACTGTTCACAAGACTTTCCTTGACAACTTTTCCATCCCTGGTGCTACCTCACCAAGCTGGTGAATGGGGACTGTACACTTGGTTCTAGTCCTTTGAGATCCAAATGCCATTCCACTCAGGAAAGTGCCAGGAACTCACTCTATAGCAAATAGCATTGCTGCTTGCAAACAAGAGCTATTAGCTCACTCCATATACTCTGTCCTTCTCTCTTCCCCCCTTTTAGTATATAGCACTTATCACCTGGTAACCTACTTTCACACTTTTGTATTTATGGAGTTATTGTGTTTATTTTTTTAAATTATTATCTCTCTACTCCTACCAGCAGATAATTTCCACAAAGGCAGGGAACATTTGGTTTTGTTTACTGGTGTATCCCAATCATTTCCAATATCCCTGCACATAGTAGGCACTGGGTAAGTATTTGGAGAATGATGGCCAGCAAGGAGAGCCTGAGCTGGTAGAATGTGATGTCCCCATCCTCTGTTTTGCCCCCGCCCTGGGAGGGAGACACAAGAAGGAGGAAAAGCAGGTGCACTTTTCATAGCTGCCTGTCCTGGATACACAGAGAGCTTCACACCGTCTTCAAAATCTTCCAGCAAACAAAGAAATCACAAGGTCACCTGCCAGCTAACCTCTAGCCTTGTGTCCTATCACTCTTAGCAGGGAAGGGTGTGCCATTTTTATCCCATCAGTAAAAAGCAGTAAGAAATCAGATCCTCCAGTGAAATATTGGTTGTTCTTGCTTAACCAGGTGACAAATAACGTGCTTAATAAATTATAAATGATAAAATATTGCCAAATATATACATCAATGTTAATACTTTAAAATGATTTATTAATCTGCTTTCACGTGGTTTTCAGTGTCTGTTATTTCTCACGTTCCCGTGACACACTGTGAATGAGAAAGAGGAACTTGACAAGGTGAGTAAAGAAAGCCATGAGAATGGCTTGACGGATGTGATGAGCAAGGTCAGAAGAAGCTAAGTCAAAAGAAAATCAAAAGACACTACCACTCCATGTCACAGAGAGATGCTTCCGGAGAACTTAAAAATATTAATGAACCTCTATGGCCATCTCCACTTTCTAGAAGATGCCAGATCATGTATTTTATGAAGGCTATTCTAACCCCTCTTCTTCTAAGAAAACCACTGATTCTGTTGATCCTTTATATCGAGCCCCCACCTCTAGCACAGGCACAGAATGTTGTTGGATGGCTGGATGGCAGGAGGGAGGGAGGGAGGGATGAATGAATAGCAGGAGGGAGGGAGGGAGGGAGGGATGAATGAATAGCAGGAGGGAGGGAGGGAGGGAGGGATGAATGAATAGCAGGAGGGAGGGAGGGAGGGAGGGAGGGAGGGAGGGAAGGAAGGAAGGAAGGAAGGAAGGAAGGAAGGAAGGAAGGAAGGAAGGAAGGAAGGAAGGAAGGAAAAGTAGATAGATGAATGGATAGATAAATGTAAAGATGGATGGATAGATAGATGGTAGAAGGATGGAGGTTTTTTTGCGGATTTGAGGGCTTTTTCCTCACTCAGCCTCTCTGTTCACCTGTGGCCGCCTGCTCACTAGCACAGGGACAATGGCCATGCTCAGAAGGATGTGAGGCCAGGACAACTCTTTCTGGGTATTGTGTGGTCAACCACTTAAAAAGACCCCTCACTTTTGGCAGCTTTCATTTAAAGACAGGAATGTCAAAATCAAATCCTAAAGATGTTTGGGAAAAGGGAGTGGGCAGTCTCCTGTCACTCTGGTACCCACTCATCCTCAAGGTGGTATTTCTAGTTGTTTCTCTACACAGAGATGACTGTGAAAGAGACTGAAATCTTGTAGGTGCTCACTACATGTTTGTTGAAGGGATTCAAACATCTGTAGGTACTCCTTTGGGAACTTAGGAAAAGTGGAGGAGGTAAGGCAGAGCCATTTAAGGGCACAGACTCTGGAGTCATAGCCCAGAACCTCCACTTCCTGACTAGACTGTGTGACTCAGGCAAGTTATATAACTCCATAGACCTCAGTCTCTTCATCTGTAAAATGGAAGACAATGCAAGTCTTTCCTGCACAGGGCATACGGCAGGTTGAGTGGTTCAACAGATGGAATGCTCAGGAGGGAGCCCAGCACAGCTAGGGCCTGCCACTGTTGCTGCCAGCAGTCCCCTAAGCATCTCATTTGGAGTCAGGTAGAGCTCCATTCAAACCCTGCTCAGCCACAGACCAGCTCTGCCTTGAGGCTCAGGGTGGCAAAGTTATTCAGGTTTGCCATCTGAAAAATGGGAAGACATGCATCCATGTCTAAAAGCAGTTGAGAGGCCTGAGCTGGTTGGTTCAGTGGCAGAGCATCATTTCAATGTGTGGATATCCCAGGTTCAATTCCTGATCAGGACACATAGGAGAAGTGACCATCTGCTTCTCCATCCCTTCCCCTCCCCCTTCTCTCTTTCTCTTTCTCTCGCTTCCTCTCCTGCAGCCATGGCTTGATTGGTTTGAGTGCATAGGCCCTTGGCATGAAGGATAGCTCTGTGGAGCCTCTGCCTCAGGCAGTACAAATAGATCGGTTGCAAGCATGGCCCCAGATGGGCAGAGCATCAGCCCCAGACAGGGTTTTCCAGGTAGATCCTGGTCGGTGCACATGCAGGAATCTGTCTCTCTATGTCCTCTACTCTCACTTGGAATAAATAAATAAATAAATAAATAAATAAATAAATAAATAAATATAAAAATAAATAAAATACATTAATAAAAGCAGTTGAGAATACTAAATGTTATTTTTATGAATCATTAGAACTGTCGTTAATATTTTGGGTGGACAACACAGGTTTGAAAGCAGATTGTCTCATCATCTCTCTCCTGTATTACCAGTAGCCGCAGCTATCACAGCGTCAGGCAGGTACAGGTTCCCATTAGATTTGGATAGACGGTAGAGAAACAGTATAGACAAAAACTGGTGGGCCATGCCTTTACTCTAGCCTTACCCTGGCGGGCGAGTAAATACACACAGCGGGAAAACACTTCCCTTTCCATTCAGGGCTCCCAAAGCCACTGACTTTCTCCCAATTTTTCTAGAATCAAAGGCCCTACTAGCCTTATTCACCTCTGTTCCCCATCTCTTTCTCTCTGCACAAACTGGCTTCTCCTTTAGTACCCTGCCATCTTGGCTACCTCTCTGCAAAAACGTGGTCTCTTCTTAAAACTTTTTGGTGTTAAAACCCCTCCTCCACCAAATATTAGCCTAACCAAGCCCCTTCCCAAGCAAGAAGGCAATTAGCAGTATCACCTGGCAGTATCATCACATGGGCAGCAGCCATTTTTAACAGTAAAAGTGAGCAAAATCCAATAACACAAATTTTACAAACTTATTTATCCAACATCACCCCAACCCTGTGGCTGCCACTGCCTCACAGGCATTTGTATATTTGTGACCTGGGTCATATCACAGCACAAAATGTACAAAGGAAGACCTGATTTCCCAGAGTCAAGCAAAGTTCAGTCAGCCTGGGGCCTACGTTTCTCTTAATTAATTATGAGGGCCCAATTGTCTAGGGCTCTTTGATTTTCTCCATTTCCAATTCCAACATAAAACGGAACAGAGGCAAAATATGGGTAAAATTTCTTTAGCTAAAGAAAAATAACAACAATAATAAGACAAATTAAACATACTGAGAAGCAAGGAAAAGAGGCAGAGACAGGCACAGAGATGTGGCAGGGACAAGAAAGGGGGAGAGAGAAGCAGCAGGCAAGAAAGAACGACACTATGAGCAGCATGTTCAGCTTCAGTTTTGCTCAGAGACCTGCCAATTTGAGGGCTTCCTTCTTGAATACAGGTGTAAATGGCATTGCGGTGAGCACAAAGCCAGCAGCCCGCTCCCAGGCCTATTAGACGGTAAACAGCAATGTTCTGTAATTCCAGCTATTAAAAACAGCTTAAAGAGAAATCAGATCTCATTTAGTAGGGATTGCGGGGGTCTTCTTGGACTATTTTAAAGTTTCGTGTTTATCCAAGGAAACAAGCTTTAATTCTCCAATGTTGGAAGCATTGCCATCTACAAACTTATTAAGTATGCATTTAAATAGATGAGAAAGGCTTGTGTCTGCCCCCACCCCAAGACAGCGGTGGGACTATGAATGATTTTCTGTGTCAAGGGAAGCCACGGGGACAGGTGAAACATTTCCTGCAATTTGCATATGAAACAAGGTTATCGCTGCTTTGCTCCCAGTGATGGTAATTAGAGGGAGGGTCTGTGCCTATCCTCAGTTGTCAAGTCAGGTTCATGATACACCATCACAAAAGCAAGGGGTCTGGCATGTGCTTGAGTGTTCACAGCAGTGTTCTGTGCCAGTAGGTATCAATTGTTCAGATTGCCACCATGTTCTCTCTCATAACACCCCAAAACTCTCAGGGGCTCATTTTGTGGAGACACCACACTCACCAGTCTGAAGGCAGGAAAGCTGAGTTCTTCTATAAACTATCAATCCTATTTATATGCTAATTTTTAAGTATCAACATTCAAGAAAGTCAGATAACATTTGCTTATTTGATTAGCAATCTAGGTGTGTTCAGAGGCTAAGAGTCCTATAAGCCTGACAACAGAAAGCTGACATTACAAGTCAATTAGCCGGCCGATGAGACTAGAATCAGGTCTCTATGTTCCCGATCTCACAGCCCCACAACCAGACAAAACCGCTTGTCTTCTTTCCCTTGGAAGTAAAATTATTCTTCTCAAAATCCTTGCCATCTCAGACTTCTCAGAATAAGTCCTCTGCACATGAGTAAGCAGCCTTTGGCTTAATTACCCTCTGCAGCCATTGGCAAAGACCATACAGGTTTCCTGTGTTTGTTCTTTACTGGAAACCAAACTGGTTTTATTAGATTCTCTCATGAATGCTGCTGTTTGATGCCTTCCAAAATTAGAGCGTATGCATCCATATTACCCAGCCACTTGACAGCGGCAGTGCTAATGGGACCTTGCAAAGGCAATGGGGTCATTCTCAAAGCATGTGACAGGCCCGGTACTCCCGAGCAAAAACAGGCCCTAATCCCCTTTAATTACCATTCACTTCCTGTACACCTCCTTTTTCATCATTGCTGATTACACAGATATCCATGTCTGAATAATATCTTTCCACTTTATAATCAGACAACTACCACTTACTCTGACAACCTGAGACACTCTGAGCATGATTTTGCCTGCAGAATACTCAGTCTGCATTTGGTCTCTTTTTTAGGGGGTGGGGGTGGCAAATTACCATACACTCCAAGACAGAAAGCTGACTAGAACAACATATTAAGAAGACATGTTTTGCTTTAGCCTGTACCACCCTGCCCAGAGTGAGACTTAGGAGATAGCTCTAAATACCCGATGCTCCAAGCCTCAGCTCCAGTGCGGCTGTGGAGGAGAACGCTGCCTACAAGGACCTCAAACCTCCAAGTGTCTCACCAAGACATCTATAGAAGTCCCCCCTACTCTAAGGGATCTGTTTTCATAGCAGAAATTATTATTTCTTAATTTTAAAAATCTCTATGGCCCTCCGTGATTTGAGTTGCCCCCAAGTATAGAGTTGTTAATATTTTTCTTTAAAAAAAATTCTATATGAATCCATCTAATTGGCATGTAAGAAACTCAATTGGATTCATATACTATAGAACCTTTTTAAAGGAAGAATATTAGCATATCTAGTCTAAGAGAGACCAGAAGACCTTCCACAGTCACAGCAGGGGGAAGCTGCCACTCTGGCATGAAAATGAACGACTGTACTAAGTGTGGGGTTATACTGAAGAGACAGCACCGAGTCCGAGCGCATGTTGGAGATGTGGGTTCTAGCCTTGTTCCCACCACCTAAAAGTCACCTTGGGTGTGGAGCCTAAATTTTCTGTAGCTGGTTCAGTGTTCTCAACGTGGTTGCAACCCCAGTACTCTGATGTAATTGGTCTGGGTAGCAGGAGTTCTGAACAGTTTCCCTAGTGATCCTCCTCCAAAGCCTCAGTTTCTCCCCCATAAAAGAAGAGTGACAATACATATCTCATAAAATGATATTAGGAAATTACAAAAATAGGTTGCATGAGAAAATATTGTGGAAGGAAATGACTTACACATGCCGTGATCTACACATTTTAGGTGCCTCAAGGAAAACACAGAAGTTTTAAAACCAAACTAGATCAGCCCCCAAAACGGTTTTCTCACTAAATAACTTGCCCGTAATGAGCTAGGGGCCCTGGGAGAGCTTTAGATTCTGACCCAACATCAACTCACAGAGTACCTTTGAATAGAAAACTTCCCTCTAAGTTTCCTAGCAGAGTTAGGATTTGACATAAAGACCAGTTGCCAGATATTGCTATAGGAATGAGATTCTTTCCAGGTCATGTGCTTGCTCGTTCACACTGTTTACTCAGCTCTGATCTGGGAATTCTGCCCGGTGATAGTGGATAAAAGATGAGGCCTGCCTCGGCCCTCACGGAGCCTACAGCCTGGTTATGGAAATCATCAATCGATGCTCCCAACAGTCGGTGTGGTTATCAGTCAATGGCCAACAAACCCGCCAGAGGGACTCAAAACAGAGAGGTGCTCAATCCCCAAAGAGTGATGATTTTATCGTAGAGAAGACATTTGGCCTGAGTCTTGAAGGAAGAGTGCAGATTTGCCAGAGAGAGATAGGGTTATGTGAAAGGCATGGTGTGTTCAGAGACTCATTAATTCAGTCGAGGGTAGAAAATAGTTACAGGTGAAAGGGGAAGAACTCTGACTTCCCTTCTAAAACATCTTAATTTATTATTCACATTTTAACATTAAGAGAACAGGAGGAGCCCAGAGTGTTTCAATAACAAACTCAAGGCCACATTGCAAAGGAGAGGTAGAAATGGTCTTTGAGCAAGGAAGTGGCAAGGCTAGACTTTTCTTTAGAAAGCTAACTTGAGGAACAGTTAAAGGAAAGATTGACCAGATGCGCAGAGGATAGGACTGGAACTGAGATGCTGGGCAGTGATGGTGAGAAGAGGCTTCATGGAGACATTCCTGAGTAACAGGCGTGCACTGCTGGTGGTGACAGTGGCGAGGGGACCTGGGTTGTTGCATAGAAGTAGTCAGCATCATGTCACTCAAGTCTGGCCTCTCCACAGACCCACATCCCGCCAGCTGGTGGTTCCCCACTGCCTTGATGTGCTTACTGTCTAACTGCTTCCTGGACTTCCAGATTGACACAAGTTGGTAATCACTAGAAAATTTTCAATTAAATGTAAAAAAGGAAAAAAAAACCCAAGTAAGTCTATTCTTTCTTTTGACTGCTCTATTGATTAAAATGAATGTCTGTGCTGGGACCACTGAACCATGAAAAGCACTCTGTCTTGGATGGGTAGCAGATCGTTAGAAAATCATTGGGTTGAGGAAAGAGTCAAGAAAAAAATTTGCTCAGACGTACGTATGGGGGTGTCAGCATGTCTATCTGTAGCTACATAGCCATGTAGGGATATGTGCATTTCTATATATAGGGGACATATGCCACACTCTTCAATCAGCCATCACGAGCCAAAGGCATAAGCAGGATCCCTGACAGAGTTGCACTACTCACCACTTAGCAGACAGCCATACGCAGGGTTCATGCAGCAGGGACAGGGGAGTGAGGGGCTATTCACATAATAAATTCAGCTCTTAAGCAACTGCTGTCTGACAAGTGAGTCTGACAGAACCTACAACATGTACTTTAAGGCCATTCTCCAGGAAACTGGGAAAAACAAGTGGCATTAATATGTATGCCTCTAATTTCATCAAAACGGTACTTTATGAGAGCTGTTCTACATACAGAAACCCTTTGCTTAAGAAAATGGAAAAAAAATGGAAAGAAGAAAAATAAATAACTCTTTCTCAGCTACTACTTTCTACCCACACATACCCCCCACCTCAGTAAGATAAGCTACTATCAATTCTGCAAGCTGCACGTTTAAAATAGAATCAACCCATTTTTAAAAGATTCAGAAATGAAGTGCTTGCCCTCTAAAATCCCCTTGACCAGGATAAGCATTGTCAGTAGCATTCCCACACCACTAAGGTCACTTGCTCTGTTACACATTCATTAGCCAAACTGTTCAGATTCGCACTAACATTTCCCCCTGTGACTCTTTATTAATGGCCACATACACATCCCTTTCCTGTGTCTTCATCAGTGTGGTCTGTCAATTCTCCACCTATCCCCTTCCCCAGCCCACCCCCTTTCTCTCTCTCTCCTTGCCACCAGAATTAGAACACCTGGTTCAGGACACTATTTCGGTTCATTCATTTGCTGAAGCAGTGGCTCCTCACTGGGACCTCTCAGACCACAAGGAGGAGACCAAGGGTAGAAACAGATTTGCTTTTTCCATAAACAACTGGCTCTTGCTTGAGCAGAATTCCCCTCTACCTTTCAGATCAAGTCTATGGGAATGAAGACAGATTTGGAAAAACTATCTGAGCCATACCCCATGATGGGATTGATGTCTTCTCTACTTGCTGCCTATGCAGCTTTGAACATGTTCCTTAAACTCTCTAGGCTTCAGTTGCCTTCTCTGTAAATGATCATGATAATCGTTGTCAACATCCTTTGCAAATTGATTTGTCCTTTGATGAAGTTAAAGATTTGACTCATTGTTTAGGGTCTGAAAGCTGTGAGCTGGGTGTCTTTCCATGTCCTTGGAGGAGTGTAGCAAGGCCTACATGACTAAATGTACATCCCACTCTTAGAACAGTATCTGGCTCAAAATCAACATTGCTGCTCACTTCCTTTGTTCCGATGCAGGGAAACAATGATAAGGCACTACATTTTAATAAGAAATCCCATGCCAGCACTTATGTTATTAAATACTGAGTCAAGAACAGGTGACAGAGATAGAGGGACTAGGAAAAAAAAAGACCTCCCTAAGAAGTCTTGAAAAGAAAAATGAACAATGTCCCAAATACCCTCTCCAGTTTCCTTTCAACCAGGGATACATGTGTATCCTATTTCTTATGGACCACCTGCTGCTGGAACTGTAGAAATGAATGAAGACACAGACCCTGTCATAGACAAGCAGGCCAGCGAGGGTGACACCAAAAGCTTCAACAGTCCTTGACCTAAAAGTGGCATTCAGCATTTAATGAGTGAAAGGATGGATGTGATCATGACTGAATCAGTAATAAAGACTATAAAAAATAATAAATACAAATCACTTGCATAGGAAACGTTTTTGAGGAAAAAGTCTGCTAATATGGAAGTCCATTAACCTTTTGAGCTCAATTAACCTTTTATTTTAATGCATATAAACAATTACTTAATACTCATTAGTAGAATATTTCTGAATGCACATAAAATATTCTACATCCCAGAAAGTTTTAATGCCACCCAGAATGGAGAGTGATTTATTCCATTTCTGGCTTTGGCCTCCCTTTGTCTGGTGAAGTTGTTTACTTTGTTTGTTTGTTTGTTTGTTGTTTAATTTTTTAAACTACCAGTTGACATACAATATTATATTAGTTTCAGGTATACAACATAGCAATTATGCATTTGATCACCCCAATAAGTCTAGTACCACCTGACACCATGTATTGTTGTTACAATGTTAGTGACTGTATCCCTATGCTGTACTTGACGTCCCTGTGACTGTTTTTATAACTGGCAATTTGTACATCATACTCCCTTCCACGTTAGGGTTTTCTAATATGTATAATTTGATATAACAACTAGTGACCTGAAATAATTAGGTTCCTAGAAAGTATAATAAAAACCTAAAAAGTTTGTGAAAATAAATTAAATGATACATGCATAAATGGTTAATTGGCTGTCTTTTTTAATTTGCTTTTCCCAATCAACTAGTTCCATCCTCCCGCTTAAATAGCTGTCAATAGCACCTGCAAATTGATTTACTCCTTGATGGAGCTAAAGATTTTCTGAAAATCTGGAAACAGTTTTTGAAATCCTGCTGTTGCTGTTAGCATCTGAGTCATGTGAGTTGTTTTTCTCACTATTTTTTATTTTAGTATTTTAGCATCTGCGTAACTTTGGGGAATAACTCCCCTTTTCCTTAGATATATGAATACAGAAAATGCACAGGGAGTTGCTTATTATGCTCTCCGTTTGGGTGAAGTTTTATCAAAATGAAGCTAAATAAAATCCCCAAATTGCTCTGGTGGAGAGAAATGCCTTGATATTTCCACTTGTGGAAAATGGCTCCATGTCAGAAATAAAGTTGCATCAACCTCAGTGCATGAGGAATCGAAGTCTATGCTTGCAGAAACGGAGGGATCATTCCGTAATACAGAGGCTTTCCTGTTGTATCTAAAGCACTTTTGCTGAATGGTCTTTAATGGGTGTTGAGTGGGGATGTGGAGGAAGCTGGTTCCTAAACTCCTTGATTATTTTTTCCGTGTGTGTGTGTGTGTGTGTGTGTGTGTGTGTGTGTGTGTGAGCTGCAGAGAGCTCAATCATATGTCTTATTTATGGACACACTGCACCACTGGGTTATGCATGGTCCCATTTGTGTGTTCATCTTCATTCCTATTTTCCTCTCTCCCACAGGCAACTATTTGAACATCTTTGAGATAGATTTATGAGAGAGAAAGAGAGAAAGAGAGGGAGAGAGGGAGGGAAGGAGAGAGGGAGGGAGGGAGGGAGAGAGGGAGGGAGGGAGGGAAGGAGAGAGGGAGAAAGGGAGAGAGGAAGGAAGAGGGAGGGAGGAAAGGAGAGAGGGAGGAAAGGAGAGAGGAAGGAAGGGAGGGAGGGAGGGAAGGAGAGAGGGAAGGAAGGAGGGAAGGAGAGGGAGGTGTAATACATATACAAACATATCCCTATATATATATGTGATTTGATATTTCTACATGTATTTTACTTTACCTATATTGTATTATGCTATTGACCTTCATATGGTTTCTTTCTAGATTGAATACTGTCGTTTTAAGATTTAGCCATGCTGTGCTGGGTAGAGCCATTCTGTTATAACTAAATATGTCATTGTCATTCACAGTAAGATTCCCTCATACTTTATGTATCCATTCCTCTGGTGACATGCATTCAGTCTGCCTCCGTCTCTTCTCTACCAGGACTGATACGGTAATGAACATCCTTGTACAGGTGCTCGAGTTGTCCTGAAAACCTTTTCTGAGATAAGCACCCGGGAGAGAACTACTTGACCTCAGGGTACATGTATATTTAATTTAAGCAAGTAAGGCCAGGTTGCTTTTCAAAACAGAAGCTTCAGTCTGTACTCGCACCATAAGTGTCCCTGTATCCCCACACCCCCACTGTCATACTACTCAGGTTCTTAATTATTGACAATTAAAAGGAAATTTTCATTTTTATTTCTTTAACTTCGGATGATTTTTGACATCTCTATGTATGTTCATTTGGTCTCGTTTTGGTTTCATCCTATGTAAATTTCCTGTTCATATCCCGTTTTCCTGTTGGAGGTCCTATATTCCCTTGCTGAGTTGCAAGTGTATCTAAGCATAATCTCCAGTCAGTTTGTCACCATATAGATTATCCCTCAGTCTGTTACTGTCAACTTTCTTCACGATTTCCTTTGTTGAGCAGATATCCTTACTCTTACTATAATCAAATTTTGCCTTTATGTACTTTTGGAGTTTTAAAAAGGCTTCCCTAGCTCCGAGTCACAAAGATTTATCTAATGTTACTGTCTATTGACTTTAAAGCTCTACCTTTCATACATAAGCCTTTAGTTAACCTGAAGTCCACTTTTATATATGGTCAACTGGGAGCCCGATTTTATTTTTCTCCATTCGGTGGGCCAGTTTTCCCCATCATATCAGTTAAAGAGACTGGCTCTTCCTGATTGTTCTTAGGACCACCTATAAAATATAGTAAATAAATTTGGTTCTATTTTTGAGATCTCTGCTTTGCCCCATTGGTCCATTCGTCTGTTCTTACACTAGTACCCACACATTCAAATTAATATGAGTTTATGGCACCTTTTGATATATAAGAGAGCAATAATTTAGTTTACAAAATTAACTTAGCTACACATGGACTTTTTCATTTTATATACATTTTAAAATAACTTTATTGAGTTCTTTAATAAATCCAGAAAGTACTTTCATTGGAAAAGTATTTAATGTATAGATTAATTTGGGAATATTGACATATTTACTTAAATTATTATTTGAATATAAAATGGATTCACCACACATTTGGATTTTACCTCTATATTCATGAAGAAATGTTTATATTTTTTCATAAATATCTAGTTTAGTTTTATTAATTATTATGCATTTTGCTTATTTTTCTAGTTGGTTACTATTTGTATTCAGAAATGCATTTGAGCTTTTAAAGTTAATCTTGTGTCTGAAAACTTTGCTGACCTCTGTTTTAGTTAAAAATGGTTTAATTCTGTTAGCTTTTCTTTACATATAATAACATTACCTCCAAAAGAGAGTTTTGGGTTTTCCAATTATTTTACCTTTGATTTATTATTTGCATTTATTCCTTTAGAAAAATCACTTTAAAACATCTGCTTTAATTTGAATTGCTTTGGGTTTAGCCTAAATTTATTTCTACCCTTTCCAAATCAAAGAGTAGAAATGAATTTAGATGTACAGTTATAATTATTTCCTGAATGCCTGTTTGAGGTTTAATTGACATATTCTGCATTGTCCAGATGTAGCTAAATAACAACTTAGACACATACTGTTTTTTTCAATGTGCCACATCCTCTTCTAACCATTTTCTATATATTATTTCACTTAACAGACCTCTGAGGAGGAAATAGTACTGCTATTTCCCCCATTTTACTGATGTGGAAACGGAAGCAGGAAGAGGTCAAATACTTTACCAAAGGACTCGCACACAGCTAGTCAGAACCAGAGCCAGGATTCAGACCCCAGCAGTCTGGCCCCAGTCATGCTCTCAGCAGCCCACTCGTCCTCTGTGTCCCAGGACATGTCGCCATCCTCAGAAGATAAGTGCTGGCATCTCTAACAGCAGTTGGTGGTCAGCTTCACTTCCTCACCTTTATCAGCCAGTGCTCTATAAAGTCCTTTGGGCCTAGCTAAGAAAAACAGAAGCTATTCTACTTCACTGGCAGTCCCTCAATCTCTGCTTCTTCCCCTCTCTGCAGTCCAGCTGGCACCCCCCCCCCAAGAAAAACCACCAAGTACTTCTGCTGTCCCAAGGAAAGTTCGGTCACAGGACAAGGGAGGGAAGAAAGGAAAGGTGGCCCTGGCAGCATAGCTCGGCTGGTTAGAGCTGCATCCTGAAGTGTGGAGGTTGCTGGTTCCAACCCCAGTGACCTACAGATCAATGCTCATGTCTCTCTTTCCCTTCCTCTCTCTCTAAAATCAATAAACAAAGACTTTTTAAAAATTTTAAAGGCAGAAAGGGAAGGCAGGTTTCCACAGGTTGCTGCTTCCCGTCAGATACAGCAAGCATGCTGCCTGTCCACAGAAAGAAGGGCGGAGCAGAGGTACAGTCTGGGCGAGAAAAACAATGTTCCAGCTGCTGTGATTGGGCTTCCCAGGAGAAGCTCTATTATTTTGTTTTGAGTATTAAAAACACACAGATTAGACACATCTATATTCAAATGTAAATGCCCCTCCTCTTCAACACTTCCCCCCCTCCAATCCAAATATAAAATACAAAAACTAACGTTCTGGGTTAGAAATTATCTAGCTGTAGATAGAATTGGTTCTTTGTGTTAAGAGATGGCTAGGTAATAGTGCATTTCCTGATGGCTAAAACAAAAGTCTTTTTAAGTTATGATGAGGTGTATCTAATGTGTCAGGAAGAAGCCGGAAGTTCACAGCTAAAATTGGTTCTGACTCGGAAGTGTAGATATTACAGGCTACCCTACATGAAGAGGGTAGATTTGCGGAAGGAATGTGAAAACTCACTCACCTCAGGTTAAAGAATGTAAAATGGGCACTTGTTCGCATGCAAAACCCTCTCTTCACTCATGTTGGTTTGTTCGTAAGTCAATGAGCCCAGGGGTTATGGAGTCCTCAGACACCAGAGTTTCTATTTTCAAACTATTCCTGTGTTTCCCACTGCCAGAAATAAGTCACCTCAGTAAACTCTAATAGTGGCAATTTTTGTGACGCATAAAATTGATTTATGCTAACAATCAAAATATATTTCCCTGGATAATTTATGCTTGACAATTTAACATAATTATTTGTGCCATCATTTTAACATTTCTGCCTTCTTGATGATCAACTCTGGAGCACAAACACATACACACACATACGCACACAAAACAAAAAACACACTATCTTTCAGAGATGAGATTTTTTAATCAATGTTACAGCAGCCTGTTTTGTATTTTGTTGTGACAAGACTGAATTTAAATAGTCTAGGAAGTCAAAACAACAGAGAAATATCAATACATATTAAGTTAATCAAGGAGCTCAGCTTTGCTATTCCTCCTCTATGCTAGAATTATGCTTCCTCAGTAAGTTCACATTGTTATTGGCATCTTGTAACTTCTCCACAAATATTTGCAGCCTTCAGCAGTCATCCACGATGAGGGGTGGCTAGAGGCTTCCAGACAGCTCCTCTGTATCTCTATGAAACTTTGTCACAACAGGTTCAACAAATTCTCTCCTCAGGCAAGCTCTGACTCATTTGAATTCACAATCTTAAAAGTCTTTTATCTACCAAATGCTTTTCTTAGTGTCCCACAATGGCATTCCAATAAAAACTTCATTTTCTGTTGCTCTGCATAAACCTCTTTGAAAAGAAAACTTAATAAAAGATACATTAACCCAAATAAATGCACAGCGTACTGACCCCATCCAGCCCTGGGTATGCCACACAGGACTTTGAAACAAGTATCTGATTAAGGCACCAGAAGTTAGAACAATGAGACAAGCATACCAAGTTGGAGGGAGCAAATATAGTTGACCTTTTAAATGAACACAGAGTTGCTATTCATTCATGCCAGCAGGTTCCATTCTTTGTCCCCAAAAAAGGTAATTAGAAGAGACGTTCCAGTGCTCTCTTTAAGCACACAAAATATTTGCTTTATTGTATACAAAGATGATTCTGCTGGCCCATGAATACTTTGAATTGTTTCCAGAGTAATAACAAGTGAGTGGTTAGCCATTCCCACTCTCTTATTCACTGCTCCTGAAGACCCAGCGCTCTAACTTGTAACAGGTCCTAGGGGACTGTTCTAGTCATAAAAAACAAACAGGGCTTGCTTGGCCAGTTGGCTCAGCAGTAGAGTGTTGGCCATTGTATGGAAGTCCCGGATTCAGTTCCCAGTCAGGGCACACAGGAGAAGAAACCATCTGCTTTTCCATTCCCCCTGTTCTCTCTTCTCTTCTCTTCTCTTCCCACAGCCATGGCTTGAATGATTGAAGCAAGTTGGCCCCAGGCACTGAAGATGGCTCCATGGCCTCCCCCGGGTGCTAAAATAGCTTGGTTGCTGAGCAACGGAGCAGAGACCCCAGATGTACAGAGCATCAACCCCAGACAGGGCTTGCCAGATGGATTCCAGTTGGGGCACACTCAGGAGTCTGTCTCTCAGCATTCCCACCTCTCATTTAATAAAAATTAAAAAAAATAAAAAAAAACTCAGAGTCTCACAGAGACCAATGTTGATACTTAAGACATTATGTGGCTGCATAATTTGCAGGGTCACATGCAAAAATGAAAATGCAGAGTCCCTGGTTCAAAGTCAATAAGAATTTGAAGTCACCATTATACCAAGCACAAGACAAGGGACCTTCTGAGATCCAGGCCTTGTGAAACTGCACAGGTCTCTGGCCAAAGAAGTTGGCCTGGTGCTACTTATTTAGTCTTTTGTTTTGAAGATGCTCAGAGGTGAGGGAACTTTGCCACCTTGCGGTTAGGATCCAAACGGGTGACTGTCAATAGAGAATCCTATGCAAGCAGCTCACTGCAGGACAGCTTCCTCAGCCCACCCAGAACAGTGATCCAAATGATCACTTCCTCTTGCTTGGGGTAAAAGAGCTCCAACAAGCTCGCCTTTAAGAAGAAAATAAAAGCACTTAAATTCTTAAGTGTGCCGTCATTCTAAAATATTCATTTTTAGAAGAACACCATTTAGGCTTTCTGGGAAGACATAGGAATTGACACCCTTTTTTTCCATGTCCTCTCACTACATTTACTTTCCAGAATAAAAAAAAAATTAAAAAGCCATCCATGTTGATTTCTAAAGTAGTTTTACGAGAATATCCAAACTTATGTAATCTTTATGTAAATGCAAATATTAGAACAGCTGGCTCTTTGCAACAATTACTGTTTACGTGACACAAAATGAGTTATCTGTATAAATTCTAGGACACACTTGAGCCAATCCTATAAGCATGATTTTTTCTAAGTATTGTTGTTACTATCAAATATATGTGAGAACCAAATTTAAACCTTTTCTGTTGACCTTTTCTCCCAACAATTTTACGTTGCCATGCCCAGCACAGAAAATACAGTCAGTAATACTGTGATAACCATGTATGGTGGCAGGCGGGCACTAGACTTATCAGGGGACAACTTCGTAAATTATATGTGTCTAATCATTATATAATATACCCAAAACGAATAAAATATTCAATGTAAACTGTAATTGAAAATATAACAAAAATAAAATATAAAAATTTTTTAAAATAGTGTCCATACAATAGGGTGGGTAGAAATTCTTATCTCTGTGAGAAATTTAACTTTTCTACAAACTATGTGTAACAAAAGCTCATTCTCAAGAACTTGTTAACAATTAAGATTAAAACACTACCTACAGATCACCTTCATTAATTAATTCTATTTACAAAATTCTAAAACTTCATGTCAACCAAAGTTCCAAATTATTTCTATGTAATTGTGATTGACAAACTATTTCTATGTAATTGTGATTGACATTTATATATATATTTTATATATTCCTTCAATAATTCTTTATTGAGTTCCTATTGGTCTTACAACATTCTATTGACTACTTTTAAATATATAAGATATAAAAAGTAAATATTGGACAACTATAATGTATACTTGGAGTACTTACAACCTAATAAAAGTAGTGACTATACAGATTAATAACTACAATATGGGGTTTTAAAAAACAGAAGTGAATGCCATAAGAGGACCATAGATTTGGTGTTGTGGAAGATCAGACAGGAAGATAATAAATCCCCATGGAAAGATCATTAGATACTTCCTGTGGAAAAATTATTAATTTAATTATTTCTAAAACTATGGATAAGAATGTAGAGCAGTTATGGAAGCAGGGACTTCTAAAACAATGAAACAGCATCAGCTATTGCATAAGTTCCAGGCGTCCCCAAAATACAGCCCGCGGGCCGCATACGACCCCCTGAGGCCATTTATCCATTTATCCACCCCACCCCCACCCCGCGCACTTCCGGAAGAGGCACCTCTTTCATTGATGGTCAGTGAGAGGACTGTATGTGGCGGCCCTCCAATGGTCTGAGGGACAGTGAACTGGCCCCCTGTGTAAAAAGTTTGGGGACCCCTGGAACCATTTTGACTACCTAGTAACCTTTTAGTTAGTAACCATCTGGTCTACCTCTTTCCCTCCTCTAATTTTCCAGAGCTATTTATACTCACCGAACCTTCTTCCTTTTACTAACCCTTAGTAATTTGGCTTATGCTTCTACCTCCAATTGAATATATTTTCAAGAAAATGCCACTTACATCTTAAATGTCAAGTGTAATGGACATTTTAAAATCTTATTCTTATTGGATCTCTCTGTTGTGTGTGATATAATTAATCACTCCTTCCTTCTTGGGGCACTCATGACATCACATTCGCTGGCTCTCCTTGTTCCTTGGACAGTTCCTCCTCTGGCCCTTCCGTGGGCTTGTCTTCTTCCATCTGCTCTGTGACAGCTGCCATTTCACGGGGTTCTGTCCTCCACCCACTTTTCTTCTCACTCCACATGCTCCCTGAGTAACAACAGCCATTCTCATGATTTTCTTTATCATATATATGCCAAGGACTCCAAACTCTATTATTTCCAGCCCTGGCCTCATCCTGTGAGCCTCAGACTCATACAGCAAACCTCCCTTTCAATATACTACAGGCAACTAAAACTCAACATGTTGAAAATGAAAATCATTAGTTATTTTTTTCTAAAATATTACCTCCGTTTGTATTTTCTGCTTCAGTTGAGGTCTCCTGATTTTACTTGCTATATATTTCTCAAACTTTTCCCCTCTGTCTTATCATTCCTACCAAGCTTGTACCTTAGCAGCCTTGCCTGAGGTATTTTAAAAGCCTCCAACTCCAGTCTTGTCCCCTCAAACCCATTTCTAAATGTCTTCAAGAAAGATTCTAGTATAGTTATATACACACACACACACACACTCACACACACACACTCACACACACTCACACACACCTTAAAGTCTTTATCGACAATACATTTCTCGGGAACAAAATCCCAAATTCCTTAAGATGAAATACAAGACCCGTTATGACTTGCCCATTGTAGAAGTTCTAACAAAGCCACTGGACACCTAATACTGAACACATAAAGGATTTATGGGTGGCACCATTGGACCATATGAATGGAAACAATATGATTTTTACAAAGGCATTTTTCCGGCTGGATGTGTTCAGCACTATATTAAGAAGCACAGAAGGTAGACAGAAGGATTGATTTAGAATTAGTGTGGTGGAATAACAGACAGTTTAGAATATTATTCGGAGAGCCATTAAAGTTTAAAGAAATAGTCCATGGAGTCCAGGCTTGATAGAGAGGGAGTGTAAAGGGGGAAAACAAACAGCTTGGCAGGAAAAAAATGGTGGAAATAAAAGACTGGCAGTTTCAAAAAAATACTTAAGAGTAATGGAGTAAAGATCACAGTGAAGGGAAATTATACTCAGGAAGTGGTGTGCTCAAAGGGAAACTGCGGCGATGGAGTTCTTTCTAGGCAAACACGATTCTGGCTGTGGGAAGCTTGGGTATACGGCTAAAGCAAAGTTAAGGTAAAGGACGCGGGTATTTGAGGAAGCAGTGAACCTCTGAAGATAGATGGTAGGGTAGAGCATTATCGTTGTATTTATTACATTGGAGTTTAAGTGTCTCTTTATATGTCTGTCCTTACTAGACAATGAGATACTGGGGGTCAAGGACATATAATTTTTTTCCTCAAGTTTATATTCCCAAGGACCTGGCTCAGTGCCTGGGATAGAGTAATGCTTAGCAAAGTATTTCATGTGTGATAAAATGAGAAATTCTGGGATGTACCTAAGGACCAATATAATTTGGCTGGTTCAGATGCACAAAATATAAAAATAGTGAGAAATAACATGAGGGCACAATAATGGATGCCCTGAAATAGCAGGTTGTGATATTGTATATTGTAAGAATGAGATGGCACTCCATCACCAGATGTGCAGGCTTTATTAGAAGAGAAAGACCTGCCGGGGCACTCCTCCAGGAGAAGTGCACCGGGTTACAGACTAGGGGCAAGTTATATAGTGTTTGGGAGAGCCTGAGGGGATACTGAGGCAAAAGTCCTGGTATGTCCTGAATGCTTCTCCTTCGGGGGCTTCGAGCATGTGGGTGTTGAATCAAAAGTCCTGGTATGTCCGGAGACCCTCCTTGGGGCGGCTTCTCAGCTTTTTGGAATGCCTCTGTCTCAGGGGCAATAATCCAGTAAGGGTGAGGTCTGACAGATAAGCAAAACATCAAGAGGGTAGTTTGAAATACACATATCTATCATATATATTTGGTCTTTGTCCTCATTTCTGACACAGAACTCCAAAAGCCCTTGGAGTTTGTCTTTTGTTAATAAGGTGACTTTTGGTAAGCAGCTAGCAATGGGCATGGTTGCCAGGGGAACAAACCATGAACAGAGGGTTGAAACTTTCTGCACCCCCCCCCCCTCTGATTTCTGTGGATGTGAAGGGTCGCAGGTTGAATCAACCCAATTGCTAATGACTAAATAATCATGCTTATATAATGAAACCTCCATAAAAAACCTAAAAAGATGGGGGTCGCTGTGCCTCCTGGCTGGCACACCAGATGATTCCACATTCCATCATTCCACGCCCAAACTTCATGAGGACAAAACCTCTTTTGTTCTGGACCTCATCTTATGCATTTCTTCATTTGATTGTTGATTTTCATCCTTTAATATCCTTTGAAATAAACCAGTAATCTAGTAAGGAACCTGGTTTCCTGAGTTCTGTGAGTCGTTCTAGCAAATTATTTGAACCCAGGGAGGGGGTTGTGGGAACCTCTGATTTATAGTCATTCAGCCAGAAGCACAGTAAACCTGAATTTACAATTGGCACCTGATGTGGAGGGCATTCCTGTGGGCTGAGCCCTTTAACCCTGTGTCTGGCTAGATGATGTCAGAACTGAGTTGAATTGTAAGACATCCGATTGTTGTTGGAGCACTGCCTGGTGCTGTGGGGAAACCAGCCCCCATGTACACATCGGAATTGGGAGTGGAACTGTTTCAGGCCAAGGAAATTTTACTTCATTTTGTAGCCAATTAGCAGTCACTGTAACTGTGGAGCTTAGAAGAAACGTAATGCTATCAGCACCATATTCACAGCTATGATTAATATGTATGACTCTAAAGAATGGCACAATGCGACCTTCTGAATCATCAAAGAAGGATTATGTTGTGCGCAGCATCATAGTGCCATCCCAATAAGTACATTATTTCCTATTGTCATTCTTGGGAATTGGTGAACTATCCTCTCTATTCAGATGATGGCAATTCATCAAATGGTTATTGAAGACTGCTATGTATTAAGCTAGGCACTTTGACAAATGCTATTTTACTCCACTCAAAAGGTCATTGGATAAACCAGATCATCAGATTTCCAAATTATGTTAAACAAGGAACATAATATTTCCACATCATAGGATCTCCTTAGACCCAAAGACCTCAAAGCCACATACATGATTATGCAGAGTTTACAATGCTTATTTTTTAATGAAATTGCTTCTATTCAAAACCTTAGAATATAGGTAGGAACAGAAATTCATCTTCAATAAATCAAGAAAAAGAGACTCGAAAAGATTCAGCAATGTATAAAGGCCACAAAGAAAGAAGATAACAAAGTCAAAGCTGGATGTGTCTACAGTTCATGCGCAGTGGTCTGTTGGCTCTGTGATTTAGATGTAAACGCTACCAGCTCTGGAATGTGATCTCTGTACAACAGACAAGTGGAAAATTGGCCACTCAGCGAAACACGGTGGGAGGGAAGCAGGCTGCTAGGTGAGTTCCATCATTTATTACCACGCTGGTCCTAAATTTTCACACCTAATTAATCAAGCTCGCTCTGTAATCACTTTTCTACGTGTGGTGTTGGTGAAGTTTACAGCTGCAGTTTTAATGAGCTGCTGTTTCTTTTGACATTTGGAAATCTAATCTGGAAAAATGATGCGATGACTTGTAAAGACCTTTCATTTTATATGTTTAGCCATGTAGCTTTCCAAGGTCCTTGGAGCAGCCACACTTCTCAGATAGCTGCTGCTCCTGCCAGTGCACGGCCGGCCAGTTCCTATGGAGTTACTGAACAGATGTGGCTAGCAGCCCAGAGAGTTAATGAGAATTAATAATAGTGATTGCAAGCACCTAGGAAATAAATGGAAATTTGCAACTTGACTTATGAGATTATATTCGAAAACCCAAATGCTTGCGTAAAATACTAAAAACTTGCAAGGCTGCTTATCTTAGAAAACAGCAAGTTATCTTACTGCATAGAGAAAATATATTCACTACAAATAGGGGAAAACTATCAAATTATAGAACTATGTCAGCTACCAAGAGAGAAAAACAGCATGAGAAGCAACATTTCCACTTACGAGGAACACTAATTAATATTCTATAGCCTATGTAATTCTGGTAATTACTTCTCTAAAATTGGGATGTTTGCTAAGAAAAGAGATCCTAGAGGAAATACATATGTCAAAATATATTCTTTCTGAGTGCACGGCACATATGGACGAGGCTAAATCACCCTTCTTATCCCCATCATAACCCCCACGGGAGCCTTAGGATTAAAAACTGGCAGTCACTGCTCCATCGAACTGTTCATTCCCAAGGATTTGTGATTCTTAAACTGGAGGATACAATATGGAAAAAGGACAATTGCCTATGAATTTTGCTACTCCATCCCAATATGCTGAATGAGATTAATAAACATTGTTCCTTTTCGATCTCATGGCATTCCTAAACTGCTTTTGTCATACAGTTTTCTCCAGCAAGCAGGATGATTTAGTATATCCTGGATCATACCTCTTTTTCCTCTCTTACCTTGAACTATTTACCTGCTAAATTATCTAATTATTATTTTCTTTGTTTGTTTTTTTATTTTTTATTCATTTTAGAAAGGAGAGAGAGAGGAAGAGAGAGAGAAGGGGGGAGGAGCAGGAAGCATCAACTCCCATATGTGCCTTGATCAGGCAAGCCCAGGGTTTCGAACCGGCAACCTCAGCATTTCCAGGTCGATGCTTTATCCACTGCGCCACCATAGGTCAGGCCTAATTATTATTTTCAATAGCCATCTTTGCTTGCTTTCTTCTTTGTGGTCTTCGTCTGTTCATCAACAAGTAAAAATTTTGACCCTGGCTGGTTTGCTCAGTGTATAGAGCATCCACTAGGCATATGGACATCCCAGGGTTGATTCCTGGTCAGGGCATACAAGAGAAGCAACCATCTGCTTCTCTCCCCTCCTTTCCTATTTCTCTCCCTCTTCCCCTCCCACAGCCCAGTGGCTCAATTGGTTCAAGCATGGCCCCAGGCCCGGAGAATAGTTTGGTTGGTCCCAGCGCATCAGCCTCAGGTGATAAAAATAGCTCAGTTGATTCTAGCACCGGCCCCAGACAAGGGTTGCCAGGTGGATCTCAGTTAAGGCACATGCAAGAGTTGGTCTCACTCTATCTCCTCTCCTCACTTAAAAAAACAAAAACAAAAAAGTGAAAATTTCTCAGATCCAAACCAAACAATCCAATTTGATTGCTGGGAGAGAAGATACCAGTCCAGGAAAAATTAAAGCCGAGGGTCAGAATTTACTAATACCATTTCCAGCAAAGAGCGCCTAAAGTATTCCAAGGTGCAAGGACACATTACAGATATTCTGAAAACAAACTGAATTAAACAGGCTCTACAATGGGTAATACTTCAAAATGGCACCACACACACACACACACACACACACACACATACACACACAGAGTAAATGCATGAATTGTCTCTGGAGGGAGCACATGAAACTAATAATAGCTCCCGCCCCCATGGAGAGGTACGAGACTTGGTAGATGGGGGAAAGATGAAGATTTACTTTGCAGTCTATACATCCTGTTGTCCCTTTTAAATTTTGTTACATGCACATCTATGGCTTGTTAAAAATAAAAACCTATTTTTAAACGACAGTTCTCACACCAGTAGCTAAGCCGTCCAGCTCTCAGCCCCAGGTCTGAGACTATAGAATGCTTTCTGCTGCTGGAAATGCCCACAATCCCATTTTCGTCTTTCACACAGTTCACACTCTGGATGCTCTCCATTCCTACGGCTCTCTGTAGGGAAACCTTGGAGATTATCAGGGCCATGGTCCTCGACTATCAGATAAAGTAATGGCTCAGAGTAATACAAATGACCTTTGTAGGGTCTCCTTGCTTCCTAGAGACACAGTGAAAATGATAATGTTTTTTATATAAGGATCTAAAGGGCATTGAGCTAAGGGAAATAAGTCAGAGAAGACAAGCACCATGATTTCACTTACTGTGAAATCTAAAAAGCAAAACAAATGAACAAAAACCACAAACTCACACAGTGAAACTGATGGTCACCAGATAAGATGGGGGCTGGGCAACTGGGCAAAAAGGTGAAGTGCTCAAGAAGTGCAAATTACCAGTTATAAAAACAGTCATGGGGATGTAAAGTACAGCATAGGGGTTATAGTCAATAAATACTATAATAACCATGTATGGTGGCAGGTGGGTAACTGGATTTATTGGGGTGATAACCTCAGAAGGTATATAAATATCTAATCATGATGTTGTGTACCTAAAATTAATAGAGTATGGTATGTGCACCATAATGGAAAATAAATTGTAAAAATTAAAATAAATATATTTTATAAAAAACATTTCAGCCCTGGCCAGTTGGCTCAGCGGTAGAGCGTCGGCCTAACGTGTTCAGGACCCAGGTTCGATTCCCGGCCAGGGCACACAGGAGAAGCGCCCATTTGCTTCTCCACCCCTCCGCCACGCTTTCCTCTCTGTCTCTCTCTTCCCCTCCTGCAGCCAAGGCTCCATTGGAGCAAAGATGGCCCGGACACTGGGGATGGCTCTGTGGCCTCTGCCTCAGGCGCTAGAGTGGCTCTGGTCGCAACATGGCGATGCCCAGGATGGGCAGGGCATCGCCTCCTGGTGGGCAGAGCGTCGCCCCTGGTGGGCGTGCCAGGTGGATCCCAGTCGGGCGCATGCGGGAGTCTGTCTGACTGTCTCTCCCTGTTTCCAGCTTCAGAAAAATGAAAAAAAAAAACAAAAAACCATTTCATGTGTTTCTAACTTACCCCAAATAATGCAATCACAAAAAGCTGGTCCAAAAACACTTCTTCTAGGTAAGTCTTTTAAATCTACTAGAAATGGATTGCTTCTTTTTTTTCTCTCTCTCTCCAACCCTCTTTATCCACTGCCACCTCTACTTTGTCCCATTAATCATTCTACCATTCCCAGAAACTCCCTACCCAACACAATTAAGGAAGCTAGAATTAAATATTTTGTTGGTTTGGGGCTCACAGTGCCAACCTGTCCCAGGAGAAATTACTCTCCAATTAGGAGCACCATGGCAAGCTCAGAGCATCTGTGCCTCCTAAAGCTGGTGGCAGCCACCACTGTGTCCATTGATCCATGGGGATTTTCAAGTCTCCCCAACAGCTCATAAATTTTATAAACTAACCTCATTGTAACCAAGCCATAAAATTGCAAATTGAAAATTCGTCAACAAAGAAAGACCTAATGGAGGCTAATATACCCTTGCTTCATCTACAGCCTCTCCACTGCCTCTCAAGCCATAGGTCTAGAAGAGCAAGCTGCCCACCTGGAAAGCACCCAGTCCTGGCTCTCAGACCCAGATATTGACAGGGAATGTTCTAGCTTGTCAACAACCCCACCTATACAACAGTGCAAGGGAGGCTTCCTTTCCTGGACCAAAAACAGGGTAGAGACTATTACAATCAGTACAGAATCTGTCCAGGACAGTGTTTTCTCTAGTCTTGTGGTTGCAGAATCCCCCTAACTAGTCCTCAAGTCTCTCTTCCTTCCGTGCTGATCACATTACTCTCCAGGTTTAAGAATACCATTAGTGGTTGGCCATCTTCAAGGTAAATTCCAAACTCCCTTTCATGGCATATCATGTCTTCTGTGATCAGGATGCTGCCTACTGGTCAGTTTTGTCAAACAAAAATCCCCACATCCATCAGCCACATTGAACTTTAAGCCTTTTCCATCGGCCCTGTGCTATCATACCGCCCCTCTCCTGTTGTCTTGGCCATCTTGCTGCCCTCTGTGTCCCACTATACCATTGCTTTATCACCTCAGAACCACAACTTCAACTAGTTTCAGTTCATCTCTTAACATTTAAATCAAATATCATCTTCCCAGGAAGTCTTGTATGATTTCAATACCCATATTTTGTGCTTGCAAACTTATGTTGGAATTATCTTGTTTTGTGTCTGCTTCTCTGTCAACTATGCATTCTTTGATGGTATGGCCCTATTTAATCTGGAATTCCAAGAACCCAACATGGTACCTGCTAAGTCAGTGTCATTAAACCATTATTTGCTGAAATTCGGTGTGGTGTTCCAGCATCAGATCCAGCAATTTAGGTACAAGCTTCATCTATTCCACTCACTAAGCAGCCTTTGGCAAGTTACTTATAATCTGAGCCTCAGTTTCCTTAGCTCTAAAACAGTGATAATACTTATTTTACAGGTTGTTGTAAAGATGAGTTAATACAGGTAACTATATGCTTAGCAGATAGAAAGTACTCATCCAATATCACCTCTGTGCCATCATGCTCAGCTACACACTGGCTGAGAACTCTTAGTCAAGTTTCTTATCCTAAGTCTCAGTTTTCTTATCTTTAAAATGGTAATAGTTTTCAATAAATTTAATTATTGTGTGAAATAAATGTCATAATCCTTGAAAAGTACCTAGCAAAGCACTTGCCCCATATAGTAAGAATGTGCAGTTAATATGTTGAAGAACTCTGAAAGGGCATGAGAGCCTCTACATTTTTGCCTTGTTTGTTGAACTTGATCCATGCCTTAGAAAGAGGGAATCCGAGGAAGAAGAGCTGGACTGGAAAGGAAATTTCTTCCAGGCTGTTGTATCAGCTGTGAGAAGCATTTGCTACTTGTACTGCCCAACACACACACCTATTCTCTTTCCCCGACTTGTGACTGTTTAAATTCAGATCAAGTGACAAGTTGCTTTCAGAAAGGAAGAAACAAAATAGCTGGTAAGCATCACCCAGAAAGTTAGAGTGTAGGCAGACAAGACCCTGGATCACAGTTTTTTATTGGCC
Organism: Saccopteryx bilineata; assembly: GCF_036850765.1. NCBI lineage: Eukaryota > Metazoa > Chordata > Mammalia > Chiroptera > Emballonuridae > Saccopteryx > Saccopteryx bilineata. Next base: position 243,665,674 of record NC_089491.1, read on the forward strand.
ATGGCTGTGTTCCGAATCCAACACATCTTCTCCATATTCTTGAATGTACCCAATTCCTCTTTTGAGAGAGACCAGAGATGCTCCTCATTAAGCTAATGGGCCACTAATTCATTTCCAGGTAAAGGGGATACCCACAGAGCTGCCTCATTTGCCTTGTCTACAGAGTCATTAAAATGAAGGGTGGCAGGCTCTTTGGACAGAGGCAGTGGTGACAGCTTGGCAGCTGCCGGCTGGTGGGAGGGCAGGGGGAGTTGGCAGAGGCAGAGGATTTCTGAGAGAGAAAGGGAGAGAGGCAGAGAGACAGAGCGACTGAGAGAGAGAAGCTGACGATGCAGAATTTTCACTAACATGTTGCAAGGGTGGACCAGACTCAAGCATAGCTCACACCTCGAACTTCAAGGCAGGAATAGAAAGTGCTCGTGCTGCTGCCTTCAAGTAACCTTAACAGCTACATATTTAAGCAAGTAAGATTGGCTTATTTCCAAAACTTTTTCAAGGAGCATCTTTATTATTATTGATACTTCAATAAGCTCTTTCCTTTCATTCTTCTGCCGGCATTCTTTCTGGAGATTTTCAAGAATGTAATATGCTTACTTCTTTTATTCATATATTATGTTATCATGAGCATTTCTTTTTCAGTAATGGTTTCCAAGAATATATTAACAAAATAATGTCATTCAATGGCTGTGTTATGGATAACACCTCACTTATTATTTGACTTCTTCCATTTTTTTCACTATTATTACTTTATGTGATAAACATAAACTTTGCACACACCTATTTGTCTAGGATACATCCTCAGATGTAGTCAACAATATGCAATTTTAGAAATTTCTAATTCCCATCTTTGCTTCACAAACTTAAGTGGCCATAGCAACTATAGCGTTGCAAACATCATGCCAGCATGCAGAAAATTGAGATTTTAATTGCATATTGCACCACGCTATGTGTTCCACCTGAAGCAACTTTCTTATCTTCTATGTTGTTTAGTTTCCTTCTCTGTAAAACGGAGATATGAAAACCTACATCGCTGTTTTTGAGAACATTAAACCAATTATAAGAGAAAACACACGTGATCACTATCACTACAATGCATGCAAAGAAAAACTGACAAGAATAACTTGATACCCATTTTGATTTTTAAAAAAGAAAACCTATGTGAAAATTAGGAATAAGAGGAAACTTTCTTACCCTTAATTTAATAAGAGGTAATTATCAAAAATGAAAACCAAGCTAGTAATAAATGGTGGTAGAATCGGAAGATTTCTTATTAAAGTAAAGAAGCTTTCAACACTTTAGCACTTCCAATATTGCTAAACAGTGCTGTAATGGGGGTTACATAGAACAATAAAAAATACTAAAGAAAAGAAAACTCATTGTTTGTTAAATATACAATTGCTTTCTTAAAAGTCTGCTAGAAAAAATATAAAACTATTAAAATTGATTGATGACATTTCACCAAGATGACAATGTCATCAAAAGCATTTGAATATCCAGCACTATTGGATTAGAAATTTGTAATACTATTAGGTATATTGGTGCTAGAAAAATAATTTTATGAAATAGTCATGACTAAACCTAATATAAAATGTGTCAGACCTAACTGAACCAAACTATACAACTTCACTGAAGAAAACAGAGACCCTGCTAAGTGGAGAGGCATACCATGTTCCTGAACAGGAAGGCTCATTGTCATAAACATGCTTGATACATTAGTCTCTAAACTCAATAAACTCAGCTGTCTCAAAAAGATTTATAATTTTTATGAAACTCCTAATTATATTAAAAAATTAATCTGGGTGATAAAAGTATAAAAATAGCTGTTAAAATATTGAAAATGAAGAACAGTAAGAGCATATTTTTGTAAAGCTATACAATATGTTATAATAATTTACAAAGCTAGACAATTACTGGAATGGCTGCAGATTAGAACGGTGCTACAGTCAATGCATGTGTTTTCCCACTTCCCTACATCCTTGACAACATTCACTATTATTGTACTTAAAATAACATGAAAATTACACAAAAAAATACTCAAATCAATCAGTAGAATGCATATCCACATGAGAATTTAATATATGATATGTGTTACATATCAAATTAGTGAGGAAGACATCCAATTTTTACCTGTATTAAAATTATTGACTTGGACTGAGATGGTATTTAAGTTACATCTCTAACTGAAAATAAGTAAGAAAATAAATTCCAATAGGTAAAAAAGCTAACTATAGAAAGCAAGTCATATAAATGTTAGAAATGATTGTAGGATAATATACTTGTAATTATACAAAAAAATAAGACTTCTCCTCCCTTTGGAAATGAAAGGCAGAAAATTAATTTTATCAAAATCCCTAGTGATGAACTATGATTATCATTAACCTATGCAAAGTCTCTTCCTATTAGGTTTTCCCTGATTTTACTCATGATCACCATCCCAATTCTTTACCTCTCACAGGTACCCACTCTGATGAAATTACATTATATTTGTTTACATTAATGGTATAAATGTGCACAGATATATAGTACTGAGCTATAGATCTTATTCTGTCTTTCCATTCTCTACTTTGTGTTGTTATATATAGCTCCTTAACGCTGACCACATCAGGGCTCTCCATTCATCTAGAGATGAGCACTTAAGATGTCATTAACTCTGATACAGAAAAGGCTGCAATGGCTGCTCTAGCACACACACTTCTATAGACTCGTGCATGAGTTTTTCTAGGGTCTACACCAAGTCCTAGAAAATGACCAGAACGGCTGCAGCAGACCAGTACACTCATCCTCCCACCAATGCAAGAGCTTCTTCATTTCCTTGCATCCCCAACAACATTCAATATTATTAACTTTTAAATTTCTGCTACTCTAATAAGTAGACCTTTGTAGCTCATGGTTGTTTTCATTTGCATTTTCTCACTCCTCTTGAGATTGAGCATTTCTTTCTTCAGATTGCTAGCAATTTGGGTTCCCACTTCTGGAAAATGCTATTCATAACCTTTGCTCATTTTTCCATGAGGTTTACCAATATTTTTTTCTGGTTGACTTGTAAGAATGTCTTGTTGTTTATTATATACTAGCTTCTTTTTAATACTTTTATATTGCAAATAGTTGCTATCAATCTTTCCCCATCTGTTAAAGTTATCTATAATTTCTTTCAATGATTGGAAATTCCTAACTATTATGGTCAAAGGTCTACTTTTTTTTTACACTAGGTACAAAAAGAAATGTTTAAAGAAGAAATATAATCATTATGGCTACAGAAAAATTCTTGTGCAATTAAAGACAACATTAGGTCCTGGATGGTTGGCACAGTGGTAGAGCATCAGCCCAGCATGTGGATGTTCTGGGTTTGATTCCCAGACAGGAAACACAGGAGAAGCAACCATCTGCTTCTCTATCCTTCCCCTTCTCCCTTCTCTCTCTCTCTCTTTCTCTCTCTCTTCCTTTCCCACAGCCATGGCTCAATTGGTTTGAGTGCATTGGCCCTGGCTGCTGAAAATGGCTCCATGGAGTCTCTGCCTCAGGCACTAAAAATAGTTCAGTTGCAATCATCAGCCCAAGATGGGCAGAGCATCAGCCCTAGGCAGAGGTTGCGGGGTGGATCCCAGTCAGTGCACATGCAGGAATATGTCTCTCTGTCTCCCTTCCTCTCACTTGGAAAAGAAAAAAAAAGACAACATTAACGAAGTTCTCGGTAGGAATGTACTTACAGCTAATAAACATTGAAATGGTGCAAATTAAATCAAGGAGTTGCCACTTTGTGCTTATCTGACTGGCAAAAAAAAAAAAAAAGCAAATTTATAGGGTAATATGGATATTTGTACATTATTGAGTGAAAATGTAAACTGTTCATTCTTTCTGGAAGGTGGTTAGATGGTATTTATTAAAATTTATGTGGATAACCCTATACCTAGATCTCCCACCATATCTGTGTTAATGTTCACTGTTTATAACAGGGAAAAATTAGAAACAATTAAAATAATCATTAATAAAAAAATAAACAGGGTATAACACATATGAACTATAGACTTGTCTTTATAAGTTAAAATGAAATAGGGATTTCACATGTACTACTATGGAATGTTCTTTATAATATAATCATTGTAAAGTAACAAAAAGTAAGTTGTGGAATATATGTACATGTTACCACATGAGTAAGCAAACAAAAATGAAAACCCACAAAACACAACTGGATGTATATACTGCTTTGTAAATATACAAGAAATGATTTGGAAGAATTAACACCAAACTTACAACAGTTTCCTTTGGCGAGAACAATAAATTTGAGAAGGGAACTAATGAAGACTTTCATTTTTTCTGTGTCTGATTATTTTAAACAATAAGCATATTTTCATATTCAACTTATGTGAGTAAAATAAATTTAAGTGATTTTTAAACAAAATGAAATGAGATAATTATATGCAAGTTCTTTGTGAGCTGAAAAATACTATACAATGGCTAAGCATAATTAAGGAAAGAGGTAATATAGAACAAGATTTAATCAGGTTATAAGTACCTTCTGACATTAAAATTCAATTATTGCAATTGCTGCCTAAGTTACCTCTGGGTTCTGCCACCAAGGCCAAAAGTAGAAAAGAAAACTGAACCCAGTTCAGGGCTCAACAAACCATAACCCACGTGCCCAATCCGGTTTTGTTTTGTTTTATTTTAATGGTTTATTTTTAAATGCTTAAAAGAAATCAAAAGATGAAAAACATTTTGTGACATGTGCTAACTATACAAAATTCCAATTTCAGTGTTCATAAAGTTTAATGAGAACACAGCCGTACTTTTTCATTTGCATACTGTCTACAGCCCCTTTCATGCGACAACAGCAAAGGAGAGTAGTTGTGACACGATAGCTTACAGAGCCTAAAATATTTACTGCCTGCCTCTTTACAGAAGAAGCTTGCTGATCGCCTGCCACAAGCTATCTTTCCGGGTTAGCGTCTTACTTTTGGGATGATATCAAGCTTAGCATAAAAACTTGCCATTCATAGTTGCTCCTCACTTTGAAGATGCCAAAGACTAAATAGCCATGGATAACTTACAAATAGTCTAATCAGGGGTCCCCAAACTTTTTACACAGGGGGCCAGTTCACTGTCCCTCAGAGTGTTGGAGGGCTGCCACATACAGTGCTCCTCTCACTGACCACCAATGAAAGAGGTGCCCCTTCCGGAAGTGTGGGGGGGGGCCAGATAAATGGCCTCAGGGGGCCGCATGCGGTAGGCACATGGGGACATAGTTTGGGGACGCCTGGAAATGTTCCTCAATGTTCATATTTCTCTCTAATTACACCCTGATCAGCTCATCCATTCTTTGTCTCTTAATAGAAAAAGGAATTATCTGCTGTAGGTGAGCATAAACTCACTATCATGAGTGATATTTCTACTCTTCCTTAATTATACACGCCTTACAGTGAATCTCACACTTAATTATATACACCTTAGTTAGTCCTGCATAACTAAACCTAAGGCACCACATACAATATTCATTGGAAGGGGGGTCATCTAGCACCTGAAACAACCTGCTGGCAAGTGGCCAGCTTTAGGTGCAGTCCTTCATTATTGTTAGGGCACTGGGAGAACCTGAGAACACCTCTAACACCGCTGCTCAGAATAATGCAATGTACAAAATTTGGATTAACATTTTAGGGAGTTCCTAAACACTCTGAAGCTCATTCTCAGATCTCTAGCTCTCCAGAGCTCTGGGGTTGAAAAGCCTGGATTTATGGGGTGTACCTACAAAGGTTGGCAATGGTCTCCCTGCCTTTCTCTAATTCCGTTAACCTGATTCTCCTGCTTTGAGCACATAAAGGAGGAGTCACACACATGATGACTTTTCATGAAAATCCTCTCTGTTTTCCCTCCTACCATCAGCAGTCAGTACCCTCTCCTAGCTTCTGCCTACATAGATTGGGAAACACTTATTACTTTTAGTATTTCACTTGCCACATGAAAGAGGAGAAAGAAACGAGTCCAGGGAATTGTGATAATTAGGCATACATAAAACTGTCTAAGGACAAACTAATTTAAAAGATTATAAAGAAGAACTATTTTTTAAAGGAAATTTTTACTAAGAGTATGTATGTCATGAAAACACAAGTAAGGGTTGTGAATCTATGGAAGTGCTCGGTGTGTCCAAACTTGACTGTGCATCAGAATCATCCAGGGGAGATTTCCTCAAATGCAGCTTTATGGTCCCATCCCAGACAGACTGAATGAAAACCCCTTAAAGAGAATACAGGAAATACAGACATGTACAATTCAAATGCATAGACATAAACATTTTATAACAGGATTTCCAGAAGGATCTCCAGACAAGAACAAGCCAGTACACATGCACAAAGAAACTACTGAATAAAATTGTGCAGATATGGGTGGCTCAGTAAAAAAAAAAAAGTAGCAAACAAAGAGTCAAATGATTGGAGTTCTAATCCTGTCCCTGTTGCTAATTTGCTGTGTGACCCAGGATAAATCACTTCACTTCTCTAAGCCACACTTTCTTCGTCATAAAAAAAAGAGAAATATAAAATAATATCAAAAGGCTTTTCAATTTTCAAAATTCTATGAGCTCCCATCCAGCATTAATCTATAATTCTCACTTAATGGAAAGACTGAATCAATTACACCCAAGTTGTAGAGTAAGACAAGTCACAAAGCTTTCTATGGATGCTCAGGTACAACCTGATTGCATTACATCCAAAGAAAGTGGAGTAAGGAAACAAGAGTAGCATGACAGACACAAACTTATCGGGCCCAAGAAAGGATGCGTTAAATGTTACATAAAACAATATGGCGATGCACCTAATCACAGAGCACAAAAGTGCATGAAACAAAAATTGACAGAATTGAAGGGAGAAACACACAATTCAATAATGAAAGTTGTAGCTTTGAATGACCCACTTTCAATAATTTATAGAACAATGAGGCTAAAGATTAATGAAAAAATTGATCTGAGCAACACTATATACCAGCAGGGACAACAAACACCTATGGAGTATTCTACCCAATAATAGCAGAGTATATATTTTTCTCAAGTACACATGGAGTCTCCAGATAGACATCATCTAAGGTCATAAACAAGGCCTAAGGAACTTTTTTAAAAATTGAAACCCTGCAAAATAAGTTCTCAGATCACAATGGAATGAAATCAGTAATCAATATTATTGTAGAAGGAAATTTGGGAAATCCATAAATACATTTCAATTAAACAAATATTAAATAACCAATGACCCAAAGAAGAAATTACAGGGAAGCTAGAAAATACTTTGAGATGAAGCCACAACATCCCCAAACTTAAAGAGTGTGGCAAAAGCATAGCTTAGAAAGAAAATTATTGCTATAAACGTACATGTTTGAAGAAAGTTCTCAAATCAATAACCAAATCCTCTACCTTAAAAAACCAGAAAAGAGCAAATGAAATGAAAGCAAGAAAAAAGAAGAAAATAATGAAGACTAAAGTAGAAATATATGAAATAGGAAATGGAAAAACAATAAGAAGTCAACAAGAGAAAAAGTTAATTATTTGAAAAGATCGACAAAATTGGCCAATTTGAGCAACAATGACAAATAAAATAGAAAGAAGATTCAAATTTTTAAAATCAAGAATGAAAGAAGGGACATCACTACCAAATTTACAGAAATAAAATGGATTATAAGAAGGATTTTATAAATGACTGTATATCAGCAAATTAGATAACCCACATGAAATGGGTGAATTCCTCGAAGTGCCCAAACTCTCAACAATGAACCAAGAAGAAATACATAATCTGAATAGACCTATAACATGTATGCCTAAGAGAACTGAAAGCATATATTCACACAGGTGTTTGTAGCAATATGATTTACAATAGCAAAGTGTAGAAACAACACAAATGTCCACCACCTGATGAAAAAGTAAACAAAATACACCATGTGTACGAGGAATATTAAGCCCAAAAAAAAGTGAGGTACTAATACATGCTAAAACCTAGGTGAACATTGAATACATGATCCTAAGCGGAAGAAGCCAGACACAAAGGCCACACATCATATGACTCCTTACATGTGAAATATTTGGAATAGGCAAATCTATAGAGCTAGAAAGTCAGATTAGTGGTTTCCAGGATCTGGAAGAAGGGGAGGGGAGGGGTTGACTGCTAAAGAGCGTGGAGGGTGTTTTAGGGCGATGAAAATGTTCTTTAATGGTAGTGATGGTTGTACAAGATGCTGTGAATATACTGAAAAAAAAAAACACCCCACAATGAATTATATGCTGGAAAAGAGTCAATTTTATGCTGTGTGAATCATACCTCAGTGGAGTTTCCATAAACACACACTTTCTCTCTCTCTCTCACACACACTCACACACACACACACACACACACACAATATGGCTGCAGCGGCTTTCTGGCAGCAGAGAAAACTACAATTGTCATGTCAGCCTCATGCAGTAAATCAGGATCGCAGTGACACTCTGCTTGGGGCTGATGGCGATGAGATGAGAAAGTTCCAAGAAGGCAAAGACTGTGAATAAAATGGAAATTTTAAAAATAAAAATCCCCAGACTTGTGTACCACGTGAAAGAACTAGTGCCCCCAACGCCCGTTTTAGGCAAACCTCCGTGGGAGTGGCAGCTGTCCTCTGAAGTGTCATTGTAAATATATACACCTTGATAAACACACACAAGACTTATATTTCACCCATATCCTACAGTTTACAGAATATTTTTCATTCACTAACTTATCTTCTTTCATTTTTTAAAATTTTTATCGAATTTATCAATGTGACATTGGTTAATAATTCTATATAATACATCATCAGTACACTGTATTGTGTGTTCCCTACCCCAGGTCAAGTCTTCTTCTATCACCATTTTACCTTCTTCCACTCTGTCCCACCTCCCTTTTGCAATCCCTGTACTGTTGTCTGTGTCTATGAGGTTTTTTTTCTTGCTTAATCCCATCACTTTTCCAAAAATACCTAGCATCGTTTTTCTTGTTCTACATCTGTGGAAACTGAGGCCTCAGAGGATTAGCAGGTTTGCCTAGAAGAGCCCACTGCAGGACTGAAATGGACTCCTAAACCAATGTAGCAAAGAACAGACAGTGAATAGCAGGAAATAGCCATGCTCTGTTATGAGTCCAACAACTTTGTAAATTAAACCACTTTTCTCCACTGGCTTACTAGGAAAGAATTCGGGCCTTTTTCCAACTGTTTACTCAGCTCTCCTACTGCTTCTGCTGCCACCATACTGGAAAACAATAAATGCAGAATAACTGCTCTGGGAAAAGAATTCTGCCTGACCACCAAGCATCACAGTCTGGCCAGGACCGTTCTGGGTTTCCCTGAGTCAAGATACAAAATGTCACATCACACAGTGGAGTCACCAAGAGGGTGGCCCTGGATCCTCTCTGTGTCTGCTAGTTAGGAAAGATCAGATCACTTGTGGAGAGTGCCCCCGTGTACTCTAAAAAGGCATGACAGCCACGTCCCATTCGCTGCCACCACCATCGCTCATGGCTTTGTTTAAGGAGAAGCACCTGAGCCACTCAGCTGCAGGTAGTGCAGCAGGGCAGAGAGCGGGGACACACAGCAGGCCAGGGAGGAATGGAGTGCAACTGGTCAAAGGGACACTTGTGACTTACTTTATAGTAAGTAGAGGATCCTAAAAAAAGGCAATGATTCAACCTTTTCATAAGGGTAATAAACGAGATCTGTTAACTTCAAATCATTGTCATTCCCACCTTAGCAGGGTGATGAGCCTATTATCCCCATTTTATGTAAGAGAAAGTGAGACACAGAGGCAAAGAGGCTTGCACAGAGCCACAGAGGAAGCTGTGGGACTAGCGCTGGAGTCCATGAAATGGGTGGGACTCAGGATAAGACTCTAGCGGGGTGGACTCGGGCACATCTCCTACCCACCGCGCTCCACTCTCTTCTCTGTGAAGCAGCAGCGGCCGCATGACCTGGCATGTCACTTCCAGGAGTGTCACGAACCCCAGACACGACAGTACTGTGCGCACCCTTTGCTCAGCGTGGCTGACTGCCGAAGTGCTAGTGCTTCTTCTCACCCCAGGTCTGCAACTGGTGATCCCCTCTCAGACTGCCCTTCCATAGGGAAACAAAAAGTGACATTTGTTGAGAGACAAATGTAAATCTTTCACATACCTTATCTCATTAAAGTCGTTTTACTGTTGTGCCCAGAAAGGTGTTGTTATCCCCATTTGTCAGAAGAGGCACCTGAAGCCTGGATCTCTTTAATGAACAGGTGTGAAGGCAGTTCGGGTCCCTTTGCTTCGGAAGGCCATGTCCTTTCCCTTACCCTGGTCACAGCTCCCTGGGGTGGAATCCAGTGCCCCCTCTCATCTGTGCAGTCTAGGGCTGCTTGCTCACTATACAGACAGAGTCCAGCACTTACACAGGCTCTTGAGACACACTCTGAATGGCCTGAAATATTTACCATCTGGTTCTTTACAGAGAACACTTACTGATCCGTGGATTGCAAAAGCGAACAGAATGAGCGTGGTCCCTGGCCGCCTGGGCTCAAGAATCAGCGTCCTCACTTAACAGTGTGTGACCAAGACCTAAGGAGAATCATTTAATTGTGTGTAAGCTTCAGTTCCCTCCTCTGTAAATGGAGATCATTATACGACTTCATAGAATTGTTGTGGAACTTCGCGGCTCCGCATGAAGCTCTCCGCCATGTGTGGCACTCCATCCTTGCTCCACGCATACAGGCGAGGGCTGGAAGTGCCACGTGCTGCTGCCTCTGCGCACCACAGCCCAGCTGTTTCTGCCCTTCCCAGGTGTATGTTATGGCCAGCCCCAGGAAGTCATCTGGATTGCTTCTTCCTTCCCATAGCTCTTGCGTTTATCCAACTTTGACCAGCCACAGACCCTTCTCTCATCGCCCTTTCTCTGCGGAGCACAGCAATCCCCGGGGCTCAGTTTTAGGTTTGGCAGAGAGTCAGCGTTGAGACCCCTCTGAGACTAACAGTCTGAATGGCATTTGGGCTGGGGCTAGAACCAGCAGGGTGGGGTGGGGGAGGGGGAGGCAGAGCTGGAGGGAAGTAAGGGCTACTGGCCCAGGAGCAGAGGATTAGCCTCCAGTGTTCAGTTTGGGAGTTATTTTTTCTTTAAGAATGTCCTGGGAGTAGTATGTGCTGAGGAAGCTTAGCCACCACCTACTTTTGACTGTTTCAGGCCTTTAAAGACTGGGGTTCAAATATATCTTTCCAATAAAGCTGCCCTGCTTTGAAAGTAGTTGTGCTCTTTCAAAAGCAGCATTTAAAAGGTTTTAAATCAGATTTCTAGTTCCAACCCTGCAAAGATTCTTTGAGCGACTCAAAATGGGATTAGCCTCCCTGGTTCTCAGGGTTCCTGCCATCAGCACCAAAGGCCAAGAGCACAGCTGTGGAAGCTGTCACACAGGCAGCATACCGCCAGCCTCCCCTTCTCTGGGAGGCAGACAGAGGACCTGGTCCCTGTGAAGACACAGTCCTTGATCGTCATCAGGGTTGCAGAGGGCCACAGTCTTGGGTTGATGAGAAGACTAGCAAGGAAGCATGTGGACATGTGGTTAGAACCCCAAGCTGGGGTCCTAAGGACCTGATCCTCATCTTGACCATCCATCTCTCACCTCTCAGCATTTCTCTTTCCCTGGTTGGTCTTCTTGCCGCTGCTGGAAACTGACCTTTACTGAGCACCTGTACCAGCTGCCTGGCTAAGCCCTCAGCTAGGAAGCAGTGTTCACAGGCACCTGGCAGCTTGGATTTGATTTCGAGGTTTGCCAGCTCCAAAGTTCCAAAATATTTTAGTTTGTTCCATCCTGTCTGTTCCATAAATAGTCCCACCCAGTGACACCCAGTATCACCCCTCCCACCAGGACAGGTAAGTATGTTAAGGGGAGAGTATGGAGCCTGTGCAGAGCTTTCTGCTCATTTAATAGGCCTGGGATTTATAAACTGTGGGAGTGTATCTGCTTCTAATTGAAAGATCTAAGGGAGAATGGAGCACTGAGGAGGAAGAGGCAGAAGGAACATGGTTTTATAGAATACTCTAGGGTAAAACTAATAACTGCAAAAATACTAAACAGAATACCTACAAAGATTTCAAAAGAAACACAAGGAAAACTGCAAAAGCCCCAATATGCATAATCTAAAGCGTTACATGCTTTTTTTCCCAAGTAAGTGGAACCAAAAATACTTGACCTCTAGTTATCCAGATTTTTTAGTACAAGTGGACATTAAGAGCTCTAAAATTTAATTGTGCTCATGGCCCCAAATTCTGTCTTCTCAGCCTGTAGTACATTCTGCCAGTTTAGATGTAAGGACCTAACAAGCAAAAATAGATCGTCACAGTATGAACAAGGGATGGACCTTCAAAGTTTCTAAATGCTGAAATCGTGGGGTAGGCTGGACACAGTCTTCCAAAGGAAAGGATAGGTCATAGAAACAAAAGGATTAATAAGAGAGAAAATGACCCAAGAGCAAGAACAAGAATAGACCAAACTGAAAAACTGTAAAGGGCTCTGGGTGGCCTTGTCCTCCCCCAGGGCTGGTCAGGGGCTGTCAGTCCCCCTCTCTGCCCAGAGGCCTGAGGCTTCACAGGCCTTGGGATTCACAAAGGGGCATGAAGAAACTTCCCTTGCAGTGGCATAAGGTTCATGTTTCTCATTTTCCAAAAGCTTTCACGAACATTAACTAATTAATTTGTTTTACACAACCTGACACAACAGCAGAGCTCCACTTATAGGAAGGGATATGTCAAAATGTCAGAGTATTTATGGAGCCCGGAAATTAGCAGAGAACACAGTCTACAGTCAGCAGTGAACAGGATTAGAAAGAAGGCATAGATATTGCAAGTTAAAGGGATTACTATATTGGTGATCTTCTCTGAGATTCATGAGAACTAGGCTTTCTTTCTTGGCCTTCTGCTCTCCTCAAAAGCAAATACCAGGGCAGTATGATTCAAGTTTAGGGTCTAGTCCTGGTTCTGCCATATGTGTAAAAGACAGGTAGCCTTGGACAAGACCTTGTGTGTATACAGACCTCACTTTCCTCATTGAAACACCTCTAAAATTCTGTGATTCAGGTTTTTATACAGCATCTGTTCTTACTCAGGGACCTGTACACACTAGGGTATTGGGAACACTGTGGAGAAAAGAATGAGATGGGTAGGTGTACATGACCTGTGGCCAAAGAGCATTTATTAGCAACTGGCATTAAAACCTCTGTGATAGTTAATTCTTTATGTCAACTTGTCCAGGTACACATTGTCTGGATAATTTGTCAAGCATTATTTGTGCTATGACTATAAAGATGTTTGGATGATATTAATATTTGAAGCAGTAGATGAGTGGGCCTCATCCAACCAATTGCATGTCTGAATAGAATGAAAAGGTTGAGTAAGAGGGAAGGCAATTCCTCCAGTCTGACTGTAGGCTGGGACACTGGCCTTTCCTGACCTTCAGACACAGGCTGAAACTTTGAAAAGATATCTTCATCAGTCTCCAGCTCCCTCAGTACAGATCTTGGGTCTTTTCAGCCTCCAAAACTGTATAGCCAATTTCTTATTAAAAAAATCATATATAGATTCTGGTCAATATGGCAGAGTAAATAAACACTGTGCTGGCTCCTCCCACAACTACATAAAAATAAATCTAAATACAGAACAACCATTACTGAGAACCACCTGAGGGTTAGATGAACTGAAATATAAATAAAGACCTACATAAGAAGCCACATCAAAAATGAAAACATAAAAGTGGAGGTAGGAAACCTAAAAAGAACCAGTCAGAAATGAAGACTACAATAATTTAAATAAAGAAGACATTATAGGGACTCAACAGTAGAGTAGATGAAGCAGAGGATCAAATCAGAGATTTGGAAGATAAGGTACAGAAAACCCCCAATAAGAACAGCAAAAAAACCCAAAAAGAATCCAAAAGAATGAGGATCATATAAGGAGCCCCTAAGACAACTTCAAGCATAACAACATTTGTATCATAAGGATACCAGAAGGAGAAGAAAAAGTAAAGAATTAAAACCTATTTGAAGAAATAATAGTAAAAAAATTTCTTAAGCTTGTGAAGGAAATAGATATATAAGTCCAGGGAGTGCAGAGTTCCAAATAAGATAAGCCCAAAGAGGCCCACACCATGACATATTATAATTAAAATACCAAAAGTAAAAGACAATAAGAGAATCTTAAAAGTAGCAAAACAAAAGCAGTTAGTGACAGGCAAGAGAGCTCCCATAAAATGGTCAGCTGATTTCTCAACAGAAAGTTTGCAGGCCAGAGGGATTGGCATGAAATATTCAAAATTATGAAAAGCAAGAACCTATAACCAAGATTACTCTACCCAGCAAAGATATCATTTAGAATCAAAGGACAGATAAAGAGCTTTCCAGACAAAAAAACTAAAGGAGTTCATTACTACCAAGCCAGGATTGCAAGAAATGTTAAAGAGACCTTCTTTAAAAGAAGAAACAGAAGACTTTAAAGAGGCTCTAAAAAAAAAAAAAAAAAAGTCTCTACTAGAAAAGCCAAATCTGACAGCAGATTACAAACAACAGCTGATGCCAACCCAAAGAAGACCCAGAAATAACACAACTTAAAATTGGAGGCAGACAACACCAACCCTCGACTTAGCTAGCTCTACAAACAACACACCCAAATGAGGAGGATATACACAGACAAAATGGGAAGACAGAGAAGTGCAATCCAAATGAACCAACAAGAGTAACCTCCAGAAAATGAACTGAGAACAAAATAAGCAAACTATCAAATGCAGAGTTTAAAATGATGATTATTAGAATGTTGAGAGATCTTAGAACAACAGTGGACACAATGAACACAAAAATAGATAACAAGCATCAAAAAGGACATTGAAATAATAAAGAAGAAGGAGTAAGAATAATAAATACAATATCAGAAATGAAAACTACACTAAAAGCAATTAAAAGCAGGCTGGATGAAGCAGAGGATCAAATCAGTGATTTAGAAGACAAGATAAAGAAAAACACAGAAGTAGAGCAGCAAAAAGAAAAGAGGCTGAAAAAATTTGAAGAAAATTTAAGAGAGCTGTATGACAACCTAAAGAGAAACAACATCCACATCATAGGGGTTCCTGAAGAAAAAGAGAAAGAACAAGGGATAGAGACCTTGTTCAATGAAATCATAGCTGAAGACTTTCCTAAATTGATGCAGGAAAAAGTCACACAAGTTCAAGAAGCACAAAGAACTCCATTAAAAAGAAACTCAAGAAATCTATACCAAGAAACATCATAATTAAAATACCAAAACTAAGAGATATAGAAAAAATATTAAAAGCTGTTCGAGAAATAAAGGCTTTCACCTACAAAGGAGCCCCCATAAGGATGACATCGACTTCTCAACAGAAAAGGGAAGCCAGAAGGGAATGGCAAAAAATATTCAAAGTAATGCAGAACAAGAGCCTACAACCAAGACTTCTTTATCCAGCAGGGCTATCATTTAAAATTGAAGGAGGGGCCCTGGCCGGTTGGCTCAGCGGTAGAGCGTCGGCCTAGCGTGCGGAGGACCCGGGTTCGATTCCCGGCCAGGGCACACAGGAGAAGCGCCCATTTGCTTCTCCACCCCTCCGCCACGCTTTCCTCTCTGTCTCTCTCATCCCCTCCCGCAGCCAAGGCTCCATAGGAGCAAAGATGGCCCAGGCGCTGGGGATGGCTCTGTGGCCTCTGCCCCAAGCACTAGAGTGGCTCTGGTCGCAACATGGCGACGCCCAGGATGGGCAGAGCATCGCCCCCTGATGGGCAGAGCTTCGCCCCTGGTGGGCGTGCCGGGTGGATCCCGGTCGGGCGCATGCGGGAGTCTGTCTGACTGTCTCTCCCTATTTCCAGCTTCAGAAAAATGAAAAGAAAAAAAATAAAAATAAAAAAAAAATAAATAAATAAAATTGAAGGAGGAATAGAAAGCTTCCCAGAAAAAGAAAAAAAAAAAAAAACTCAAGAAATTCATTACAACCAAACCAATGCTGCAAGAAATGTTAAGGGGACTGTTGTAAACAGAACAAAAAGGGAAAAGAATATAGTAAAAGATGAATATAACTTTAAAGAATAAAATGGCAATAAACAACTACATATTAATAATAACCTTAAATGTAAATGGATTAAATGATCCAATCAAAAGACATAGGGTAGTTGCGTGGATAAGAAAATAGGACCCATACATATGCTGTCTACAAGAGACACCCTCAAAACAAAAGATACACATAGACTGAAAGTAAAGGGATGGAAAAAAATATTTCATGCAAATGGAAATGAAAAAAAAGCTGGGGTAGCAATAGTTATATCAGACAAAATGAACTTTAAAACAAAGGCTATAGTAAGGGTTAAAGAAGGTCACTACATAATAATAAAGAGAGCAATCCAACAGGAAGATATAACCATTATAAATATCTATGCACCTAATATAGGAGCACCTAAATATATAAAGCAGACTTTATTGGATATAAAGGGTGAGATCAACATCAATACTATAATACTACGGGATTTCAATATCCCACTAACATCACTAGATAGATGCTCAAGAAAGAAAATTAACAAAACAACAGGAGGCTTAAAGGACACACTAGATCAACTGGATTTAATAAATATCTTCAGAACCTTTCACCCTAAAGCAGCAGAATATACATTCTTTTCAAGTGCACATGGTACATTCTCTAAGATAGACCACATGTTAGGGCACAAAAGTGGTCTCAACAAATTTAAAAAGATTGAAATCATATCAAGCATTTTCTCTGATCACAATGGCATGAAACTAGAAATCAACCACAACAGAAAAACTGAAAAATACTCAAACACATGGAAACTAAATTGCATGTTATTAAATAACAAGTGGGTTAACAATGAGATCAAAGAAGAAATAAAAAATTCCTAGAAACGAATGATAATGAGCATATAACAATTCAAAATTTATGGAACACAGCAAAAGCAGTACCGAGAGGGAAGTTTATAGCACTACAGGCATACCTTAAGAATCTAGAAAAAGATCAAATAAACAACTTAACCATGCATCTAAAAGAACTAGAAAAAGAACAGCAAGTAAAGGCCAGAGGTAGTAGAAGGAAGGAAATAATAAAGATCAGAGCAGAAATAAATGACATAGAGGCTGAAGAAACAATACAGAGGATCAATGAAACCAAGAGCTGGTTCTTTGAAAGGGTAAACAAGATTGATAAACCTTTAACCAGACTCACAAAGAAAAAAAGAGAGAGGAATCAAATAAATAAAATTAGAAATGAGAGTGAAGAAGTAACAATTGACACAACAGAAATAGAAAATATTGTAAGAAAATACTATGTAGAACTATATGCCAAAAAATTAGACAACCTAGGTGAAATGGACAAATTTCTTGAAACATATTAATCTTTCAAACATCAGTCTGAAAAAATCAGGAAATCTAAAAGACTGACTACAACTAATGAGATCAAAACAGTTATCAAAAAACTCCCAACAAACAAAAGCCCTAAGCCAGATGGCTTCACAGGTAAATTCTACCAAATATTCAAAGAAGAACTAACTCCTATCCTTCCCAAGCTATTTCAAAAAATTCAAGAAGAAGGAAGACTTCCAAGCTCCTTTTATGAGGCGAGCATAGTTCTGATTCCAAAACCAGGCAAAGACAACACAAAGAAAGAAAATTATAAGCCAATATCTCTGGTGAATTTAGATGCTAAAATCCTAAACAAAATATTAGCAAGCCAGATCCAGCAATACATGAAAAAAATCATATATTGTGTTCAAGTGGGATTTATTCTGGGGATGCAAGGATGGTACAATATTTGTAAATCAATCAATCTGATTCATCACATAAACAAAAAGAAGGAGAAAAACCATGTGGTAATTTCAATAGATGCAGGAAAAGCATTTGATAAAATCCAGTACCCATTCATGATCAAAACTCTCAGCAAAGTGGGAATACAGGGAACATACCTCAACATGCTAAAGGTCATCTATGACAAACCCATGGCCAACATCATAATCAATGGGCAAAAATTAAAAGCAATCCCCTTAAGACAAGGAACAAGGCAGGGGTACCCCCTTTCACCACTCTTATTCAACATAGTTCTGGAAGTCCTAGCCACAGCAATCAGACAAGAAGAAGAAATAAAAGGCATTCAAATTGGAAAAGAAGAAGTAAAACTATCATTATTTGCAGGTGATATGATACTGTATATAGAAAACCCTAAAGTCTCAGTCAAAAAAATACTGGACCTGATAAATGAATTCAGCAAGGTGTCAGGATATAAAATTAATACACAGAAATCAGAGGCATTTTTATACACCAACAATGAACTGTCAGAAAAAGAAATTAAGAAAAAAATCCCCTTCACTATTGCAACAAAAAAAAATAAAGTACCTAGGAGTAAATTTAACAAAGGAGATTAAAGACTTATATCTGGAAAATTATAAAACATTGATAAAAGAACTCAAGGAAGATACAAACAATTGGAAGCATATACTGTGTTCATGGATAGGAAGAATAAACATCATTAAAATGTCTATATTACCCAAAGCAATTTATAAATTCAATGCAATACCAATTAAAATACCAATGACATACTTCAAAGATATAGAATTCCATATTCCAAAAATTTATATGGAACCAAAAAAGAACTCAAATAGCCTCAGCAATCTTGAAAAAGAAGAATAAAGTGGGAGGTATCACACTTCCTGATATTAAGTTATACTACAAGGCCATTGTACTCAAAACAGCTTGGTACTGGCCTAAGAATAGGCATATAGATCAATGGAACAGAACGTAGAACCCAGAAATAAACCCACACCTTTATGGACAATTGATATTTGACAAAGGAGGTAAGAGCATACAATGGAGTAAAGACAGTCTCTTTAACAAATGGTGTTGGGAAAATTGAACAGCTACCCGCAAAAAAAATGAAACTAGACCATCAACTTACACCATTTACAAAAATAAACTCAAAATGAATAAAAAACTTAAATAGAAGTCACAAAACCATAAGTATCTTAGAAGAAAACATAGGCAGTAAGTTCACCGACATCTCTTGCAGCAATGATATTTGGTGATTTATCTCCACGGGCAAGTGAAATAAAAGACAGGATAAACAAATGGGACTATATAAAACTAAAAAGCTTTTGTACAGCTAAAGACAATACGAACAGAATAAAAAGACAAACCACACAATGGGAAAACATATTCAACAATATGTCTGATAAGGGGTTAATAACCAAAATTTATAAAGAACTTTTAAAACTCAGCACCAGGAAGACAAACAATCCAATCAAAAATAGGCAAATGAAATGGATAGATATTTCTCCAAAGAGGACATACAGATGGCCAATAAACAGATGAAAAAATGTTCAACATCACTAATCATTAGATAAATGCAAATAAAAACCACAATGAGATACCACCTCACACCAATTAGAATGGCACTCATTAACAAAACAACACATGCTAGGTGGTGGCAAGGATGTGGAGAAAGGTGGGAATGCAGACTGGTGCAGCCACTGTGGAAAACAGTATGGAGATTCCTCAAAAAATTGAAAATCAAACTGCCTTTAAACCTAGCCATCCCACTAGAATCTATGTAAACACAATAAATTAAATTTTAAAAAAAGAACATTACTTCAACAATTCTCTCCTCTTTTTCATCATAATTTTTTTCCTCCTATTGGCTCATTCCTTTCTTACCCCAGTTATTAATTGTGGGACCTCCTAGCCTATCACTTATCTTCCTGCTCACTTGTCTTAAGTCACACTGACCTCTTTGCTGTTCTTTGAGCATAACAAGCATATTATGTTATTGTAGGCCCCTAGGTATTTGCCTTATGCTTTGCCAGCTTAGCCATTCATGTTTAAAGTCTTTAAAAATGAAGTGTTTCATGGGGAAAAAAAGAAGAAAACAAAAAGATAAAAATATAAATAATAAAATGACAATAATTACATGTCTATCAATAATTATGTAAATGGATTAAATCAGCGGATCTCAACCTGTGGGTCGCGACTTCGGCGGGGGTCGCGACCCACAGGTTGAGAACCGCTGCATGGAGAAATGGGAAAGACTGAAACTTAATTGCACAAGGGGGACAATAAACCAATATTATACTATATGCCTTGTAGGATGAATCTTACATGTATTTCCCCCAAACTGGGAGTGTTTATACAATGTGTCCATAAAGTCATGGTGCTCTTTTGACCGGTCACAGGAAAACAACAAAAGACAATAGAAATGTGAAATCTGCACCAAATAAAGGGAAAACTCTCCCAGTTTCATACCTATTCAGTGCAGTTCGATGTGGGCTCACGCACAGATGTTTTAGGGCTCCTTAGGTAGCTATCCCGTATAGCCTCTACAGACTTGTCACTGACTGATGGCCTACCAGAACGGGGTTTCTCCACCAAACTGCTGGTTTCCTTCAACTGCTTATCCCACCGAGTAATGTTATTCCTATGTGGTGGCTCTTCGTTATAAACGCACCGATATTCACGTTGCACTTTGGTCACGGATTTGAATTTAGCGAGCCACAGAACACACTGAACTTTCCTCTGTACCGTCCACATCTCTACTGGCATGGCCGTGGGCTGCTCTGCTGTATACATGGTGTTACGTCATCATCTGTGCATGCACATATGCTGCCACACATCCTACAGAAACTGGGAGGTTTTCCTTTTATTTGGTGCAGATTTCACATTTCTGTCGTCTTTTGTTGCTTTCCTGTGACCAGTCAAAAGTGCACCATGACTCTACGGACACACTGTATTATGATTCTCTGAAATTATTTTCGTTTTCTAACTCAGGTTGATTTGGGTCATCAATCTGTGTAGTAAATGTCATAGCTGAATACAAGTTATATTATAGTTTTCTCAATGAAAATAGATTTACCTGCTCAGTGAGACAAAGGTCTTGATTACAGTTTTTCAGTTTTTTTTTCTTTACATTTGTTTTAAGGTGCAATTTTATGACAGTACAATTCTGGTCTGAGAGAGGGGTCAAAGGACCACCCTCGCCCTTCTGGCTTGATCAGACATAAACGACCACAATGCTGGTTCAACTGAGTGGAGATTAATGGTGGCTTGTTTCCAATCCTGCCCTCTCTGCCCTTTCCTGCTTCTCTCTGTTCTTCTGTGTTTCTCTAGCCTCCTTTCTGAACTCCCATTCACTCTCTCTATTCTGATTGTATGTCTTCAGCTTTTCAGACATATGTTGGGGGAAAACCCCAAAAGTCTAAATTCAGGATCAATTCTGAAGAACTGACTGGTAGCCTTATCCAAATTTATAAGAGCTTTAATAGAAGACACTTACATAAATGGGCAAAGCAGCTGCTTCCAAAGATGGCAGGCTGGGCAAAATCTACACCCCTACCAGAACAGGGTTGCTTTCTTAGGGGGCTTATAGCATAAAGGGGATTAATAGCAGAACCACGTGGTGGGGTGGTCGCATAAACCACTAGAAGGAACAGTGCATTTCTAAGTTAAAAGATAACATCAGGCAGTTATTACATTTTACATACCCAGTAGCCTCCTTCCTGGGCGTGGTGCTTGTCTTTGGGTGGCAGCATTCGGCTCTCTGAGCAGTCAGCCCAGCGTGAGGTTGCAGGGTCACGGAGAGTGCAGCACTTCCCAGACGCCTCTGCTGCTGGAGCCATATTGCGTCTCTAATGTGAGTTCTCCTACAACATACCTTTGACCCTACTGTCCCATGCTGGCCATAGCAGCACCCAGGGCTACGAAGGCACTCACCTTAGGCCTGGCACCTGTACATGTCCTCAAGCCTTCTCTCTATGCATCCTTCATTTCCGGATTCTCTGCGACAACCTGGGTGGCAATAACTGTTGTCAAAGAAGCTTTGTAATGCCTCATTCATTCAGTATTAAACAGATATTTATTGAGTATCAATTATGTCTCAGAAACACACCTATAATGTATAGGGAGACAGCATCGAACAAAACAAAGCTTTTGTCCTCACAGACCTTTCCTTCTAGTGAGGAAATAGAGAACAAACAATACGTAGACTCTTGATGGTGATATGGCTTTAAGAAATGAAAGTATTAAGAGCAGAGGGATGGTTGGGCAAGGCCTTTTGGTGAAGTTGGTACTTGGATGGGGATCTGAATGAAATGGAGACAGACACACAGCTCTCTAGGAGACACAAAGTGTAGACAGAGGGAACCAGATCTACAAAGGCCTGAGGCCAGGGGCACCATGGTGTGTTAGAAAAGCAGAAAGTGGTCCCAAGGACTTGGAGCGGAGCGAGTGAGGAGGAGAATGCTGGATGTGTTAGCGCTGGGCTGGCCAATGGTCTCCATTTCTTTTGTCAAAGAGTTAAGCTCCAAGATATTTCATCTTCCTTTTGATATTCACTTCAACTGATGTCTTTACATCAACATTTCAATATTTTTCTGGGTGTAGCAAAAAGATAAAGAGTGAACATCTGTTGCTCTTGCTACTTAACATCTACTTCCTGTTCTTTGACAATTGTATCCCTCTGTGGAACTACCTCATCCGCAGACTAGCCCGTGTGTTCAGATGGGCTCCCCCCATCCATTGACAGATGAAGTGTTTGACCTAGGTCTCCACTAGTTGGCGTGTTCCTTTGGCCATTAGATCACAGGGACTGATCTGAGCCAATGACACACAATGAAACCTTTGCCTGGAATCCTGCAAAAGACATTTGCTTTTTTCTTGGTAATTAAATGCTCTGTCAGTGTAAGATATTCAATGACAGCAGCCATCTTAAAGATTGTCGGTCTGTGTAGGGAGCACAGCTGACAGAGAGGGAAACTGAGTCCTGGTGACACAATTTGAGGCCCTGCATCAAGCCATACTTGAAACCAGTAAGATCCCTTGAATTTTCGGAGCCAATAAATTTGCTTAAGCCAGCTTAGGTGGAGTTTAACAACAACAACATTTTTTTTGTCACTTGCACAAAAATGAGTTCTACCTCACTGATATAGGTTATATGAGATGGTATAACGAGGTGATTGAGACCACAGAGTCTGAATTCAAAACTAGCTCTGTGACCTTGGGCGAGGACCTTCACCTATCTAAGCATAAATGTCCTCATCTGTAAAGTACAAGTAATAATGGCATCTGTCTGGGATTGTTGTGAAAATTAATTGACTAGATCTACCTTTGGAAGCACAAAGCAAATGCTATAAGAGTGAGTGTCTGCTGCTGTTAGGAATTTTCCCCACCATGTAACAAAGATTTCTGAAGCTAGTCTATCTAAAGTGACATCTCTCGTTACAAAGAGTCAGCTTTAGAGTTGAAACAAGACAGCAGGATACTTCAGGGGCATCCCTCAGCAGTTATTTACCCGACATAGAAGGCATTCTGTGCTCCTACTATGCACCAAGCACTCTGTGGATGCCACAACCTGGACTAAGATTGTGAACGAGGGCTGCTGTTTGAATGTTTATTTCCCCTCTTCTATTATAGGGTTCTATTCCTGGTGGGTGATTAATCGCAGTTGTTGACCAACCTTCCTGACACGACTCAGCCTCCCGGGGAGGAAAGGCATTTTCTATAGAGGGTTTATTTGGGGAATAAGCGATCCACACAGAGGGAAGCCCTCCGCCTGAGGCCAGGGCTGTCCTGGTTGCCCAGGCAGCACCCCTGCCCTGCAGGGTGGTGGAACCAGCAGGCTGAGGCTTGGAGCTCGCCCTTCTGCCCAGCTTCCCCAGGCATCTGCTTCAGCAACTTGCTTTTGGTCTCATGATAAATTCATTACCAGAAAATGAAGCTGGAGTTTCCTAGTGACATAAAATATTGATGAGAGAAATAAGGACTGAGATAAATTATCAAGTGCGACTCGCAGGCACTGCTGCATTCTGTTCTGCCGGGTCTGCATACATTTGTTCTTCTCTCTCCCGTCTTGATTTCTTCGTGGGGTTTTGTCCTCTTAATAGGAGGCATGTCGGAACATGAGTGAAGTGCTCCAACCCCAACATCACACCAGAGTGGGAGAAACAGACATCTCCTGGTTACTGTCAGAACTATCAACCCTGATCCTGCCACTTAACAACCTTCTTGGCAGGTCTTTGGCACCCTCAGGATAGCGTGCAAAAACACATCTCCTGCTCAGAAACTGCTAATGGCTTCCAATTGCTATGAAATAATATCGAAGCTCCTTAGGATGCCATTCAAGGCCTCCTGTGATTGCATGTTAGACTGCCTTTCGGTGTAAGCCTCCTGTGTTGCCCAGGACGCCTGTATGTCAGTACATCTAGAACACAGTATTCTCCAAAGAACATCAGTGTCTAAGCTGCTGTGCTGCATTACAGGCCTTAAAAATGCCATTCCAACTACTCTGCTTATTGCAATCTTACCACATGCTCAAGTGCCAGCTCAAATGCCACTTCATTGACAAAAAGTCTTCTTTGATGTTTTCCTACACAGAATCACTTCATGCAAAGATAAAACAGCAAAAAAATATGCCCAGTGTTGGCAGAAGCATAGAAAGATGGGCACTCTCATCATTAGAGATGGTGTGAATGGTCTTACAGAGGGGGATCAACCAGGTTTCAAAATCCCTAATCAGGCCACAACTTGTGACCCAGCAATTCCACATGTAAAAATCCATTCTAAGGAAACAACCAGGAAGTTGTAAACAGTACTCTGAGTATAAGAATTTTCATCACAGTGTTCTTTAAAATAGTAAACAATTGGAAGGAATGTAAATGCCACAACTGAGAAATTTGTTAAATAAACTAATACATCTGTTTGATAGAACAATATTTGTTTATTTAAAAATTATTGTGCAGAGAGGTAGTTGATGATTTAGAAAAATGTTGGCCTTGGAACATTGGCCTAGCCTGTGAACGTCTTGGGTTTGATCCCAGTCAGGGCACATATGAGAATCCACCATCTGTTTCTCTTCCTTTCCTTCTCCCCCTTCTCTCTCTCTTCTGCTCTCGCAGCCAGTGGCTTGGTTGGTCCAAGAGTCAGTCCCAGGTGCTGAGGATAGCTCAACTGATTTGAGCATTGGTCCCAGACAGGGGTTGCTGGGTGGATCCTGGCTGGGATGCATGTGGGAGTCTGTCTCACAATCTCCCCTTCTCTCACTTAAAAAGATGTTCATCAAGTTTTTGTAAAGGAAAGGAAGAGAATATAAAATATGTGGGCCCTGGCCGGTTGGCTCAGTGGTAGAGCATTGGCCTGGTGTGTGGAAGTCCCAGGTTCGAGTCACAGCCAGGGCACACAGAAGAAGCACCCATCTGCTTCTCCACCCATCCCCCTTTCCTTTCTCTCTGTCTCTCTCTTCCCCTCCTGCAGCCAAGGCTCCATTGGAGCAAAGTTGGCCCAGGCACTGAGAATGGCTCCATGGCCTCCAACTCAGGTGCTAGAATGGCTCTGGTTACAATGGAGCAACATCCCAGATGAACAGAGCATCGCCTTCTGGTGGGCATTCCGGGTGGATCCTGGTCGGGCACATGCAGGAGTCTGTCTGTCTGCCATTCCCTGCTTCTCACTTTGGAAAAATACAAAAAAATAATAAAAATAAAACAACCCCACACCAAAACCCATGTGTAGGGGGGAAGGGGTAGAGATAGAGAGATACAGATATAGCTAGTGAATGAGAGAGTGAGAATGGAGGGGGGGGGGACAAAGGAAGAGAAAACCAGAGAGAGATTTTTGAGAAAGCATTGGAAGAATATGTGTCAAAATATTGGGGTATGAAACTGTGAGTAATGTTTATACTGTTTTTTTTTCTTATAATCCAGACATCAGAGTCCTCCTGATGTGAATAAGTTGTGTTTCATCTCCCATCTTCCTCACTGTAAACCAGTTGTTGTGGCTGTGACCCCATGGCAGAAGAGCATTCCACACAACAATCCTTACACATTCACTGCATATCTGTCCTCAGGCTTCTGTCTGTCTGTTAAACTCATGCACTGGCCTTGAGCTTTCCTCCAAGGGCCTTCTTTTTACTATGTGGCTATTATTATGGCTCCTCTCATAACCTTTTCAGTCTTAGGCTTAGGTCATGTTTTCCCATAAGTAGCATGTGGCTTCCCTAAAGGTCTGACCAAAGCTGTGTTCTACAACATTATTTTTATATCTTTTTATGTTGAACCATTTGGGCTTACTCTCATTATTTTAATGTCTATATGGGAGTAGCAGAAAATGTTTCCTAGCAGAGGTTTTCAGCCATCTTCTCTGAACCATCTTCATCAAAGGTACTCTGGAAAGTCTAGTTAGTAAGGGTTCTCCAGAGAAACAAACAGAAGCAACAGGATACAGATATACTGTTAAATAAGTTGTGATACATTTGTATGATAGAATGTTCTCCTACTTAAAATTTATATATAGAATGAATTTAAATTTTTTTAATATATTTTAATTTTTTTTTTTTTTTACTTTTTTTTTTTTTTTTTGGTATTTTTCTGAAGCTGGAAACGGGGAGAGACAGTCAGACAGACTCCTGCATGCGCCCGACCAGGATCCACCTCGCACGCCCACCAGGGGCGAAGCTCTGCCCACCAGGGGGCAATGCTTTGCCCCTCCGGGGCGTCGCTCTGCCGAGACTAGAGCCACTCTAGCGCCTGGGGCAGAGGCCAAGGAGCCATCCCCAGCGCCCCGGCCATCTTTGCTCCAATGGAGCCTCGGCTGCGGGAGGGGAAGAGAGAGACAGAGAGGAAGGAGGGGGGGGGTGGAGAAGCAAATGGGCGCTTCTCCTATGTGCCCTGGCTGGGAATCGAACCCGGGTCCCCCGCACGCCAGGCCGACGCTCTACCGCTGAGCCAACTGGCCAGGGCCTATATTTTAATTTTTAAATTACAGTTGACATACAATATTATATTAGCTTCAAGTATACAACATAGTGATGAGACATTTATATATCTTGTGAAGTGATAACCCCTGTAAGTCTTGTACCTACCTGGTGCCATACATAGTTATAATATTATTGACTATATTCCCTATGCTATGTTTTATATTCCATGACTATTTTGTAATGTCAATTTGTATTTCTTAATCCCTTTACCTTTTTACTCATTCTCTCAACCCACTCCCATTTGACAATCATCAAAATGTTCTCTGTTATTTATGAGTTTGTTTCTGTTTTGTTTGTTCAATTATTATTTTTTGAGATTCCAAATATAAGTAAAATCATACAGTATTTTGTCCTTCTTTGTTTGCCTTGTTTCACTTAGCAAGATACCTTCCAGGTCCATCCATGTTTCTGCAGATGGCAAGATTATATTCTTTTTTTTTTATGGCTGAGTCATTTTCCATTGTATATGTGCACCACTTCTTCTTTATCCATTTATCTATCAATGGGCATTTAGGTTGCTTACAATCTTGGCTATTGTGAATAATGCTTCAATGAACACAGGAATGCATATGTCTTTTCAATTTGTTATTTTGTGTTTCTTCAAATGAATACCCAGAAGTGGAATTGCTGGGTTCCTCTTTGTCTGTTTTATAGCTTTTGTTCTAAAGTATATTTTGTCTGGTGAAAGTATTGCTACCCTAGATTTTTCCCCTCATTTTCATTTTTAAGGAAGACCTTTTTCCATCCCTTTATTTCAGTCAGTATATGCCTTTCAATCTGAAATAAGTCTTTTATAATGTAAGGGCCTTGCTTTCTTATTCATTCAGCCACTCTTTTTCTTTTAATTAAAGCATTTAATCCAGTGGTTCTCAACCTGTGGGTTGCGACCCCGGCGGCCCCTGTGTTTTGGTCGTTCGACCCCCACCGGGGTCGCGACCCACAGGTTGAGAACCGCTGCGGGAACCCCTGATCTATCGAATACGCAAAGTTCCTTTATTGGAAAGTAATGTGATTGCCTGTATTGCATCATTTGAAGACCATAAATATCCTGCAAAAATCTCATTTCATTCTCTGCAACAGAAATGATGTTATCTGCTTTTCATTAAATTTCTGATGAACTAATAAATGATTGAAAAGTTATTTGCAAGGATGGGATGCTGACTCCTATGGCCAGTCTGGACATTGTCATAAAGGCTAAATGTTCAGGATTAGAGTCCTGGGCGACCCAGAAGGCCCAGGTGACAGAGAAGGCAGCAAGAGTATTTCCACAGCTGGGTTTCCCTCCTGCTTTAGAGCAATCTTTCCAAGACTGTTCAAACTCACATGTCCTTTGTAAGTCCTGTGGCCCCCTGAAGTCTAACCTTCTCTCTGTAG
The DNA here is from genome assembly GCF_036850765.1 of Saccopteryx bilineata. Classification (NCBI taxonomy): domain Eukaryota; kingdom Metazoa; phylum Chordata; class Mammalia; order Chiroptera; family Emballonuridae; genus Saccopteryx; species Saccopteryx bilineata. The sequence goes on from NC_089491.1 coordinate 243,693,830, forward strand.
GAAAGAAAAACTGTAGGAAATAGAAACATTTCACTCCAGCCACACTCATTACTTCAGCTCGTGAACACACACAGTCACCTACCTCACTGTTGCTCATGCCTGAATCCTATTTTTCCTTTTATGTTTTCACTATCAAGATCCAACTCCTGCCTGACCAGGCGGTGCCGCAATGGATAGCACATCAGACTGGGACGCGGAGGACCCAGGTTCGAAACCCCAAAGTCGCCAGCTTGAGCGTAGACTCATCTGGTTTGAGCAAGGCTCACCAGCTTGAGCCCAAGGTCGCTGGCTCAAGCAAGGGGTCACTTGGTCTGCTGTAGCCCCCTGGTCAAGGCACATATGAGAAAGCAATCAATGAACAACTAAGGTGCTGCAGTGAAGAACTGATGCTTCTCATCTCTCTCCCTTCCTATCTTTGTGTCTCTATCTGTACCTCTCTCTGTCTCTGTCTCAAAAAAAAAAAAAAGACTCAAGACTCAACTCCAACTCCAAAGCCTTCCTCAGCACTAACAGTGGATGTGTACTGAATGTGCTTGTGGTTAAGTGCTCCCTACACAGGACCTCACTTCAGCCTCACAATATCATTACTCCACTTTACAGGTGAGAAAATAAAGGCCTAAAGAGGTTAACAAACTGGTCCTGGGTCTACATGGACTGGCACTGCTGAGGTAAGAGCCAGGTCCTGGCCTGTCCATACCATAGACATCAGCCATTGGTTTTTCTGTCTCCTAATAGCCACCAGCCTCAAGTGAGCAAGCCCTGCTGTGAGCAACTTGAGCAATTAGTTTCCCTCCAATTGTTTTGGCAGTTAATCATAAACTGCCTAGGATAGCTCGGCTATTGTTGTCTTGAACTATCATTTCCTTTATCTAGATATTTATGTTTCATCTCTCCAACAAGCCTGTACACTCCTGGAAAGAATTTATCTTCTCCTCGTTCCGTGCCCAGTCCATAAAAGAGACATATCAATCACGTCTTGATTGTTTCCATGAGTGCTGAGCATGGCAAAATGCAAGCATGTTCAAGAGCCTTAGTCCTACAGGACCTTCAACAGCACCTCCCCAAGATTGAAACATGTAACTAACATACAGCCTCCACTTTATTCCTGCTTACAGATCAGCAGTCCTGTCTTCAGCCCAACAGTCTCCTCATGATGATTGAACTGTTAGGTCATGATTTCTTCCCCAGACCAGTAAGGCTCTTCCCTTCCTGAAAAGCCAGGGTGTGACTGGAGAGATCCTAAATGGTCTGTGACATGCTATGTATGCTGTGACATTCCAATAGGTGACACTCTGTGGCCTCTTGACTTACTGGGGAAAAAGAGGGTCTAAAGTGCTAGTGTTTTATGCATTTATTGTGATGAAAAAAAATATGTAACATAAGATGAAACATTTTAGTCATTTTTAAGAATACAATTCAGTGGCATTACTACATTCTTATTGCTGTGCAATCATCTCCACTATCATCTCCAGAATTTTTTCATTATTTTTTTCCGTTTTTGTTTTTTAATTTAATTGATTGTGTTTACATAGATTCTAGTGTTGCCTCGAATGCATCCCCCCTCCCTTTTTTCATTATTGCACCCTGGAATTCTGTACCCATTAAACACTAACTCTTTCTTCCTCCCTACTCCTAGCCTCTATTCTATTTTCCATCTCTATGCATTTGACTGTTTTAGGTACCCCATATAAGTGGAATCATACACTATTTTTCAACTTAGCAGAATGTTTACAAGGTCCATACATATTATAGGGCGGATCAACACTTTGTTCCCTTTTAAGGTTGAATAATATTTCATTGTATACATATGACACATTTTTGGGGGTTTTTTATCCGTTCATCTGTCCGTGAACATTTGGGTTGTTTCTGTCTTTTTTTTTTTTTTTGCATTTTTCTGAAGCTGGAAACAGGGAGAGACAGTCAGACTCCCGCATGCGCCCGACCGGGATCCACCCGGTACACCCACCAGGGGGCGACACTCTGCCCACCAGGGGGCGATGCTCTGCCCATCCTGGGCGTCGCCATGTTGCGACCCTTCTGGGTGTCGCCATGTTGTGACCAGAGCCACTCTAGCGCCTGGGGCAGAGGCCACAGAGCCATCCCCAGCGCCCGGGCCATCTTTGCTCCAATGGAGCCTTGGCTGCGGGAGGGGAAGAGAGAGACAGAGAGGAAGGCGCGGCGGAGGGGTGGAGAAGCAAATGGGCGCTTCTCCTATGTGCCCTGGCCGGGAATCGAACCCGGGTCCTCCGCACGCTAGGCCGACGCTCTACAGCTGAGCCAACCGGCCAGGGCCTGTTTCTGTCTTTTAACTACTGTGAATAATGTGCTATGAACGTTGGTGAACAATATCTGTTCAAGTCCCTGCTCTCAATTCCTATGGGGACATACCTAACAGTGGAATTGTTAGATCATGTGGTAACTCTGTATTTCATTTTTTGAGGAACCAATGCACTGTTTTGCACAGCACTTGCACCATTTGACACTATCGCCAGAAATGCACAATGGTTTCAGTTTCTTCACATCTTGGCCAACATTTATTATTCTATCATTTTTATAAGAGCCATTCTTAAGGACAAAAAGAATATCTTGTTGTGTTTTAAATTTGCATTTCTCTAATGACTAGTGATATTAAACAGTATAGTACATTTATTGGCCATTTTTATGTCTTCTTCAGAGAAATGCCTATTTAAACCTTTTCCCATTTTGTAATTGAGTTGTTGTTTTGTTTTTTTTGCTGGGTTGTAGGAGTTCTTTTTATATTCTGGATATTCATCGCTTATCATATGTATGATTAGCAAATACTTTCTTTCATTTGGTGGATTGCCTTTTCACTCTGTCAATAGTGTCCTTTCATGCACGTTTTTTTTTTAATTTCAATGAAATCCAATTTATCCATTTGTTGTTGTTGTTGTTGTTGCATGTGTTCTTGGTTAAATAGCCAAAAAATGCTTGTGAAATCCACTGTCATGAAGATTTTCTCCTATGTTTTCTTCTAAGTGTTTTGTAATACTAGCTCTTACATTTAGGTCTTTGATATATGTTGAGTTAATTTTTGTGTATGGTGTAAGGTAGAGGAGGGTCCAGTTTTCTATCACTGTTTATTAAGAAAATTGTCCTTTCTTCATTCAATGGTCTTGGCACTCCTATAGAAAGTCAGTTCATTGATAAAAAAAAAAAAAACCCTCACAAGTACATAAAAAATAAAAAAGAATTCTACAGTTCAGACACTGCAGTCAAATTAATATCAAAAATTAAGATGAAACAACAATAAAAAGTCAGTTAAAAATGAAGGCAAAAATATATAAAATAAAAAAATAAAATCAATTAACCATACATGAGGAGATATATTTCTGGGTTCTCTATCTATTCCATTCTCTTATACATTTGTCTTTATGCCAGTCCCACATTGATTTTGATTACTGTAGCTTTGTAGTAAGTTGAAATCCAGAAGTGTGTCTCTCAAATGTGTTCCTTTTTTCAAGATTGTTTTTGGCCATTCAGCATCTCCTGAAATTTTAAATGAATTTTAGGATGGACCTTTTATTTCTGAAAATAAGTTGGGATTTTGATAAAGATTACATTGAATAAATATATCATTTTAGCTAGTGTAGTCATCTTAATATTAAATCTTCTAATCCATGAAGATGGGATGGCTTTCCATTTTTAAATGTCCTTGTTAATTTCTCTTAGAATTGTTTTATAGTTTTCAATGTAGAAATATCTCACCTCTTTGGTTAATTTATTCCTAAGTATTTTATTCTTTCCATTGCTAATATAAACAGAGGGTGTTTTTTTCAATTTCTTTTTCAGATTTTTTTATTGTTAGTGTATACACATGCAAATAATTTAGGTGTAATGATTTTGTATCCTGAGACTCTACTGAATTTGATTATTAGTTCTAACAGTCTTTTGGAAAATCCTTAGGATTTTTTACATATAAGATTATGCCATTTGTGAACAGAGATAATTTCATTTTTTTTCCAATTTGAATGTTTTTTATTTCTTTTACTTGTCTAAGTATTCTGTCTAGAATTTCTAATACTATGTCGAATAGACATGGTAAAATGGGTATCCTTGTCTTATTCCTGATCACAAAGGAAAACTGTCCGGTCTTTCAACATTGAGTATAATGTTAACTGTGGGCTTTTCATATATGTTCTTTACTATATTGATGATTGATGTACAATTTCAAAAGTGAATGGAATGCCCAATATAGTGTTTTTACCTTTTAATAAATGTATATCAAATCAGCTCACTGACAAATAGATTGGCAAGCATATATGGTTCCTTAGTGGTGAAAACTAAATACTTAATATTTAATTATATTTATGTCATCAGTAAAACTATTTTAAAACTAGTGGTTCAGTGGTGGTTGGTGTTGGGAGAGAGGGTTCAATGTAATAGGTTATTTATAAGAAAATGTTGGAAATTGCTAGCATTTGATATGCTGTAATATATAATGAGAGTCAATAATTTCCTTCTTTTGTATAGGGTCAGGTTACAATAATTTTGTCTCCTCAACATGAAAAAGTTTAAGTTAAGAGGGTACATTATGAAATTCTATAAAGTCATGAAACAAGGGTAAAAGCAAAAAGAACCCAGATCATATTTTTGGCCAAGATTCTTAAATATTTGATAGGAGACATTTCTTTAAGCATGAAAAAGTAATTTTTGAGCAAATTAAAAGTAATTTATAATAAAAGATTTGTTCATGTCAAATATACTCAAGTTCTGGAAGAGTTTGGATGAAACTATGATGGCAAATCTATAACCAGCGATTAGAGAAATTTAGAGATAATAATAGAAAAAATTTTGAGAGAGTTTACTATAAAACATGAACTTTTTAAGTGCTTTATGTAGAATAATTTTTTTGACAATACCAACTACTCTATGAGATAGATGTTATTATTTTTCCTAATTTTACAGATGAGGAAACTGAGGTACAGAGAGGTGAATAACCATGTCCAAGGTCAAATAGTGACAAAGTACTAGAGATACAATGCCAATCTGGCATTGGCTAGGCAATCTGGCCCTAAGGAGCCTTCATTCTTAGAATCAAATGAATAATGGTCTCTCAAATATAGTGTCTTAATTCCAGGAATTTAAAAGTGTTTGTTGTGTTGTTTAAAAAAAAACATATATCTTTATGGAGGAAGGGGGACAAAGGGGATGTTGAGGGGAACACGGAGGTGGGGGCAATGTATTCAGTGGGACAGTTGAATCTATGTAAACACAATAAATTAAAATCAATAAAAAATAAATAAATAAAACATATCTTTGGTTGCCAGCTTGAGCATGGCTCATCTGGCTTGAATTGCAGGCTCACCAGCTTGAGTGAGGGGTCACTAGATTCAGCGTGGGATCATAGACATGACCCCATAGTCACTGACTTGAGATCAAAGGTCAAGGTCGCTGGCTTGAGCCCAAGGTCACTGGGTTGAGCAAGGGGTCACTCACTCTGCTGTAGTCTCCCCAGTCAAGGCACATATGATAAAGCAATCAATGAACAACTAAGGTACCACAACAAAAAATTGATGCTTCTAATCTTTCTCTCCCTTTCTGACTATCTGTCCCTCTCTCTGACTCTCTCTCTCTGTCTCTGTCAAAAAAAAAATTTTTTTAAGCATATATCTTTGGAGATGTAATTAAATTACAGATGTTTAGATAAGGAAAATACCCTGGATTATCTGGGTGAGCCTTAAATGCCACCACCAGGGTCCTTATAAAAGAGAGAGGGTTTACATGCACACAAGAATAGGGACACATGGAGGAGACAGTCATGTGAAGCTGGAGACAGAGATTAGAACAATGCAGCCAAGGAAGGCAGAAGATGCAAGGAACCAACTCTCTCCTCATGTCCCCAGAGGGAGCTTGCTCCTGCTGGATTTTTTACTTCTGGACTCCAAAACTATGAGAGGATAAGTGTCTGTTGTTTTAAGTCACCCCATCTGTGTGCTACAGTAGCCATGAAAAACTATTTTCACTCTAATCAGGAAAGTGAGGTGTCTCGTGGGAGGATTTCACCCTCAGCTGTATCAGGTGAAACACAGAAGCTTCTGCAACTGCTCACAGACAGATTTTGGCGAAGAGAAAATGCAGAGTGGGTTGGACCACTGGTTAAACAATTAGTTCAGTAGCACCAGACTCTTTTCAGAGTGCTTTCTCATTGATCATCTCATTCAACCATCTGACCACCTAATTTCCTCTGCACAGGAGAGGAAGAATAGGACCCACTTATTCAGTTGATGCATATCAGGGCTGAGACATGAACTCCAGCCTTCTACTTAGAGCACTTCCAACTGGACCACAGTCGAACTCCAAAAGAAGAGAAAAGAAATAACAAGGAGGAGAGGGAGGAAACTATAATATTTGTGAATAGCACTTTATTGTTTACAATACTCATGCATCTCTATTATTATTTCTCACCACAATAAAACATTACTTCTATTATGCCTGTTCTACAGATAAGGCAAAAAAAAGACTAAGAGAAGTCTGGAGACTTTTTCCAAGACACACAAGGAGCAAAAATGGTTTGATCTTCAACACAAGGCCAATTCTTCCACTGTAGTACTCTAGTACTTTGCATACATAGGGGCCCAAGCCAAAATGCACACATTGGGGTTTTTTTCCATTTAAAAATAAAAATAGTCTTAATGTAAAGTTAAAAACAGAACAGTGATTTGCATAAGACCCTGAGCTCTCAATTACACCAATTACTTTATAATTACAGACAATGCCATCTTGGTTTTTCAAAACTCATGTCTATTCTTAAAGACTCTGTCAGAAAGGAGGCTTCTTCTCAGCAAGAAGTTTCAATTAGTATGCATGTCGTATGCAGAGAGAGAGCAAACCTGCTGGAGCTCAGAGGAGGAGGAATGAGACAGGAGCTTTGAAGTGCTCCAGCTTAACAAATGGGCATGTTGGGAAACGAAGACCGGTGGAAAACTCCCAGCCCTCCACTCTGGAGGAGTGTTATGTCAAGGTAAATGCAGCCTGAACCCTCCTGACCCCACCTGTCTTCCTCCTACCTGTCTGTTGCCCCAGCAGTCACCTCTATACATACGAGGAGCAAGGAGTGTAGAGAAGAGCTTAGCCTGCTGAACTGGATTTCTTGTAGCTGCAGGGGAGAAATAAATGGAATGGGTCTACCTATATCCCTCCTGCTGAAATCATTGCCTTATCTTTTTCTTGATTAGTTCCCATGGCCAGTGACGTATCACCATCTTCTCTATCCCAAGGGATGTTGGCTCAGAAAACTTCCTGGGAACAGGGGTGTGGAAGAGTGGGCAAGCATTTGCAAGCAGTGATCTTGGCATTTTTGTATCTTCGAATTCCCTTTTGTGGGTCTGGCTACTTTCCATGCCCCAACTGCTCCGCCACCAGATGAATAGTTAGAGTCTTCAGACACTGCTGCTTATAAAAGAGTTAGCTGCCAAGTATTCTGATTTACCTACCCTGGGACAGACGGGAGATCTCAGTGAGTTGGAACCTCCAGAAAACTTAGAGATCCCTGAGGCTACTGGTCCAAACGGCAGTGTCAATACATAGTCACTGTTGTGCAGGGCATGTGTTTCTGACTCTCTCCCCCTATATCAGGAGATGACTAGCCTCATGACAAAGGTAATTTGCTCTGCTTTGACAGAGGGACCTCACCTGTTCTCTGACAGCTGAAGGCAACCAAGTAATGTGGTCCATCTAAGACCGCTGCAAAGTCAGTGCTCAATACTAGATCTCAATCCTAGTACCTTGGAAAAGCCTGTCTCCCTGTCTGCCCATCTTCCTCTCTCTCTCTCTCTCTCTCTCTCTCTCTCTCTCTCTCTCTCTCTCAAGAACTGCCACCTTTCTATAATTCCTCGATCTCTAGGCTTAAACTAACTCTTCCGAAGATATCTGGCCCAGACTTGAACATTCACATATCTTCTCATGTCAATGTCTCTCCATCACGCTGCATTTCTTTTTTTTTTCTTTTTTTTTTAATTTTTTTTTTTTTTTTTCATTTTTCTGAAGCTGGAAACAGGGAGAGACAGTCAGACAGACTCCCGCATGCGCCCGACCGGGATCCACCCGGCACGCCCACCAGGGGCGGTGCTCTGCCCACCAGGGGGCGATGTTCTGCCCATCCTGGGCGTCGCCATATTGCGACCAGAGCCACTCTAGCTCCTGAGGCAGAGGCCACAGAGCCATGCCCAGCGCCCGGGCCATCTCTGCTCCAATGGAGCCTTGGCTGCAGGAGGGGAAGAGAGAGACAGAGAGGAAAGCGCGGCGGAGGGGTGGAGAAGCAAATGGGCGCTTCTCCTGTGTGCCCTGGCCGGGAATCGAACCCGGGTCCTCCGCACGCTAGGCCGACGCTCTACCGCTGAGCCAACCGGCCAGGGCCACGCTGCATTTCTTTAGCAAAAACACCTCCACTTACAGTTTGCTAAGCACCTCCATTCATGTTATCTCAGTCTCGAGGGCATATCATTACAGAGATAGCATTTCCCACTCTATTTCCCAGTGATCTGCACTCTCCACATCTACTGCTTTAAAAAAAAAGCAAAGAAAAAGAGACAAAAGAAAGGTGGCAAGTATGGGTCCGGGGAGAGTGGAGTTCTCAGTAGGCTGATGCCTTAAGTGGCTCCTCTTACAACAGAAAGAGCCCGCACTCTCCGGCCAGATCGTGTGCAGTCAGCGACGCTGTGCTCCTCCCATCCACTAACTTCCAGTCAGACATCTCATGAATGAAAAGCCTTTCCCTGCTTGACTCACCAGGGTTGTATGTTATTTTATTTTATTTTTGCTTTCTTAGCATGTTCTGCCTCTCTTAAAATAGTGATTCTTCTCTTGCCTCTTATCCTAGCCAAGTGCCCGTGTCTCACCTTTCCCACTTACTTCCTGAGTCCCTCTCTCCAGGGGCCAGGTCGTGATTCACTAACGCTGGTATTCTCACTCCATTTAGCAGATGTGAAAAGTGAAATTCAGAAAGGATAACCCATTCTTCCAAGACCACACAACTGATCAGGGGCAGTACAAACAACGGCATCAAAGCCGAAGTCCTGGTGTGTAGCTCGGTTTCTGAAACCTCTCCGCTTGGGTTTCACAAGCTGCGTGAACTTGATGAGTTTCTTAACCACTCTGCGCTTCAGTTTCTTCCTCAATAAAATAAACAGTAGTATCTACTTTATGAAGTTGTGAGGATTAAATGAGTCAATGCATGTAAAAAGGGTTAGAAAAATATCAGATACAGAGAATACAGTCACTAAATCTTAGGTATTTTTTTTCACACTTTATATGTGCAATTTATCGGTTCTCTAAAAAAAGAAAGAGAAGAAGAGAACAATAAACAGCCTCCCTTGCCTCCAATATTTTTTAATGCACGGTTGGAATACACAGATGTCAGAAAGAAAACACCACCTTTGCTGCTCTCACACACACTAAGTCACCCCATGTCTCCTCTACCGTGTCTCTAAATAGTCTCCTTTCCATTCCCACCCATCTGGTTTAAGCCCTCTTTCCCCATTGTCAGGTCATAACCTCGCCCTGCCCTCATCCAACATGCTGGTGGCTGCCAGAAAAACCTGCACAAAGGACACCTCCAACCGCAGGACTCCTATTATCCTGAGCCAGCACTGGAAAATCTATACATCTACACAAATCTTAGGTATTTTTATCCACTCCTTTTCTTGTTCATATTCAGTCACCACGAGCAGCCTCGATCCCCCTCCCCCACACCCACAGCCTCTGTGTTGTCTTATCTGATCTTACACCCTCCCTCCCCTCTTCGAACCCTCTACCGCGCTTGCCCTCCAGAACTCAAGCCCAATCATTAATAAGACTATCGTGTCCTCACCTCCTTCTATTAACACGCCTCCACCTGTGTCTCTAAATAAAACCAGGCTTTTCCCAGGAGACATGGCTCTTCAGTCTTCTCAAAGGGCTCCTCTGGCCTGGAGCTTACTGGGCTGCGTCCACCCTGCTCCTCAGGGCTGTCTCCCCCCCTTCCCCATGCACCCTATACTTGGCTTAGAATCTCAGGTCACTTGTCTAAACCACCCATCCCCATCCTTGTTCCATTTATCTAGTCCCCCTTTTATCTTGAAGAATTTAGCTCCTGAGAATCCCTCTCTACAGCACTATGCTCTTCCTCACGTTCTTGATCTAATATACAAATAATCATGCTGCCAATACCCTGACCTTCACTCTTCCATGGAGCTTTCTCTCTTTTCTGACATTCCCATTCCCCTAATGTTCAGCCCCTCAACTGTGTCATTGCCGATTACTCCAGTCTCCTCATAAGCATAATTTCAAACATTCCATATTCTGATCACCACCTCCTTCATTTCAAGTGCAGTTACTCTGGTAGCTGGGCTCCAGCACTCATTCTACACATCCCCCAGGATTTTTGGTACATTGATTCTACATCCCATCCCTGCCCTCACGTCCTTCCCCTCGACCTCAGCTTAGAGTCCGTGTCAACCATGAGGCTGTGCCCCTCACCTTCATCTTCAGTATTCTTGCCCTTACTCTCTCTACTCCCACTCATTTCCTTGCACTCAGCTAAAGCACAATTATGTTTTGTCCAGCCAGATGGGACTGCACTTGCACAACTAAACAAGTGTAGGAAACACACACAATCATGCTGGCTTACTTTAAATTCATGATCCATAAACTCAAGGGGGCTTGTGATGCTGTCCAGCATTCATAACTATGTCAGATGACTATGAATGCAATCTCATCGCTAATATCGGATAGCTCTTCACCAGTCTCCATCCTCAGCCAATGACTTTGTTTTTATTTGATTGAGAAGAACTGGAATACTATGGGAAGAATATCCACAAGCTCCTACCACACAGCTACCCACCTTGCAGCATTTATACATACAACGTGCTCTTCCATCACTGTGACTGTGCTCCTCTCTAAGGCCAGCCTTCCACTTGTCCATTTGATCCTGCTTCTCCTCATCTACTCAAGGACAATGCTCTAGCAATTTTCCCTTCTTTCTCTTGCAGCATCAATTTTTCTCACTCAACTGGATCTTTTTCATCAATATATATACTGTTATTTTTCCTTTAAAACAAAAAGTCTCTCAACCATGCTTTCTCCTCTAGTTGTCCCCCATTTCCCTTTCCCTCGAGTATCTCCTCCCCTTCTGTCTTCACTGCCCTTACTAGGACCACCAATGTCATCCCTGTTGCTAACGCCAATGTCAGTGTTAGTCCTCATTTTCTTAACTGTCATTGGTGTTTTACACCGTCGATCTCCTTTTCCTCTTTAAACACTTCTTGAGCTTGGCTCTCCGAATCACACCCTTTCCCGGTTTTCATCCACATGTTGACGTCCCTTCTCAGGTATCCTCTGGTCCCATGTCATTCACTTCTAAGTTCTAGGTGACCCAGGGCTCAGATTTTAGACCTCTCCCCTATCCACTCCCACTGCCTACCTTTGGCAACCTAGTGTCTGGCTTTCAATACCATCTATGTGCTAATGTCTCCCACATTTGTATCTCTAACTGAGGCCTGTCTCCAAACTTAATTTATACATCATGCTGCCTGGCAAACATTCCCATAAGGATGCCTAATGGACATCTGAAACCTAAAATATTATTATTGTGCTCTTGATAGACCCCAACCTCTTCACCCCCCTTTCTTCTCAATATCAACAGATGCAACTTTGTTCTTTTGATTGTGAGGTCGAAAACATTGCAGCCACCTTTGACATTTCCCGTTTTCTCAGCCAGCATCTAATACAATAGCAAAAGCAGTCAGCATTCCTTCAACATATATGAAGAATTTGACCTCTTCTCTACTCCACGGCCATCACTCTGGCGCAAGCCCTCGTGATCCGTCCACACTGGGATAATGGCAAAACCTCTGGTGCTGCCTTTTGCTCTGCCCTTGTCACTCTCCTCAGCATGGCAACCACAGCGGTGTTAAATAGGCCAAATCATTTCATTTTCTGCTGAAACCTTCCACTGAGTTCTCAATTCAGTCTAAGCGACATCATGAGGCCTTGCTGTGACCTTCCTCACACCTCAGTGGCTTCCCTATTCTCAGCCCCATTCACCAAGCTCCAGTCACACTAGTGGCCTCCCTGCTCCTGGGTCATCACAGGCATTCTCCTGCCTTCAGACCCACACACTCACTGTGCTTCCCTTGTCTTATAGGCTAGCCTCCAAAATCTACTCGGCTCCTTTAGACCTGTGCTGAAATTTCACAAGGAAGGACTTCTCTAGACATCCGATCTAAAACTTTAACCCTCTTGACATTTCCCTTCTCTGCTTTCTCTTCTACTAGAAACTGCTCCCTTTCTGGCATACTATATATGTTATTTATTCATCTGTCTTGTCATCTAGACTCTACATAAGGAAGGGGAGTTCTGTTTGTTTTGTTTTCTGCTATATCCCCAATGCTCACACAATGCATGACACACAATAGGTGCACAGTAAATAGTGGCTGATACCAGTGTTATCTGTTTCTTTACTACATCTAAAAATCTTGATCTATACCAACCCCACCTACACACACATACACACACACACACAAACACACTTCTTGGATTTATTGCTCAGTATTCTTCAATCAAAGCTAGAAACTTGGGATTCGTCCTTGATTCTTCCATTCTCCATGTTTCCCCGACCTGATCTACCACAGGCCTGGCTACGCAACCTTTAACCCATGCTCCAACTCCAGCTCCCAAATCTATTCTTCCGTCCTCACACCCCGTGGCCTCTGGCAACTGCGGCTCTGGTGAAAATTTCTCTCTGCACTATGTTTTTATTGATATATATTTTATTTTTTAAATGTTATTCAGTTGTTTTTTTTAGAGAGAGAAGAGAGACAGAGAGAGAGAGAGAGAAGGGGGAGGAGCAGAAAGCATCAACTCCCATATGTGCCTTGACCAGGCAAGCCCAGGGTTTTGAACCAGTGACTTCAGTGTTCTCAGGTCAATGCTTTATCCACTGTGCCACCACAGGTCAGGCCTCTCTCTGCACTATGTTGAACCACCTCTTGCTCTCTCTTCCACTCACTCAGCTCTTGTCACTTTGGCCTCGTCCATTGACACCCATGTTACTCAAGCAGCTGTCACATGAGCCAGCATGACTTTTTGCTAAACGCCTCTTCCTTCAGGTCTCAGTGTCATCTCCTCAGGGCACCTTCCCTAAACACCTTAGTAGTTTCCACACACCCACTCACCCTCCCTTCACCATTTACAGCACCAAGATTATTTCCCTCCAAGCACATCTCAAACAGCAATCACCTCATTTACTTATATGCATATTTCTCTTCCACATACCCATTGAAACTCTGATGTCCTTAAATTCAAGAGCAGAGTAAGGCATAAGTAAATAGTCAGCCCCTAAATGCAGAAAGGAATGGATAAAAGCTATGCTAGAATCACTGCGGTGTCTGAAGCCATCCACTGTCCCTCCCTGTCCGTAGGAACAGATGTGGTCCAGAAGCAGCAATGAGGACCGAGCAAGAGCTCCTACAAGCTGGGTAAGCTTGCTTCCTGATTTCATAGCCCATCTTTGGTCTTTCTTGGTAGTAATTTCTCTATCACAGTGTTGTGGGAATGAAGGGAGTCCTCTTCATGAAGCAGCACTATCCCAGACTATGTTATTTGAAAAGGTTAAAGAAGCAACAAATAACTCACCCCAAAATAACTCTTACTTGGCTACCAGCTGCTCTGAACAGCTGGATGCTTTTTCTGGGTCGGAGAGCTTCTGTCTCTAATAAGATGAGGAACAATGAAACACACTCAGATATGCTAAATGGGGTCACAGTCCGTTTTTGTTGAATTTACTGATGTGACATTGGTTAATAAAATTATATAGGTTTTCAGATGTATAATTTTATAATACATCATCTGTATATTGTATGTCCATTAGCACAAGTCAAGTCTCCCTCCATCACCATTTATCACCCCCTTACCCTCTTCTACCTCCCCCAACTCTCGTTCCATGTTGTGTTATTGTTTTTTGTTTTGGGGGGGTTGCTTAATCCCTTTAGCTTTTTTACACAGCCTCCACCCCTTCCCCTCTGATCTCTATATCAAAGTGTCTGTTTCTATATTGCTTATTCGTTTCTTTTGTTCATTAGATTCCACAAATAAGTGAGATTATATGGTATTTGTCTATTTTTGACTGGCTAATTTCACTTAGCGTAGTAATCTTCAGTTGCACCTATGCTGTCAGGAAAGGTAAGATTTCCTTCTCTTAGCCAAGTGGCATCCCATTGTATAAATGTAGAACCACCTTTTTCTCCACTCTCATTATCATTATGTAATGTCCCTTCTGTCTTACTGTAGCCTTTGTTTTAAAGTCTATTTTGTCTAATAAAAGTATTGCTGTGCCAGCTTTTTTATTTTTCATTTCTATTGGCATGAAATATCTATTTCCACCCCATTGACCTTTAGCCTGTGTGTGCCATTTGTTCAGAAGTGGGTCTCTTGTAGACAGTACATATATGGGTCTTGCTTCCTTATCCTTTCAGCGACCTTATGTCTTTTGATTGGAACATTTAGGACTGAATCTCTCTGTTGAGAAATGAGCTGACAGTCTTGTGGAAGCTCCCTTGTAGGTAAACAACTGTCTTTCTCTTACTGCTTTGTTTGAACTTTGGCACTTTAATTATGATGTGTCTCTGCATGGGCCTCTTTGTGTCCATCTTGTTTGGGACTCTCTGTGCTTTCTGGACTTGTGTGTCATTTTCCTCCACCAGCTTAAGAGAGTTTTCATTCATTATTTGTTCAAATATAGTCTCGATCCCTTGCTTGTTCTCTTCTTCTTCTGGTGCCCCTAATGATGCTGATGGTGTGATGGTGGTATGCTTCATGTTGTCCCAAAGGTCCCTTAAACTTTCCTCTTTTTTTTAAATTATCTTTTCTTTTTGCTGCTCTGCTTGGGTGTGCTCTACCTTGTCTTCCACATCACTGATGTGGTCCTATGCCTTATCCAACTGACTGTTATCACTTCCACTGTACTTTTGACATCAGATATTGTATTTTTCACTTCTGACTGGCTCTTTTCTATGGCTTCTATGTCTTTTTTTATGCTGTTGTTCTCATTAGTTCTTTGTAGCTCTCAGTTCCATGAGAATTATTATAACCATTCTTTTGAACTCCGCATCTGGTAAATTGCTTGCCTCCATTTCATTTAGCTCTTTTTCTTCAGATTTCTATTGTTCTTTCTTTGGGGGCATGTTTCTTTCTCTCCCCACTTGACTGCCTCTTTGTGTTTGTTTCTATGTATTAGGTGAATCTGCTATGACTCCCAGTCTTGGCAGAGTGGTCTTATGTACAAGGTGTCCTGCAGGGCCCAGTGGTGCAGTCTCCTTGACCACCTGAGTTGGTGGCTCCAGAAATGTCCCTGCATGGGTCATGGGGGCCCTCCTATTGAAACTGAGTCTTGATTGCTGTTGGCCCATTTGTGCATGGTATTGACCCTTAGGCTGACTGTGAGGATTCACCCTCACTACAGTGTACAAGCTGCTATACAGGTGCTGACCACATGGAGTGGAATTTGCCTCAGCAGGGTCTGGTCCCTGCAGAGATCTTCCTTGGATGTGCTGCTTATGGAGCTAATTGGAACCTGCTCTGACACTGTCTGAAGTTGGCCACTGTATATGTTGGTTCTGGTCCTCTTGAGAGGGACTCTAATTCAGGCCAATATCAGGCATTCTCTGTAACTGGCCCTGGGCAACTTATTTGGAGGCACAAAGCAATCCACAGATTTTGGGAAAGATCACCAAGGTTGGCTTTTACCAGCACCGGGACGAGGGGCAGGTCAGCAAAAATTTCAGGGCACAACGAGATCCTCCTCCACCTAGTTCTACCTGGCAGCTGCCAGTTAGGCTCGGTCACTGATAGACTCCCTGGTGGTACTCGAGTTGCATGATGTAGGTTCTCAGTGAGTCACCACATAGGGGTGAGTGGTACTTCCAGGCTGATACAAGTTCAAACATGGAGCCAGTGCTGGGTCTGAGGCCACTCAGCAAATATCCCAGGATATACCAAGTTTAGCTGCCACACACACTGGGTGCTCACACACCTTTGTAATAGGGGGAGATCTCAGGAAGTTATCAGGGTGAGGCCAGCAGAGTTTATTAGGCCCAAACAGACCAACACTTGACTGAAGGGAGGGATTTGTGGAGGTCAGGCATGCAAAGGAAAAAAGTCCCCTGTCCTATAGCCACACAACTCAGTTGGTCTCAGATTCTTCCAGGAGCCCAATCTCAGCATGGTGCAGCCACTAGGAGTCAGGAGAGGAGGAAGTGACTGTCAGGCTTGGTGGAATGTGGGGAAACTGGCCCCTGCCCCAGAACCACCACAACTCAGTCAGTCCTAGACTCTGCTCAGATGTTGGCAGGGCAGAGCCAGCATGAGTCAGGAGGGTCGTACCACTGGCAGCCTGAAGAGGGAGCTAGTGGATCTTCCATGAAGGGAGGCACCAGTCAGTTTCATGGGAAAGTGGGAGAATGGCCTCACTCTAAAGCCATACAACTCAGTCACTGACACCCCTGAGTCTGCCCAGACCTCTACACCCTGACTCAGGCAGCTGACTCCTCAAAAGATCACAAGCTCCTCAAGGGGGGGCCTCAAGAAGTCCAGGGGGTGAAGCTATAGCATTCCCCCAGACTGATGCTATGAGAAGGACAGTGTTCCACCCAAGAAATATAATGTATGTGGTATGGGAGGATAACTCAACACCAGGGTCCCAGTGACTGTCCCTTTAGCCCCAGAGCCACAAGCTCCAGTCTCACATCACATAACTCTAGTTTGCTCTGCCTTCCTCTGCCAGAACCCAGGGTGAATGGCTGCAAATGAGATTTTGTGCATTGGTCCTTTAAGAGAGAACCTGTGTCTCTAGTAAACTCTATCTCTTCTAAGCAGACAGAATCCCCACTGATTTTCACAGCCAGATGTTATGTGGGCACCTCTTCCCAGCTCTGGTGCTTGGAGCCATGGAGCCCAGCTTGGGTGTTGAAACCCTACACTCCTTAAAGTGGACCTCTGCTGCTGAGATGTCCCTCCAGAACCCCAGATGCTCCCTGTAAGAGTCGGGGCAGCCCTTTATACACATCTGCCCTTCCTACCAGTCTCGGGGTGGCTTCTTCCGTAAATCCTTGGTTATAAGATTTCTCTTCAGTTAGTTATTCAAGATGATTCTTCTATAATTTAGTTGTAATTCCAGTTTGGTCCTGGGAGGAAGTGAGTGTAATTTCTACCTTCTATTCTGTCACCATCTTGGATCCCTCGGGTCATTGTCTTTAATTCCCTTAGGAAGATAAATGTCACTGGATTTCTTCATGCAGATCTCTAACAAAACATTTTAAATTCTGTGCTCAGCATTGAGTTAGGTACAAAGAATCATAAAGTGACCCTATCATGAAATTTACAAATTAGATGTGTTGAGAAAAAAAAATGACACACATTAAACAATCAGCAAACAATATAATGGAACATCATTAAGCACTAAATAGTGTCATTCAGGTTCAGAGAGGATTGAGGGCTAAAGTAATTGGAAAAGGCTTCTTGGAAGAGTTTCAAACCACATTTCGAATGGTATGGAAAGTTGAAGAAGAAGCAGGTGGTCCAGAGGGAGTGAAACATTTGCAAAGGCTCAGAGTAGGAAGGAACCTGGAGGGATGCAGCTGGTCTGATCAGATTTCGGCAGGGAGGGTTCAGAACCTGGACACATGGCCGTGAGTCTCAAATTCACGACTTAACAATATTAGCAGAAAAGTTGTTTAACTTCTCTGAGCCTTTGCCTCATCTGCTAAGTGAAAATATCACTTGCAATGCCTCTTTACCGACCTCGGGGAAGCCTGGTGGGATCTGAGGAAGGGCTGGGTGCATAGGAAGCCCAGCCAGGGATGCGAGGCAGCTGGCTGGGACGGGCCAGCCTGCAGAAGGCTTGAAAGCCAGGCTGAACATTAGAACAGCCTGCCTTCGAAACGAGCGAGGGCTTCTCAACATGGATATAACAGAGTGCACCCTTTGGGGAAAACAATTCTTTTCTCATACTGAATACAAAATGGCTGGAAAGCCAAGGCCACATGCTCGCAAGCAACCGCAGCTCCTTGATCGACAAGTGAAAGATGTTACAAAGGGCATTACCCAAGGATTTTAAAAGTGCTCTTTTAGAAAAGCCATGATGCCCTAAAGTTATACTTTTTCTGCTCCGTGGCTTTCTTATAGTGTTGTCTCTGGAAACAAGAGTTTGGCAACTTTCTGTGGCAAGGCTTTGCTCCTTCCTAAATAATGGTACCTATATTTAGAAGATGAGAAAGCTACCAGTTTGTTTGGTATTTGCTAGGCTCCAAGTAGGAAAACCTGACCTCCCAGGAATGAGGCAAGCAGGTAGGTAGCTAGCCAGAACCAGCAGAACAACAGAAATTTGCTGAACACCCCCAACTCTCCCTGCTTTTCTGAATGTGCTTCCTGAATCCCAGAAAAGACCTGCTCTAACACAGAATATAATGAGTGTGGGGTCCCGGCAGCACATTCCTTACCCCCAGCCCTGCCATGCGAGACATCATATGCCTCCTTCTTAGTGAAACTGCTGAACAACTGCATCTGAGCTCAGGGCCTGGTGCTATCCATTACCAGCTAATTGTCTCTAACCAGTTGTGCACATTCGCATCTTAAGTTGCCCACTTTATAAATGGAGAGATTGATCTACTTCAGAATATCTCAAATTTAGCTAATTACCAGGCACCTCTGGGATGCATACCCAAATGCTGGTTCCCAGGTACTGTGGAAAATTCTCATTCAATCAGTCTTCTCGGGCACAGGCCTGGTGTTCTGTATTTTTAACATGGACCTGAGGTGAATCACAACACTGGGAAGCACTGAGTCTCTGAGACCTCCTCCAACACCAACATTCATGGATCCTCTGATCGGCTTGATGCAGCAGCCTATGCAAGATAAAGAAGGCAAGAGGCCTGTTTTTGTTGCAATGACCTTGACATTCCTGAGCTTTTTCCAACCCCTTTGCCAAACAGAATTAATTGGTTCCTGTCTGCCTTTGAGCATGTGACTCTGTTGTATCTAGCTGCCTGCGCATCTCTCTCCTCTCTCTACCGTAGTCTGTGAGCAACTCGAGGACAGAAGACAGAGGACATCTTATTCAGGTCTCTTCCTGCAGCACCCAGCACAGGGCCTGGCGTGAAGTAGGCAGGTAAGTCAACGTGGAGTCATGGTGCCCTACGTTCTGTAAGTTTCTGTTCTTGCTGCTCCTCTCGCCTCCTCCTATGGCTAAGAAGACACTTGAATAAGAATCAAAATTGGCCATCCACATGTCTGCAGTTTC
Organism: Saccopteryx bilineata; assembly: GCF_036850765.1. NCBI lineage: Eukaryota > Metazoa > Chordata > Mammalia > Chiroptera > Emballonuridae > Saccopteryx > Saccopteryx bilineata. The sequence goes on from NC_089491.1 coordinate 243,713,121, forward strand.
AACGTAGACATCTGTCCAGGTCTCAAGGCACCTTTGTATCCTCAAAGTGCAGCATGTCACAGAGGGATTCAGCTGCCCTCTCCCCTCCCCCATCAACCCTGCCCAGCTGGGACCACCAGCAATGAGGGCGAGTTGAAGGGGGGGGAGCCCAGTCTGTGGGGTTCCTGCTCAGCCCAGCTTTCGGGAGCATGTCCTGGGAAGGAAACTGGTCTCCCAGCAGACAGCCAGGCTGCAGCCCCTCGGCCGGGCCTCACTCTGCAGACCTGCTTGTGTTTTCTAGCTCAGCCTCACCCTCCTCCCCAGCCAGCACTCCTCCTGCGAAGGGAGTGTGTTTAAGATTCCCCGCACGAGGCATCAGAGGCGATTCCAAGCATCTTGCTGCAGAGCAAACTAATCCTACCAGGTTAATTCCTCTTTCAGTTTATTCCATCTTATTAGAGCCGGCAGGCACCCTGCAATGCTTCATTACCTGTGCCACTCCAAGTCAAGGCTCTCTTAATGAGCTGAGCAATGTGGGGAGCCCCCTGCTAAGCACCCCAGGTGGATGTATTTGTCCTAAAAAGGGGAAAGCCCTGAATTCACCAGACCTGTCCACAGGGCAAAGCTATAAAGAAGGAGAATGGAGTTGCTCTGGCCGATCGTGCCTCTGTGCCCCAGGGAGGTCAGAAGGGGATGAAGGGAATGGCCCTTTGTCTCCTCACCTGCCCCCCTCTTACCTGCCCCCATCTCTGCTCCTCCACTCACACTTGACAGCTTAAAGAAATGGTTCCTTCATGTCAAAGACCCCAGGGCTGACAAGAGTCCTGCTCTGGCCACTTAATCCAACTGCCACCTCAATCCTCACACCTCGTTTTCCAACAGAGACAGTATCATTTGCTCCAAAAGGTCTCATTTGGAGGACCTTTGAAATAACCCCAGAATAGAAGACAAGAAATGAAGCTTTGCATTGGCGAGTGGGGAAAGAGGGTGCATGCGTGTAAGTGTAGGCGGGTACCTTGATGTGGGCTGTGCGAACAGGTGAGATGAGGCTGCGTGGAGGCCGGGACGCGGAGGACGTGCTGGCACTGTGTGTCTCCCTCCTTCCCCACGGAGCCCTCTGTCTGCGTGAAAGAGATCTCTGCTAATTAATCAAGTCCTCTCCACCTCAGTGAGTGAGGGTTCCCGCCAGAAGAGAAAACACCACAGCAGCTAGTGGAGGGTGGCCGACTTGGCACAGCGGGCTGGAATGAGGCAGAGGCTTCCACGGAGGGCACGATTATTTCCCCAGCAGGTTATGCCTCTATTCCCAGAAACCTCCGCTGCCATGGACACGCTGGCTCCCTTCCTCCCTCTCTCGCTTTGTCTGATCTGCATTTTGTCTCCCCCGCCCCCGTCTGCGCCCAGGCCCCCTCCTCTCGCTGGGTGGTGTGGAACCTGTCACATTGCATGCGCTCCTTTCATGAGCGTGTATTGGTGCATATTTCCGCCTCTGACTACACGTCTCAACTTCTGTGGTCCAAAGGGAGAAGGAAAGAAAAAAAGAGACTAAAAGAAGAAGGCGTGTGTGTTGGGGGGAATGGTTGCCGCACATCAAAGGGCTTCTGCATGCACTGCATGAAGGGAGAACCCCAGAGAGTGAGTGGGCAGAAAAAGGAAAATCGCTCACAGAACACACTATGGTGTCCAGCATAAAAGGGTCTCAGAGAGAATGGCCTGCGTGAGTCTTCACTCATGGGGGGACAGCAAGTCACCTTGCAGAAGAAACCCAACTCAAAAATACACCTGAAAAAAAAAAAAACTAAACTAAATGGGCTGTAGGAATCAGGCTGCCAATCAAAACAGTATGGAGGTTCTAAGATTGTTTTACCATATCAGCTAGATCCTGCCCCTCTCCCGCCATCCCTGGCATCTGCACAGGTTCTCATCTTTCTCTCTTTGCCCTCTGACTACAGATGAAGATGCTTGAATACCTTACCAGAGGAGGACTAGTTTCCGGTCAAGCCATAACATTCTCAGTGCCTCAGTTTCTCTTTCCATAAAAGGGATACTCCGCCTGACCAGGCGGTGGTGCAGTGGATAGAGCGTCAGACTGGGATGTGGAGGACCCAGGTTCGAGACCCCAAGGTCACCAGCTTGAGTGCAGGCTCATCTGGTTTGAGCATAGCTCACCAGCTTGGACCCAAGGTCGCTGGTTAGAGCAAGGGGTTACTCGGTCTGCTGTAACCTGTCAGTTAAGGCACATATGAGAAAGCAATCAATGAACAACTAAGGTGCTGCAATGAAAAACTGATGATTGATGCTTCTCATCTCTCTCTGTTCCTGTCTGTCTGTCCCTATCTATCCCTCTCTCTGACTCTTTCTCTGTAAAAAAAAAAAAAAAAAAAAAAAAAGATACTCTGATAACATTCCTATTCACATCAAGGGAATTGAGAGAATAATCTTTAGATGTGAAAGTACTTTGAACTCATGGGATGTAGAGCACTATTTCAATAAGGGAGTGGAGGAGGTTTGCCACCTTTAGAAAGATCAAGAAGAGAGCTCTGGTCAAGATGGTGAAGCAGGTGAACACTGTGCTTGCCTCCTCCCATAACCATATCAAAACTACACTAAATTATAGAACAATCAGCCTGGAGAACTATCTGAAGATTGGCTAAAGAGAAGTCCTATAACCAAGGATATAAAGAAGAAGCTACCTCAAGACTGGTAGGAGAGGCAGACCCCACAGCCACATGTGGCGGTTGAGAATATGGAGAGATCTCTCAGCTGCACAGGTCACCACTGAGGAGCGAGGGGTCCCAGCCCCACACCGGGCTCCCCGGCCTTGAGAACCAGTGCCAGGAAGAGGAGCCACCTACCACATCTGGCTGTGAAAAGCCAAAGGGAATCCGTTCATGTAGATAAGACAGAAATTGCTGGCAACCCAGGCATCCACCTAAAGGGCCCATGCACTAACTCACTGCATCCTTGGGTACTGCAGTGGGCTAGTGGCACAAGAGGCACCAGAGACATACAGGGAGGACTTGAGTTGTGTTGCTTCAGCATGAGGACTGAAGGGACAGCAGCCATTGTCTCCGTGTTGAGCCCTCCAGGCGGGCACCATCTTTCCTGTGTTAACTCCTTTTATCACATGGCCAAATCTGAGTCTGCTTTAGACTGATGAACTTCATCTGCTCCACCCTAATGACTCCCTGAGGCCTCACCCCACACAACTCACACACTAGTGGCTACTTCAGTGGCAGGTGACTGGCCTAAGCCTGCACTGCAATCTTTTCTTAAAACTCTTCAAGGTCTGCAAGCCCCAGGTGGGCAGTAGCAGGCCTCGGTGTGCCCTGTAATTTTTGCTTAGTGGCCCCTGGCTTAGCTCTGGTGCCAAATCTGAATCCACATTAACCTGGTGAATACCACTCACCCACCCTGGTGAATCCCTGAAACCCTGCCTTGAACACCTGCAACAGCTGAGCCTTAAGGGCAGACAGCAGGCAGCAGCCAGCCTCAGGGTGCCTGGTGACTCTTGCTGTGCTGCCCCAGATCCGGTCTTGTGACAGTTGTTCTCTGTTCACAGTGCAGCCTCTCCCAAGTGGCCCAGGTACAGTGCAGGCAGCTACCAACTGCAGACAGCTTTGTAGTTCCTACCAGGTGACCCTGGGCTGGCCACAGAGAGCTGCTAATCTTGGCCTGCATCAGAGCCCCTCCCAAGAAACTCCAGAACCAATTTCTAACCACAGAAGCACACAACTTGATTAACTCCACAAGTGGCACATCAGAATGGTAGTCTAGGCAAGTGCCAGAGTCCACGAGGCAGTTCCCACTCCATGGGGTCAGTCCCACCCCAGCAGCTTATATGCTGATACTGGTCAATCCTCACAGCCAGTCAGCCTGAATGTCACTGACATGCAACAACAATGAAGGATCAACCTCAACAGGAGGGCACACCCAATCTAAGCAAGGAACACTCCCAGAACACCTGGCTTAGGTGATCAGGGTGACTGCACCCCTGAGCACCACAGAAAAGCTGCTCCATAAGGCCACCTAGCCAAAACTAGAAGAGGAATCAGATCCACCTAATATATAAAACAAACACAGATCGGCAGCCAAAGTATGAAGCCAAGGAAATATATCCAGTCATGGGATTCAGCTGGTTTGCACCAGGTCAACAGAACTGATACTTAATATTTTGTTGAGTTCAGCAAACTGGTTATTAAAATGGCACTTGTAATCAGTGTTCTCTCTCAGCACTGAATATATCCCAAGTGAAAGAATAGAAGAAAATTCCAAGAAAAGAACTAAATAAAATAAAGACAAGCAATATATCAGATACAGAGTTTAAAACACTGGTTATAAGCATGCTCAAGAATAACATTCCAATAAAAAAAATTATAGAGATAAAAAGGGACATATAGAAAGGGACATATAAAACAGAAAATAAGCAGTATGAAATGAATAATACAATAACTGAAGAGAAGAATATTCTAGAGGAAATAAACAGCAGATTAGATAAAGCAGAGGACCATATCAACTATTCAAAGTATAGGTAGCAAAAACAAACAATCAAAATAGTAAAAAAAATTTTTAAAAAACAAACAAAAAGAACTAACCCAAAAAAGGAGGATAGGTTAAGGACCTCTGGGATAACATCAAGCATAACAACATTTGCATCATGTGAGTAGCAAAAGAGGAAGAGAATAAAAAAAGAATGGAGAGCCTATTTGAAGAAATGACTGAAAACATCCATAATCTTACAAATTAAATAGACATACAAGTCCAGGAAGCATAGAGAGTCCCAAAAAAGATGAACTCAAAGAAGCCCACATCAAGATCCAACATAATTAAAATGGAAAAGGTTAAAAACAACAAAATATTCTTAAAAGCAGCAAGAGAAAGACAGTTTGTTACCTAAAAGTGAGTTCCTATGAGACTGTCAGCTAACTTTTCAACAGAAAAAAAATTTATGCCAGATTGGCATGAAATATTCAAAGAAATAAAAAACAAAGACCTGTATATAACCAAGACTATTTTACCCAAAAGGGCTATAATTTAAAATGGAAGGAGAAATAAGTATCTTCCTAGACAAGAAAAAGCTAAAGAAGTACAGTGGTACCTTGAGATACGAGCAGACCAACATACAAATTTTAAGATACGAGCTGTGACTCGGTCCATATTTTTATTTGAGATCCGAGCGAAATTCCATTATACAAGTCATGATTCTGGAAGCTGCTGCTAATTGGCATGTTGGCGCACAGGTCAAGTATCAGCAGCACAACAACAGCATCTCATTCTTTCTCACGTGTTACACGCAAAATCAAGTCAAATCTCGTGCGCTGTACTTGTTCTTGCATCATTTTTGCATTTTTTATTAACTTTTTTTGTGTGTTATCATGAGGCTGAAGAAAGTGAGTGTAAAGGACAGTGGTGAAAAGAAGAAGAGAATGATGTCGATAGAAGTAAAGCAAGAAATAATAGGAAAACATAAGCGTGGTATATGAGTGATTGAACTGGCAAGGCTGTACGACTGCAATACATCTACAATTTGTACCATCCTTAAACAAAAGGATGCCATCAAAAGTGTAAATCCAGTGAAAGGAACTACAATTCTGTCCCAATTTAGGACAAATATCTGTAAAGAAATGAAAGAGCTTCTGCAGGTGTGGGTGAAAGAAAAAGAGCTGGCAGGAGATACAGTGATGGAGACTGTAATATGTGAAAAGACACATATTATTTATGGTGACTTGAAGAAGAAAGAACCATCAACCTCAAAAGAGGCAGCAGAAGATACATTTAAGGCAAGTCACGGCTAGTTTGAAAATTTCAAGAAGAGATCTGGTATCCACTCGGTGGTGAGGCATGGTGAAGCTGCGAGTGCTGACATTAAGGCAGCTGAGGATATATCGCATGTTTTGCTGTGCTGATTGCAAAGGAAGGCTACATCCCCCAACAAGTGTTCAAATGTGAGGAAACAGGATTGTTTTAGAAAAAAATGCCCCAGAAGACTTTCATCACTGCCAGGACATAAACCCATGAAGGACTGTCTGGCCCTTAATTGTGTGAAAATGCTAGCAGTGACTGTAAAGTAAAGCCACTGCTAGTGTATCATTCTGAAAATCCTCGAGCCTTTAAAACTCACAAGATTCTTAAAGAAAAACTGCAGGTTATGTAGTGTGCCAATGCTAGGGCATGGGTTATGCGGCAGTTTTTTATTGAATGGGTAAATCTTGTCTTTGGTCCTGCAGTGAAAAAATATCTTCAAGAAAATAAATTCCCGATGAAAGCATTACTAATCCTTGATAATGCTCCAGCCTACCCACCTGGTCTTGAAGATGACATTCTTGATGAGTTCAAATTCATGAAAGTCCTCCACCTCCTGCCCAACATGACTTCAATCTTGCAACCTATGGGTCAGCAGGTCATTTCCAACTTTAGAAAGCTTTACACAAAGCACTTGTTCTGCCATTGCTTTGAGGTGACAGAGAATACAATTTTAACCCTTCAAAAGTTTTGGTAAGATCACTACAACATTATGATATATTTACGCATTATTGACTTGGCATGGCAAGAGGTTACAAGAAGAACTTTGAACTCGGCATGGAAGAAGTTATGGCCTGATGTTGTTGCAGACAGGGACTTCAAAGGATTCGAACCAGAGACTGAGACCAAGGTAGAAGCGTTGGAGGAGATTGTGTCCCTCAGAAAGTCAATGGGTCTGGAAATAGATGAGGGTGACGTAAATAAGCTTGTCGAGGAACATGAGGAGGAACTCTCAACTGATGAGTTGAAGGAGCTACAGATGATGCAACATATGGAGCTTCAGTAAGAGATTAGTAGTGAGGAGGAGGTAGAGTCAGAGGAAATGATTTCTACAAGTGAAATTAAAGACATGCTGGCAATGTGGGAGAAGCTTTCAGGTTTCATTGAAAAGAAACACCAAGAAAAAGTTTCAACTGGTCATACTTCAGCACTTTTTAATGACACTTGTTTGTCACATTTCCATAACATTTTAAAAGGCAGGCAAAAGCAAACCTCTTTGGATAGATTTTTATTCAAAAGTCCAGCAAGTGAAAGTGCCGAAAGTGCAGCCAAAAAGGCAAAAACAGGTAACGAGCCTGACCTGTGGTGGCGCAGTGGATAAAGTGTTGTCCTGGAAATGCTGAGGTCGCTGGTTCGAAACCCTGGGCTTGCCTGGTCAAGGCACATATGGGAGTTGATGCTTTCAGCTCCTCCCCCTTTCTCTCTCTCTGTCTCTCTCTCCCTCTCTGTCTCTCTCTCCTCTTTAAAAATGAATAAATAAAAGTATTCCTTTCTTTTAAAAAAAAAAAAAACAGGTGACGACTAAATGAAAAATACGTTACGTTAAGCTTAGGTTAAGTTTAAAGTTAAGAAAGTGCATTTTTTTACAATTAAGTTTTTGTGGTTTCATTTTAAGTAAAGAAAGTGCAGTTTTAGTTTTGTTTAAAGTAAAGAAAATGCTATTTTAGTTTATATTCAGTGTTAAGAAAGTACAGTTTTAGTTTACCTGTCTACAGTGCCTGCATCCCTTCCTCCCTCCCTCCCTCCTCCTCTGCCATTCACCCCCACACTTGTCTGTCTCCAAGGTAAGAATATAGTACTAAATAACACTTTTTTCTTTTATTTCATATATTTTTTTATGCATTGGTAAAGTATACATGTGTGTTTCTTAATTAAAAACATGTCTTTTTTTCATAATTTATGATGGTTTGGGGGTGTTTTACAGGGCTGGAATGGATTAAATCTATTTCAGTTATTTTAAACACAAGAAATTTGTTTGATATATGAGTTGACTGACTTACAAGCTCAGTTATAGAATGAATTAAACTCATATCTCAAGGTACCACTGTAGAAGAATAAACTCAAAAAGGATTAAAGACTTAAATGTAAAGCCCAGCCTGACCTGTGGTGGTGCAGTGGATAAAGCGTCGACCTGGAAATGCTGAGGTCACCGGTTCGAAATCCTGGGCTTGCCTGGTCAAGGCACATATGGGAGTTGATGCTTCCAGCTCCTCCCCCCCCCTTCTCTCTCTCTGTCTCTCCTCTTTCTCTCTCTCTCTCTCTCTCTCTCCCTCTCCCTCTCCCTCTCCTCTCTAAAATGAATAAATTTTTAAAAAAATGTAAAGCCCAAAACCATAAAACTCCTAGAAGAAAACAAAGGTAGTAAACTCTCTGACATTATTGTTAGTGATATATTTCTCTGATTATATTCTTGGACAAGGGAAACAAAAAAAAACCAAACAAATGAAACTACATAAAACTAAAAAGATTTTGTACAACAGAAGAAACTACCAAGAAAATAAAATGAATGAGAAAACACATTTACCAATGATACATCTGATAAAAGGTAAATACCCAAAATTTATAAAGAATTTGTACAACTTAACACCCAAAAAATAATCCAATTTAAAATGGACAGAGGACCTGAATATAGATTTCTCTAAATAAGACATATAGATGGCCAATAAGCATATGAAAAGATGTTCAGTATCACTAATCATCAGAGAAAATCAAATTAAAATCACAATGAGATATTGCCTCACATAAGTCAGCACGGCTATCATCAATAAATCAACTAACAAGTATTAGTAAGAATGTGGAGAAAAGGGAAGTCTTTGGAGTTGGTTAGATTGCAAATTGGTGCAGCCACTATGGAAATCAGTATGGAGATTTCTCAAAAAATTAAAAGTAGAGCTACCTTATGACCCAACAATTCCACTACTGAATATTTATCTGAAGAAATCCAAAACACTAGCTTGAAAAGATATCTGCACCCCTATGTTCACTGCAGCGTTATTTACAATAGCCAAGGTATGGAAGCAGCCCAGTGCCAATTAATAGACAAGTGGATAAAAAAAGCAATGGTACTTACCCATAAAAATGAATGAATGAAATCTTACCATCTGTGACAACAAGAATGGATCTAAAGGGTATTATATCAAGTGAAATAAATCAGTCCAGTCCGGAAAAGGCAAGTACCATATGATTTCACTTACATGTGGAATCTAAAGAACAAAATAAATGAACAAACAAAATTAGAACAGACATAGACCAGAGAACATACTGATGGTTACCAGAGAGGAGGGGGTTGGAGAACTGGGTGAAAGGTGAAGGGATAGGGATGCACAGATTTGGTAATTACAAAATAGACGTGGCGAATGTAAAGTGCAGTAGAGGGAATACAGTCAATAAGATTATAATAACCATGTAGGGTGCCGGGGGATACTAAACTTATTGGGTGCATCACTTCCGAAGTTATATAAATGTCTAATCACTGTGCTGTACATTTGAAACTCATATAAAATAATATTGAAGATCAACTGTAATTATAAAAATAGTACAACGTTTTAAAAAGAAAGACCAAGGATAAGAATTTGAAGAAAGTTATGGTGGTAAAAAGACCTCCAATAACTTGGAGTTGTAGGTTTTGAACCTGCACAGCTCCCATCAAAATCTCTGTCCAGTGGATCATCTGCTCACAATTCTGACCCTCAGCCCTCTCTACCCCCCACTCAAGCCCAGTTTTGTCCATGCAACTCACAGCAATCCCCTTCTCTTGGCTCCAGACTATACTACTTGATACTTAAATCATCAGATTCTCTTCACCCCTCTACCCTACCCCCTCTGGGCCACCACTTCAGTTTTTCATGTTGGAAGGTGTGATTAATGAAAAGGCCACATGTGCAGTGCATTACTAGATTAAATTCTGTAAAGAGCAGTACCTGCAAGACTGAAGAATTCTAATCAGCATCTGTGTCACCCACACCTGGGCCCCTGCCGGATTTCTGTTGGCATGAGAAATGGCCTGGGCAGAGGGCAAAGAGCAGTTCTTTGGGTAATCAAATCACAGAAGAACTGAGCTAGACAGGATTTCAGAGGTCATCTGGTTCATTTCCATGACTCAAATCCTCCTACAACATACCAGATAATGATCATCCAAACTTCAGGCTGATAGAGAAGGCCATGCTTCTCAGCAGTGTTCAACTGCGTGGATGTAATTTGTTAGAAAAATAACAAAGCAAGCCTGCCTCACTTTATCTGCTATGCCCATCAGCTCCATTTATTTATCTGTTTATTCATCCATTCAGCAACTATGTAGAGATAACTTACATGTGTCAGACGCTGGTCTACAATTCCAGAGATGCCATGGTGAACAAGATATACTAGCTCCTATCTTCACAGGATACTTAGCAGTGTAGACACAAACCAGAAAGCAGGTATTCATAGTCCAGTGCTACAATAGATGATGTGCAGGGACCTATGGGGACACATAAGAGCTTGAGTATTTTCATGTGTTATGAGGTTGCAGGTCAGTAAAGGCTTTCTGGGTCCTGGCCAGTGGCTCAGTGGATAGAGTGAACATCCTGGGTTTAATTCCCAGTCAGTGCATACAAGAAAAGTGACCATCTGCTTCTCCTCCCCATCCCTATCTCCTTTCTCTCCTCTTCCCCTACCATAGCCAGTGGCTCAATTGGTTCAAGCATGGCTCTGGGTGCTGAGGGTAGCCCTGTTGGAGTGTATCAGCTTCAGGCACTAAAAATAGCTCAGTTCTTGAGCATCAGCCTTAGAAAGGGTTGCTGGGTAGATCCCAGTAGGGACACATGCAAGAATCTGCCTCACTATCTCCCTTCCTCTCACAAAAATAAAAATAAAAAAAATTTAAAGGCTCTCTAGAGAAGCAACATCTAACCTGAAACCTAATCTAAAAATTAGTAAGTCAAAGGGAAAATAAGGGGTCAGAATGAGGTGGGGAGAGTCAGGACAGGAATCAAGACAGGAAACCTGGAAGCAAGCTGTAGGAGATTAGCAGAAGATGGACAAAGGTGCTGACAGTGGAGAAGAGAGAAGAGCATGACCCTGAGATGGCATGAGCTAACCAGCTCCCGAGTTTTGTTCCTGGCCTGGTCCTAAGCACCTTTCCTCTTCCACCTCTCTCCCAGCCTCCTGACACACGCGGGGCTGCCTCACTTGCCTTAGATCTGACCCAGGGCTTTGTGCCCACCTCCAGGAGACTCCTGTGGCTAAGCTTCAGTTCTGGCTTGACAGCTTCTTGGTGCCATTTGGTCTTCTCTGTCAGCTCAGTGTTTCCAATGGCTCCAAGTCCCCCAAAACACTCCCCCCTCCAGGGCCAGCCCACGGGAGTTCTGCAGCCCATCAGAAGTGTGCCAGATATGATCTCCCTTTGGTCCTGGTCTTTCTAGTGTGAGGCACAGAGAAAAGTCTGCCATGAAAGCTTCTGAGATGTTTCAAAGCCATTCTCATGAGTCCGCCCAAGCCTCCTTTTCAATCAAGCTAGGCGTTCCTGTTCCCTGGTGTCAAATCAGCCCTTCTCCATTACAATTACTAGTCTCTGGATGAGATTTCAAATTAAAGCTACAATTTTTAAAAGCAAAATGTTGTTTAGCCAAAAAGTGAAAAATTATTGAACCATAAAAGGAATGAGGTACAGATTCATGCCGTAATATGAATGAACCTTGGAAACATTATACTCAGCACAAGAAGCCAGATACAAAAGGCCATGTATTATATTATTCCATTTCTATGGAATATCCAGAGTTGGCAAATCCATAGAGATGGAAGGTAGACTGGTGGTTGCCAGGGGCTGGGGGAGATCAAGAAATGAGGAGTGACCCCTAATGGGTATGCATTGGAGTGTGGGGTAACAAAAATGGTCTGGAGCTAGATTGTGGTAATGGTTGCACAACACTGTAAATGTGCTTAATGCCATTGAGTTGAACACTTTCATATGATTAAATGGTAAATTTTATGTTATGTGTAGTTTACACAATTTTTAAAATCCCTACCATTGGTATAATACACTATATCTTATAGGGGTTTTCTTTTCTTCTTCTTCTTTTCCATGTGAGAGGAGGGGAGATAGAGAGACTCCCAAATGTGCCCCGACTAGGATCCATCCAGCAACTCCATCTGGAGCCATGTTTGCAACCGAACTATTTTTGCACCTGAGGCAGAAGCTCCACAGAGCCATCCTCAGCACCTAGGGCTGATGCACTCGAACCAATTGAGCCATAGCTACAGGAGAAAAAGAGAAAGAGCAAGAGAAGAGGCAGGGGTGGAGAAACAGATGGTTGCGTCTCCTGTGTGCCCTGACTTGGGAATCGAACCCAGGACATCCACACACCGTGCCAACACTCTACCACTGAGCCAACCGGCCAGGGCCAGGGACTTCCATGTAATGCACAGTGTACCATCTCAGGCCCCCTTCAGTCTGGTTATCATCCCCCTTTTACAGATGAGAGAGCTGAGGCTCTGCCTGGCCTGGCGTCATGAGCAGCACCTGAAGATAAGGCCCCTGTCTTCTCACTCAGAGTCCACATTCTCACCACCACATGTTCATACTAAGCCAGGACCCAGGCCTGCTGAGGAGCAAAGCTACTGATGCAATGCTCTAGATAACAGGTTAAAGTAGAGAGAACAGTGTGGCCTGCTGGTGAAGAATCTCATTTTACCCACTTTGCAATGGCAGTGTGCAAGTGCGAAGTTTGGAATGGAGTGGGAAGCAACTGTCTTACTTGAGAAATAGAATAACAATGAAAAAAACTATCATATTACCTCTCCCCATAATGATGCCCCAGGCCTGGAGCCGATGGAGGGGAGGGGAGGGAAGGGTTTAGAGCAGTGTGAACCCTCTCGGCTGTTTCTCTCTACAGTTGAGAACATCCCACTAGGGCGGACAGGCACAGAATAGCGGTTGTGGTTGAGGGATGGTGGGGAGGTGATTCCCGGGATTCTGGTAAGGACCCTTGGGAAGAGATTCAGAGGAGGAAATTGGAGGCATGAGAAAAAGCAAGAGAAAGCATAAAGCAGGATGGAGAAGGAGAGGAAGATATGCCAGTCCTGGGGAAAGTGGACTGAACAGCCTGAGACCCTGACACGATGGGCCAGCTGGGGAATGCGCCTGGTCACCGAGTGCCCCTTCCCCTGAGTGCCCTGGAATGGGGGAGGGGCTGCCTCGTGAGGAACCGTGAACTCACTCTCATGAGGGTCTTTTACTATCTAACAGGCTACAAACAGTTCGTGGACCAGACCGACCAGACATAGGTGAGGCACCAGAGTGAGAATGACAGACGGAGCAGGACTGACAGGCTGGGAAGAGGTCAGGGATGATGGACAGATGTGAGGAGGAGCCCTGGAGGCTGCAACAGAGGCCAGCTGTGTGGGAACTAACACCACCCTGGGCCTGGTCATGCCCCTCAGAGACACACAGAGATGGGTTCTCCTGGGCTTTCCAGGGGCGGAAAGTGACATGGAGGCCTCTGGTCCTCAAGAGTCACACGATCAGTCCCCCCTGAGTGATAGGACAAATCAATCAGCTAAGTACTTGCCAGTGTTCTCTGATTCACTCTTTGTAAGAACAGATCAGAGAACTGAGACTAGAGCATGAAAAGAGATAGATGCTCATCAGCACACAGCCCTGACCCCCGGGACAATCATGTCAGGCCCCTGCCCTGTGCTCATGGCTTGAATTCAGGTCTTCAGGTCAAAAGCAAGGAGGGCAGAGGTGGGCACAGGCCAGCTTATACTCACATACCTTGGAAAACTGAACAAGGGACCTGGAGGCCCAGAGCTGGGGGCACGGGGAGTCAAGAACAGTGTCTGCCTTCTGCTTGCAGGCTTAGTCACAGGCATCATAGGCATGAAGGATGACAGAAGCCAGCTCTCTGGGCATACTGTCTTCAGGACTGCAGCTGAGAACTGGAGGACTGTCCACTTGGGAACTGTCTGCGGAGAAGGCTTTTTCCATAACTGTGGCCTCGCCTCAGTCCTAGGATACCTGTCCCCTGCCCTACAGGTCCATCTACAGATGAGGAACGACCACAGAGGAGTGAGCTCAAAACGCCACAGGCCGCAGTTGGTAATAACAGAACGAATACAGGCATACCTTGTTTGATTGCACTTTGCTTTGTTATGATTTTTACAAAATGAAGGCAAGACCCTCCACCAGCCTAAAGATTACAATGCGCTTCCTCGTGGTGGTGTGGAACCGAACCCGCAACATCTGTGAGGGGTGGCTGTATTTAGACGGAGCCGTCTGACTCCCTCCTCCACGCTTGCCCACCTCAGACACTGCCTGCGGATTTCTTACGAGATTGTTCTTGAACACTGGTCTCTGACCAGGTTGGCATCTTCCCAAGGACCAGACATAGAGCAAGAGAGCTACGTCCCACCCACGAGGCAGAGCACTCACTGTCTGTCTGCGTGTTGTGGTGTTGACGGTGGTCCACTAACAAGCCTGCTGCCTCTAACTCACAGAGTCCCCAGGCTCCTGGGCCCAGTGCCTCCACCCAGCACCACACTTTGAAAACAAAGTTATGAAAGAACTCACCCAACAGGAACGACTCATGTCTCTACCCCAAATGTAGGGCTCATGAAGGTTTTTCAACCAAAGGCTGTGGTTTAAAAGCCTGAGTCACAGGTTTTGATGGAGGATGAAAGGCCAACTGTCCACACTTTGTAACCTGTATCACCTCCCTATGACAGTGGGGATGTCTGTCACAGGACTGTCCTTGCCAGCTGCACTGAATCCTAAAGCATCTCCCTCTATCTAGAGATATCAGGAAAGCATTCAATCAGTCCGTGCCTTGCTGTTTCCATCTATAAGATGGGTGAAAAAGCAGGTGTGCCCCACACAAACCCTGAGCTGCCACTCTCGGATGGGTGGCCCTCGTCAAAACACCCTACCCTCAGAGACTGTTTCCTTATCCACAGGATGAAGAAAATAACCAACATATACTGTTCGTTTAATTGCTTCTGCGACTGCCCCGCACCCATCCTCCCTTAAACTAAAAACATCACTTTTACTTTCTTTGGGGTCCTGATGGGTCAATTCCTTCCAGGCGTGGCAGGGTTGCTCTTGTGATCCAGGTCTAACCAATTTACATATTTCAACCCTCTAGCCACAGTGACCAGTTCAGACAAAGGCCACACAGATGGAGCTCAATTCAGGGTATTTGTTGGAAATGCTGAGGACCGGTCCTCTCCTTGGAGGGATTATTTGCAGTAAGGATGACATTAGCCTGGGGGCATCTGGGGCCACACGTTGGGTGTGGGGGACAGATCATCTGAGAATGTGGCAGAGCCAGGACAGGAAGGAAGAGGGATAGAGGAGGAAAGAGAAAGAGAGACGGAGGCCCAGTGACACTGATTGAGTCCCTGGAACCAGCTGTGCTTGAAGCCAGTCCCAACTCCTCCACTTTTATATGAACATGTCGAACTGGGTTTTTGACACTAAAATTGCAGTGGTGCCTGTATAATAGTTTCGCTGTGAGGCTTGGTTGAGATAATACAAGCAAAGCACTTAGCCCAGTGCCTGGCACATAGTAAGCCCTCAATAAATAATGATAGCCATGATGGAGACTAAATGAGCTGATGGATGTAAAAGCACTCAGAAAGGCATAAAGTGTTATATAAAAGTAAGGTACCTATTATATACTTTCCTGTTCTCCGGTGATCTATACCTCCCATTGCGGCTTTATTGCTCACTTTCTCATTCTCTAAATATTTCATGTGCCCAATTAGACTGTGAGAACTATGGTAGGGACCAAAGTTCATATTCTGTTTTAGCCAGCATAGAGCACAATGTGGCTGTCAGGCCAACCACAGCGCGGTGGGTGGTTAACATCACAGGCTTTAGTGCCTCAACACCTGGCTTCAAATGCTAGCTCTGCCCCTCACTCACTGGGTGACCACAGGGAGCTGATTCCACCCCTCAGGGTCCCAGTTTTCTGCTGTGAGGAGTGGGGCCAATGCTGATCCATACCTCATTTAGTAGATATGAAGAGTCGAGTGATTAATCGTTGCAAAGCGTGTGCCAGCGCCTCTCCCCTAGTGATCCCTAAAAAAGGGTCTGTTAAGTAAACGCTTCCCAATTCGTTTACTATTGTCATTCAAAAGCATTTACTAAATAAAGAGTATACTTCCCTTTTTTAAATACAGTGATGAGGAGGACAAGCTCCCACCTTTATAGAAAACAAAGAGCTCTCACGTTTACCCGCATTCTGTCTGCTTTCATCTATGCTTCGTGCCCTCATCACACACTTGAAAGCTGGAAGGAGCCAAAAGAGATTTCTCACTTTGCAGATGAGAAAAGAGAGATCCAGAAAGGCTCCCTGATTTCTCCAAGTTGGCACAGCTCACTAGAAAGAGAGTAAGGAAGAGAATCTAGGTCCTCTGCCCTCGCACCCATCCTGCTTACCTCGCTACGCCACACAGATCAAGGAGATAATACACAAGCATGTGGCCAAAATGCATAAACATGAACAACTTCAGCTGCACAGAGATTCCTTCCTTCCTTTAACAAATATTTATTTAGCACCAGAATATGTACCACTGCCAAGAAATTAGAGAAAGGGGCGAGAGGGAGCAGAATCACTCCCTACCCTGTTGGTCTTCTAAAACAGGTAGTACAATTACCTTTGTCATTTATTTAGCAAATACTTAAGCACTTATGATTTTCCAAGCACTGGAGATAGATACAGCATCAACACAAAGAACATAGTCTTTGACCCCACAGAGATTAAAATATCATCATTTGGGCTATTTTATAAGTGCTCAAGGATGTTTATTGAATCAATAAATAAATTATTGAAAGTAGCAATGGGTCAATGGATGGATAGCTGGGTGGGTGGGTGGATGGATGGATGGATGGACTTTTCAAGGGACATACATCTTTGAGCTTTGTGCATATGATATCGCACAACAGTCTTTCCTTTATTATTTTTCCCCCAAAGGAATTGAAATGTAGCATGAGAAACTGAAGCTGGTAATTTAGAAGATGGAAGGAACCTAAGAAATCAGGAATCCCAGCTCCCTAACTTTATTGATGAGAAAAGTGGCACTCGGAGAAATGTAGTCACATATATGTGCAATTCTGCAAGACTGTGCTTAGCCAGAACAGCTGAGGGCCTTCGTCCCATCAGGAGAGAGTGAATACAGACTCAAAGATCATCAGATGGAACTTGGAGCACCAATTTGTAAGGCTGCTAACCAAGTCCATCTGCTTGCAACAGGAGTCAGCCTCTTCCTATGATTACTGCTTAATAATTCTTGAGAGAAAACATCTGTTGTTCCAATCCCATTGCTAATTGTCTTCTATTTGTCTCACCCCTAATGCTGGTCTGATCATGGTGAGGGTGGTGTGCTCTGGATAGGCAATGTGCAACTGTTGTTTCCTCTTTTTTCTGATTGCACTATGTACCTTTGCTGGTTCCGTTCCTCTCTGGCTCAGCTGCATTCTCTGTTGCTTCTTACCCACTCAGTATCTGGATTCAAGAAGCACCTTTCTAACCAAAAGCATAGAGCCTTCTCGCCTAATCTCCTGGGCTCTGTCAAATCCTCAATACCTCTGGCTAGTATGTCTAGGCATACCACTAAAGCATGCCTTCACTGCTTTTGAAAACCATATTAGTCTTTTTGGCTTTCCATGAGATTATCTCATGACCAAAAGGATTCCAAACTAAGACTTGGAAGTTCGCCATAATAACTATTATCAAAGAGTAGGCAGAGCATATATTGCAAACCACCAAGGCTAGCGTGGGATTCCTGAATGCAATTTAACTGCTGAAAGGCAATGAAATTCCTCATACCCTCCCTGTGGGAGCAAAACATCAAATGACACCGCTTAAGAAATGCAAACCTACCTACATGCTGTGCTCTTCAAATATTTCTAACAATTTTTCCGATGCTTCAAACTGATTTAACCCAAAGTGCATTTGGCCCCTAAACAGTTATTCCTTTGATTTTTTAAACTGGGGTGTGATTTAATTCACAGAGGCCCCACTCTGCTGTACTTTTCCACACAAACGCAGAAACCACAAACCTCTAAATCCAAAGATACCTTTTTCCTTAGAATAAAAAATGATAGTTTGCCTGACCAGGTGGTGGCACAGTGGATAGAGGGTCAGCCTGGGATGCAGAGGACCCAGGTTCGAAACCCTAAGATCTCTGACTGAGCGCGGGCTCATCCAGCTTGAGCACAGGCTCACCAGCTTGAGTGTGGGGTCACTGGCTTGAGCGTGGGATCAAAGACATGACCCCAAGGTCACTGACTTGAGCAAGGGGCCACTGGCTCAGCTGCAGCACCCCCCCCCATCAAGGCACATATGAGAAAGCAATCAATGAACAACTAAGGTGCCACATGGAAGAATTGATGCTTCTCATCTCTCTCCCTTCCTGCATGTCTATCCCTATCTGTCCTTCTTTCTGTCTCTCTCTGTTTGTCTTGCTGAAAAATAAAATTTTAAAAAATGATAGTTTATTCTGTCCGATGAACATGACCAAAGTCAGAAAGGAAACGAGAAATACTTCAAAGTTCCAAAGACAAAAAGAAATTAGGTTGAACCCGAAGAAACCAGGTATAGGGCATGGAAAGATCTGACTGCCAAACAGGCAATGTGTCCTGGTCTAAACTCCTGGCCTTGTCTTCTTTAAGATATTCCTGTCCCCTGGCAGTGATAGGTAGCTTTGGGGACACTGAGAAAAGTGACAGGAATGGAAGATCATTGAGGAAAACAATTTAAAAAAATTTAACCCATCCTGTGTGCTTCTTTTCCTCTCTAACCAGAAGATAAACCACCCTAACATGATCTGAGGTACACTACATCTCAGAAGGCAGGACCCCACATAATCATCCCTCTAAGGGCAGGGTGAGCAGAGGCCAGGCAGAGAAACACAGCTTAAACTGAATGGAAACAAATGCTGAAAAAGGAAGAGGATGCCAAGTTGAATGTGTAATGTTCATCCTCTGATGCAATCATCATTCTTCTAATTCCATTTATTTATATTGAAGAACCAGCATTATTGGTCCTCAATTCAAGAGCTTCCACACTACCACATTCGGAAGCATTTACAGAGCCTGTGTCCTTAAATGTTTGCAGTATCTTTATCAAACATTAGGAAAGCCCTTGGTAATTTGCAGCAATTTAGTATGCTTGCTTTGCTTTTAGAAAATCCACAGCAATTCAATAAACACCCAGTCACTCTGGCTGTTAACATACACGCACTATCTCTCCACAGCTGCCTGCCAGCTGTCACTCCAGGAAAGCGAGCCACCAGAGCCTCCCCACACCCTCTCCTTTCTCTGTGACCCTCACTCCAATCTCTCTTCTATCCAATGTGAATACCAGCCCCTCAAAGCTTGCATTCCCTTCCCCACCCCTCCGGGGTCACTGAGAACCCAGGACACATAGACAAGTGGGGTAGGCCCATTGTGCACCCCAACTTGGACTCATTTGTCTGTGAAGGGCCATCTATTGCATTGTCAGGGTTGAGCAAGACCCGAGGAGAAGGACCCTCCTCTCCACCTGCTCCCTTTAGCACTGGCTGGTTCGGACTCACTGAGCCTAGTCCCAGGTGCATACACACAAAGACAGGAAACTGGACTCTACCTCCAGAGCCTACTTCTTCTGCTAGCTCCTGAGTTTAGTTCCTGGTCTTTAAGTTTTGAATAATCTGCCTTTACCTACTTTTCCCATATGCCCTGAAGTTGTAGAGATAACCACAGACATTCTCCCTGAATAACTGTTCTACTCTCTACTCTTCACCAAAGAATGCACTTGCACAAACTATTCAGTAAGATCCACAGGTGTCGTCCTGTCCATGAGATCAAAGTTCAGGTAGAGGCCATCTGCCTTTTGGGGGCAAGACCACATCATTCAGGCCTTATTATCATGACATTAACAGAAGGCCCAAAATAATAAACACTTAATAATGTGTATTGACTTTAATTGTTCATTATCGAACTCCATTGTCTAATTACTTAGACAGTGGAACGTGAAAATGCTTGGTGACTGCATCTTGTCCCTTCAGTGAATCCAAACCTTCCCAGTCATCTCTGTCAAACAATTTGTATTGTTTCCAAAAAAGATTAAAAATCTTGACATTCCCTAAGTAAATGAGTCATTTGATACTATGTGTCCCCATCAATGGCCCAGTGGATAGCTATCACCTGACACTTGTTACTCACCCACAGCCACCAGGTGACTAGAGGCAGACCTCTGGCAATGACAGCCTTGAGGGAACATGCTCAGTGCAGCTTCTAGCATGTTCCCTCCTCTTACACACTTTACTACAACCGCCTGTGCCAATCTGGCCACCTACCCCACTCGTCTCTAGCACCCTCAAGTACCCGGGCTGTTGCTCGTCCTCATGCATGGTGCAGAGCCATGTCCTTGCTTTCACACACGGGTGTCCTCCAACAGAAGTTATGCAGCATCTACTAATGGGGTCGCCACCTCCTGTGGGGCTTGATGGGAACTGGAACGTCTGCAGAGAAAATCCTCACAGCCACAAATGTAGCTGTCTGTAAGAGACAGCTACGTTTCTGAGCTGTGTCATGTTTTGGGTTTAATGTGCTGCCTCTCAGCTGCAGATGCACGTTGTGACCGATGCATGTGAGGTATGCCAGTGTTCCGGGGAGTCCCCGCCCCCGCCGC
Organism: Saccopteryx bilineata; assembly: GCF_036850765.1. Classification (NCBI taxonomy): domain Eukaryota; kingdom Metazoa; phylum Chordata; class Mammalia; order Chiroptera; family Emballonuridae; genus Saccopteryx; species Saccopteryx bilineata. The sequence goes on from NC_089491.1 coordinate 243,733,553, forward strand.
TGTCCTCCGCAAGCACAGCCTCCCCAACGGCTGCGTGTTACGGCAGCCTCAAGGAGCGCTGTGCCAAGAAAGGGATGGGACAAGAATTTTAAATGGTGCTTCCTGCATCCGTGGCCGAGCTCCAAAGTCCCAAAAATGCGTGTTTGATAAATTCATCCAAAAAACAGGAGCAGAGCGATGAGAACAAACCCTTCACACACATACGGATTTATTAAATATTTACAGTTGCTACATAGATCTAAAGAGCCAGGTTATTTATTTTTGCAAGGTGATCAATCATTTGTTTCCCTAAAGAATGCCAGACCTTTAACTACTCATCTGATTATGTCTGCAGTAACCACATGGCTGCCACCCTGGCATTTAATATTTTATCCGCAGGGCTCCTGGGCGGACCAGTGGCTGCATGTGCCTGATTCTCCTGCAGGACTCCAATTTGCTTTAAGGAATCGTTTTTGCTCACCCCCAATGCACTAAATGCCTCACGCCCCCAAATTAAAAAGGAATTTCTCTTAAAGAAGAAAAATGGAATAACGGGGCTTTTCTTTCTTTCCTTCTTATGTCAAACAGGAGATTTACTTCCAAAACCCCATTAAGAGTTTGATATGTTGTCTGAAAAGCTGCCGCCAGGTTAAAAGCACCCACAAATGATACAGGCTTGCAGCTTCCGGTAGTTGTAAGGTTTCAAGATAAGGCAGAGTTCTTGTCTTGGCCGCAGTGGTGTGGTTTGAATAGATAGCAGCCCAAGCAGCGACTGCCTTGCCGCGCGTTGAGTGGCGAGAGGGGTTCCGTTTCTTGTCAGTCTCCATGATAACGATAAACAGGTGTTAAATGCCTCCAGGTAAGCTAGACACGGTGCCAGATACAGAAACAAGGACACTGCCCTCACGTTGCTTCAGCCCAGGGAGAAAGGGTAATGAATCTGTCACCGATTTGGACTACAGCCTCACCAGTGACCTGGCTTCCACTTGGCAGCTGGTTATTCTCTACAATGTCACAGCAAAACCTCACTCGCTGTTACTGATTATTCAGTCTAGCAAAAGCCTACCTTTTCGTTAATCTGGGGAAACAAATTGGTGGCGAGAAGTATTTGAGGCAAATAAATGTTAGAAATTAGATATGAAAAAGATTTGTTCTGCCATAGGAGAACCAAGCTGATTTAAATACCGAGCAGCGGCCACTCGCATAATCACCAGTAATGGCCTAATTCTATGGGTCAAGGAGAATTATTAGCCACTGTGCATGTCCAAGCACAAAAATGAAAATCTTGGTTCACATTTGAGCCTGATGGGGCATTTCAGATCTAATGTGGTCACTGTACAGATATGGAAATTGAGGCCCAGCGAGTAAAAAGACTTTCCCAGAATGCTTGAGTGTCTCCATGGTGCTCATTACCATTGCTTAATGTCCCAATTACAGGAATAAAGGAAACGGAGTCCTTGGAAGCCAGTTTGAGATAAGTCTGATGCACACAGACACAAGAACACACTTATTCCCATACCAACCGCATCCTCTCCTTGGACCTATAATTTAAGCAAACATCTCCAGCTGAGAGTAAATCATCTGCCCTATACACACTCACAATCTATTTAAGAAAATCTGGCTTAGCAAAAAATTACAGAATGGAAATTCATTAAGCTACCTTTTAAAGTGGATAATGTGGGCTCTAAGTGATTCCTTATATATAGAATAAGGCATAGAGATCTAGTGCATGTGACCAAAAACTGTTGTGGTGGGGAGACACCCAGCTGGCCAGGACTTGAACAGAAACCTTGACCATGAGCACACACCTTACTTCTCCCCCAGACTGCAGAGACTGCCCTCAACTGGTTTCACTGCTTCTACTCTTATCCTCCCCTGTGAATCCATTCTCGGAAAAGGAGTCAGAGAACTTTTAAAACATAAATCAGATCACAACGCTCTCCCACTTAAAACCCTCTGGTGGCTCGCTATTGCACTTGGAATAACTCCTCGCATGGCCTCCCAGGCTTTTCGTGATCTGGGAGCCTCACTAAGATCACTGACCATGCTGTCTTCCTCCATTCCATCTCTCAGCTCCGTGTGCGCCCCAGGGTGATTTATGTTACAGGGCCTTGGCACTGGCTGCTGCTTCTGCCCAGAACACCCTGACCACCCTCTGTTTTGTTTCGTTTTCTTTGATATCACATATCACACTCTAAAGCATCTTATTTTACTTATATGTTTATTGTCTTTCCCCGTAAAGGGCCTCTCTCCCTGATGGACCAATGGCTTGACAGGGAGAGAACATACATGCGCAGGAGAGTGAGGTTGAGTTCCAAATTCCATCTTCTCAGAACAGAAATGGCCACCGAGAGCCAAAACTTGCAGTGGAGGGCTCCACACAAGCCCCCCTCCCCCAGCTGAGAAGCTCAGTGCTTGGGCTCTCCGGTCCCTTCCACTCAGAGCCTCGCTGTTCAAGAGGCATTTGCAGTTCAAGGAACAGTTTACAAAACCAAGTTTTTCTGATCCTTCAGACGGGCTCATTTTTGGCAGAACTCCTTACCCACCGGGGTAGAGAGAACACACTCAGTCTCCGCATGTTTCATCTCATCTGAACGGTAAGGCCCAGAGGAGACAAGAGCTCTGTCTAGGTTGTTATTCTCAGTACCTCCAGAACACTCTCCCCAAGCCAAGGTCATGCACTAAATAGATGTGCAGTCAATTCTCACTAAATGACTTGAAAATTGGTAAAGTTATTCACCAATGAAATCCCCTAAATCAGACAATTTGTTCTGGCCTTCCTTTCAGTTAAGTTAATTTAGTAAGATTTATAATAAGTGGCTTCTCTTATCCTCTGAGTAAACCCCATAATTTCAAACTCATTGATTTACTTTGTGCCTCATCGCCACAGATTTGCAGGAACTTTCGAATAATTGAGGAACCAGGGATGAAGAGAAGAGAGAGGTGAGAAAATAATGAAGCCCTGTAAAGAGTGATTAGTTCACATAAATGTATATAAAATGGACCCACCTCAGGTGCTGGAGGTAAGCTGCAAACTTGACTCCAAGTTTCCTAGTGGCAGAAGCAAAAATTATGCATTCAAATAACACCTGCCTCCTCCATATGCACAGAGGGCTTCCAAATAACCGCGGGCTGCCCTGCCCGAATGTTGATGGGCATCACTGTTTGCATTTCTCTGAACCAGCATTTATGACACACTCTTTCAAAGAGGGGGCTATTATTTTTTTATTTTATTTCTCTTTTCTCTTATCTTTAAATTGCTCAATTTCAAACCTGTTGTCTTTTATGTATTTTTTGAGGCTCCTGCAAGTCTTTAGCAACATGCAGCACAGGATGAAGCAGCCAATGTTTATTCTTGCTTGTTTTGTCTTTTTTTAATAGCAACACTAACTTTATTACCAAAGATTAGAACTTCACCTTTTCTTCTGCACTTTTTAAACAGAATCTTTTTAATGAATTGGTCCACTCATTTATTCTCTAGTCATTGATTTACCATGATTCACTGTGCAGGTACATGGCGGTTTTCCTTGGACCTGCTCTTAGAGGGGCGTATAAGCCACGTAGACAAGTCTGGATGAAACAGAGAGGGGCCCAGGAGCTGTGGAGCAGCAGCTCTCGTCGGAGCAGCGGGGTGTTAAAATACAGACTGTGGGTCGCAGCCTAATTGCGAAGTGATGGCCCCGCTAAGTAGGACCAGGGTCTGAAACAGGACTCGGTGTAATCTTAAAATCATGTAATTTTTCGCCTCAATAAGCATGCAAATGTATTAGGGGGAGAAAAGAAGAAAAGGGTCCTGATTCAAAGACTTCTGAAAATGACAAGGATGAATGATAAAGGGGTTTAGATTACAGACACAATGAGGTGATGCCCAGCCCCCTTTCCCGTGAAGCTTAAAACAGTGAAGTGGGTAAGATGGGACAGTGTGTGCCTGGCCTAAGAATGCCAGGAACCCCTAGGGACTCAGCACTCAGTGGGGAGTTGCCTCTCATTATCCTCCTCCTATACTGAGCACCACTCTGGGAGGGCTGGGGGCCAGTCGAATGGCAATAAGGAAACAGGGAAGAGGAGTAGAACAAAGACCAACCCCTGCCTTGAAGGAGGCATGAGAGATAGGAAGGCAGAGCCTTGGAGCAGAGCCCCTGTTGATGCACTGCCTCCATGTCTCACATCTCAGAGAACAAGCAGGCTACATGCTTCTTCACCTGGGAATTCCCCAGAGCCATGGACACTCACCGGATAATTCAGACACTTCCTAACCATACAATTAGAAGAGACAGTGGTCTTAAAGAAATCAGCCTAAACCAGAAGGGGAAAAAATATTTAAATAATTTTCTGACAATGTCATAGGAGTCAAAGACAAATAGAGTTATTCTCTAATTTTCTAGACTGTGCTATTGGGGTCCATGGAAGGATGGGGAACTGCCCTCATTTCTCACCAACATCTGCTCCAATCCTTGCCTACTGCTGATGAGACAGAAATTGTCTTCTGCATGTGGGCCACCCACTGGAAAAGCAACATGCTCAACCTAGGGGTAAAGGGGCTTCAGACCCAGCCCCTACACATGGGGGTATCCACAGTATTTGCTCCTTTAATTCCAGAAATCCAGTTCATGCATAACTCCAAGAACTGAGAAATGTAACCTCTGCATCTCCACCATACTATCACTAAGGTGAATTAACATTATCAAGACTAATGAGTCTTTAGCTGTACAATGTACCTCCTTCAAAATTCTACTGAAAGTAGACCTCATGGTTTTCAACCTGACAAAAAAAGGCAAGGAAGGGTAATGTCAAGTGTCATCGGAATACATCTGCATTCTGGAGTGAAAAATCTCAGCTTGCTATTCTACAGGAGTTAAGACTTGGATGACAACATACTCATCAAAAATTCAGATTATAAGAAGGGGGGGCAGCATATCCCCAAGAAAGAATGTGTATCTTTTCTTCTCTGTATTCTTTAATGCCAAAGTAATCCCATTTTAATTACATTTATAAATTTAAAATGGTTAATGCGGTGCTATGTTAGACACTCACCCACCTTAAAACCGCACTTTAATTTCCAACTCAATTGCACGTATAAATTTGAAAACTGAATACTGGGCAGATGAAAACAATTTTACAGCCTCCCTCACATGAGCTGCTTTGAAAACCACAGATGCACTTTAATTCCTTCAATTGCATGTATAAATTTTTAAAAAGTTAATGCCATACTGAAGAGGAGAGCTTTAATTGAGTGTTAACGAGCTGCTGGATCAGCTTCCAGCTAGCCACATTACACAACAGGGAGCCTCAGAGGGGTCCCCGGGACGCGAACTAAAAATGTCTGAATAAACCATGTGTGCCAGCCACCTTCCCATGCAACCCACACTGGTAGCTGGCCCTGCGTTTCAGACCTTCTCCCTTAGACCTGGTCTTCTCTTTGAAAGGAGATTTAGTCAGATCCACACAAGAGGAAGGCAACACTCAGGGGATCCAAGGCCCTTCTGTTTAAGGTGACTGTGACACTTGTTTCTTTAGAACTCTAGAACACAAGGGCCAGAGAGAACCGAAAAGGTCATCTAAGCCTCCCGCTCTATTTTAGTCAATGAAGAAATGAGAAGTATTCTACTGAAGAGGTTAACTGACTTGATAAAGGTCACACAATGAGTTAGTAATCAGAATCTGAAATCAAGGTCATGGTTTTTTCTACTTCAAATACACTCCTACACTAAGACACTTTTAAATTGGGGGTTTTATTTTAACAAAATAATATGTAGCACATTATTTAAAAAGACAAAGAGGGGACTCTGGTTAAGATGGGGGCTTATATAAATGCTGTGCTCTGACCTCCTTATGACCACATCAAAATTACAACTAAATTATAGAACAACCGCCCTTGAGATTAGCTGAACACCTAAAGACTAGCTGAACAGAATTCCTATAACGAAGGATATAAAGAAGCCACATGGAGACTGGCAGGAGGGGCAGAGACACAGGCTTGTTCCATACCAACATATGGCAATTAAAAAGAGGGAGGAATAGCTTTGGAGCTCCTCACCTAAGGAGTGAGGGTTCCCAAACCTACACCTGGCAGTCCCAGGCTGGATCACCAGTGCCAGGAAGAAGAGTCCCCATAACATCTGGCTGTGAAAATCAGAAGGGACTCAGTCCAGATGAGACAGGGGGCTGCTATAGACTCAGGTGTCCTCATAAAGAACCGACACACAGACTCACTTGCTCACAAACACTTGCCTCAAGCTCCAGTGAAGAGACCGTGGCTAGAAAAGCAAAAAGGGGCCCTGGCCAGTTGGCTCAGTGGTAGAGAATCAACCCATTATGTGGAAGTCCTAGGTTTGATTCCCGGTCAGGGCACACAGGAGAAGTGACCATCTGCATCTCCACCCCTCCCCCTCTCCCTTCTTTCTCCCTCTCTCTTTTCCCCTCCCACATCCATGATGGCTCGATTGCTTCAAGCAAGTTGGCCCTGGGCACTGAGGATAGCTCTGTGGCTCCTCCGCCTTAGGTACTAAAAATAGCTCAGTTGCAAACATGGCCCCAGATGGGCAGAGCATCAGCCCTAGATGAGGGTCACCGAGTGGATCCTGGTCAGGCACATGCAGGAGTCTGTCTCTCTGGCTCCCCACATTTCACTTAAGAAAAATACAGAAAAGAAAAGCAAAAAAGAATCAGAAACATTCTAGGAAGAACTAAATTGTCTGGCTTCAGAATGAGTTCTTGAGGGGCAGCTCCCTCTAGGACAGGGGTCCCCAAACTTTTTACACAGGGGGCCAGTTCACTGTCCCTCAGACCGTTGGAGGGCCGGACTATAAAAAAAACTATGAACAAATCCCTATGCACACTGCACATATCTTATTTTAAGTAAAAAAACAAAACGAGAACAAATACAATATTTAAAATAAAGAACAAGCAAATTTAAATCAACAAACTGACCAGTATTTCAATGGGAACTATGCTCCTCTCACTGACCACCAATGAGAGAGGTGCCCCTTCCAGAAGTGCAGCGGGGGCCAAATAAATGGCCTCAGGGGGCTGCATGTGGCCCACAGGCCATAGTTTGGGGACCCCTGCTCTAGGAAGTGCCACTATTTCTTTGTTGAGCCCTGCCCCCATAAGCATGGAGAATCTAGTCAATAATATTGTAATAATTATATATGGTGTCTGGTGGATGCAAGGCATCAAAGGAATCACTTCATAAATTATATTAATGTCGGCCCTGGCCAGTTGGCTCAGTGGTAGAGCGTCGGCCTGGCATGCAGAAGTCCCAGGATCGATTCCCGGCCAGGGCACACAGGAGAGGCACCCATCTGCTTCTCCACCCCTCCCCCTCTCCTTCCTCTCTGTTTCTCTCTTCCCCTCCTGCAGCGAGGCTCCATTGGAGCAAAGATGGCCCGGGCGCTGGGGATGGCTCCTTGGCCTCTGCCCCATGCGCTAGAGTGGCTCTGGTCGCAACAGAGCGATGCCCCGGAGGGGCAGAGCATCCCCCCTGGTGGGCAGAGCGTCACCCCCTGGTGGGCGTGCCAGGTGGATCCCGGACGGGTGCATGCGGGAGTCTGTCTGACTGTCTCTCCCCGTTTCCAGCTTCAGAAAAATACAAAAAAAAAAAAAAAGTATATAAATGTCTAATCACTATGAATATACCTGAAACTAATATAATATTAAATGTCAACTGTAATTTAATTTTTTTTAAATATTTGGTCAAAGATAAATAAATAGTATAGATTTAAAAAATAAAAAGACAAAAAGGCCCATGGCATAACTAGGCATTCTCTGCACCATCAACTCCACATTACTAATTCCCACTCTCCAGAACTACCACTCTCAACCATGGAGGGCTCTGTCCCTGCATTCCCTGTGGGACAACTTGCTTTCCAGGCTGCAGAGCTGTAGTTCTGTCCACTTCCTTCTGGGAATGCCTTTTACTTCCATTCAACAGTTTCCTGGACTTTCTCACTGGAAATTATTCTAACTTCCAAGTTGCTGTTGACAGGACCACATCATCCTGATCCCTAACGATTGGTTTGCCGTCCTGTCCACCCACAACTGCCCTGCTTCCCAGCAAGCTTTTTAGGAGCTTGTTCTTATCACTAGTATTCTGAACGTTAATGATGACAGGCTTTGTGAAGTATAACTTTTTGCATTTGTTGTATTGGGCATTTATTGACTTCAGTTCTGAAATTTTCCTGGAAATATTTCTTTGACAAATATCTTCTCTCTGTGTAACTTCCATTAATTGAAGATTAGGTTTTCTGGAATGATCCACATTTTTTTATTTTTTAGATCTGACCTAGTAAATGTTTTCTTCTGCTTTATCAACATTATCTTAACACTCCTCCATTGAATATTATAACTCCTTTGATTATATATTCAGTTGTTAAGGGAAGTTCCTTCTTTTTGATTTGCCTTTTCACAGCATCCTGTTCTTCTTTCAAGGATACAACATTCTTATTCTGAGATCCATTGGAGGACTTTTAAAATGTTTTCTTCTGTTCATGCATTGTCTCTTTTCTCCTATTTCTTCTTAAACTTTTGCACTGGTGTTGGTTTTCACATTAGAGGCTTCTGTCAAGTGTGTGGTGCTTCTTGGTTCTCCATTTATATGTAAGAGAAAGCCACTAATATGCTGTTAGAGATTTTGTGTATATGCACTGTACTTGTGTGGTGATCACCTGGGCTATGCATAAATATTTTGGTTTTTCTCTTTCCAGACACATGGTAGACTTGTTGCTTTTGAAGTTAGTTGTGGCCATGTGACTTATTTTGACCAATAGCATGTGAATAGAAGTGACACGTGTCCTCCTTTTTACTGCCATGACAAGCAGCAGATCTCCCGATGGTGGCTACAGCCACTTCTGTCTTTTTCTTTTCTTTCATTTATTTTGTGTGTGTGTGTGTGACAGAGACAGAGAGAGAGACTGATAGGGATAGTCAGCCAGAAAGGGAGAGAGATGGGAAAAATCAATTCTTCATTGCAGCTCCTTAGTTGTTCTTGATTGCTTTCTTTTATGTGCCTTGACTGGGGGGCTAAAGCAGAGTGAGTGACCCCTTAATGAAGCCAGCAATCTTTGGGCTCCAGCCAGTGACCATGGGGTTCATACCTATGATCCTATGCTCAAGCCAGCAACCCCACGCTCAAGCCACCGACCCCATGCTCAAGCCAGTAAGCCCACGCTCAAGCCAGATGAGCCAGTGCTCAAGCCAGCAACCTCAGGGTTTTGACCCTGGGTCCTCCGTGTCCCAGTTCGATGCTCTATCCACTGCACCACTGCCTGGTCAGGCACTGCTTCTGTCTTGAAGTGAGAATGAGTCAGAGCAGACCCCTAAATAGTTCAAAAGGGACAGTTCATTTGAGTGAGAAATAAACCCCTACTAATATAAGCCACTGAGATTCTAGAATTGTCTGTCACTATAACATAACCTATACTTTTCTAAAGATATAGAAATGGGTATATAGAAAAAAAAGGAGGGCTGTCACATCAAATATCCAAAATAAGCATCAGCTTAACGGTCTGCAGTGGTCACCAAGCAAATGTAACAGAAATTCAAGCAATGGTGATCCATATTAGAAAATGGAGAAACATTTAACAATATTTGGCTTCTTTTTTTTACCATATATTTACCAGTGCTTGGTAAAACTTTCACTGCTTTCTGTTTCACTATTGAGAAGCAGAAAATAACTGTGATAATTTTATGTGCCAACTTGACTGGGTCATGAGGTGCCCAGATATTGGGTTAAACATTATCTGGGTGTGTCTCTGAGGATGTTTCTAGATGAGATTAATTTGGCATTTGTAGACTGAGTGAAGCAGATTGCATTCCCCAATGTGAGTGGGACTCATCCAAACTATTGAGAGCTTGAGAATAAAAGGCTGGCTAATGAACTTTTTCTCTATGCCTGACGGTATTAAAATTGGGACATAGGTCTTTTGCCTCTCAGACTCAGATCAGGACTAGAACTTAATATCATTGGCCCTCCAATAATGTTCTCAGACCTTTGGACTCTATCTCTCTTTCAAGAGAGAGAGAGAGAGAGAGAGAGAGAGAGAGAGAGAGATCCCATGCTCAAGCCAAGTGACCTTATGCTCAAGCCAGATGAGCCCACTCTGAAGCTGGCGACCTCAGGGTCTCAAACCTGGGTCCTCTGTGTCCCAGGCTGATGCTCTATCCACTGTACCACCACCTGGTGAGGCAGAAAAAACAGAAAATTTATGAAAAAAAATTTAAAGAGTGATTATAAATTAATCTTAAAGTAGAACTACAAAAGCATAGCTACCATATTTAATGCTAAAACTCCCGAATGGACCAGGATGTTTGTTTTAAAAAAATAAAGAAAAGGAGTCTGACCAGGTGGTGGTGCAGTAGATAAGAGCATCGGCCTGGGACACAGCAGACCCAGCTTTGAAATTCAAGGTCACAGGCTTGAGAGTGGGCTCATCTGGCTTGAGCACAGTGTTGCTGGCTTGAGCCCAAGGTCGCTGGCTTGAGCAAGGGGTCACTCAGTCTGCTGTAGCCCCCTGGTCAAGGCACATATGAGAAAGCAATCAATGAACAACTAAGATGCTGCAACAAAGAACCAATGCTCTCATCTCTCTCCCTTCCTGTCTGTCTGTCCCTATCTGTCACTCTCACTGTCTCTTGCAAAAATAATAATAATAATAATAGTAGTAGTAGTAGTAGTAGTAGTAATGAAAGAAAGAAAGAAAGAAAAAGATATGTTTCCAGAAAATCCTTTCAAATGAAAAACAAATGGAAGCCACATGTATAGTTCTCCCACCAAAGCCTGATCATAATTCTCCAATGTACCTGTAGTTAAACTCAGAAGAAAAAAGAACATGAAAACAACAACAGAAATAAATATAGCTAATTTTAGAAGTTGTCTATTAAAGGATTGTGTGCAGTTATTTATACATGGAGCTGACTCTAATAAAAATAAATAATAAGCCAAATACTATTTTGAGACCTTTATAAATGCCGAAAGTACTTTCAGATTGGACTCTGATTCTTTAAAACTTAAAATGACCCCTGAGCTCCCATTATCTATGGATAGGAAGGAAAAGGAAGAGCCTGCTTGGCTCCAAAGGAAGGAATATTTCCCAACATACAAGTCAAATGAGGCAAAGGAGGATAATAAAAGAACACTGAAAAAGTCAAAGGAAGAAACCACAAAAAATAGTGGGCAAGGGAAGAAGTGCAGGGAAAAGATCAAGGCATAGCGAGCAACATGGACCAGGGGGCCTTAAACGTGACTGCTCAGGGGATTCGCTATCATCTACTGCATGGCTCCCCCTTCCTCTGCTGAATAAGAGTGTTTATTGTAGTTGTTCTGCCCCATCCCATAAGTATGCATTGGGAGGGAGGTAAATAACTTATTTATTCTGTTATTTAGCTTTTGGGGGTGGTGCACTTGAATGTCTAATTCCTAGGTCACCGGATTGGTAGGAGCCACATCGGGACCTAAAGTAGAGACTCCTGAGCATTGCCCTTTGAAGAGACTGGTAGTAAGTGCCACTGTTCCTGACATTACTAGATAAGACAGTAGAGCAATCTCCCGCAGGGACAGATAAATATACTTTGCTTGTGGGAAGAACATATAGAATGTTTGGGGACCAGATGGGAAGACTGCTATCCAAATTGTTTACAGAAATTCCAGTTCTTCTCCTCCAGGCACATGGTAAAGTTTCACTCCCTAACCAACTTTAGTTAGACATGGCCATGCAACTTGCTCTGGCCAATGAAAAATGTGTGAAAATAACATGTGTCATTTCTATGCAGAACTGTGGAAATCAGTGCAGAATCCACAACTCAATTTCCTCTTGCCATGATGATGGCCAAGTGCCTGATAACAGATGTTCCATTGGGTCCCAGGATGAAAACAACATGTTACAGAATCCCGCATGAACCAGGGATGGGCATGTAGCTCTGATAGGCTTGACTTTGATTGGGCTAAACTCAATATCCGAACATATTTTATTCAATGACAGTTTTCTCAAAGAGAAATTATTCCATTTTCTGCTGTGAGGATTGGTTGCCTGGTTTAGGGGAAAGGAAAAGAGAAGCAAGCTTAGAAGTCTTTCTGTTTACTATGCTGACCTTCACTTAGTCCTGGTTTATTTTAGAACAATGTTTCACCTGTTCCTCCTCTGTACAGACCTCCAGGTTTCTGCTGGGGTAAGGTAGAGCAGTTAGAGTAGCTACAGGGGTTGGGGGAGACAATTTGGGAACTTTGTAGCAATCCAACCTTCTCTTTTTAGCCATAGAGGTAGCTAGTGCATCAAAAGTTAAGGCTCAAGACTTAAGTTTGCTCTTTCTTTGCTTCATATCTCTCTCTCTCTTTCTCTCTCCCTCTCTCTCTCTCTCACACACACACACACACAGTGAGTGAGAGTGAGTGAGAAACTTAAGTTTTAGCTTGCCTTTCTTTCATCTGTTTTCCTGATCCTAGTATTTACAGTCACCTCTCTCATGCTGTTGTCTCTTTTAATCTCTTTTTATTTGATATGTTTTTTAAATCTTTTACTGCCATTTTAGTGGGCTTTGGGGGAGAAGTCAAGTTCACAGCACCAAGTTTAACCAAAAACCCACCACCAGTTGTTAATTCCACTTAAAATTCACAACATTCCTCACTGCCATGAGGGAATTAGACTTATTTATCACTCGATTTATAAGTATTTACTAAAAAATTTACATACCATATGGAAGATAGTGTCATAAGAACAAGAAAAAGTTTTAATCCAATTTTTTTTTGAAGTCTCTGTCTCTATCTCTCCCTCTTTTTTTGTCTTTATCTCCTGAGTTCATAGAGTGTACAAATCAGGTATCACTCAAATTTTTAGCTCCAGAACCATCTAAATGTTGATTTTTTTAATAATCAATAAAGGTGTAATATCTTTGCACAGTTTTAGTCCCCAAAGAACCTCAAGTTCATCTAAAGAATAGGTATGTTGATAGATACTAGATAGATAAATAGATATAAATAGAGAATGCAGGCAGTATATTATAAAAGGATAAATTCTAGTGAAGTCAAGCTGACTTTTTTTCAATAGTAAAAGTTTTTCAAAACAAAAACCAGAGGTTCAGAGAGATTAAGCAAATTGTTCAGCATTATAAAGTATTATAATCACTATCCACTTGTGTATTTATACCCAAACTTAATCTAAAATAGGGTTTACACTGGCCAGACCCCAATCAGCTGATGGCATAGACAGGGCTTTTAGCACCCAGAATGGTACCGTTACTCCACAATGCCCAAGACTAGCCTTGGCCAAGGAACTTGACGAAGCTTCAGGGAGGAGGCAGGGTTCCACAGACAACTAACTGATCAGGAGCCACATCGTTACTCCTTGTGAAACTGAGGGAGGGTTCTTCATATTAAGTAATTCCAGGAGAATGTTAGAGAGTTTGGCTCTAGTAGGTCTATGGAAGTCATTCTGCCCACCAAACCCCTGTAGCTCTTTCTCCTAGCTTCCCAAAATGAGAGAGAAAAGATCTCAAGAGAGTAGGACAATCTGGAGGATTTTATCTGAGGCAAGTGTGTCATTTATTGAGTACCCTTTCTGGGCTATCATTTCCACACACTTTGACTGATGAAGTCCAAGTCTTGCGACAGCCCAACTTAACAGATGAAGAACCTGGGACTTGCTCAAGGTCAGGCATCTCAAATTCCAACCCAGACACTTGCTACCACAAGAAGTGTCTGCTGCTTTTCTCACTAGTCTGTGCTGCCTCCATATGCTTCACTTTAAATTATGGTATCTGCTTTCTCTGGCATCATTTTCTGTTTTTACTGTCCCTCTACTCTCATCCTACCAGAGGCAAGACCAAGGAGCGATGAGATAGTCCAAAGGCAGGCAGCAAAGGCTGAGCTGAACTTCACCTTAAAGCCCAGAGAAACTCTATAAGTAAAGTCAAAGCAACTGATCAGATTCAAGAGATGCTCTGACTTTCTCATCCCTGACCACTCAGGCAACACCAGGAAGATGGCATAGAACCAAGGGCCGATTGAAGATGCCTCTTCTTTGAGATTAAAAGGAAGAATTTATGAGGGACAGCAGAGCCCCATGTAGATGCTTGTAGATGAGAGCGTAAGAGATGAGGAGGGACAGTCGCCTGCTTTCCAGAGGAGAAACGGCTACACTGAGCGTGCCGGGATCATTCCCTGAAGAGCATCAGAGGGTTTGCACCAACGCTGGTCTGTGAACTCCCCCTCAGATGGCTCCCGTGGATGAGAACAGGAAGCAGCCTTTCAGCCTGCCCGCTGTCACAGATGGGCGTGGGAGGGTTAAGTTAGAGAGGCTGGCCAGGGGCCAGGGTACACCAAAATCTTATTGTTCAAATTAGGTTGAAAATCTTGACTCTGATGGTCTGATTACGAGGAACTTTGATGGCTCATCTACTAGTTTTTAAAGTCCCAAGAGTTTTCAGCTTCTACTTCCAATCCTGCCATCGAAGGCAGATGTCTGAATCAGGCAGGGAAATCAAAGTGCGAAGTCAAGGAACTAGAAGGTAAGAATGCAATCACCCTATTCTCTCTATTGTAGCTCAGTTCTTAAAGTTTCATTTTTTAAAGTCTCTAACCAGATGACTAACCAAAGTGTTTTTTTTTCTTTAAGAGTCTTGAATACCCTGGTTCGTCCAAAGCAATGGGGTGAGGTCAGATGGTTTCCGCTAACACACAGATGGAAAGAGAATGTATGAATGAAGATCATCATATACTTACTGACTACTTCCTGATTACTTACTCTATTCCAGACAGCAGTGTAAGATGCGTTATAAGCGCTATCTTATTTAATTTGCATGAGAAAACTCTGAAGAACTTATTTCCAAATGAGAAAACTGAGGCTCAGAGTCATTCAGTGGTTAAGCAAAATAACAGTTGTAGCAAAACTGACATTTGAGCCCAATTTTCACTGATTCCAAAGCTTATATCCTCTCCTCGATACCATGCAGGAAAAAAAGCACCACGTTCTGTATACTCCCAACCACATCCATGACAAGCAAGCTGCTTCATCACTGTCTCCCATGATAAGAGCTTCGACTGGAGAAAGGCCTGAAACAGTACCCCTAGGGTAGCACTGTATGTCAACTCTCTTTGCTATTTCATAGTTACAAATCAGGACGGACGAAGAATCAGGAGAGACCTCTCTCTTGCTCGCTCGCTGGCTCTCTCCTTTCCCCATCTCTCTCTCTCTGTGTGGTGGGTGAACTCAGTTTTCGCCAACTCATTTCCCCCGCCCCCACACCAGCTCTAACAGTCTCTCTTGCCTTCTGATCTTCAGCAATGTATTCATGTATTCATTTAAAAGTTCTGTCTGTGCTGAAGTCGGTGCTGCTTGTAATTGCTGGCGGCCAAAAGCTGTTCTGTTTTTTCTGGCTGAGTGTACCAGGCAATCATCAGCTGTAATTATTTCGAGTCTTGTTACAGATGGAACTTCGAGGTTTTCAGTCTTAAACAGAATTCATTATTCAAATGTCTCCAGAGCTGACAGGAAGGGGCAGGAGCAAGCCTCCTAGTGAACTCAAGACACTCCAGAAGGTTCAAAAGAAGAGGGCTGGCCGGGTCCCCAGAGACTGTGCTGGCTAAATGTGCCTCTTAGCCCCAAATCTGGAGGCCTAAGCCACAACGTGCTCATGCCACCATCGCATCCTTTGGGACTCCAGTTTCGTCCTGTTAACTCATCAATTTCTTCCTCTCAATGTTTCCCAGGGACACAAATGGGCATCACGGTCTTCCTCCTCCAAACTCAGAAGAAGAGCACATTAGATGTGTCTTTCGTGCAATCATAGATCTCTCTCCCATTCACAACCTTCCTTGAATTAATAGTGAGTTTCCTGGGAACAAAATTCTTTTAAGAAACGGGGCAATTTCAAAGCCCTGAGGGAGATAAGCAGTTCTCACGACCAACTCCACGGGTACCCGGCTCCAGCCCAGCTTTAGAAACCTTCATTAGCCGTCTCTCAGTTCCTGGGAGCATTGTGAGCAGGAAAGGAAGGTGCTGCTTCAACTGTCCAATAAGCTGCCCATCCCTAGAGGACAGGAGGCTCCACGAGGAGGGGCGGCAGGTAGAAAGACCAAGGTTCCATCTTTTAGGAGTCCTCTGCAGACCAGGTCTGTAGAGAGAGCAGCCTTAGGGCCAGGCTCTAGAGGAAAATTGGGAACAACAGTTATTGAGAGACTGGGCTCCTTGTCATAAAATACCCTTCACACAAGCCTCCATCAGTACCTCTCTCCACTCCCATTCCAGAAGGACAGGAACGTGTGCGCAGTCTCTCTCCAGTGCCTATCTCAGAGTGAGGGGCCAAGTGCCCAGTGTGGGTCCAAATGATAAGAAGCCCGGTGCTCCTGGAGAGGATAACATCTCCGGGTCAGAGATAACTGCATCTCACATTCTTTTTTTTTTTTTTTTTTTTTTTTTTTTCTGAAGCTGGAAACAGGGAGAGACAGTCAGACAGACTCCCGCATGCGCCCGACCGGGATCCACCTGGCACGCCCACTAGGGGCGACGCTCTGCCCACCAGGGGGCGATGCTCTGCCCATCCTGGGCGTCGCCATGTTGCGACCAGAGCCACTCTAGCGCCTGAGGCAGAGGCCACAGAGCCATCCCCAGCGCCTGGGCCATCTTTGCTCCAATGGAGCCTTGGCTGCGGGAGGGGAAGAGAGAGACAGAGAGGAAAGCGTGGCGGAGGGGTGGAGAAGCAAATGGGCGCTTCTCCTGTGTGCCCTGGCTGGGAATCAAACGCGGGTCCTCCACACGCTAGGCCGACGCTCTACCGCTGAGCCAACCGGCCAGGGCCCATCTCACATTCTTCTTCCACTGCTCCCGGTAACTACAAATCCATCCTCAGTCTGCTGTTCAGCTCCTGCTGTGTCCTGGCCACAGTTCTTTGCTTTTTGGCCCCCCGATTCCAGTTGCAGGAGGCAGAGTTTTGCTAGTACAATTAAAACTCTCCATCTCTCACCTGACCAGTGATGGAGCAGTGGATAAAGTGTCGACTTGGAACTCTGAGATCACAGGTTCGAAACCCTGGGCTTGCCTGGTCAAGGCACATATGGGAGTTGATGCTTCCTGCTCCTCCCCCAACCCTTTCTCTCTCTCTCTAAAGTCAATTAATAAAATAAATAAATAAATATATTTTCTCTCTCAGACACACGCACACACTTTCTACCTCCTCATTCTTCTCACTCAGCTCCCTCTTTCTGACTCCATTTCTCTCTCAGTTCCCCCTTTCTCTCTCCTGTCTCTCTTACCCTCTCTGTCTCATTTCCTTTCTCCCTCCCATTTTTTTTATTGTCACACTCTTTATTCTCCCTTCCATGCAGATATATCTACCCCCTTCTATCTGGCCACTGTCCCTGTCAGTCAGGGTCACGCAGCGTCCTGAGAATGTCACTCAGCTGACTGAGGCCTCTGGGATGGGGCTGATGCAGAGCGGCAGGCAGCCTGGCACTAAGGCACGGAGAAAGAAAGAGGTCAAATTCTACTTCCCCATTTACCGGCAACTCTCAGAATCCGTTTCTGTATGGATTAAATGAGGGTATTTGTCTAATGACGTGCATAAGCAGATGGCACGTCAGCTCTGGCTACATGGAAGCAGAGATATCCCCCACCCCTTGAAGGTACCCTCCCTCTGGGTGATGTCTGCACCAGCCCATCACAATCCACTCCTTCAAGCTGCCACAACAGCAAGCCTACGCCTCCATCTACTCCACCTGGCGAGTATTCATGAGACCTTCCTATGTGCTTAGGGCTTGCCACATGAGCAAGTGGGCAAAAATGGGACAGAAGAGGTCAGAAGCCATCCAGGTGGTTGGTCTACAACCTAAACAGGAAGTCTACAATGATACACACACTGCTCCCTGGCAGTTTTTATGTTCTCTGTGGTTCAACCGTGGACCATGGAAGCCCATCATCTCAGTTCTAAGTAAAACTAGAGGACTAGAACTTGTGCTTTCTCTGTTTCACTCTTGTTTTATTAATGATTCCATGTGTGTGGTCAGTAGGGAACATGACAGTGGTGCCACCTGTGAAAATAGCTCTGTTATCACTGGAGAGGAAGAGAACTAATATGTATCAATAAATTATGTGTCAAGCACCATGATAGGGTCATTACACATGTGACCTATTCAATTTTTATAACAACCCCATTATTCTATTTAATCCATAAAGAAATGGAGTCTGAGAGTTGCCAGTAAATGGGAAAGTAGAATATGACCTTCGGTCTTACTGAGGCCAAAATCTAGACCGCTGAATGAATCTAGACTACAAGATAGCTATCTACTCACTCATCTCTGGACCCAACACCTAAGCTACTGCCTGCCCATAGGCAGAACTTATTAAATGGTGTTGAAAGACTGTTGAACAATATGGCTTCGTCCCCGCTCATTAAGGTGCACAGTTGTATCCAAATGATAGGAAACACCTGAAATAACTGA
The DNA here is from genome assembly GCF_036850765.1 of Saccopteryx bilineata. Classification (NCBI taxonomy): domain Eukaryota; kingdom Metazoa; phylum Chordata; class Mammalia; order Chiroptera; family Emballonuridae; genus Saccopteryx; species Saccopteryx bilineata. The sequence continues at coordinate 243,751,959 of NC_089491.1, forward strand.
GCACCTGAGCATGAGCATGTATGATTCAACCTCAAAAGGAATAACACGGGCATAGAGATCAGAGAATCCTGTGACCTAGAGTGGCTGTCAAAGCTTCATGGCAAGAAAGGGAAAACACTGAATACCCTGGCAGGGGAGGCAGCAGAAGCCAATGCTGTTTGAGAAAAACACTGTGTGCTTTGCAGAAAGTGAGTCCACAGCTCATTAGAAAAGATGGTCTACACGTTGGGAAAAGTGGCTAGACATCAAGGGTAACTGATTCTGGACTACCAGACCACTGAACAAACTGGATTTATTTACAAGCAACCAGAGACTGTTTCTAAGTAGAGCCATAAACTTGTTTCCAGAAAGATTACATAGGTAATGGGAAGAAAGAATAGCAGAAAAGAGAACTGTAAGGAGACAATTTCAATAATCCAGATAGAAAGTGATGAGAGAACTAAAATGGTAGAAGAAATTTTTTAAAAAACTGTAAGGGATACAAAACACTTGTTTAAAAACTACAGGACTTGAGAACATTGGGCAATGAAGGAGCAAGAGGAGAGGGTCAGGAAAACTATGACTTTAGACAGTAAGGCAAGTAAGAGAAGTTGCTGGTGGAGCGAGGTGTCAGCAGGAATAAAGCTGGTGGAGCAGGAGAGCAGAGAACTCAGACATCTATTTGCCAAAGCATTTGTTGAACATGTCTCTTGACACAAAGAACTGTACTCAGCATCTAGTTGGGGAGATAAAATATATACATATGAAAACAACCAGAACACAAACTATACAAGGAACAGATGAACAAATAGAAAAATGCTGTCATGTAAACTCCGTACATAAATGAAAGAATTGCATTTGCAGAGGGAGGGAAGGGAGGTTCAATAACTTTCCATGCATTTAAGAAGAAAGGAATAAGTTGGAAAAAATGTGAGCAACGTTCTTTTCTTCTCTCATTTTTTTTCTTACTCCCTTCTCCTCCTCCTCCACCCTGCTTTTTCTTCTCTCTGCCTCCACCTTATGAATTTTTATGCTCGCACTACAAGGGAATCAGACAGCAGACCTCAATGACTTTTGATGGGCTCTACTTCTTTCTATTCTTACCACGCTGAATTTTCATAACATTTCTTTTTAATTTAGTTGAGTAGCAGTACTGAGTTGGGGGTTGCAGATATAGATTTTTTCCTCTTTGAGCCTTAAGAGTATTGAAAGGAGGAAGGCTAGACAAGGAAAAGTAGGCATACATAATAGTGACTACCACTAGAATAAACTCAAGTTAAGATGCTTTTCTGATATCTTCCCTGGAGAATCTTGACAGGTCAATGCCACACTGAGAGCTGGGCACAGGGTCTGCCCTCTGGGAAGGAGCCAGCAGCTGGAAATGGCAATATCAGACCAAGGTCAGGCAAACAGTCCTAGGGAAGGGTCTAAGACAAAATTCAGGGGGGTTGAAAGATGAATGGGAGTCTGGATATCAGAGCTGGCCCTACCCGGGAGCCCAGAGAAGCTGGATATTAGAGTGAGGGTTACTGAGAGTTTGTTCGGTTAAAACAAGACCCCACTGCCAGATTGGGGCCAGGAGAGTGCCCCAGCTCCAGAGAGGAGAACGGAGAGAGGATGTAGAGGCACACTCCTAAGTAGGACCAACGGAGTAATAAATAATTATTCCCACAGTCAATTATGTGCCTGTCAATGACAGTTCCAGACTCTTTGTTGTGTCAGCGAACCCTAAATATCAACAATAACAATATCACTATTAAGTAGTATTTATCTCCATTTTGCAAAGGAAGAAATTGAGACTCAGAGGAACTATTGTTTTGCTTGAGTCACATAGCAAGGAGCAAGTCTGAGACTCCAATCCAGTTCTTTATTGCCCCAAGAGTAGGACCTTTAGAGAAAGAAACAAAGGCAGGAACAAAACTTCAGGAACTAGAGAAAGGTCTTGCTCCTAGAAATAGAAGTAATACACACAGTCCGGGCAAGACCCCTGGTGGGTTAAGGTCAGACCACGTGTATTTGAATAGCAAGGCCCAAGATCTCTCCCATCTGAGGGAGAGCAGAGTGAAACTTGAATTCTGGGAACTACCCTAGCTAGGGAGTGGAGGGGGAACCCCAGGCTGGAACCCAGCTTGCTTGGGGTTGCTTCATTTGCCCAAGATTTGGGGACGACTTAAAAGATACTTCTAAAGCCACAGCTTTACAGGTCCTGCCTACAAAACTGTGACCTTAAAGCGTTAATTAGGTAAGGTGATTTGTAAAGCTCCTTGGACTTCCACTGAAATAAGACTAAACACAACTATCTAAACTCTCTTCTGGCAATAGAATCCCATGATCCCAGGGTCCCTAGTTTGACCTAACATGCAAGATCAGAGGCCTCTGAATCTGTGGGTGGGTCGGTGGGTGGCTCTGAAGAGCAGATGGAGAAGAGAGACTTTTTGTTTCGTGTAGCTTCTGGAGGAAACCCACCAGCCACTGCTGAACAGTATTGAAGGTGGTCCTTTCACGACTGTGGCTCCCGGCTACCTTGCAGTAGATGAAGCTGGACCTTCAGGGAAAACGTGGGTATTTTAGGGTTTTAGTTCCCAATCTGCAAGTATCATTGAATTCTCTGCACCCCTTTAACCTCTTGTAACCTATGACCCATGAAATCTATACAATGCTGCTGCTAACAACTTGGCAAATAATTCCCATTTAAAAGTGCCTGTTAAACTCTCTATGTGCCATAAACTGTGCTAGTGAGTCCATAGGCAAATGAGTAAATGACAAAAATACTAAAGAATAGAATTGGGGCCATGAGTGTCTTCTCTTAACAGGATCAAGAGCACCAGGCCTGTACCCCTAACAGTTCTGTAATTCAAAGACAGAACAAATCATATTTCCACCTTTTCTTAATGTTTAAGAAATACAGTTGGGTGTGGCATTTTTGCCACTTAGTAACACCGGCTTTGTATTTTATATGTTTATTTTTTAAAATCTTAAGCCCTGAAGACACAACATTAAAATATTATAATTATTTGTGTTGCAGTATTTGCTTTTTTAGCCCCTATTAAAAAATATGTAAATTTGGAGAGTTGTTAGCATCCTAGCAAGCTTTCCTTTTTTTTTTTTTTTTTCCTTTCTCCTGCCAGGTCCAATGTATTTGCTTTATGAAAATGTACTGGTTGGGTCCCTTTAAAAATTATTGTTGTTTGGTTTCCAAGGGTTATTTTTTCCCACTTCCCTATCAAAGTGGCAAAATAATTAATTAGTTGCAGAGGGTTTTTGTCTTTGTGTATTTTCCTTCCTTTTTAGCCCAGATAGGCAAACCCATAGGGAAGAGTGTGACGGAATAAGACATGCGAGGAGGCACCGTTCTCCTACGAATCTCTATCAGATATTTTGAGATCCCTAGGGCTCGCTAAAGGGGGTAAGCCCAGATTTTCATACTATCTTGAATTTTTAATTGGTTTCCCCAAGTCATCAAAGTACTTCATAACATTTTATTTACTCTAAAAATACCCCGAGAAGATAGCCAGGGAGCTGGGGCCGTAACCGAGAAAGCTAAGGTTCACACAGCAAAGCACATGATTCGGGTTCCATCTCCAGGCCTAGAGAACTTGACAGGACCAGGGAACACGCCACTGCCGCCCCGTTGTAGCAATCAAAAATAAAATGGTTCTGCCCTGGCCAGGTAGCTCGGTTGGTTAGAGCATCATCCAAAGCTCAGAGGTTGCTGGTTCAATTCCTGGTCAGGGCACAGAAAGGAACAGATTGATGTTCCTCTCTCTCTTTCTCTCTCTTTCTCTCTCTCTCTCTCTCTCTCTCTCTCAAATCAATAAAATAAGATAGGTCTATTCTTCTGCCAGAAGCTTTTTCTTTACATCACTGGAAGTCCTCTTTTCTGATATCTAATAACCTGCTGTGGATAAAAGAATCAAAAGGACATTGTTTTAACATAAGTTTTAGAGAAAAGAAAAAAAAAAGTATTTAGTGGAAGGAGGCTGGCATTGCTCACTAAACCAAGCCTTGGGAAGTGCAGAAAGCTACAAAATGACTTGTGACATTTATCTGGTATGGCCCCTAGATGGCCTCGCTCTGACCATCTTTGTCCCCCTAAATCTAAATCAGATTATCTGTTGTGGGTTTACCTGGCCTGGGTTATGAGTTTATACCTACACTCAGCAAACCTGAGCACTCTGATTGGTAGTTCAACCAGAAGTATCAGAAGAAGAAGGGGCAGTTTCCCAAATGAGGAATTAGTGAAGGTTGTTACCAAAAGAAGGGGGGTGGGAATCCTGGTCAGATAACCTCTGCACTGAGGTTATCACAGGTAAGGATGTGCACATGGTGATGCGTCCTGCCTAAAATCACAACTACTAGTGAGAACCTCAGGTGTCCTCTCTCCTATACCATTACTTCTCTTCAGTTTACACTTATTAGAGGGTCAGATTTCATAAGCCTTATTCCCAGAGACAATAACCTTTGAGACTCCCTCATTGGTTTTTACACATCATGTGTTCTATGCCTCACTTTCCCAAACACCACCTCATTTCTGTCCATGGCTAGTTCTGCAAGGTATCCATTGCTGCTAATTGTGCACATTGCTTTATTTTCCTTGCCAGGAACTGATTTGCCAAATGCCTTCTCAGTCCCAGGCAGTGGAGAGTCCGCATTAATTTTCTCCTCTTCCTTATGAGTGGGTCACTTTTTCTTTCTTGAATCTTTTTCCCTTAATACAATCTCAACTACAAAAAGATGCCCTGGCTGGATACTTTAGTTGGTTACAACGTCGTCCCAAAACACAGAGGTTGCTAGTTCGATTCCCAATCAGGACACATACAGGAATACATCAATGTTCCTGTCCCTCTCTCTCCCTTCCTCTCTATCTAAAAAATCAATCAATAAAAAATTAAGGCCTGAGTCTCCTGGGACAGTATTTCTAACTCTGTGGAGTGAGGCACTTCCTCTGCTGTGATCTTGATCTTTTCCCTTCAGGGTTGTACCCAGGTGGTACGCTCTGTGTCTTTGCCATCCTGTGCATTTCCAAGAAAGACATGTCCCTTTACTTGGGGATATCACCCTACATCATCTTTATTGAGGCAAGGCTGAAGGGGTCAGCTCTCTGAACTCTTCATCAGTAGGCACGGTCATCTCCTGCACTTGAAAAGACAAAACAAGGTTCTGTCCCGCAGACACAATTTTCTCCCTGATTCACCCCATAGTTTTCCACCATTTCTAAACTACTGTTTTAGGGAGAGGAGCCCCAGGGTACCACCCAGAGACTGGATTTGACAGTGCACAGCAGAGCCTCGGCCTCTTTTCCGCTCTGCTCAATAATTTTTATTTAGTGCTTGCTAAAGTCACACGTAAATATGGTTTTGAAATTTGGAAATGACTCACAACATGGAAGGAACATTGGGCAAGAGAACTGGAGACTGACTGGCTGAAGTTAAGAGCAAAACTCAATCATATAAAACATAATAGATTTTAAAAATTGCAAAGTAGCTCACATGGGTCAAAAAAAGTAAGAGAAAAGAAGAATGCGCTATGTGGGATAGAGACACATGTCTTTGAAGCAGCTCATGGGAGGAAGACTTCAAAACTGTACAAGACAACATCTGAGTAAGAGGTATTATTTTGCTATCTATTGCTGTGTAACAAACCACCTTATTTTCAGTAACACTTTTTGTAGAAACTGACAAGCATATTATAACATTTATGTGAAAATGTAAAACATCTAGATCTAAAACAATAGTTGTTCAGAATATATGTTATACTAGTCCCAAACTGGGAGTAACCCACGTGTTCCTCAACAGGTGAATGGTTAAACAAACTGTGGTATGTCCATATCAGGAAATACTGCTCATGCATCAAAGGGAACAGACTATTACTATGCACAATAACTTGTATGCATCTATAGGGCACTAAACTGAGTGAAAAAAAAGTCAATCTCAAAAGGTCATACTGTATGATTCCATTTATATAGCATTTTTGAAATGTAAAAATTATAGAAATGAAGAACAGGTTAGTGCTCATCAGGGACTGAAGAGGAGTGTGGCTAGTGAAAGGTAACCTGAGAAATTTTCATGATGATGAAACCATTCTGTATCTTGACTGAATCGATGTCAATATCCTTGCTTTTGTACTATAGTTCATATTGAATCCTTGATACTGAGAGAACCTTGGAAAAGAGTACACAAGAGCTCTCTGTACCACTTTTTACAAATTGCATGTAAGTCTACAATTATCTACAATTTTCTCAAAATAAAGAGTTTAATTAAGATAAAATAATAAAGGAGGAAAATGACTTACCATGTAGGTTGGAGGTCCCCAAGGCAAACAACATGTGTAGAGATGCTAGAAGGACTCACGGACTCAGCATCTAGTTGTACTCACAGCTAAGTTTAATAACAGTAGGTGGAAGGATACACAGGCAGATCACAAAGGAAAAAAGCAGAGGTGGAGTCTGGGGCAATCCACTTGCAGACTTCCTGTGTTCTCTCCCTCCCTTGAGCATACTCTTCCACCAGCATTGAAAATGCAGCAACACGTGTGCAATGTTGCTGCCCAGGGGAGCTCAAAGGGATTCAGCATTCAAGGTTTTCATCAGGGCTGCTCATGTACGCACCCTCTGCCTAGTGTGTTCCTAAATCCCAGACACCCGAAAGGAAAACAGGTGTGCATCATAGAAAACCTTGTTTGTACAATCTAGGCCCAGGGAACCTCCCTTATTCGTGAGGCAATGGTGGGAATACCTCCAAAATCCCAATTCACAAATTTCAGTCAAGAGCCAACCTTGCTCATAGGCCTTTCTCAGGACAGCAGCTGCAGGCCTGCTCTCTTCACTCCGAACTGCACTGCACGCAAACACGAACCAAAGGGAAAGCTGGAGTGTCTATTTTACAACGAACAGTATCGGGGATAAATGGGGACATGGCTTAATAATGAAGGGTTTCATTCTCAAATCAGAAATAATAATTCTATCTGGGAATGCAACCAACAACAGAGTTTCAAAATACATAAAGTCAAAGTTTATACAGTTGAAACAGAAATAACCAAATCTGCGATTATAGTTGGCACCATCGATGCTCTAAGTCAGCAATTTTCGACCTGTGTGTCGCAAAAATTTTTTAAACATTCAATACCTGACTGTTTAGTCAGGGACACTGACCTCTTTTCTCTTAGACTGTCAAATAAAAAAATGACAACAACCAACGCAATAGCTGTCCAGGGTGAATGAATCAAAATTATACCTTTTTTTTTGTCAGATCAGCAAAAACTATATTTTTCAGTGTGCCGCACAATTTTAGTAATTAGTTTATGTGTGTCATGAGATGAAAAATGTTGAAAATTGCTGTTTCAAGTAATTGACAAAAACAAGTAAGCAAAAAAGAACTAAGAATATAAAAGTTGTGAACAACACTATGAACCAAATTGATCAAATTTGACTTATTTTTAAATTTACATGGAATATTTACCAAAATGCACTATATTCTTGTATATAAAACAATACATAACAAAAGTGAAAGAATAAAATTTGTATAAACTCTCATACCATAAGGAAATTAAATTAGAAATCAATAACAGAAAAATATTTGGAAAATATCTAATGATTTAAACATTAAAAAAAACACACTACTAATAACCTTTCAGTCAAAGAAGTCTCAAAGAAAAATTTTTTAAATTTTTAAATGGAATGGAAATGAAAATAATTTATGAAATGTAATTAAAGCAGTGCTTAGATAGAAGTATATAGCATTAAATGCTTACATGAGAAAAAAATACAGATCTCAATTCATTCATGTTGACCTGGAATGCTGAGGTCGCTGGTTCAAAACCCTGGGCTTATCCAGTCAAGGTACATATGGGAGCTGATGCTTCCTGCTGCTCCTCCCCCTTCTCTCTCTCTCTCTCTCTCTCTCTCTCTCTCAAATGAATAAAGAAAGAAAATATAACTTAAAAAAGATAACTCATTCATCTAAGAGTATATATAAAAAATAGCAAATAGAGCTAAGAAACAAGAAAAAAAAGAATAATACAATTAAGAGCAGAAGTCAATAAAATGAAAAAGAAAAACAACAGTGAAAAGTCAATGAAACCCAAAACTGAGTTTTAGATAAAAATCAATAAAACTAATACATTTCTAGTCAGACTGACCAACAGGAAAAAAAGACAAAAAGTACCAATATCTGAAATGAAATAGGGGCTATCACCACCATTCCTGTAATTATTACAATGACAATGAGGCAATATTCAGAATAACTTTGTTCCAATAATTTCAACATCTTGGATGAAATCAATGGATTCTTTGAAAGACATAAACTACCAAAACTCATTTAAGAAGAAATAGTAACCTAAGTATCCATGTATCTATTAAGGAAATTAAATGTATTGTTAAAACCCTACAAGAAAAAGAAACTCCAGGCCCATATGGTTTCGCTGGAAAATTCTACCGAACATTTAACAAAGCAATAATATCAATTTCTACATAACCTCTACCAGGAAATGGAAAAGAAATAAACACTTTCAAATTCATTTGATGAAGTCAGCATTACTCTAATAATAAGACCAAAAAAAGACATTGCAAATTTTAATTTCAATAGAGCCTTAATTTTTTTATATTATGGATTTTGTTTGCAGTGTTGTATCTGAAAATGTTTTGCCCTAACCCAAAGTAACAAAAATCTTTCCTTTGAAGTTTAGAGATTTACACAAATGTCCAAGAAATTATTTGTACAACACACTTCTTGTTTGTTTGCAAAATATGTAAAGAATTCTCAAAGTACAGTTAAAAAAATATCCAAATTAAAAAGAAAGAAAAAAATCTGAACATTTTATCTAGAGTATGTCAAATAAGCATTTGAAAAGATGCCAGAAACCATTAGTCATAGTCATTAGGGAAATGCAAATCAAAAGCACAATGCAATGCCATAACACATCTATTAGAATGTCTAAAATTATAACGATTGTTTATATCATGTGTTGGTGAGGAGGTGGAGCCACTGGAACTCTCATAAAATAATTAGTCATCAAAGTATTCAACACTGGAGATAATGGATTTGCATATTTTCAACTCTTTATTTTGAAAGAATTTTAGACTTACACAAGCATAACCAAGACAGTAAATTCCTCATCTCTTTATTCACTCATTTTTCCCTAAAACTAACATCATACAAAAAAAATAGTAAAATTAAGTATGATACAATATCACTATGTAAACTGCAGACATTATTAACATATGAATTTTTTTACTAATATTCTTTGTTGTTGTTGTTGTTCTGGATTTAACTCACAATCCTATATTGCATTTTTTTTAAGTGAGAGGAGGGGAGATAGAGAGACAGACTCCCTCATGTGCCCTGATCGGGACCCACGTGGCAACCCCTGCCTGGGGCCAATGCTCAAATCAACCAAGCTATCCTCAATGCCTGAGGCTAACACTTGGACCAACCAAGCCACTGGCTGAGAGGGGAAGAGATAGAGAAGGGGAAGAGGGGGGTAAAGAGAAGCAGATGGTTGCTTTTATGTGTCCTGACTGGGGATCGAAACCAGGACATTCGTACGCTGGGCCGACACTCTATCCACTGAGCTAAATGGCCAGAGCTCTACATTGCATTTAGATGTTCTGTCTCCATAGTCTGTGGAGGCCCTCTAATCTGTGATAGTTCCTCAGTCTTTTGTCTTTCCTGACCATTATACTTTTGAAGAATACTAGTCAGGCATTTTGTAGAATGTCCTCAATTTGGGTTTGTGTGATGTATTCTAACAATTGAGTTGAAGTTATAAACTTTAGGGATGAATACCACAGAAGTGTTTTGCCCTTTTTAGCGCACCATATCAGGGACAAATGATGCTGATCTATCACTTGGTTAAGGTAGCATCCTCCAGGTTTCTCCACCAGTTACTATATATTTATTCTTTGAATTAATAAGTATTGGGGTTTACCCTTAGCTCTCCACGTTGGCACAATAAGAGCTGGTTCACTCAGAGGTCTGTATTTTAGTCCAGAAAATTTGTATTCATTATTTCTTCCAAAAGTTTCTTTTTTTCTGTTTTTATTTTGTGTATCCTTTATCAGCTCAGCATGGCTGGCTTGTTGGTACCCGATAGAGTGGATTTTTACTTTCCCACATCTTTTTTTCATCTCTCTCTTAGCTCTTCTATTTCTTTGTCTTTCCTATCTGTTCTCTCAGAAACGTCCTAACTCTGGGGTTGCAAAGCACCAATTCATTCCTCAGTTATAATATAGCCATTTGACTAAATAACCCATCATTATTCAACTATTATAGATTTCATACCTAGATTTTTCACATTGTTCATTTTGTTTTTTCCAGTTCTTGTCCTGTTTCTTTGCCTCTTTTAGTATGTTTATTAGGCTTATTTTCAAATCTTGGTTTATAGGTTCCAATGTTTCTGCTTCAGATGGTATTGCAATGCATTTTTCTTAATGATACTTTTTTTCAAGTAGCTATTCTTCTCAAATGTGTCCTTATATTGGCTAGTGTGCTCTTTTTCCCTAAGAGTAGCAGCTACTCCATCAGACAATTAGTGTCAATATTAGTCTAATTAGCTCAGATGAATACACACTGGGCAGGAAACCTTTAGATACCAGTAAAACATACTCAATCACCTTAGACTCCACAAAACAACCACTTACTTCAAGATTATACATTTTGTCAACCCAAAGGAAAGAATAGTAGAAGACACTCCTCAGATAAAATTGACCATAGAGTAGGAATGGGGGGGGGGGTAGATAGGAAAAGATAGAAAGCAACTGCCCAAAGTATGAGAATTCCCCCTGTTTTCATCAGCTCCAAACAAGCACAAGACTTTTGCATGTGCTCATTATTCTTGAGAATGCCTGGACCGGAACCTGAGTGGCCATATGGGACAGCCTCTGTGTTTCCTACAGCAGTGATGGAGGGAAAGCACGAGCGGCCTCCAACAGTCCTCACCTCACCTCCCCGTCTTGTGCTGTTGTGCAGCTGTCCTGCCCCAAGACAAAAAGCCATCACGCTCTCTCACTCACAAATTCAAAAAAGCCCTCTATAACTCCAAAATTTGCCCCACAGTTTTCTCTTTAAGTTCCTGTTTTCACTCTAGAACAGGTTTCTCAACCTCAGCACCACTTATATTTTTAGCCAAATACATACCGGTAATTCATTAACATACAGACTGCCCTATGCATTGTAGGGTTTCTGAAGCATCCCCAGCTTATCCCCACTGCCTGCCAGTGGCCTCCCATATTGCCCCTAGATATTGCCAAAGGTCCCTGGGGAAGGGGGGATCGCCCTTCGTTGAGAACCACTGTTCTTAAGTTCCTCTGGGGTCGGTCTTGCAGGTATGAGCCGACACTGATGTCTTGGCAGGAAGGATAAAAGAGCAGTCTCTGCTATGTAACTGCACCTGACAGGTGTTCAGTAAACATTGTTTCTCTTCCTCCTTCTCTCCCTTCCCCCAAAGCACAAAGGTAAAAAAAAAAAAAATAAGGCTCACAGTGATACTAGGACAATTAAGGGGAGAAAGTACAGAGAAGGTAATTGATCATCACATGACCCTGCCAAGGCCGTGAGGACAGGGGGCTCTTCTCTGACTGCTGATGGTGCAGAGTGCACTAGTCACCACCAGGCTTCCCTGTTTCCCAAGACCTGCTGCATTCACGGGAGCCAAGCAATCCGTGCTGGACAGCTCACGGCATCAGCTGATGGGCTGTCTCCTTCAAGCAAGGCTCGGGATTCAGCTTCCCTGCATGTAATTGGTATTAAAGATTAAAAAGCAAATTACCAAAGCAATCACACAGAATCCACTTGTCTATATCTCACTCCAGCTCCCAAGCAGTTTGATATTTACTGTCAGCTGGCATTTAATTAGTCAGCCAAATTTGGAGGCCATAATTGACAGAATGCTGAAGACTAATTCTTTAAAAGGATGCTTTCCCCATGCAAGAACACTTGGGCTCGGAGGTGACGCCGTCTCCCTGTTCCAAGGATCAGGGAGACAGACATCAGAACAGATTGATTCCTTCTCCTTCACTCCTCCCTACTGTTCCCTAGTTGATTCAGGTCCCTGTGCCTGCTGGAGTCGGCAGAAAAGCAAATGAGATATGAAGACATGAAACATTTCCCCTTTCTAGTTGCCAAAGCCAGCCTACGTCCAGTTCTACAGAAAATACCCACATCCTGGCTACGGGGCTGCTCTCAAGCCAGGACTACACAGCCAATAGAACCACGTGTTGCCAAGGACAAAGGAAGTAACCCCAGTTAGAGGCAACACCAGGATACCACAGACTATTCAATTCCATGTTTCTGAAACATCACGGCACATTATAAAATGCTCCACCTCAGCCTTGCTGCCCATGGTTCATGTGATTGCACATTGTTTTAACTTCCTAATCCTAAATCAGCTACATCCTGTATCATTCAACAATTTAGATGTCTCAGACTAGATTGGGCTTCGTGGCATAAAATACAGAAAAGAGGGCAATGTCGTTCTGAGGAAATATGGAAAAGAAAGTAACAGATTTCTCTTTCTAATCTGTCAAGGTTGCTGTTCAATTAAGCTCAGGGCCATAGTAAAAATACAGAAATCCTTTGTTTTATTTATATTGAATTTATTGGCATGACACTGGTTAGTAAAATTATACAGATTCCAGGTATATAATTCTATAATACATCTGTATTATAGTTCTGTATAATACATCTGTATAATGCATCACTACCCCAAGTCAGGTCTCCCTCTCTCTTCACCCTTTATTTCCCCTCAACTCTCCTCCTCCTCCCCCCCACCCCCACCCCCACCCCCGTTACCTCTGGCTATCACCACATTGTTGCCTGTCTCTGTGAGTTTCTTTTCCTAAATTCCTTTACCTTTTTGGTCCAGTCCCCCAAATCCCATCCCATCTGACAACTGTCAATCTGTTCTTCGTAACTATGAGTCTGTTTCCTTTTTTGTTGTTGTTGTTGTTTATTTTGTTCATTGGATTCCAAATGTGAGTGAAATCATATGATATTTGTCTTTCTCTGACTGGCTTATCTCAATTAGCATAACAATCTCCACATCTGTCCATGCTGTGGCAAAAGCTAAGATTCCTCACTTTTTTATGGCTACATAGTAATCCACTGTGTAAATGTACCACAGTTTTTTATCCACTCGTCTACTGATGGGCACCTGAGCTGCTTCCAGATTTTGGGTATTGTACATAACGCTGAAATGAACATAGGGGTGCATATATACTCTTTTGAATTAGTGTTTCAGGCTTTTTAGGATATATCCCCAGAAGTGGGAACCCTGAGTCAAAACACAGTTCCATTTTTAATTTTTTGAGTTAACTCCATACTGTTTTCCACAGTGGCTGCACCAGTCTGCATTCTCACCAACAGTGCACAAGGGTTCCCTTTTCTCCACATCCTCACCAGCTCTTGTTTATTGATTTATTGATGATAGTCATTCTGATACATGTTAGGTGATATCTCATTGTGATTTTAACTTGCATTTCTCTGATGATTAGTGATGTTGAGCATCTTTTCATATGTCTCTTGGCCATCTGTATGTACTTTTTAGGAAAATGTCTATTTAGATCCTTTGCCCATTTTTAATTAGATTGTTTTTGTTTTGTTTTGTTTTGTTTTGTTTTGGTGTTGACTTTCATAAGTTCTTTATAAATTTTGGATAGTAATTTCTTCTCAGATGTATCAGGAAATTTTTTTATTATTTTTATTAAGTCAAGCAAAGATAGCCACAATTCCAATCACCATTAACATTTTGATGCATTTTTAAAATAGCTTTAAAATAAAATGTTTTCTTGTATCTTTACAATTATATTGTACAATATATCATTTTTTGTACCCCATATTTTTTACTTAATATTTTGCAAGCATTTTCCCCATTAAAAAGTATTTAAAAGTTCCATTTTAAATTGAAACATAAAACTCCTGTAGTATGGAATCACCTTCATTTCTTTAATCATTTTTTTATTGTTGAGCATATAGTTGGTTTCATTTTTTTCATTATGATGAATAACCTGGAATGAACATCTTTGGACATAAATCTTTGACCCTATCATTGATTACATTCTCAGGTTTCTAAGAATGGAATTATTGAGTCAACAGATATGAATGTGTTAAAGCTCTTAAAATAAATTGCCAAATTTATATCCAGAAAGGTTGCTTCAATTTATCGACCCACCAGCATGTGCTGTCTTCATTTTTAAAAATCTTTAATAATCAGATAGCCCCAAAATTGTCTGTAGTCAAAGTTATTGATCTTTCTCTTTGTGATCCTTTCGACCATTCCAATGCTAAGTAAGCCCGTTCTCGTTCAGAAGGCAGAAAAAATAGCCTCCTAAGTATTACTCTGCTTTTCTCCCCAAGGATCTATTCTAGTATATTGAATTCTATAATCTATGGGTAATTAGTGAATATGGAAGAGGAGTATCTCTTTGTAGGTATGAAACCTCATTTACCATTTCTTCACGTTTCTGTGGGGAGGGCTCTCCTCCCCCAATTCTTTTTCCCAAATCCCCATCCCAAGCAGGTGACTTATTCCATTCAGGCACATGGGAGAAACCTCAGCTCTTCACCTTGTCCTATGTGGTCTGCTCCTCTGCCCTGTAGCCTCACAACCACTGGCTCCCATGAAAAGACATGAGCTGTCAAGGGCTTACCTCAGCAAACCTATCCAGCCCAGGTGCAAAGTGGTAGCAAGCCTTGTTTTCTGGCAGATCTAGACCTACATTCTCCACCAAGTCTTCACTGTGACCAGCATAATATATAGAATATATCTATCTCTATCTCTGATCCTCTGTTCCTCTCTCAACTCATTTTGAGTGTGGACTGTATGGAGAAGGTTGTTATCAAATCCCGCAGTGGATAAAGCGTTGACCTGGAATGCTGAGGTTGTCGGTTCAAAACCCTGGGCTTGCCCGGTCAAGGCACATATGGGAGTTGAAGCTTCCTGCTCCTCCCCCCTTCTCTCTCTCTCTCTCAATCTCTCTCTCCTCTAAAATGAATAAATAAATAAAAATAATTTTTAAAAAATCCCCTAAAATCCCAAAAATTTAAATTGATTTCTTTAAATAGCTGGTAATTTTTTAAACCAAATAATAGTTCCTTTTCTTACTAATCCAGAAGTCTTCTTTCATTTTATATTAAATATCTGAATATTTAATACTTAAATTTAGGTGATTTAGTCTATTATATGTTCTGTGTGTGATAATGATTTTTTCTATTCTGTACTACTAAAATGATAATATTTATATTCTATTTATAATACTGATTTCTTAATAGATATTATCTATATTTATAACATGCTTTTTTATTTGTGTCTTGACAGCTGCAATGATGAAATTATTCATTTGAATTATGACAGAGAAACGCTTAGGACAGGGATTCCCAAACTTTGTTGTAGAACAGAATTATCCGGAGAGCTTTTAAAAATAATAATACTCAGGTTGTATTCTACACCACCAATGAAATTAGAAAGTCTAGGGCTGGAAACCAGGCATGCATATTTCTTTTTAATGTCCACATGATCTCAGTGTGCAGCAGAGTCTAGGAACTACTGCCTCTGGAGGAGACTTTGCTGGAGAGCAGGGAGACCAGGAACCAAGGGTTTTAATGTCAATTCCTTGATTGCTCCCTCACTCCTCACTTGCAGAAAATGAGTACATCAGTAACAGGTTACTGTTTCCCATGCTGGAAACATTTTCCATTAATAAAACAATGCTTTTTCATTGCTTTGCACCACCCAAAAGAAATCCACCAAATATCTTCCAACTGAAGTTTCAGTTGGAAACTTGACTAGGCAGCACAAAGTGTTTGACACAGACCTCGTCCCTGTTATCCCAGAGAATTATATGCTAGAACAGACCACGGAAATGTAAACACAGACAGAAGCATAAAAGTGTGGTGCTTAAACCCACAAATTAAGAATAAACCAGTAAATAATTACAGCATGTGTTCATTTTACCACCTCAAAGTATTACGACTAAGTTGAAAAAAAAATCCTTTTGGTTTATTACATTTGCAGAGTCTTCAGCTTGGTCCAGATTACAGGGGGAAAAAGCCTAGAATTTATATAGCATATTTTTTTAAGGCAGCCCCAAATGTGCATCTATAGTTTAGCTCCCTATGCCTCTATTTGCATCTGTGCAGGACAGAACCACGGCAGCAGCCTCAACCCCCGACGCTACATCAAACTCTGCCTCAATGCCCTACCACCCTGTATATTTAATATAAAATGAAAGGTACAATGTCCCTGCACTTCCACCTCTGCCCTTCACATTACCACAGAACACCAACTCTCACTGTCCTGTTAGAGCTGTGCTGGCAGTAGCATTATATCTGCATGTGTAGAGGGCTTGGCATGGTGACGTATCCTTCCCAAGGATGCACAGTTAACGGGTGGCACAGCTGAGAATTGAACCCAATTCCATCTATCCAACCCCAAATTCAGTGTTCTTCTCCACTATGCAATATTGAATTCCACTTAATAATAAGTGATATTTTTACTGAAGCAGTAGCTCTTTGTCATTCTTACCTCTTCACCTTACTTTCTTCATATTTTAGTCCATTCTTAGTTCTGTTATCATGACCTGGATTCTAATGCAAACATGCTGTTTTCCTTAACCATTAGCACTTTGCTGGAGAGATAATACCTACCGCTGGCCTTCTGGCTCCACTCCCCTCAGATGACGCTCATCACCAGCGCGCTTGAGCAAGCCTCCACCCCTTCCTTCCCCTGCCACTGCTTCCACCTCTACCGGGCTTGGCCTCCTCCAGGTTTACTTCAGGAGCGAAGGAATGAGAAACCTGCCCTGGACCCCTGATGATGCATTATGCTTGTTTTTACACGGTTGCTCCCACACTAGATTGCTGTCACCTCAAAGCAGGGGCCATGCTGCCTGTGACTCTTTTCATTCTGACTCGGATTTCATGACACTTAAAAGTCAAGGCAACATCACATCGCTTTGCCATAGCATACACTTCCCCTCACTCGGCCATTGTTGGAACTCCTATTCTATGTGAGGCACTGTGTTAGGATGACAGAGGTCCTTGCTCACGCTGAGATAACTGTGTAGAGGAAAATACAGGCACACAAGAAGAAAAGAAAGATGTGGACACCAGCCTTATTTAAGGAAAGAGAAATGGTTCCATGTGTTTGGTACACAAAGCTATAAAAGATGAAATTGGAGACTTGAGTACAACATTAAGCTCTGCCCACCTTATAAACCATGTTAATCGCTAAGGACTGATTATCCAGGAGTAAGTTGCATTAAACTCTCTCAGTTATTATCACCTTTTTGCATTAAAATACATATGCATAGGGCTTAGTCTCACCACCTGAAGACAAAGTAGCACCCAAGAGATACAGGGTGACAGCTAAACAAGTGAAGGGGCAGATGCTGACCCTCAGTCAGGGCACTGCCTCCTTCTCCAGCTCAGTCCTTTCTCTGTGAGTCAGCTGGGCCTGCTGATCTGGGAAGAGATGGAAATATGCCTCTGCAGAGACTGTTTCCGGTCGGTTTCTCTGGGCTTGGCCTTGCCCTGCTCAGCTTCAGGGCGCGGGACAACAAGAATCACGTTGGATGACTTCTTTGATGTTTTCAAAGGTCAGAGCAGACCTCTCCCCTTTTGGAACGTCATTCTACTGTAGGTAGAGAATGTTTCAGTTGCTGGGAGAGCCAAGCAGGGCCAATTATAACACAACTGACCTCCCATGACACTGAAACTTCCTGTAGAATTTACCAGCTTCTTGCAAAAAAAAAGAAAGTGTCATTTGGTCTTAACTCCAGTGTAGAATGTGCTCCCCTTGCCTAAACCTCTGGTGGCTCAGTCATTGTCCACTCGCTGTACATTATACTTACCCGGGCAGACTTTAATCACTGACACTTAGACCTCATGCCAGCAGGTCTGATTCATCTGGTCTGAGTTGGGGGTCTAGGCATTAGTATTTTTAAAAAATATCCCCAGGTGCCTGACCTGTGGTGGCGCAGTGGATAAAACGTTGACCTGAAAATGCTGAGGTCGCTGGTTCGAAACCTTGGGCTTACCTGGTCAAGGCACATATGGGAGTTGATGCTTCCAGCTCCTCCCCACCTTCTCTCTCTCCTCTCTCTCTCTCCCTCTCTGTCTCTCTCTCTCCCCCCTTTCTCTCTGCTCTCAAAATGAATAAAAAAAAAATTTTTTTTTAATATCCCCAGGTTAGAAAAACAGTGATGTATCTGAATTCACCCAAAGAGACAGCTGAGCGATTCTGAAACCCAACCTTGGTTTCTCTTTCCCCATTGTAGGCACCTTTTTCTGGACTAGTTGGTATCTTCTTTTATGAACATCGGGTCCTTACTGCATAGTTTTTATTATTCATTCTAGTTATTATTAACGCTTTCAGATGTTTCTAATATGTTTGCATTTTCATGAGATCTTATTCTTTCTTAACCCAGTATATCTTTTGACAATAGTTTTAAAAACAATTTTACCCAATTGGTGGGAAACTGAGTCCATACCATCGAGAAATAAATTGGCATCTTTTACAATTATAGGCACATGCTTGCTATGAGTACGCATGTTTTCTTATATTTCTCTATAAACATTTATCCTTATTTGCATACATATACAAACACACACACAACACACACTCAACACACAAATCTCCCATACCATGAAGCCATGTACAAAGCAGATATTCAGAGGAAATAATACTGGAAGAAACCAATGAATGAATGAATATGCACATGGAAGGCTATGCACAGAAGCTAAAATGAAAAGATAAAAAAAAATTTCATTTGAATATATAAATATATGGATATATAGCTTATATGTAAATACAACCTTATTTCCAGTTAGCATATGAGAAGAGGACATCTGTCATAAATTTCAAATTCTTTATTCAGTCAGTATGTGTAAAGAACTGGTGCATGCAGAGAGCAGGATATGAGTTTTAAATTTTTAAATGTTAGTATACCACATTGATGCTTTCAATAATGATTAAATAAGGCAAACTTCATTATTTTTTTATGATGGAGTGGGTGTTTCCAAAATGAATCAGAAAATGACTACATAATGAGAAATTTAAAAAAAAAAAAAGTAACTTCCAAAAAAATTAAGTTTGAGATCATGAGAGTAATGCCAAATGGCATCAGAGACAACCGAATCCAATCATTTTACAGGGTTTCGCTTTGGTTTCTAGCCACAGAATTTTTTCTTTAAACAAAACTTCAGTAGAAAGCCACCATGCATAACCAGCACTCTGCTGCCCTGTTTGAAGCCAGGTGGCCTCTGAGTCCATAGCACCGGCTTCCTTCCCTCCACTCTGGAGAAAAACAGTTTGGAAACCATCAATCTCGCCTAGTGACTCACACAGTCCTAGCTACATATTAGAATTACGTGGGGGGGGGGGTCTAATTAAAAATATTAACTCTGGAGCCCATCCCAGAGATCCTGATTTAGTTGGATTGAGTGGGTATTTTTCCAAAGCTGAGTGGTGATTCTCATATTCAGCCTGAGCTGGAAATGACTGATCTAATGCAGTTCCTCTAACATGTGAGCAAAGCTAAAGCCCAGTGAAGAATGACGCATGACACAAAGAAGCTAGTCAGGGCCCTGCCCAGACTGGAACTGCTGCTCCTGGATTCTAGTCCAGTGATGTACTATGCTCCCGGGAGACCCTCAGAAAATGCTTGCTCATTGCGCAGATTGAGGGGTGACCTCCAGAAGAGCCTCTTATTATCACAGCAAGGAAGGAGGGGAGTTTAACAAGACCTCCCAGTCACAGACATCCAACTTCTCCTACAGCATACATAGCCATGAGCAGCAGCAATGGATCATTTAAAGTTCTGATTAGGAAAGAAGGTTGAGGGAAGAATGGTGAGCAAGCGCGGCTTTAAGGAGGTTGTCGCAGGAGAATAAGAGGGGAAACGTGATTGGCACATCAAGCAACTTTAATAATAATAAGAGCTAAGATGAATTGTTTTCCACATATCCTTTTATTTGGTCTTCATAATATACCAGTGAGGTTGATAAGCATTTGGATGAGGAAAGTCTTTAGCTCTTAAAGAGGCATAGTAACATGCCCAAGGCTGAGCTGAGGGTTAAATATGGACCTGCCTGATTGAGCACCTGAGTTTTTAACCACTAGACAATAAGATGGAAAACATAAAACTATTCAAGGCTTGACCAGGCTGTGGTGCAGAGGATAGAGCATCAGAGTGGGACACAGAGGATGTAAGTTCAAAACCCTGAGGTTGCCAGCTTGAGTGCAGGCTCATCCAGCTTGAGCGCAGGGTTGCTGGCTTCAGCGTGAAATCATAGACAAGAACCCATTATCACTGGTTTGAGCAAGGGGTCACTAGCTCTGCTGTAGCCTCCCAACCCCCGGTCAAGGCACATATGAGAAAGCAATCAATGAACAACTAAGGTGCCCCAATGAAGAATTGATGCTTCTCATTTCTCTCCCTTCCTGTCTGTCTCTGTCTGTCCCTCTCTATCCCTCTCTCTGTCTCTCTCTTTCTCTCTCTCTCTCTCTCTCTCTCATAAATACAGACATAAGAAAGAAAGAAAGAAAGAAAGAAAGAAAGAAAGAAAGAAAGAAAGAAAGAAAGAGAAAAGAAAGAAAACAACTATTCAAATATCTCGATTTTAAGGTTCTTAAACATGAACTCAAGGTCCTGGGAGGATATTTCTATCTATTTCATGAAATCTGGTATCTCTGGTGAGCCCATTACACAGTTTTGCACCCAGAAAGCCCACCTTTTGGCTAGAAAAAACTTTCCAACCTCCTTGAACAAAGCATCGCCATAAATAAGTCCATTAGCTTTCTTTGTTTTGTATATTTATTTATTATTTGTTCTTGTTATCTAGAAATCTTTATTTTAACCCTAATTGTCTCCCTGTGGTAATGATTAAGGCATGACTCTGAGATCTGCATTGCAAACACCGCGAGGCCTTCAGCTGCAGCAAATAAATGCTGAACTTGGCACCTAACAGTATTTATTTCTTCATTTTTATGTCTTCCTAGTTTCATTTTGGGCCAAATTTGTTAATTTTTTTTTTTCAAGTTCCAAAGGATGGGAACAGTGCAATTCAGGATCATGATTTTTGGCCTACACTGACTCTACCCCATAGATCAAAATTCAACTTTCTAGTGCTAAAAACATGTCTTTGAATAAAGGACCCATGGATCAATGTTTTATTATATACATTTAACTAATGAATATTTATAGGACCACCCACAGGGTATACAATTTCATACAAGCAACTCTATTTAGACAACGGTTGTTTGGGAACACCATAGATAAAGCCACATGTCAGTGGGATGCATTTTGGTCCCTCCCAAAGGACCGTGAGAAGCCTTCCATGGAATCTACATTGTCCAGCTTTGTTGTCTTAAAAGTTTTATTTATTTTAGACATAGTTCCAACCAAGCCAGGCAAATATGTCATCATAAATTCCATTTAACTTTTCCGCTCCCTGGAATAGCCTCATGAAAGACAACAAAAGCCTGCAGAACAGTCAATGAGGGAATAAGATTGTCAATACAGTGCGTGTATTTGAAAATAAAATGGCACAATTAGGTACAAAGAAGAGTCTGCATTAACATTAATAAAAGCCAATCTAGAAGAAAGCAAACTGCATTTTAATGTCTAAGTAATCTTGTCATTTAACAATGATAAAATTTTTCACTTTATATGGCTCTTTCTTTAGTTTGCCAACAGAGGGCTGGAACAGGGTTGATGGAGTATGCAGAAGTTAAGGCTTGGCCAGTATCCTCCCATTCACTTCCATGGGTAAAGGTGACCTCTGCTATGCCACAGGCTCCCTCCCATCAACTCGCCAACTGGTAACATTGACCAGCAAGTATCATTCCAACTGTGAAATAAAGTATAATTCAGAGGCAATGGAAATTTTGTAGAAAAGTGTTTGCATTACGTAGTGTTTCATTGTAAATAACAAAATGCACTTAATAAGTGGTGGCTTCCTCATATGAAGAGGAATAAATACCCAAATGAAAAATAATAAATTTGACCTCCTTTTATTGGAACTTCTATATTTTCATGTCTCTAAGAAGCCATTGATTACAAGACATGCCATCAATTTAATAACTTTCCAGGGGGGGAAGGAAAGCAGTACCACACTGACAATGCATATTAGTTATAAGAAACTGTCGATTTTATTTACTTTGGGGGGGAGGTAGGGAGAGAGAGAGAGACAGGAACATTGAGCTGTTCCTATATGTGTCCTGACCAGGGAATCGAACTGGCAACCGCCACACTCCCAGACTATGCTCCAACAACCAACCAACCAAGCTATCTGGCCAGGGTTTAATTTTTATTAATTTTTAGAGAAACAGAAGAGGAAGGGAGAGAGAGGAGAGAGAAGCGTTTGTTATTCCTTGTTGTGAATTTCTTAGTTGTTTCCCATGCGTTCCCTGACCAGAGATGGAATCTGCAAGCTTTTTGTTTCTGGACCAGGCTCTTAACTGACTGAGTATAAGGCCAGTAGCCACAGCCATGACATCCAGGCACATGCAGTTTCCATTTAATTCAGTCAGACAATAAAGAAACAGCAGAGTCAAAAACTGGTGGGCCATGCCTTTATTCTAGCCTCACGACCAGCCAGCGAGTAAAAACACACAGGGCACCAAAACCCACTCACATGTTCTCCAATTCCACAACCAGGAGAATCTTTTCCGGTTTTTTCTAGAATCAAAGGCCCCCACCAGCGTCAGCGGAGCTCAAAAGAGCCCTCACCTCTGTTCCCCATCTGCACACCTTCTCCCTTCTCATCTCTGCACAAAATGGCTTCTCCTTCAGCACCCTGCTATCTTGGCTGCCTTCTCTACAAAAACATGGCTTCCTTCCTTCTCCTTCTTCTTCTTAAAACTTTTTGGTGCAAAAACCCCTCCTCCAGCAACATTAGCATAACAATGGCCGCTCCCAAGCAGGAAGGTAATCACAGATCACATATCTGGGTAGCTATTTTTAACAATAAAAGTGAGCAAAATCAAATAACAAAAATTTTACAATTTATTTGCCCAACACTGAGCTAAGCAGCCAGGACTACATGTTGATTTAGAGATGTTAAAACACGGGGGAAAGTGCCTTCAAAGAAAGGAAACACAGCAAATTTAAATTGACACTTAGTTTGAAGAGCATTTTTATATTCATTATCTAATTTAATTTTACCACAATTTCATAAGGTAGCTATGATTATTATTATGATTATTTCCATGTTACAAACTTTTTTAAAAAGTGAAGCTTCTAAGACTTAACTGTCTCAGGATCAGAGCTAATAAACCAGTTTCAACTCTTAGATTCCAAATTCCATATTCTTTCCACCAGGCCATATTACCTTTCTGTCTTAAACTAGTGGAAACTTTTCATCTAAAATCTTTTGCTGATCACTAGTAAGGAATTCTTTTTAAGAGACTGCTACTCTAGGTTTTTCAGAACTTCTCATAAAATTCCTTCATGCTTAACTAAGATTGTCTCCAAACCAACCTATAAATGAAGTTGCGTGATCATTGTGAGTTGTTGGGTTAAATAGAACCGTCTGAAAAGTTGAAGTCTTGCGAGGGGAGATCTAGACCACTGAAAAACCCAGTGACTTTTCTAGAGCAATTAGCTAGCTTGGTACTGCTCGTTTAATCATTGATCTCTGGAGAATGAACACCTGTGTTTACAGATTAAAACTTCAGATTGGTGAAATTAATTACCTTTTGCTTACTGTGAATTTTAACTTCTTTTTAAATGCTTGACCTAGGAAATGTACAGTGCCCGAGAACTTCCATTAACTGGGTGTGCAGTCAACCATTTCTACAGCATCTTAGTGCCCAGAGCAGGCTTCTGCCGGCGGCTTTCTCCACTAACTCAATTGCTAAAAGTTGATTCTGTTGGGGGAGCTTGGCTCTGTCTGGACGTGACTAGGAAGTCTCTTGGGAGCTTATCAGATCCAGAGTTTGGAAGTACACTTGCCTAATGGAGATGTGCTTATGGTGGCAGCATCCAGACCTTGGGAGTCAGGGGACAGCACTAGGAAGGACACCACAATACCGTGCCAGACAGCATGGTGGCTCCTGTGTGTGTTCGCAGAGGAAGAGGAACGTGCCTTTGTCAGCCCAGTCAATGCTGTGACCTGAAAGAGAACAGACAGCCTCCAAGAGAGGAAAGGATGCTTCAGCCGCGCACAGCCCCAGACCTGCTGCGAGAACCCCTGGGCTGCTTCAGTGACCGCGTTTCCCACCTGAAACGAAGGGCAAATGTGTTCTAATCCAGCCCCCCCACCTTCCTGCAGAGACAGTTTTGCTGCCTTTTAGAAATACATAGGGAGTTTCTATTTTGTCCCAATAAATACCAACAAGTAAGTAAAACTATTTATTTGTGTCCATTAATGAAAGCCCCCCCCAAAAAAAATAAATAAATAAAATACAAGCTTAGTGGTAATTACTTAAGAGTTTGAATTTGCTGTTAGCATTCTGAGGCTGGCTCTGTGCTTTTGGCCTAAGTCACTTCTAACCATTCAGAGGACAAGAATACTAAGACTGGGTGAATGGTACAGCAAAGGCTAAGACAAGGACAGAGAGCACTCCAGAGAGATGCCAGTCACAAATGCAGAACACCGTAGGAACTCCAAAGGTGACACCAGAGTGTTGTCGTGCCATAATCAGGTCTTTTGGGAGACCAGGGGGCCCTGTGCACGGCCTCAAGAGGCACAGCACAGAAAAGGGAGACAGCTTCTGAATTGCAAGAGAAAACATTTTACTTTCTCTCTGAATGTCCTTTGTAAATAAAATGAGATCATTCCAAAACAAACAAGAAAATTGAGTTGGTCATTTCGAAACCATCCTAACTATAAGAAAATCCAAAGTAGATACTTCAATAGAAATCTCGTCCCCAAGAGTCACTTAGAGGTGGACTCTGTGGTGCCATCCAGAGCCCCGTCAGGGAACACACAGATTACCTCAGCAGCCCCCATAGCCTTAGGAGACTTAGATTTTACTCTTCCCACTGTTGCAGAAAGGGAACAGATGTCCCCAGGCATTTTTTCTCCAAAGGCCTTGGGAATGGAACAGCTGCTCCAGGCTTCAGCCATGCCTCTCAGGCGCTTCTGAAGATGAGGGAAATTCCTTCCTTCCTTCCCTCCCTCACCACCCTCCCTGGTCTCCACCCACAGAGCTGAGCTTGCCTGGGCTGTTCCACACAGAGCATGAGCACAGATCTGATATACATAAATCAACATATTACTCATTTTCTAGCCCTGCCTTTGACAGCTGTTACATGAGCACATTGTTAGAAACTGTCAAGCAGTGATACACAGTGCCTTTTACAACATATGTTGACTTTTATCTAATGTAGTTCCATAATTAGCCCCAGGGAAAGCAAATCCCAGCATCCACCTGGCTATGTGATCCCAGTTAACCTTTGCTTTCTTCTGAGGAAAGTTAACCTAGTAGGGGGTGGAGACCCAGGCAGCTGCGCCCCCAGGACTCAGAAAATCAGTAAGCCTGTGAGCTGAACAGTAGGGCACACTGCTTACACCTTCCTGCCCTCTGCCCACTCTCCATGAATAATATGTCAGCGATTGGAGGCTGAGGGGCTCAGGTTGTTGAGACACACCCTCCCCCCCAGGCTGGGTAAGCTTGAAATCACTTCTGAGAAGTCTCCTTTGTAATCTGGGCCATCCAACACTAAAAACCTGGAAAGAAAAAGCTAAACATTGCTTTCAGCATCCATCGTGCTCCTGTCTTTCTCTTTAAGAAAAAGACAAAACTTGCCAACAGCACATGGCAATAAAGCACATTTCCAGTGAACTTCAGAGTTAAGTGGGCTACTTAGCAAGGTGGTATAGGGACAGACAGCGGGTTTAGAGTAAGAGAGTCTGGGCTCAGGAGTTTTGGCTCCTTCATTTACCCAAGGACCTTGCATTGCGCCGGGGTCTCTATTTCCTCAGCTTCAAAGGAGAATAAGGGCAGTAGGTGCTATGTCAACATTATTAAAGACAGTTTTTCTTCATAACCCTTCCAGCACTATGGACAGTGCCTAGATCAAGAAATATTTTTAATGACTGGATTCATACACACAGTATTTTAATGAACACCAAATGAGTAGAAGTAGAAACATTGTGAAGACAGAAAATCTGTGTCCAAATCAGATTTAACTTTCTGTGTTTGGTTTTGGGAGCCAAGTCAGAGATAGAGTTCTGAGTATCTGAGAAGCAATGGACCAGAATAAACCTAAGAGAATCTGAAAGGCCTAAATAGGACTCAAGGACTGAGAGCTTTCTAAATATTTATTTTAAATACTTGAAGACAACTTACATTTCCCATATTGGCACACCCGAGGTCAAAAATGTAGAAAAGAGAATTCCCAAGTGGATCTTCAGAAAACATGGAACTTATTGCCCTGGACAGAGGCTCAGAGGATATAGCATTAGCCTGGTGTATAGATGTCCCAGGTTTGATTCCGGGTCAGGGAACACAGGAGAGGCAACCATCGGCTTCACCTCCCCTCTCTCTCCCCCTTCTCTCCCTCTTTCCCTCCCACAGCAGTGGCTCCACTGGTTCAAGTATTGGCTCCAGGTGCTGAGGATAGCTCCATGGAGTGCATAAGCCTCAGGCACTAAAAGTAGGTTGGTACTCGAGCATCAGCCCTAGACTGGGGTTTTTCAGGTAGATCCCTATCTGGGTGCGTGAGAGTCTGCCTCACCAGCTCCCCTCCTATCACCTAAGGAAAAAGAAGAAGAAAATACTGAACTTTTCCTATTTTGATCCCATTTGTTACAGATCTTGTCTAAGTCATTCATGAGCATTGGTTCTGCCTTCTTTTCTCCTTCTCCATAAATATTGCCTCAGGCACTGCAATGGGAGGGTAATTGTGGAAATTCACAAACCATATGAGCAAGGTTACCTGTCCTAAGGGAATGCATTCTGCTAGTCTCTGGGTTTAGCTCCAGGGATGTCTCTGGGTTTAGCTCCAGGGATGCAATGAAGATGAGATACTGTCCTTACCCTCATGGAGTTAATGGCCCAATAAAGGAGAGAGTCCTTTTAAAGTGACAGTGTAGTAAGGACTCCAGTAGAAGTATAGAGTAAAAAAAAAAGAAAAAGGGTGGGGATCAAAGACAACATTCCAAAAAACAGACATTTGGGGTGAGAGTAAAGATTAGAATCTAAAGTAGGAAATGAAAATTGAAAAGAACATTACAAGAATGATTCCTTGACTCATAGTATTAGAATCTATGGAAATTTCAAGTACAATAAAAACCGAGAATGGTTTTCTGACCATGCCAGCTAGCAATGAGTATGTGATTTTATTGAGACATGTGAAAAATTAAGCAGCATTATAATGAAGGATCTGACTAGAGGGAAATGATAAAAATTATAAATGCTGTAGGAATTCAGCATTTATAAAAAAGAGGAAAAGATCTCTTGGGACAGAGAGGGCTGATTGACTCAGAAGGCATAAAATAGGAGCCTTGAAAGATTAGTAGGGGCCTGACTTGTGGTGGCACCATGGATAAAGTGTCGACCTGGAACACCAAGGTCACCGGTTTGAAACCTTGGTATGGGAGTTGATGCTTCCTGCTCCTCCCCCCCCCCCTCTCTCTCTCCTCTCTAAAGTGAATAAATAAAATATTTTTTTAAAAAAATTAGTAGGATTTGGAGGGGGAAAATGTGGAACTACAGTTAACAATTAGGGGTCATGGTTGTGTTGGGCAGATAAAATATATTACGCTCACTTTGTTAAAGATGGTGCTGCCCACGTGAAAGCCCGTTGCCCAGGTGATAATACTACTTGCCCTTCTTGCTTGGGATGGGTGTGATTATATTAATGTGTGTTGGGGGAGGGCTTTTGCACCAAAAGGTTTTAAAAGGAAGTGAGATCAAGTTGTTCTGGGAGAAGAGTGATTACGTTCTAGGAGGAGCCCATGCTGTAGGAGAGCAGAGAAAGACCACATGGAGGAGAGGAGAGGCAGCCAAGATGGTGGAGTGCTGAAGGAGAAGCCAGTTAGTGCAGAGTTTGTGCAGCAAGAAGGAGATGGGGAACAGAGGTGAGTAAGACTGGTGAGGTTAGAAACCTTTGATTCTAGGAAACTCGGATAAGTCAGTGGCTTTGGGAGCCCTGAATGGAAAGGGAAGTGTTTTTCCACTGTGTGTTTTTACTTGCCCACCGGGTGCAAGCTAGGATTAAAGCTAATGGCCCACCAGTTTTGGGCTCCATTGTTTCATTACCGTCTGTCCGAATCTAATGTGAACCTGCACAGGCCAGGAGGCTGTGATGGTGGCCGTGGCTACTGGCCATATGGGTTGAATAAAATATGGGCTGTCCAGTCCTTTCCAGGGCCAGAACAGGGAGTTTGTGGAAGAAGGTGCCAGGTAGGAACTTGAAGTCAGACTCCCAAAGAGAGGGAAAGAGAACTTAGATGTCAGATTCCCCGTTAATGACATAGGCTTTGGGGCATGGTCTAACAGATGAACTCAGAGACAGGAGAAGCCTAACGTAATAGCAATATATTCAATTATAAGAGAGAAGAACCTAGCCATTGGGCCAAAAACACTAGGTGAAAGAGATTAAGAGTTAACCTGGCATAAAAAAAGGTTACTCTTTCATCCATAAAAAACAGTATTTTTTATTATAAAGGGAATGAGAAACCACTTTCCCTCTAACATAGCATGAAGCAAGTCTCTTTGTCCCTTGAACCAGCATGCTAGACTGCTTTAAAATTTGAGAACATGGGCACTACAATCATACAGAGCTGGTTCAAAAACCAAGTCAATGACTCCTTACTCCTTTGAGCTTCAATTTCCTCTTCTGTGAAATGAAAAAATTCATAGTACCTATTCCAAGGGTTTTTAACTATGTTAAGAGAGGTAGGCATGTAAATGACTGACAAAGAATAAACACTCAATATATGTTATATTATTTTATTATTTAAAAAAATGCTTAAGGCCCTGGCTGGTTGGCTCAGTGATAGAGCGTCGGCCTGGCATGCGGGAGTCCCAGGTTCGATTCCCGGTCAGGGCACACAGGAGAAGCGCCCATCTGCTTCTCCACCCCTCCCCCTCTCCTTCCTCTCTGTCTCTCTCTTCCCCTCCCGCAGCTGAGGCTCCACTGGAGCAGGGTTGGCCCTGGCACTGAGGATGGCTCCGTGACCTCTGCCTCAGGCACTAGAATGGCTCTGGTTGCAACAGAGCAATGCCCCAGATGGGCAGAGCATCGCCCCCTGGTGGGCATGCCAGGTGGATCCCGGTCGGGTGCATGCGGGAGTCTGTCTGACTGCCTCCCCATTTCCAACTTCAGAAAAATACAAAAAAAAAAAAATTGCTCAACCAGGTCAAAGAAATAATTGCAAATAAGGAGTGTATGAAATAAATACTTCAAGAAATGCCAGCCATCTATTAACATAAAAATTGCTTGACATTCAAAAATTAAATGATCTAATAGTTGAAAATTAAACAAACTGATACTGTCAAGTATGGTAAGCAATTCGCCAGTGGTGTCCAAGATGCCCAGCGCCTGACATACACATCACTAAGTATGAGCAGAACCTGTGACTATGGCACCAGCATGGATTAGATTAGTGGCCCATTGACTGAGTGTGTGTTTGTGTGTGTACACATATGTTTTTATTTATCTGGGAAGAAAAGTACTGGGTTTAATGACAATTTTATGTTGAACACTTTGCGGACCTGCCAAACCATTTCCAAAGCAGCTGCACCATTTTACATTCCCATAACCGATGTGTGAGGGGTCCCGTTTCTCCGTCACTTTGTTGATTCTGGTTACTAAGTCGTTTTTGTTATAGCTGTCCTAGTAGGTTTGAAATGGTACCTCATTTCCATTTCCCTGAGGACTGTTGCTATCTGGACCTCTTTTCATATGCTTATTGATTGGCCTTTTGTATATCTTCTTTGGAAAAATATCTATTCAGATTCTTTGTCCATTTGTTAATTGGATTATTTCTCTTTTTTTATTAAGTTGTAAGAATTCTTTATATATTTAGAATACAGGTCTTATATCTGATATATAATTTGCAAGTATTTTCTCTCTATGGATTGTCTTTTCATTTTCTTAATATCACTTGTAGCAGAAAAGTTTTTACTTTTCTAATATTTTCTTATTTTTCAGTTAAAGTTGATGTACAATATTATATTAATTTCATATATAAAACACAATTTCATATATAAAACACTAAACATTTATATCATATAATTATGAAGTGATCACCCCAAATAAATCTAGTACCCACCTGAAACCATATATAGTTATTACAATATAATTTACTATATTTCTTATGCTGTACTTTGTATTCCCATGACTATTTTGTAACTACAATTAGTACTTCTTAATCCCTTCACCAGTTTTACCCAGTCCTCCAACCCCCCTTCTCTCTGGCAAGTCAATATATTCTTTGTATCTATGAACCTGTTTCTCTTTATTTGTTTCATTATTTTGTTCTTTAAATCCCACATGTAAGTGAAATCATATGGCATTTGATTTTCTCTCTCTGACTTATTTCACTCAGCAGAATACCTTCTAGGCCTATCTGTTTTGTGGCAAATGGTCAGATTTCATTCTTTTTTATGACCAAGTAATTCTCCATTGTATATATGTATCACTTTTTCTTTATCCATTCATCTATTGTTGAACACTTAGGTTGCTTCTATATCTTAGCTATTGCAGGTAATGCTGCAATAAATATATAGAAGTGTATATCTTTTCAAATTAGTGTTTTGGGTTTCTTTGGATAAATACCCAGAAGTGGAATTGCAGGGTCCTTTTACTGTCTCTTGGTTTAGCCTTTATTTTAAAGTCTATTCTGTCTGGTATAAGTATTGCTACTTCAGATTTATTCTCTTGTTGCTTTCGTTTTCATGAAATGCCTTTTTCCATCCCTTGACTTTTAGTCTG
The DNA here is from genome assembly GCF_036850765.1 of Saccopteryx bilineata. NCBI lineage: Eukaryota > Metazoa > Chordata > Mammalia > Chiroptera > Emballonuridae > Saccopteryx > Saccopteryx bilineata. The sequence goes on from NC_089491.1 coordinate 243,782,821, forward strand.
TGTGTGTCTTTCCATCTGAAGCGAGTCTCTTGTGGACAGTATATATAAGGGTCTTGTTTTGTTGTCCATTAATCAAAAGACACCACCATGTCTTTTGATTGCAGCATTTAATTCTTTTGCAATTAAAATAACTGTTGATAGAAATTTAATTATCAACATTGTATTACTCACGTTCTTGCGCTTTTCAAGCTGCTGCCTCAGCACTGGCTCTCAGAGAGAGTGAGCCTAAGTAAGTCTGTGCATAGGCAGCCCTCCATCTCACTCAGCCACAATCTCCATTCCTCCTCCCAGAAGTTATGGAGACTTCTCTTCCCAGCATCAGAACCCTGCATTGGGGTGCCTGATGTGTGGCTGGGACCCCGTGCTCCTCAGAGGGACTGCTGCAGCCAATCTATCCCTCCCAATGTTTAACCATCACACGTGGGGGTGGGACCCAACTGTTCCATATCTCCGCCCCTTCTTACCAGTCTCGATGTGGCTTCTTTTGCATATCTTTCGTTCCAGGACTCCTGTTCAACAACAATGGTCATTCTATGGTTTAGCTATAATTCTGATGTGGTTCTGAGAGAATGCGAGTTCCGCGTTTACCTACTCCACCATCTTTACTGGAAGTCTACCCAACACACACCCCATTAACTTTTAGCTAATAAAAAAATTAGCCTGAGTAGGCCTGACCTAATCAGATTTGCCTTTAGAAGTAGAGGAAGTGTCAGAGAAGCATACTCCCATTGGCCTTAAAGATGCAGCCTCCATCAGTCCTACAGCCTCAAGGCAATGAAACCTACTGACAAAACCACAAGAGCTTGGAAGAGACCCCAACACCGAGATGAGCCTGAGCCCAGGTCAAACTTGGATTTCAGCCTTGTGGAACCCTGAGCAGAGGACCCAGACTCTGGCTCATGAAAACTGTAAGGTAATAAATTTAAATTGTTTTAAACCATCAGGTTTGTGGCAATATGTTATGCATCAATAGAAAACTGATATAACAACAGCTGGCAAAAAAAAAGAAGAGAATTAGGAAATTCTACCTACTACTCATGAGCATATACTTGGCTTCTACTTGGAAAGCAGTTGGACATCATTTAAGAAGGTTGACGATGCATGCTAGCTATGTATGTTCAATTTTCTGTTTAGTACATACCATAGTTAAATTCCTGCCAGGTGTATATGTACAAGAATGTTACTAGCAGTGTGGTTTAACCAGCCAAACACTAAAAACAAACTAAACAAAATGTTCACCATAATTAGAATAAATAACTTATGCTATATTCAAAAAATGGAGCCTGACCAGGCGGTGGTGCAGTGGATAGAGCGTCGGACTGGGATGCGGAAGGACCCAGGTTCGAGACCCCGAGGTCACCAGCTTAAGCGCGGGCTCATCTGGCTTGAGCAAAAAGCTCACCAGCTTGGACCCAAGGTTGCTGGCTCCAGCAGGGAGTTACTCGGTCTGCTGAAAGCCTGTGGTCAAGGCACATATGAGAAAGCAATCAATGAACAACTTAGGTCTCACAACGAAAAACTAATGATTGATATCTCTCTCCATTCCTGTCTGTCTGTCCCTACCTATCCCTCTCTCTGATTCTCTCTCTGTCCCTGTAAAAAAAAAGAAAGAAAAAAGAAAAAAAAATGGAATACTAACCAGCAATGAAAATGAACACACTACAGTTATATGATAATATGGGTGAATGTCAAAAACATAATATTGAGTAAAGAAGCAAGAGGCAAAAGAGTACACATATTCCATTTTCATAAGGTTTGCAAACAGGCAAAACTGAACTGTTTCTATTTAGGAATATACATATAGGCATTAAAAGTAGATTTTTTTAGAGGCAAAGAAATTAATATTCATGAACGTCAGAATAGTGATTACCTCACCCTAGGCCGAAGAAGGGACTTGTGTATAAGAATAGGTAAACAGAATTTTTGGGGATGCTGATAATGTTTTTTCTTTTCCATTGGTGTTCTCTTTATAAGTTTTAAAAACTATACACACATATTATATGCACTGCTCTGCATAAAGGATATCTCTCACCACAATAAAGGGAGGGATAAAGATTTCTAAACGGTGTGTTTTTTCATCATTCATAACACTAACTCACCTTCCTTAGAAAGTCATACAAACAGACTTGGAGACTGCTCTGATGGCGGGAGACCAAACAGCCTGTTCTGGCCTTGTTGATGGCTCAGTGGCCTCCCTTACCCTCATCCCATTCCTGCAGAGCCGTCAGCCTGATGCCACCTGTGCCAGGCTCAGCAGCTGCAGCTGGGAGGAGGGAGCAATCAGGAGTAGTCACCACCAGCAGTAGACTAATAACAAGAATCATTTCTGGGAGACTCCCAGGACACAGCCAGAAAGACTGGAGAATGTTAATGCTGCCTGCTAGGGCGCTGGGAGCTGGTTATTTATTTTTATTTTTTAAAGTCAATTGTTTCAGGTCAGTACACTTAGTAGAGGAGATCAGTGGGAAAACAGCATGTGCTTCTGTTCTAAGTCTAAAAGAAAGAAAGAAAGAAAGAAACAGACAAAATTATGACATTCATTCACTAATCATGTCTGAATCCACTCTTCTAGAACCTGCCTGAAGTGGCCAGGGACCGAGGTCAGAGCTGTCATCACTCCAGAGCTTGTAACAGGAAGAGCCTAAGTCATACGATTGAAACTGAAAAACTAAGGGCTTCCCCAGATCTTTCTTTGCTCCTGCCCTTCCTGAAGTTCATTTCTATCATCATCATCATCATCATCATCATCATCATCACCATCACTGCATTAGTTTCCTACTTCTGAGTAACAAATTATCACATTGAGTGACTTAAATAATATAAATTCATTATCTCAAAATTTCTGTAGGTCATAAATCAGGGCATGGCCTTGTCTCAGTTCTCCACTCAGGGTCTGACTAGAGAAATCCATGCTAGGTGTGATGGGAGGTTCACAAATAAATAAACCAAAGAATGTTCCATAACGGTTAAGTTTTTAAAAGGGGAACAATAAAAGACTCCAAATAGCTAAAGCAATCCTGAGAAAGAAAAACAAAGCTAAAGACATCATGAATCCTGATTTCAATCCATATTACAAAGTTATAGAAATAAAAAAGTATGGTACTAGCATTAAAAAAATAGATACATAGGTCAACAAATGTGTTCACCAGGGCTGTGATTTTCATCTGGCAGGATTCAGTTCTTTGTGATCATAGGACTGAGGTCCCCATTTTCTTACTTGCTTTCATGCAGCAGTCACCCTCAACTCTGAGTCATCCCAAAATTCTTATTACATGGCCCTCCCCATTTTTAAAGTCAGCAACAGAGAATTTGTGTGTTCAATTCTCTCAAGCTTTGAATCTCTGACTTTTGTGTCTGTGACCAGACAGAGGAAACTCTGATTTTGTAAAGTTCAACTCATTAGGTCAAACCATCTGGATAAGGTCCCTACCTTTAGGTTAACTAATCTGGTACTTTATTATATCTACAACCCCTACACAATAGTGCCTACATTAATGTTTGGATAACTAGGAAAATGTATAGGTACACCAGGGACCAGAAATTTTAGGAGATTATTTTAAATTCGGTTTACCATAGTCATCAATTGGTAGCATTATTATTCTAAAAAAATAATATCTAGGGATGTAAACAAAGCAATGTACCCAAAAAGATGAGGAATGTCAAGAAATGCTACATGTAGTAGGGAGATTTATTAGTTATTTGACTTGAAGTACACCCTGGAACTGGGATTAATGGGTTTTATTTATTCATTCATTCAACAAATATGTTAGGTGCTGTGGAAGGTTAACAGATAAATAAAACAAACATTCCATAACAGTTAAGTTTACTTAACAGAGGAAGGAAGGAAGGAAGGAAGGAAGGAAGGAAGGAAGGAAGGAAGGAAGGAAGGAAGGAGAAGAGAGGAGAGAAGAGAAGAACCATAAAAGACCTTAAATAGCTAAAGCAAACCTGAGAAAGAAGAACAAAGCTAGAGGCATCACAAATTCTGATTTCAAACCATACTACAAAGTTACAGAAATCAAAAAAGTATGGTACTGGCATAAAAAAGACACTGGTTATAAGGAAGCTCAAGGAAATAGAGAAAGAATAGATAAACTTCATGAGAACTTCAACAACAAAAATTAGTAAACATAAAAAAGAACCTAGAAACCATTAGAAAAATTCAGCATAAAAAATACAATACTGAAATGAATAATACATTAGAATGAATCAAAAGCACATTGGATAATGCAGAGGATCAAATCAGTGATCTGTAGAACTAAATAGCATAGAAAATAAACATACAAGTCCAAAAAGTGTAGAGAATCCCAAACAAGATGAGCCCAAAGAGGTCCACACAGACATATCAGTTACCCACAGACATATCAGCCCTCTTAAAACTATCAGCTAATTTCTCAACAAAAACTATCAGCTAATTTCTCAACAAAAAGTTTAGAAGCTAGAGGGACTAGCATAAAATACTCAAAGTTATGAAAACCAAGGACCTACCTACACATAAAACTACTCTACCCAACAAGACTTTCATCTAAAATTAAAAGAGAGATAAAAAACTTACCAGATAAGAAAAAAGAAATTCATCACTACCAAACTAGATTATAAGAAATTTTAAAGGGACTTCTAAGAAATTTAAATATAAATAATAAAATGTCAAACTTTGTTCCTATTAATAATCACTTTAAATGAAAATAGATCAAATACTCTAATGAAAAGATACAGAGCGGCTGAATAGATTTTTTTTTTAAAAAAGCAAGATTCATAAATATACTATCCTAAAAAGACCCACATCAGATGAAAAGATACACACAGACCAAAAGTAAAGGGGTGGAATAAAGATACTTTATGCAAATAAAAACTAAAAGCTGGGATTGTAATATTCATATCGGACAAAACAGCCTTTACTTTTTAATTGAATTTATTGGGGTGACACTGGTTAACATAATTACATAGGTATCAGTTGCCCAATTCTACAACACATCTCTACATATCATATTGTGTGTTCATTACTCCAAGTCAAGTCTTTATCAATCACCACTTATCCCCCTATCTTGCTCCACCTCCCCCCCATAATCACCACACTAATGTCCATGCTGATCAGTTTTTTTTTTTTGTCCTTTTTTGCTAAATCCCTCCACCCTTCTCACTCAGCCCCTTGCCCCCAACAGCAGTCTGTCTCTATTTTGCTTGTTAGTTCAAGAAAAAATATATACTAAAACAAAGGCTATAATAAGAGACAAAGAAAGATATTTTATAATAATAAAGAGATCAACCCAACAGGAGGCTATAACCATCGTAAATATTTATGCTCTCAACATTGGAACACCTAAATATATAAAGCAAATATTGATGGTAATAAAGGGAGATATTGACAGTAACACAGTCATACTAGGGGACTTTAACACCCCATTGGCATCAATGAATAAATCTTCCAAACAGAAAATCAACAAGAAAACAACATACTTAAATGACACATTAGATCAGATGGATTTAATTGGTATTTTTAGATCATTTTACCCCAAAGCAACAAAACATACATTCTTTTCAAGAACTGATGGAACATTTTACAAGATAGACCTGCTAGGACACAAAACAAGTCTCAATAAATTAAAGAAGGTTGAAATTATATCAAGTATCTCTGACCACAATGGTATGAAACTAGAAATCAATTACAAGAAAAAAACTAAAAACACAAATACATACAGGCTAAATAACATCTACTAAAGAATGAATGGGAAATATGTTAATAATGAGAAAAAGGAAGAAATGAAAAGAGACTTTGAGATAAATAAAAATAAATACACAATAACCCCAAATCAATGGAACACAACAAAAGTAATCCTAAGAGAGAAATTTATAGCAATACAGGTTTACCTAAAGAAACAAGAAAACTCTCAAATGGTTTAACCTTATACCTAAAAAAATAACTGGAAAATGAACAACAAAGTACAAAGTGAGTAGAAGTAAAAAATAATAAAAATTAGAACAAAAATAAATAAAATAGAGTCTAAAAAATACAAAATAACAAAGAAACCAAAAACTGGTTCTTTGACAAAATAAACATGATTGATAAACATTTAACAAAATTCATCAAGAAACAGAAACAGGCCCTGGCCAGTTTGCTCAGTGGATAGAGCATCAGCTTGGCATGTGGACATCCTAGGTTCAATTTATAGTCAGGGCACACAGGGTAAGTGACCATCTGCTTCTCTTCCACTCCCACTCCCCATTCTCTCCCTCTTCCCCTCCCACAACCAATGGCTTGATTGGTTCAAGCATTGGCTCTGCATGCTGAGGATAGCTTAGTTGGTCCCAGCACATCAGCCTCAGGCCCTAAAAATAGCTTGGTTCATTCGAGCATCAGCCTGAGACAGGGGTTGCCAAACGGATCCCAGTCAGGACATATGCAGGAGTCTGTCTCACTACCTCCCCTCATCTTACTGAAAAAAAAGAAAGAAAGAAAGAAAGAAAGAAAGAAAGAAAGAAAGAAAGAAAGAAAGAAAGAAAGAAAGAAAGGAAGGAAGGAAGGAAGGAGAGAGAGGAGGAGGAAGAGGAGGAGGAGGAGGAAGGAGAAGGAGAAGGAGGAGGAGGAGGAAGAGGAGGAGGAGGAGGAGGAGGAGGAGGAGGAGGAGGAAAGGAAGGAAGGAAGGAAATAAAAAACAGAGACAGGACCAAAAAAAATAAAACAGAAAAAAAAACAGATTACTACCAATGAAATCAAATTAGTAATCAAAAACTTTCAACAAAATGTCTTGGACTGGGTGACTTCATAAGTGAATATTACCAAACATTCAGAAAAGAATTAGCACCTATCCTAAACCATTCCAAAGAATTCAAGCAAAGGGAAGGCTCTCAAGTTCATTTTACAAGCCCCCATTATTCTGATTCCATAAACAGAAAAAGGTATTACTAAAAAAGAAAATTAGATGGATCTGTGGTGGCGCAGTGGATAAAGTGTTGACCTGGAACACTGAGGTTGCCAGTTCGAAACCCTGGGCTTGCCTGGTAAAGGCACATATAGGAGTTGATGCTTCCTGCTCCTCCCTCCCGTTCCTCCCCCCCCACTCTTTCCCCTCTCCAAAATAAATAAATAAAATCTTTTTTAAAAATTATAGGCCAATATCCCTGATGCAAAAATTCTCAACAAAATATCAGCAAACTGAATTCAGCAATACATTAAAAAGATTATGCACCATGATTAAGTGGCATTTATTTCTGGGATGCAAGTTTGGTTTAATATCTGCAAATCAATTAACATGACGCCACACATAAAAAATGAAGGATAAAAATCACATAATCATATCAATAGATGCAGAAAAAGCACTTGACAAAATCCAGCATCCATTTATGATAAAAACCTCTCAGCAGAGTGGGAATATAGTAAACATGACCTCAATTTAATAAAGGCCATATATGACAAACCCACAAGCAACATCGTACTCAATAGCAAAAGCTAAAAGCGGTTTTCTTTTTTTTTCCTGTCTTTTTTTAAAAAAATTTTTATATTAATTTTAATGGGGTAACATTGATAAATCAGGGTACATATGTTCAGAGAAAACATCTCTAGGTTATTTTGACATTTGATTATGCTCCATACCCCTCACCCAAAGTCCAATTGTCTTCCGTCACCTTCTAACTGGTTTTTTTTGTGCCCTTCCCCTCCCCCAATCCCCTCCCTCTCCTTCCCCCCACCCCATAACCCCCACACTCTTGTCCATGTCTCTGAGTCTCATTTTTATGTCCCACCTATGTATGGAATCATATAGTTCTTAGTTTTTTCTGATTTACTTATTTTGCTCAGTATAATGTTATCAAGGCCCATCCATGTTGTAAATGATCTGATGTCATCATTTCTTATGGCTGAGTAGTATTCCATAGTTTATATGTACCAAAGCTTTTTAATCCACTTGTTCTCTGACGGACACTTGGGCTATTTCCAGATCTTCACTATTGTGAACAATGCTGCCATAAACATGGGGGTGCATTTCTTCTTTTCAAACGGTGCTATGGTGTTCTTGGGGTACATTCCTAAAAGTGGTAAAGCTGGGTCAAAAGGCAGTTCGATTTTTAATTTCTTGAGGAATCTCCATACTGTTTTCCACAGTGGCTGCACCAGTCTGCATTCCCACCAGCAGTGCAGGAGGGTTCCCTTTTCTTAACATCAGGAACAAGACAGGGATGTCCACTTTCACCACTCTTATTTAAAATAGTATTAGAAGTTTTAGCCACAGCAATCAGACCAGAATAAAGAAACAAGAAAATTAGAAAAGAAGAAGCAAAACTGTCATTATTTGTAGATAACATATTACTAATAGACAGAAACCTGAAGATTCTACCAAAAAAAAAAAACTACTAAAACTGATAAATAAATTTAGTAAAGTAGCAGAATACAAAATAAATATTCAGAAAATAGTTGCATTTTTATATACCAATAACAAACTATCAGGAATAGAAACAAAGAAAACAATGCCATTTACAATTGCATCAGATGAAAATGAAATACTTAAAAACAAATTGAACCAAGGAGATAAAAAATCTGTACTCAGAAAATTATAAGGTGTTAAAAACAGAAATTGAGCCTAACCAGGCAGTGGTGCAGTTGATAGAGCATCAGACTGGAATATGGAGGACCCAGGTTTGAAACCCCAAGGTAGCTGACTTAAGCACAGGCTTATCTGGCTTGAGCCGGGCTTATCAGCTTGAGTGTGGAGTCGCTGGCTTGAGCGTAGGATCATAGCCATGAACTTATGGTCACTGGCTTGAGTCCAAAGGTTGCTGGCTTGAAGCCCAAGGTCACTGGCTTGAGTCTAAGGTAACTGGCTTGAGCAAGGGATCACTCACTCTGCTGGAGCCCCCCAGTCAAGGCACATATGAGAAAGGAATCAATGAACAATGAAGGTACCACAACAAAGAACTGATGCTTCTCATCTCTGTCCCTTCCTGTCTGTCTGTCTCTCTCTCTTACTCTCCCTCTGTTTCTGTCAAAAAAAAAAAGAAAAAAAACCCAGAAATTGAAGAAGATACAAATAATGGTAGCATATGTTGCACTCATATATAGCAAAAATTAACATTATTAAAATGTTCATACGACCCAAACCAGTCTATGGAGTCAATGCAATACCAATCAAAATACCAATGGCATTTGTCACACAACTAGGTAAAATAATCCTAAAATTTGTATGAAACCACAAAAGACCTTAAATAGCCACAGGAATCTTGAAAAAAAAAAGAACAAATTTGAATGTTCATGCTACCATATATCAAACTATACTATAAGGTCATAGTAATCAAAACAATATGGTACTAGCATAAAAACAGATACATAGATCAGTGGAACAGAATAGAGAGCCCGGAAATAAATCCACAGCTATATGGGCAATTAATATATGACAATGAGGCAGAACATACAAAGGGGTAAAGACAGTCTATTCAATAAATGGTATTGGGAAAATTTGACAGATATGTTCAAAAAAATGAAACTAGATCACCTTCTTACACCATACACAAGAATACATTTTAAATGGATTAAGACATATTGTAAACCTCAAAGCCATAAAACTCCTAGAAACAAGCACTGGCAGTAAAATCTCTGACATCTCTTTTAGTAATATATATATATATATATATATATATATATATATATATATATATATATATATATATATATATATATATAATCTCCTTGGGCAAGGGAAACAAAAATAAATTAATAAACAAGTGGGACTATCAAACGAAAAAGGTTTTGCACAGCAAAGAAAACCGTCAACAATATGAAAGACAACCCACTGAATGAGAGAAGATTTTTGCCAGTGTTTACATCTGATAAAGGGTTAATATCCAAAGAACTGACACAATTCAATACCAAAAAATAACAAACAATCCAGTTAAAGATGGGCAAGAGGCCTGAATAGACACTTTTCTAAAGAGGACATACAGATGACCAATAGACATTTGAAAAGATGTTTAAGTCACTAATCGTCAGAGAAATGCAAATTAAAACCACAATGAGATATCACCTCACACCTGTCATCAATGGCTATCATCAATAAATTAACAAACAACCACTGTTGGCAAGGGTTTGGAGAAAAGGGAACCCTCATGCACTGTTGGTAGGAATGCACACAGCCACCATGGAAAGCATTATAGAACTATCTTTAAAAATTAGACATGAAACTGCCTTTTGACTCAGCAATCCAACTTCTGGGAACACGTCCTAAGAATCCTGAAACACTAATCCAAAATATAGGGGTTCACTATATGCACCCCTATATTTATTGCAGCAATATTTACAATAGCCAAGATCTGGAAATAGCCCAAGTGTCCATCAGTGGACAAGTGGATAAAAAAGTTGTGGTATATTTACACAATGGAATACTACACAGCCATTAAAAAGAAGGAATCTTACCTTTGGCAACAACATGGATGGACCTGGAGATCGTTATGCCAAGTGAAAGAAGCCAGGCAGGGAAAGACAAGCACCATATGATTTCTCTGATACGTGGAATCTCATGAACAAAATGAATTAATAATCAGAATAGAGACAGGCTCACAGATAGAGAGCAGACTGACAGCTTTCAGATTGGGGTTTGCTATAGGGAGGTGGATGTGGATGGATAGAACAAAAAAGGACAAAAAGAACCCTTATGGACACAGACAACAGTGTGGTGATTGCTGGGGTGCTATGGGGAGGGGGTGGAGGGGGTGGGGGATCAATGATGATGGATAAGACTTGACTTGGGGAAGTAAACACACAATACAGTGCACAGAGATGTACTGTAGAATTGGGTGCCTGAAACCTGTATAATTATGCTAACCAGTGTCACCCAATAAATTCAATTTTTTTAAAAAAGAATGATTTGGCTAAAGCACACACACTTCCTCATTCAGTGCATCAACCTAATTTAAGTGGGGAGGAAACCGCATGGAATTGGAACACAAGCCTGCTCAGAAATGAAGAGGGCGCATAAAGCGGACACTCCCTGGTGTTGTCCTTCCAGTGCTACTTCTTGAGTGGTGACCATCTGAAAAGTTGGAAAAAGAAAACTCTTCACATCAGATTTTTTGCTTGCACGACGGACTCAGCGAACAAATGGGAGCCAGCTAGAGACGTAGCTTTGTACAGAGTGCAGGGCGAGGGAAAGCTACCCATCTGGTGAACTCACTGTCTGCTCCCCCAAGCCACTCGCTCAGCTCCTCTTCTAGAATTTTCATCTCAATGAATGGCACCCCTAATCATCTATATAGTTGCTGTACATGGGCAAAATCTCCTCCCTTTCCTCTGACCTGACCCATCACAACATCCTGTTGTTTGTACCCTCCGGGTGCTTCTCAGTATCTGCCCATTCTTTGTCACTGCCCCCTCCCACCTGTCCCAGGCAAAGGAATCTTTATCTCAGCAGGCAAAGGAATCTTTAAACAGTATTGGTGTGAGTCGTGTATTCATTCCATCATCATCTATTACATTTGCACCATGTGTCAGCCACTGTGACAAAGCGCTGGATACAGAGTGGTTAGAAAAGTCATGATGAGCCTTGCATTTTTAGTTGCGGAGTGTGACAGCCATTACGAAACAAACATGAAAGTCATTTTAATCATAAGCTGGATAAGTGTTCTGAAGGAACAGATCTGCGTTCCTTGAAGCTGTTTAACCAGGGAAGGCTAGTGTAAATTGAGGCAGTTGGGAGAGGCTTCTCTGGGGAGGAATGACGTGACCTAAGGCTGGTAGCACCACGGTCAGCTCTTAAAACACTTAATTATTTTCCCCATTTTTAGGACAGAAATAATCCATGGCAAAGGAAGACAAGATTCAGCTTCTGCTTCTCTTCCTGTCCAAGCTCATCTCCTCCTTCCCCCCGCCTTCCACTCCCAGCCACCTGCATAGCCCTCCATTCCCTTAAATATGACTTTCTTTCTTGTGTCGAGTCCTGCATGTGTGCTACACTTGCATCATCGAAGAAAGGCCTTCTTGCTGTCTCCTTAGCCTGTCAGTAATTGATTGAACATCACTCAATCTGAGAAGCCACACCTGAACACCCCTGAGGAGAGGGTCTGCCTAAGCCTCTGTGTCACATACTTTGTTCCTTCATCACAGCAAATGCCCTTGCAACTCTGTCTTTAACATCTATTATATTAGAACTCTGAGCTCCAAATGGACAGTCATTTCTGTCTCCTTTCTCACTATTATCTCTAGGGTGTTGATTATTAAATATGCTAAAATCGCTTAACAAACAAATGAGTGAATGAATGCTATGACTGACTTGGCTTTGTAGAAACTCAGCACCTTAGACTGGAAAGGACCGCAGACGTCACTACTCTTCCTCCCACCGCATGCAGACACAACACACAACGCAGCATCTTCCAAACTTTGCACCCGTCTTCCCTGCTCAGCAGCGAGCTTCCCAAGGGCAAGGATAACCGTTGATCCATCTTGGTATCTCCTTCTCCTACAGGACCACTAACTAGAACGTTCCAAGAGGGTCATTCTCTCCATCCACAAACTAGAAACTGTGCGGTGCAGAGCCAGTGAGTAACGAACCTGAAGGGATTCCTTCTGACAGCTCCAACTACAAATGTTCTCGTCCTGGCTCCTCGGGCGTAATGTCTTCATCTACATAGTCTCACTGAGAGGCACTCTAAGCTCATTTCAACCTGGCCCTGCATGTCATTCCAGAGCATCCAAGAGTTACATTTTACAGTCTTGACTACTCCAGTTTTTTCCAAGAATCCCCCGTCCAGGTGTCTCACTGTGCCTCTGTCCCTGGCCGAGTGCCTAGCAAAGCCCTAGGCCTCTCCTCAGCACTCTGATCTCTACTGTGCTCTCTGTTACAGGGAATAAGCAAGTAGCCAAAGGCCATCTTCTCTCTCTCTCTTCCTCCCTCTCTCTCATGCATGCACCCGCGTGTGCACACGAGCGCATACGCACACACACAAACACACACACACACATTGTGAGCTCCAGAAATTAGTTTATTTCATTTCCTCATCTTTAGGGCAGCCTCCAGCTTTAAGTCCTCCATGCTTGGCAGCGGCCTTTGCCTTTAGGAGAAAGACAAGCAACTTTAGAGTGATATGGAAATCACGCCCCAAACATTTGCAAGCCTTACAGGACTTGGAGCTGGTCCCAAACCACATTCAATCAGCCCGTTTATCCCCCACACACACACACTTGCTGCCTCCAGCTGAGACTCAACTCATACAGTGGAGCCCAGTGAATGAGGTGCACCTGATAAGTCCCAAGAGGTCCCAGCCCCACAGAAAGGCCCACGAGGAAGAGGAGTGGGGGGAGGGGCGGGAATAAAGCCGGGCTTGAGACAGCTGCCAGACTGAGCCTGCTTTTGACAGAGGCCTCCGCCGGCACTGAGAGGGACCTGCGGTTAAAACATGAATTTACACGGCAGGGAAGTGATCCTGCTGGACTGTTGGACCCAGTTCCTGAGCTTTGGAGATTGAAGATGTTCAGCCTCTCAGGCTCTGACTCAGAAAGCCCTAAATCCTCCTGTGTTGTCAAATTAATAAATGATATTTGCAAGTGGATATTGTGATACTGTTCTCTCTCCCTATCTCTCATCCATAGAAACCTAATTGTGAAGGATTTGCTAGATTCGATCCTCTGATGATACGATGAAATTTCAAAGGATCTATAAAGAGAAGCTGCAGAAAGCCTTCTGCACACAGTCCTATGAGCTCTGAAAATATACCGGTGATGTGTATCACCGTGTCTCCCCAGCAATGGGAGGGTGGGAGGGATTTGAGAGCAGAAGGGAACCGGAAGCACAAGAGACTGACCAAATGGATGTAGGGTGGAATGTTCAACAGTAATTCCAGAGGACAAAATGCGAAGTGTTTGCTGTAATCCTTCTCAATATTGATGGTTAAACAATATTTTCTCCAGCTGTCACACGTCACAAACTCTGACAGCCATCAGTACATGCTAACCCAGGATTTCTTCAGTCAAGTCCCTGCCAAATCCTGTTACAGCAACATAAGTATCAAACTATTCAGAGGATTTGGATACGCTTAAGTGATGCCTCTCCTGTCGCCAGGTCACAGTCTCACAGTCCAAGAAAGGAAGTCAAATGGGAACTGGAAGAGGAAAATGCCTCCCACCATGCAGGGAAGAAAGCTGTCTCTCCTGTCCTTCAAACAACAAAATGTTGTGTTGTGTTGTTATGAGTTTTGCTTCCTTTATTCCTGTGTTTTGAGAAATAAAATGTGAGCCTTAGAACCAAAGGGCCATAACTTTTCCTGCAGACCCCACGATGTTGTAATCTTAGGCCAAACACTCCTCTTCTTAGAGTTTTGGTTCCCTGGGGTAGGAATGGGGGAAAGGAGAGAAATAATATTTACTCCTTGGGTTTTTATTTTATTTTATTTTTTAATTTATTGATCTTAGAGAGGAAGGGAGAGAAACAGACAGAAACATCGATCTGTTTCTGTATGTGCTCTGACCGGGAATTGAACCGGCAACCTCTGTATCAGGCTGATGCTCTAAGCAACCAGGCTATCTAGCCAGGGCAGGCTTCTTGGGGTTTTTTGAAGCTGATAATTGTTCTCCATGGCATTTGTAATTTGTGAGACCTGCCACGCTCATGAAAAAGTCCCTGTGATACAAAAACCTGACTTACTAAGGTGAGGCCGTGACTCACTAGGACCTGCAAAGTTGCAAGAACATGAAAACTATTTTTGCTGATCCTTGCTGCTAAATGATAACAAAATCCTCATGAATTACACAAGACAGTTTATATGTAAACATAGATATTATTTAAAGCAACCAAGTCATTTCTGAATCGTGCTTCAGTGACTATGAACTATGGATTCGTACATGGCTGCAACTTCTGATTTCCTACGTAAATCCTCTATCATCCCTAAAGGAAGGTTGAAAACACACCTCTACCTCCCCTTGAAGACAGTCATCTCTGAGGATGGCTATAACCACCTCTAGAGCACTGGCCAGCAACATTTTCCCACAAAGTTCAGTACCCCCTCCAAGGACAGCCAGTGCCTTCTAACGATGGAGAAATTTCCCAAATCCAGGGCCCAGGCAGATGGGGTCCAGGGCATCTCCTGCCTGCAGTCTATTTCACCCCTCTGGGCCCTCCTGCACTAACTCAGGGATTCTGCTGAGTTTGGGCTAACGTTCCTACAGGAAGGAGAGAACATTGCTGCAGAGCAGTAAAAGGATGGCCATTAAAGCCAACAATAAAACGAGGGTTTCATCGGCATTTTTTATATATGAGTTTCAACCAACAGCATTGTAGATGGAGCTGGGACAAGTCCATTGTGGCAAACATCCTAATGTTCTGAAGCAGGGAGAATGCCTGTGTCCTTCCAGGAGAGGGTCTTGTTGGAACCTCCCAGAAACTGGCCAAGAGAGGGCGTTTCTCAAACTGGTCTTCCCCCTGCTGTTTGTGTGGTGCTGCTTTGGCAATGTGATGGTTAGAGTTCTGAAATATCGTGCCTCTAAGAGGTAAGTAGTAAGGAGAGGGACATTCATGGGCAAAAGTAAGACAGTCATCTCTGCTTTGGGAAATGGGACAAAGCCAAGCCAACTGGCTCCTGGAAAGAAGATGTTTCCAGGTCAGACAGAACAAGGCTGGAGCAAAAGCTAAAAAATTTAATAAATACCAAAGGGTCAAAGCCTGCCTTCATATCTGGCCAGCTGTTCTTCAGAAGAGCAATCAGGCAGAATTTCCAGGGTCAAGAGCAGGTATATAAAATTTTAAATACCAAAAGCATAAGAAAGTTTAAAAATTAACTATAATGCTTCCCTCTTCCTGAGAGAAATATTGTTTATATCTTGGTGGCTATTCTATATTCCTTATATATTTATATCTGATTAACGCCACAAGTTCAGGATTATAACGTACAATCTATTTCATAACCTGATCTCTCCACCGGAAATAATATGAAGATATTTTCATGTTGCTTCTGTCTCAGTCAAAAGTTGTTTACTATAGAAGGAACCCACTAAAACTAAATTCAATCAAAGAAAATTGATTACATGAATCAGGAACATCTCATAGAACCTAGAAGAGAACAGCTGGAATGGGAAGGACTAGCACCAACTCCCCCCCCTCCAAGGGTCCCGTCTCCACCCTCGCTATACTGTCCTCTGTCTGTAGCCAGTCCCCTGCTCCTGTGCATAAGAGACCAACAGCTGCCCTGCTGGACCTCTGTCACCCAGAATGCATGTATTCTCACTTACTGAGCTCCCAAACCAAATGCCCAAGTTAGGTGATCCCACTGACTCAGTTTATATCATGTGTACTGGAAGTCATCATCGTGACTGAAGGGAGTGGGAGAGGCAGGAAATTGACATACCCATCCATTAGAGAAATGGACTTACATATACATGTTATTTACTGTTTCTTCAGAAAGTATTTCATGGCCCTGGCCAGTTGACTCAGTGGATAGAGCAACTGGCCCAGCGTGCGGACATCCCAAGTTTGATTTCCGCTCAGGGAACACGTGAGAAGTGACCGTCTGCTTCTCTTCCCCTCCCTCTACCCTTCTCTCTTCCCCTCTCACTAGTCAGTGGCTCACTGGTTCAAGCATCAGTCTCAGGTTCTAAGGATAGCTTGGTTGATTCGAGCATCAGCCCCAGATGGGGATTGCCAGGTGGATCATGAGGCACATGTGGGAGTCTTTCTCTCTATTTCCCCTCCTCTCATTTAAAAAAAAAAAAAAAAAGTATGTCATGAAAATAACCTGTTTTAGTCAGAGTAGAATAACTGCCATTTACAAAAACTCCAAAGGGATATTACTTGCTCACATTACAGTGTCTCCTTTGGGCCCGTGGGATGGTGCAGGTTGGGGGCAAGAAGGCCATTGCTGCTTATGGTCATTCAGAGAATGCAGCTCCTTCCATCTATGGCTCCCCTACTTTACAGAGCATTGGAGTCCTCTGGACCTTTTAAACCCATAGACAGCAAGGGGAATGGGTTAGAAGTAAACCTGGAAGTATACATCACTTCCACCACAGGCTCCGGGCCATAGCATAGTCACATGGCTGCATCTAACTACACGGCAGGCAAGAAAAGGCAGCCTCGCCATGGTCCACTCGGACGAGGAGGAAGGTTTTGCTGAGCATGAGCCAGTGTGTACCACAGCCCACCTTTCTGCTTCACACTCCTTCCCACACACACAGACCACATGTAACCTTCCCAGCAAAGACCAGCAGAGTCCTAAGCAGTCCCTGCATTCACAGCCCTCTCCGTCTAGCCTGAATGTACCTCGCTCGAGTGAACTGTGAACTAAAGATATGCTGCTTGCCGTCAACTCATAAACCCAACTTACAACAGAGCAACAGGATAAAATAACCACAATAAACATAGGAAACAATCCCATTTGGAAGAAAAATGTAGAATGGGAGACCAGTCTGCAGCAGATCCGATATTCACCTGGGCGGACATCATATCCATGACCCCGCCTCTGCCCCCTGGGGAGCAGTCTCCCGTCTACCACCCTCCTCCGCTGCACATTAACCAGAACTTGAACTCTTG
Organism: Saccopteryx bilineata; assembly: GCF_036850765.1. Taxonomy (NCBI): domain Eukaryota; kingdom Metazoa; phylum Chordata; class Mammalia; order Chiroptera; family Emballonuridae; genus Saccopteryx; species Saccopteryx bilineata. Next base: position 243,800,316 of record NC_089491.1, read on the forward strand.
GAGAAATTCCCTGCTGGCTCCTGCCAACCGGGGGTTTTGAGGCTCATGGATTTTTGCTTGCCTGCTTGCTTTTTGCAATACAAATACCTCAAAACCTTTGTTGCTTCTGATCCATTTGCTTTCAGTCAATTCTATTTGCATAAAATAAAAAAGCACCTTCAAGGTTCTTTCCTAGACATAATTCTCAAACTTACTGTTTCTTCCCTCCCATCATGCCTCTTTTTCTCAGCAGCTGTCTTCAGGGTATCTGGTATAACAGACTTAAGTGGGACAGCCAACCCCAATTAAATTTTTTACTACAAGATCAAGTCACTTTTTTCCATGGAGAAATGATTTCTTGTTTTTATTTTGTTCTTTTAATGTAAATGTTTTTTACAGTACTTAACTTTTTTCTTTTCTTTTTCATTATGGTGTATAGTCAGTCTTATTTCGTATTAGCTTCAGGTGTACAGCACAGTGGTCACACAATCATACAATTAATGAAGTGTTTTCCCCCAATATTTCCAGTACCCACCTGGCAACAATGCCACATACTATTGAAGTATTAGACACAAAATTTAAAGCTGAGAGCAGTTATTGCCTATGTTTGTTTTCTATTGCTGTCATAACAGATCACCTGAAATTTAGTGACTTAAAATACAAACTTATTATGTGACAATGCCATGCGTCAGCAGTTCAATATGGCCTCATGGAACTAAAATCAAGGTGTCTGTAGGACTGCAAACTCTACCAGAACCCTGACCAGACTTCTCCTCCCCTCCCCCGCTCTACCCCCATTCTCTTCAGTCCTCTGAGACTCATGTAACCTGCAGTCCAGGGCCGTCAGTGTTATAAGCAAAGGCTCATCTTTGAACAAAGCCCATTGGAGTAAGGTAGACCCAGCCTTCACGGAGACAGGCATATACGGGGGTCTTCTGGTTATGACACAATTCTGTTCCTACGACAGTGACATAACTCAAATTTTGGTATATGTCAAAACACACCCTAGCCTAAGTCACTTACCTTTCCTAACACAGTTGTAAAATCATAATCTAGAACATAAAAACACAACTATGCCACAAAAGGAAAAGAACATAAATATACTCTACTGTACACTGTACTGTATCAACAGAAAGAAATGAATGTTAAAAAAAATTCCTTACCTTTATTCCTGTGGTTGGCTTGCACACTGGAAGGGGCATTGCAAGGTGGGAGAGAGTGACCTATTGGGAGGGGGAAGCTGGAGAGGCAGGAGAACCTGCAGCAGGTGCTAGAGATGCTGGGTCAGGGGAATCAGGATTGCCTAAGGAACATGCAGGAGACGCTGGAGATGAGTCTACCTGTACTACAGGTGTTTCATCTCGAGAAGCAGCTGATGTAGGATACAGGATCTGTTGCAGACCTCTCTATCTTCTTAAAGAATTGTTCCAGGCTAATCTGGAAGGTTGATGACTTCTTCTCTTCCAAAACCTGCCTATAGCATTGGAAGGCATCCATAACAGCTCTGTAGACCTTACTGAGTCTGTCATTGCTGGGGTCCTCAGCCTGACATTTTGCCACCCATCCTCTACCATAGAAAAACCCTGTGCCAAGCCCTTGGTAGTAAATCTCTTGGGTTCTGGGATTTCTTTCTCTTCCTCTTCAGTCAGCTGCTTCTCCAGCTGAATGAGGTCCTCAGCAGACAGCTCCTCTCCATGTGATCCCAGTAGCTCTGACTTTCATTTAGGAGCCATGTTAAGGGCCAAAAGTCACCAAACAAAGCAACACAAACAGAACACTTGTGCTTTTAAGTCCAAAATGGCGTGGGTAAGCGTACTGGGGGACGCCAACTCCCTCACTCATATGCTATGTTACTGAGTATTTTTCCACTGCGCACAACCAAACTAGTTCACCCACATAGTCCATAAGTATGACACTAAAGGCATAAACCGAAACACTACGTCTCAATTCTTTTACTTTTTTACAGGAGTGAGCATCATAAACTCGAAACATCGTACGTCTAGACTCTCGTAACCTGGGAACCCCCCGTATGCTGGTGTGTCCTACAAGTGACCTTTGTATATGTAGCCCTGGAGGGAAAAATGATTATGTGGCCATCCCAGCCTCACTATTCTTTCCCCCTTTTCCTTTTAGAGCCCCCCACCCACCCTTCATTGCTCTCAGTATCCCTCCTCTCTACTACCTTAAATAACTCCCCACAAGAAATGACCTGGAAATTATCCCCCCCCCCCAATCAATGTGATGGATACAGATACACTTACAGATAACTTAAAGAACCATACATTTTTCACATGCCCGAGGAAGATGGGCCCCTTTAACGTAAATATATGACTTAAGACAAAGAAAAAGTATAGAATTTTGGGCAGCTGGTAAGGTGAGAGTGGGATTATTTGGCTTCCTGAGTTTTCTCAAGCTGCCTTAAATAAACATATGCTACCTGCCATATGTTTATATGAAGTCTAGTCCAACCGTGAAGATATACACAAATTTGGGAAGAGAGATAAAACTTAAAGACATAAGCATAGAACTGCATAACTCTCTCTGGCTAAGGTATCAGAAATGAACCCAATAGCAGTTAAAAGTGGGCTTTGACATGTGTGGGTGGGAAGACAGCAGAGAGGAGCAGGCAGCACTGCGGTGGATAGTTGACACTGGTTAGGCTGCAATTCCTGCCTGTGGAGTACAGTGCCAAGCACACAGCCCAGCCAGCGACCCCAGCCCCACGCCAGGCCTCTGCTGCTCCTGCTGGAATCACAAACTGTGGCTCTCCTCTGCAGGCTTCTGCCAGACTTTTTCTCTTTGCCAGGTCCAGCTTCCAGGGCATTGCCCTAGCCATTCCCACCAGATAGGGCAGATGGTGGCCTAGAACAGCAGGAGGCGCTTCCCGACTCCTAGGTCTTGAGATGTTCTCCCAACAGCTTCTCTAGATCTTCTGAGGAATTCCTGACTCAAGCCCAACTGGGATTCCCTGTGATGAGCCGTAAAAAAATCCATTAGCATAATTAGATCAGACACACTATGATGTCATTACACTCTCTTCCGCTGTCTGCTCCCTTCATTAATAAATACACACTAGAAATATAACTGTCTGGTCCTGTCTTCCCTGGCTCTGAATTAGCTTCTGGGTGCGGAAGGGATGGGAGAGAGAATAGGGTGGTAAGACTTCACTCTTTGACTTTCCAGTTTCTGTGGACTTCCTTGTCTGCACCCACACATTCCAGCCCTCCTGGGCCTCAAGGAGCAGTCTGCCTGGCACCAGCTCTCTTGCACATTGACGTTGAAGAACCCAAGCTGATCTCACTGAGACAGTTCATGGCAAGACCTTCCAGAGGCCAAAGGAGAATCCGGCTTTGACAACATCAGGAGAGACAAGCAAGTCTGTCAAGCACCACAGCATGCAGACTCTAGAGGCTTAAGCAATTGGACAGTAACTGTGGAGAAATACTTCTGGCTAAACCATACACAGCCATTTCAGAAAAAGTTCAAACAAAAAGAACTTGAGACATCATCTGGTTTCCTTTGCTTAGATAAAATCACAGATGGGCCTTTATTACTCCAAGCCCTTTTCAGTTTCAGTTCCCCAGTGCCCCAAATGTCAGAACTCCCTTCAAGTATTCTACCAAGAAAGAAATCTATTTCACAAATAAAGAAATAAGGCGAGGAACATGATAAGACCCAAGGGCCGAGGTGGTCCAGCTGCGTGGGGGTTGAGCAGTCCAACAGTCTCACAGTTGTCCATACAACTGAGTAACTGTCTGAGGTAGAAACAGAATGAAATAAAACAGTGTTTTACAGGAAAAACTATCCTCTGCCTTCTTACTCGTGGAGGTATCACTTCATGACCTCTGAGATGAGGACTCAAATTCAAAATATACCAACAGCAAAAGACATGAGAAAAATCAGAGTGTGCATGAGAAAGAGAGAGAGCAAGAGAGAGAATTAGTGTTATTAACAACTGTAGCCCTAGCCAGTTGGCTCAGCGGTAGAGCATCAGCCCAGTGTGTGGATGTCCCTGGTTCGATTCCTAGTCCGGGCACACAGGAGAAGTGACCGTCTTTCTAACCCTCCCCCTCTCCCTTTTCAGATCTCTCTCTTCTCACCCACAGCCTTGACTCAGTTAGAGCAAAGTTGGCCCCAGGCCACTGAGGATGGCTCCATGGCCTCACCTCAGGCCCTAAAACAGCTCAGTTGCCAAGTAACAGAGCAAAGGCCCAATGGGCAGAGCACTGCCCATAGGGGGCTTGCCAGGCGAATCCTGGCCAGGGCACATGCGAGAGTCTGTCTCTTTGCCTCCCTCCTTCTCACTTAAGAAAAAGTAAAAAAATAAATAGATAAATAAATAAATAAATTTTATAAATACATATATATATATATATATATATATATGCAAAACCTCATATTTACTGAACACTTCCAGTACGCCAGGGCCTCTACAAAGCATTTATTTTTGCATTCTATCAGTCAGTTCTCATAACAATCCTGTGAGAGAAACACTGTGATTGCCTCATTTTCCAATGAGGAAATTAAAGGACAGAAAGATAAAGTTACTTACCTTAGGTCACACACTTGGAATCATTGAGATTGGGGTGAGTCTAAGACCATCTGCTCCACTACAGTACTGATTCAGCCCCGGGAACTGGCCCTTGGCCCCAGTCTCGCAGGTGCAATCAGTTACCTTCAATCCACTCATTCAGCATGAACATACCGAATGCATTCTAGTGCCCAGCTCTGTCTTGGGCACTGAAAGTCCTTCACTGACCAAGGCAGCCAAGGTCTCTGCTCTCATTGCAGGGTGGGCACATAGTGCCGAGAGACAGACGATAAACATGAAAACTGGAAACTGACATAGGTACTCTGTTAGAATGCAGTGAGGATTAAGTCCTATGGGGAAAGGGTGGAGCATGAAAGGGGAGACGGGAAATGCTGGAGCATCAAAATTTTAAATCGGGTGTTCAGTGAACGCTTACGTAGAAACTGACGTTGGGACCAAGAATTGAAAAGGCTGGGGAGGGTGCATGCAGCTCAGAGTTCGCCGGTGGATCGCAACAACATGCATGGATCTTGAGGGCAGCATGTGAAGTGAAATAAGTCACACGGAGAAAGACAAGTGCTGTGAGATCTCACTATAAGTGGAAGATACAGAGAACAGATCTGCAGTTGCCAGAGGTGGGGAAAGAGGCGGTGGGGGAATGAGTGAGGGGTTCAAAAGGGACAAATGTCCAGTTATAAAATAAAGAAGTCATGGGGATGTAGTGTACAGCACAGTGGACTATATTTAATAATTTATCAACTATTATTGCATATTTGAAAGTATTCCATATTTGAAATATAAATATTAAATCATTTTGTTGTATTACCTGGAAATAATATAAAGTTAATGGTAATTATACCTCAATTAAAAATTCTTTTTAGTTTACTTGTGGAAAAGTTCTCTCCAACCAGGTGTGGGAGATCCTCATTTCACAGAATGCCAAGTCTTATAAAGAGACCAGGATGAACAACAGTACCTGGCACACAGTAGGCATTCGGTGTGTGCCAACTGCCTTCTTTCTTAACATGGGTTTGCTTTCTTAGGAGAATGTTTGAAGAGAATTCAGGACTTTGGGGCACTGACAGGCTGGAACAGAGGTGACCCCAAAAGAGGCTTTTAGTAACAAAGCCCATTTAGAAGTCTCAGCAAAACAGAAAGACTCAGCCATGTAACAAAGGTCACATCAAAGAGGATGCTGCCTTTCTGCCATAGGCTGAACTGTGCCCTCCCCCGCCCCAAATCCATGCTGAAGTCCTCACCCTCCATATCGTCTCTTTGGAAAGAGGGTCTTTACAGATTAAATTAGTTGAGGTCATACTGAAGTAGCATGGGCCCCTACCCAATATGATTGATATCCTATACAAAAGGGAAGTTTGGACTCACACAGGAAGTTGGACTCACCCACACAGGAAGAGCACCATGTGAAGATAAGAGAAGAGACCAGGGCCATGGGACAAAGGCCAAGGAACACCAAAGGTTTCCAGCAAATATCAGAGGCTTAGAGAGCAGCATGGAGCTGATTACCCTCACAGCTCTCAGAAGAAGCCACCCCACACCCTGGTTCAGGACTTCTCACCCCTAAAACTGTGAGGCCTCAATTTCTTTTGTTTAACCCATTCAGCCTGTGTTACTTAGTAACAGCAGCACTGGCAAATTAATCCGCCCTCCAAGCCTATCACTGCAGACCACTCACGGTGGCTGTTATTAAATTGAGAGAGAGAGAGAGAAAGACCTATGAGATAAGGTCCAAAAGGAAAAATAAATTAAACACTCAAGAATTGTGTCGTGGAAAGACCTTTGGGTGTTGTTACTAGCATTGGAAACTGACAGGAAGCAAATCGTTCAAAAACCTACCAAAGTTTTCAGGAAATTAAACACCAGAGATACTAGCTGCTGGCTTAAAAGACCCTGCGATGGAAAACTCACGCCAAGAAGCAAGCCATGAAAGTCGAGCAGCTCCCAAAAAGACATTCTCCCCATACATGACCATGGAAGGCGGTGGGCAAAGGGCAGAGCGAGAGCTCTGAGAACAACAGACAAGGAACTCTCTCTGAGAGAACAGAATCCAGGTCTAATCAAGGTTAATCTACCCGCTGCCAGGTGGAGCATCCTCACATGGCCTGCCCAGCAAGATTTCACCCTTCTGTGGCTGCTGTGGCTGCCAATCAGCGCTGTCCAAATGGGTAGGGATTTTTGCTATTACTTTGTCCTAGCCTTGCCAGATCCTAGGTAGCCAGACCTTGAGAAACCCCAAGTAAAACAGACCATGGGAGTATTTTGCACAGGAAGGAGAGCACCAACAGATATTTGGTGACAGCAGGGCCTCCTGTGGGAGAGTTTGCCCACTGTTCACCAACATCCAGTGTCCTGTTTCCCTCTTCTGTCTGAGCACACAGCTGGACTGTACTTGCCGGTCTCTCTCCTGGTTAAACGTGGCCACGTGCATGAGCTCCCACCAGTGGAGCATGAGTGCACGTGGAAGGTGCCTTTCCAGGCCACTGCTCCCGCGTGTCTGTGCCCCACCCTGCTCCGCTTCCCCTTCCGCCATCTAGACAAAGAGGCAGCAGGCCTTCCAGAATCAAAGAGCCGTGATGACAAAGCTTTGAGTTCCTGCCGCATCGTAGAATGAAATGCCATCTGCTAATCAGAAATTCCATATTGGACTGTTACGTGAGCAAGAAATAAACTTCTATTGTACTAAGCCACAGAAAGTGTGGAGCAGCTTGTGTAATTCTCCCTAATATTGGCTGCAATCCAATCAAAGCTGAGAATGGCAAGAATTCCTCTGCCAAGAGACATCACTATGTCATAGATAATCCCAAGATTAGGATTTAGTTCTAGAACCAGTTCTGCGGTTAACCAGCCCCATGTCTCCAACAAGGCAAGGGACTTTTCCTAAGAAAAAGGGGCTCCTTGGGGGTCTGTACCAGCCCCTCATGGGCTAAGGAGCTGGGGCCCCAGACTGCTGCCTCTGCCACACAGAACTGTCCCTTCTTTACCTCTTAGGTACCTGTGGCTTCCAAGTAAGACTTTCGTCTGAAGACATGAGCTCCTATGAAGAGAGCTGATAAAAATAAAGTTTGAAGCCGCGGTCCAAGGGAATCTCTGAGGACTTTTATTTTTGCCTGGGGCACTCAAATACTTTATCCTCTCTTGAGTCCTCACAACGTGCTGCTCCGTTAGTTAGACCTGGAGTCAGAATGCAAATGTAGCTTCTCTGAAAATTGACAGGAGCATGTCCCAAACTATGGTCCTGAAGCCTCATCTCTCAGGGGTGCTGGCTACTCAGGCATGGAGAGAACAAAGATACTAAAAAGTCCCGAGGCCAGGGACAGTGGGGCCAGACATCCTCCTTAAGATTTTACTGCAGTTCTCCATTTAATCCTCGCGCCAGCCCCATGAGTCAGGCTTAGTTCCCTCTGTGTGCAGGTAACAAAACTGAGGCTCAGAGCGATGTATCACTTGCCAGAGGTCACATTTCTAGTGAGCAGCATGGCCAAAAAGAATCCAACCCAAGGTCAACTGACTCAAAGCCTTCACTCTAACCCTTGACACATCCACTGTGCTCTGCGTTTGGTCACGTGGTGAGGCCCTGTGACTTCTCCCTGCCTCCTCCAGCCGGTCACTGCATTCTCTGTGGCTCCGGAAGAAAGGGAGGAGCTCCCATTCCCATAGGCAAGCAGGAGCTGCTGCGGGGATGCCACGCCCCTGGGCGGGGGCGGGGCGGGGTAGGGTAAGAAGGACTCAGAGTGCTGGTGCAGTCTTTCCCCTAGAGCCGCTTTTTCTCTTTGCAACCCTGAAGGCGGATGCAGACCCTGCTGTCTTTCAGCCCTCCCCACCCTCTGAGGAATGCTGGAAGCTCTTCACACTAAAATTTCATAAGTATTCACTATAATGTAAAGTATATATGCCTAGGCTGACATCATGGTGTGGTGGAGCCATTTCAGATATGACCAAGGAATTCAGGTAAAGCAGCCTCTGTGCTTCCTGCTTGCTCTTCTCTCTTTTTTACTTTCTCCCCTTCTATTTTTTTTTCTCCCTTCCTTTCTTCTTTCCTTTCCTTCTTTCTTTCCTTCTTTTTTTTTTTTTTTTTTTTTTTTTTTTTGTCAGCTTAAATCCCATTTGATATCAGTTTATCTAAGTTGAGATAGGCTAATGAAAACAGTCATTTTCTTGGCTAAAGAAAATGAAAATCATTTCAAAGCCAAAGAACAAGTGTTTTACTGCCCTCTATCTCACACCACCCAGGCCCTGATGTCATACGAAAGCAGTCACAAATCAAGATTAGACGGAGAATGGGAATGCCCGGTCTCAATGGGAGCAGTGCCGCTTAGGAAACACGTGAGCACATACGGGTTTATCTGAGCATCACATGGATGAGACGAGCACAGGTCAGCTGCCATCATCCCCATTCAGTTGATGAGGAAACGGAGTCTCAAAGATATTAAATAATTTTCTGCAGAGTGAGAAGCAGACGCACTTCCCTGAGGACCGGCTGGGCTCTGGGCTCTTAGGGGCCAGTCTCAGTAAGGGGCGGGGCCAGGCTACAGCCCTGGCTGTCCAGCCCCCGCCAGTGGGACTTTCCTCGCCCAGGAATGCTGGCCCAGGACCTCTCCTCTGTGTTCTCTAGGTTCCTCCTAAACCCTTCTCCCTCCTTTCACATTTTGTGGACAAAAAGAAAAATTCGAAACCTTCATTTTTCACAACTTCAAAACAGGCCAATTCTGTTTGTCTCATTCCACAGATGGAAAAAATTGTAACCCAGAAAAGTGTGCAGATTTTTCCCTAAGATTTTTCCAAGGGTGGAGGAAGTCATCCTCTCGAAAGGACATTCCATCTGTCTTCTCGTGTTCAGACAGAACTGCCCCTCCAACGCTGCACACAGACTGAGACCACTGCCTGTCTCCCTCTGTCTCCTCCACTCTCCACACCACCTGTCAACACTCAAGTCCATCCACAGTCTGAAGGAAGATCAAAAAGTTACAGCAGCAAAGCCCTTTGACATAGTGTTCATCTGAACGGCAGTGGGTGATATGAGGATGAATTTCAGTTTGGGGCCATAGACTTGACCTTAGAAATGAGCTTGTGCTGGAATGTTCTCGTCCAAGATGAGAAAGGAGGGGATGAGGGGGAGAAAGCCAGGGAGGGAAAGAGAGCTGTCCACTTTTGTCAGGCACGGTCTCCAGAGCAACAGAGATATATACTAGGAGTTCAATTTCTGTTTGCCTGAGCCAGGGAGAAAATCTAATTAAATATGGTGTCTAAGTTTGGAGAAGCTGGGATGGAGCTGGAATATAAAGTGTGGCAGCAACTGTAGATCAGAGGGCAATATTAATAAACGCACAGAATGGGACAGCAGGATCCCTGGTGGTATTGATAAAATGCAAAGCGAAAACAAAGCAGGCTGGGACTATTGCATGGTAATGCTGATAAAAGCACACCAGGGACACCTCCCCGCTTCTGTGGCCCCTGAAACGCTGGCAGAGTGGCACTGCAGCTGGTTCCCTCTGCTGTTCCTCCTTCTCTTTCTCTTTGCTGGAATGCCTGTTTAACTTTTTTTTTCTCCTTCTTTTCCAAGTGAGAGGAGGGGAGATAGACAGATTCCTGCATGCACCCGACCCGGGATCCACCCAGCAACCCCTATCTGGGGCCAATGCTCTGCCCATCTGGGCATTGCTCTGTTGCTTAGCAACCGAGCTCTTCTTAGTGCCTGAGGCAAAGGCCATGGAACCATCCTCAGTCCCCGGGGGCCAACTCTCTCCAATTGAACCATGGCTGCAGGAGGGGAAGAGAGAGATAGAAGTAGGAGGAGAGAGGGGGAAACAGATAGTCACTTCTCCTGTGTGCCCTGACTGGGAATCAAACCTGGGACATCCACACACTGGGCCAACGGTCTACTACTGAGCCAACCAGCCAGGGCTGGTTCTCACTTCTGTTCCCCACAAGCATGTACACTCAGCATGAAGAGGCTTTCCTGAGAACGACTAGAGCCGGGAGAGGAAATGAAGAATGTATGTGAAGAACAACTGAACCTCCATTTCAGCAGAGAACATTTGATAAAGAAGACATGATTGAGGCTGCAGTCCTGCCTCTGAGAATGGGCGTGTTGGCTCTAGTAGAGGAACATCTTGCTTAGAGGCTAAGGGCTGCTTTGAGTGGCCTCTCTGGAAATGTTCTTTGCTGGGCTGCCAACCACATGTTGGACATTTGCAGAATTTCCCTGTCCTCTGATATTTCCAAAACCAAGGCAAAGTTCTAGGGACTTCAAAGAACACGAGAACTCTTTAAAAGAGTTAGTATGGACCAATGGATTTGGGGGTGAACTTCTTAGAAATTACTTGCCACTGTTTCCTGGCTCCCCTAGCTGCCTAAGAACTGTTCCTGGATGGGCTAGGGCTGGGGGTACTTCTTGGGTGGGTGGAGGCTCCACCACCCTCACCCCTCTCCACCCTCTTTTGAGTCAGGCTCCCAGATCTCCGCTGAATTATGCTGCTCTCTGTCATCTGTCCTTAATTGCCATCAGCTGGTGTGTTATGACTGCGCCTTATTTCCCTAAACTTTCTGTGTTATAGCTAGCATCTGCCTACAGTACTTTCAGCAATTTTTATTGTGTATTAATCTGTGCTGTCTGTAATGCTGCGTTATTTTCCTGGGACTATGTGTGTGATCACAACGTCGTCACTCCAAGTAAGTCCATTTCTGCCTGTAAAGCCAGGAGCTACGGCCAGGGTCATTATCACAGCAGCCGTCTGGCCTATGCAGGTTCGCATTGGATTCGGACAGTCGGCAAAGAAACCATGGAGCCAAAAACTGGTGGGCCATAGTCTTTAATCTAGCTTGCACCCGGCGGGCAAGTAAAAATACACACTGGGCTCCAAAACCCCAGTCACATTCAGTGCTCACAAAGCTACTGATTTATCCGAGTTTCCTAGAATCAAAGGTTTCTAGCTCAACAGCCTTATTCTCCTCAGTTCCCCATTTCCTTCCTTATCCCAGATACAAACTCTGTACAAACTGGCATCTCACTCAGTACTCCGCCATCTTGGCTGCTTTTTCTGGCCTTCTCCATGTGGCCTCCTCCCGCTGCTGGCTCTATTCTCTCTGCTCTCTCATGCTAACCTCAGGAACCAAGAGCAAACTCCCGCTCCGTTCCCATTTTATAGTGTAGAAATCCAAACCCTTAATCCAATATACATAATGGGGAAGTCTCTAATACAAAATCACTTCTATGAGGCATGATAGGATTGTACCACCTCACACCAAAAAGGGTGGGACAGGCTTAATCCCAAAACCAAGCCTCAGGCTACAACAATTCTCAACACACATTAATATCACCTGGGCAACGGCCTCTTTAACAAAGTGAGCATAATACATTTTATCTGCCCAACACTGCCCATGTAATTAAAGTTTTAATCTATACTTTGACATCCCTACCCCACCTCTCTCCACATGCCACTTCCACAAACACCTAGTGTCCTCATCTTGGGAGCTGAATTTAGAATCAGAAGGTATTGCTTAAAAGCCGGCGTCTGTCACTTACTACTTGTATATGTTGACCTCTCTGACTTCTCTGAGCCTCAGTTTCATTTTCTGATAAGTGGGAATAATAATAGTTTTGAACACTCTAGATGGGATACAAAGACTGAGGTAATCTATGAGAAAGTACTCTTCAATCTCTGAGACTATTATCTGGCCGCTAGCCTGAAGAGATGAAATCCACTCAACAATCAGGACAAAAGCCTAATTATTGTAATTGCAGCTTGCACTTGTATTGTGTATCAGAATGCCAAGCAGCCTTTATCAAACATTTAATTTGATCCTGACAATATCTTACGAGGTTTGTCAGCATAGATATCCACTGTGCTCATTTAATAGATGAGAAAACTTGATCATAGAGAGACCAAGAGATCTTTCTGTATACAAAGCTGGTCATGTCATTCTGCCACAGCCGTAAATGTTTACCTTAAGGAAAAGGGCAGATCAGATTGGTAATCAGGGCCAAATGTCCATCTACCCTGACCCAGGACATCCTCACCTGCCTCGCTCTGGGCCATTCACCCTCACTCTGCACACTGCCATGTTGCCTTGCCCATGTAGCTTAATATCTCTCAACTCATACTATAGTTTCCTGCCCCCTCTGTCACTTTTGCTAACTCTGATCCAGCCACAACAGCTGCTTCTTGGACAGAACAAGCCCACTTGTGCCACAGAGCCTTAGCACTTACCGTTCCCTCTACCTGAGATCTTTTTCTCCACATATCTGTGCTTCACCTCCTCACTTCAGTCAGTCCATTCTCAGATCTTATCTCTGCAGCAAGGCCATCTGGGACCATAAATTTCCAGTCATTCTCTCTCTACATTTTTTTTTTCATTTAAAGCATATAGCAACCCAGACCTTCTATCATCTATCTTCTATTATCTACCCAACATCTGTCTATTACCTATCTGTCATCTATCTATCTGTCTATCTATCTATATATCTATCACTTTGCTTTTTGTCTACCCCCTGTCTTCACTAGACATTAAGACTTTCTTTTACCCACCACTGTAATTTCAGATCCTATAAAAAGTACCTGGAAAATAAAACGTGCTTTATGCACAGAGACAGTATTCATTCCTGTTACTACACTTCATGCTCCCAGTAATCACAACTACTTAGAGGCAGTATATTTAATAACTCAATGAACAGGTTAGGAGCCCAGCAATGTAATAATACACTGCTCACAAAAATTAGGGGATATCTTATCACTTCATATTCATTATGAAATATCCCCTAATTTTTGTGAGCAGTATATAAACTACAATCCTGGTTCCTCCACTTGTAATCTATATAATCTTGTGCCAGTTTCTTAATCACTCTGTGTCAGTTTAATTATCTGTGATGTGTGGATATAAATAGCACCAACATCATAAAGTAGTTTAGAGAAGTAAATTACATAACTGAGCACATCGCAAATGCTCATTGGATGTTATTGATTACTGTTACTACAGTGGTCAGCATTGTCACAACCATCAACACTAGCAGTAACCTGGTGAGTTAAGCCAACAAATATAATGATTCTTGTTTTCTTTTCCTTTTAACTTAAAGACTTAGAGAACTAATGGAACAGAGTCACAAAACATGTCTCTACCCCACCTAGCAGTAGAGACCATTCACCTCCCTCTCCGCCAGGACTCCTGCCGTGGTGCCCCTCCTGGTGCCCCGCATACCCCCCTCGCTGCAGCGGGCACCATGCAGCGAGCACACCCCTCTCCCGGCACCATCGCCTCGTGCCCTGCTTCCTTCCCCAGCGCGTAACAGACACGACTTGCTGCTGATCTGGCAGCCACTCCCTCGCTTCCTTCTGGTAACAGTCCCATTTTTGCTGGGACAGCAATGTGCCCACTTCCAAGGACGCATCATCGCTGCTCTAAACCAGTCACAGGAATTTGAATTTCCCTTCATCATCAGTGGCTAATGAGATGTAGCAAATCCTGCCAAAGCCTATGCAAAATATTTCCTCCCTAATTAAAAATATATATATAAAGACCCCGAGGGAAGATTATTGCCACCTCCTTCTAGCCCTTCTGAAAATGCTGTTGGATGGTGACGTGGTGCTTGGTGCTGTGGCTGCCATCTTGCAACCATGGGGTGCTGCACAGGTGAGGAAGCTACCAATAGCATTCTAATATTGTTCACCTGGGGCCCCCATTCTTCTGGCATCACCCCTTCATTGTGTATCTGCTTTTCTGTCTATTCTTTGTGTTAGGTAGAATGACCCCTGCTCATAGTAATCTCCCACCCAGCCCACATCTATGGCACTTACTCCTTAGTGGCTTTTCTGCTATTCAGGTTTCAGTGTCCTGAGTCACAGGTGACTGCGTGAAGGCTGTGAAAAGACCTCCCACATCCTGCTACCCTGGATCCCACTGCCCACAGACCCCCTGCTGCACTCGGACCCCACTGTCCACAGCACACGGACCCTATTGCGCCCAGACACCAACATTCGCCTTTGCTGAGCACGCCTTGTATCAGGCTCTTCTATAAATGAGGCCCCCACCCTGCCCGTCTGCTGGCAGATGCCTGAATAAAATATTGTCTCCCTAAACCCTGGTCGGCCTGGTTCCTCTCGGCATCTGACCTAACACTCTGTAATGCCAGTCTGCACTGGCACAGCTAAAATAGGGACTGAGTCTATTTTATTGATTTATGTGACTCCCAACAACTGTTTGTCACAGCCCAGCTATCCCTCACTCAGCTGCCCTCAGCTTCTCCTGGGGTAAAAAAAAAAAGATTCTAAGCCTTCGCTCTCTTTATCATCACTCATCATGTTCACATAACCTCGCATCCAGCTTGGACTCTTCCCAGTGGCCTTCACTCATCTATTTACAAATACCCACCATGTGCCAGACACCAGGCTGGCTGATGGAGAGGCAGCTGTGAACAAGATACGCACCATCCTTGCCCTCATGGGACGCACGTGTAGTGCACTTCATAGTCCACAGAGCACAGCGCGGGCCTTCCTGTCATCTCCATGTGCCCAATTAGGCAGGAAGAGCAGAAATCAATATTCATACGTGTATGTATATTTTTCATATTTTAAGTGACTCTCCAAGAAATTAAGCCACTTGCCCTTGATTACACATTTAGAAGTAACAGAGCTGGGATTTCAAGTTTGATGGTCTTTCTATCGTAGGAAAACTGAAATTTTGAATACATACGACTCAGACCGACCTTAATACAAAGAGGATACAAGTGGTCAAAGATGTCCTGCAGTGATCAAGGAAGCTGTTTCTCCTATAGCCAACCATTCAGGTCCTGGAAGCACTTTGGGGTGACCTAGGGTCAGAGGAGCAGGAGGAAGCGGAACATGAACTCCAAGCACCACAACCAAGGGACCAACACGTGCGAGACACCCCCACCAAGGATCTTCTCTGGGGGAATTCTGCTGCCCTTCTGCTAAACACAGCTGTAAGGGTAGGAAACTCGGCTGTCACTTGTACTCCAATCACGAAGGCTGGGAGGGGGTTTGTTCACTCCTGGCAACGCAGCAAGCATCCTGATTGCGACTGTGTGCTGAAGGTGAGATTTTGTGGAAAGATAGAAAAATAAAGAAGAGAGGAGAAACCCCTGAGGGGAGGAAGTCAGCGAAACCGCTCTGCGTCCATCCTCTCTCTGTCTTGTGTTCCCTGAAAGGCCTTTTGTGTTCAGTAATAAGTTTAAACAGCAATCCTGAAGGATTGGCCCCGAGGCTGTTAGCCACTATAGGAACCATCACTCAAGTGATCTTTGGAAAGATGCTTTCTACAGCCAGGGTTCATTTCAGGGGGCCCTTTTCACACCCATGACAATTCCATTCAGGGAAGGAAACACAGTTTGCACATCAGAGTGTGGACATTGATCGGAAGTGGAAGGGGTGGACGATGAAAGAATGTAATACAGGTTGGCTATTAGCCTGGGTCT
Organism: Saccopteryx bilineata; assembly: GCF_036850765.1. NCBI lineage: Eukaryota > Metazoa > Chordata > Mammalia > Chiroptera > Emballonuridae > Saccopteryx > Saccopteryx bilineata. The sequence continues at coordinate 243,816,269 of NC_089491.1, forward strand.
GGGAACATAACAGCAAATACGTTTGCATTTTTCTTTCTTTCTTTCTTTCTTTCTTTCTTTCTTTCTTTCTTTCTTCTTTCTTTTATTAAGTGAGAGGCATGAAGGTAGAAACAGATTCCCACATGTGCCCCAACCAGGATCCACCCAGCAAGCCTGCTACCAGGCAATGCTCTGCCTGTCTGGGCCGCTGCTCCGTTGCTTGACAACCAAGCTATTTTAGCACCTGAGGTGAGGCCAAGGAGCCATCCTCAGCACCTGGGGTCAACTTTGCTCAAACCATTTAAGCCATGGCTGCAGGAGGGGAAGAGAGAGAGAGAGAGAGAGAGAGAGAGAGAGAGAGAGATGGAGGGCAGGGAAGAGAAGCAGATGGTCACTTCTCCTGTGTGCCCTGACCAGGAATTAAACCCAGGACTTCCACATGCCAAGCCAATGCTCTACTGCTGAGCAGGCCAGGGCCTGGTTTGCATTTCAGTGGGTTAGTTTAGGCTACAATGAGTCAATTCAAGTTCCTTTACCACCTACTAAAAATGAACAAAACCTAGATCTTGTCCTAAAGAATCTTGTCATCTAGCAAGTCTAACAGGCTCATTTGGGGGGGGGGGGGGGTGAGACTATTGGAAAATATAATGTAAAAATAAAATATGCTAAATAGATATGCAGACATTGAACTTGATTCTCATTGGCAAGCCGGGAGAAAGGAAAAAGAAGAAAACATTTCACAGAGGTTGTAGCACAGGGGTTCCCAAACTTTTTACACAGGGGGCCAGTTCACTGTCCCTCAGACCATTGGAGGGCCAGACTATAAAAAAAACTATGAACAAATCCCTATGCACACTGCACAGATCTTATTTTAAAGTAAAAAAAAAAACAAAATGGGAACAAATACAATATTTAAAATAAAGAACAAGTAAATTTAAATCAACAAACTGACCAGTATTTCCATGGGAACTATGCTCCTCTCACTGACCACCAATGAAAGAGGTGCCCCTTCCGGAAGTGTGGTGGGGGCCGGATAAATGGCCTCAGGGGGCCGCATGCGGCCCGCGGGCCGTAGTTTGGGAACCCCTGTTGTAGCATTTGAGCCAGGTCTTAAAAGGTGAGTGGATGGCTAACCAGGTGGTGGTGCAGCCGATACAGCGTCGAACTGAGATGAGAAGGACCCAGGTTCGAGACCCCGAGGTCACCAGCTTGAGCGCGAGCTCATCTGGTTTGAACAAAGCTCACCAGCTTGGACCCAAGGTCGCTGGCTCGAGCAAGGGGTTAATCAGTCTGCTGAAGGTCCATGGTCAAGACACATATGAGAACACAATCAATGAACAACTAAGGTGTCACAACGAAAAACTGATGATTGATGCTTCTCATCTCTCTCCGTTCCTGTCTGTCTGTCCCTATCTATCCCTCTCTCTGACTCTCTCTCTGTCTCTGTAAAAAAAAAAAAAAAAAAAAAGGTGAGTGGACTGTTCCAGCAGAGAATGGGGATAGGGAGGGCATGCCAGCCTGAAGGACAGAGCATCCCTGCAGGAGTAGGTGACAGGAATAAGCCACCAGGTGAGGTCATCAGAGAAGCAGGGCCCAGACAGGTAAGTCTGGCCTGCTGGGCATGGAAGCACGGTCCGCAGGAACTCTGGAGGGCCCCTCTTCTCATCCACAGTAATGCTAGGGAGTACTGAAATGCACGGACACTATGGGGAGAATTACATACCTACAATCCTGCCCACTAACCGTTTTCAGAGGAAGAGAATGTAGTCGTCACATCAATGAACTTCCGAATGAAACCCTTGAGGCTGCTAAGGTTGAAACTGGGAAGGGTCTCAGAGTGGCGGGCTTAGCACAGAGATGGCCTCAGCTGCACTGCTGCTTTTTCCTCTGCTGTTGCGAAGAGGAAAATAATGTGTTTCTGCCCATCAGGAACTTCAGTTCGGTCATTAACATCCCCTCTGAGCCTCATCTGCGCTCCTTCAAAGCAGAGGGTTACAGGTGCTGAGGTTGAAACGCAGCTTTGTTGATGAAAAAGTGCCCCCACCCAGAGCTGAAGGCCAGGAAAAACCACCATCTCTTCTGTACTAATCTTGCCCACACTTACTGAGGGCTTATTAAATACGCAGGATCCTATTAGAAGCTACACACACATTTTCTCTGTGCGTACCATGTAGATGTTATTATCTCCATTGCACCCACGAGGCCAAAGCCATACCTTCACTCCAAGGTTTGAGTCCCTCGAGACAGTTTACTGAGTGCCTTCTGTGTGGCTCCTGGGGCCTGCTGCACAAACCCGGCATGGGATGAGCACACAGAAAGGTCTCAGAGGACGGGACGGAGCAAAGAACAGTCAGACGGCCTGTCCAGGCCCAGAAAATGGGAGGGCATCAAAGTGTCACTCAAATCAGGACATCCTTCCCTACTCCAAGGATTTTGCCAAGACCAGCTGCTGGGGTTGGGGGTCCCCCCTTCCAGGGAGGGAAGCTGCGGTCTAGACACATTGAATGATTTGCCCGTTGTTTCTGAACCCAGAGAAAAGAAGTCGGGGAAGGGAGCGGGGCAGGTAACACTGACTGAGGGCCAGCTCTGCCCAGGCGCCACTCTGGGATTTCATACACATTACTTCATCTGCTATCACAACGGCACTGAGAGCGGGACACTGGGCCCTGACAGAGAGCAAATCCCACGTGTGGAGAAGTTTAGTGGCTCAACCCCAGTCACACAGCTGGAGAAGGCAGAGCAGCGATGGACGCAGTTCCGCTGCCTCCGCCCCCTTCTACCGCCCCCTCCCCCGCCCTCATGGCTTTTGCACTTTCAAGGGTCCTGTTAAAAGGCAGCAAAAATGGTACAAGCTCAAAGAAAAGTAACCTTTTTACTTCTTTTGCTTTACAAGGCATATAATAATGCTGACAATAGGAGACCCAGAATAGAAAATGCACACCAGGGGTATGCACACATGTTTCTGCAACAACACGTGTTGACATGGCCCTGGGAAGGCCCAGAGAAAGCCCACTTCTGTGCTGATAGATGGGTCTCTCTCCTGCAAGCAGAACCCAGCCTTTCTGGGAAAGAAGTCAGAAAATTCATCCAATCTTAGATGAATAGGATTAAAGATGAGGGAGTGAGAAGAGAGAGATGGTGACTAATGGGCTCAAGTTGAATAAGATGACAGGGTAAACCAAACTGCCTAGGACTTGTCTCTCCCTCTCTGCTTCTCTCCTTTTTGCTAATGCTCTTGGACCAAAGCAGAGCAGGACACCAAGAGGTAGTCACAGGGGTAACTGGCTGAAGATGCCCCCAAAGGCCAAATGAGGAAGAGCTGTTGTGAGTGGACTGTCGCCTTCTGGTACTGACCTTGGAGTTCACAAATTCTCTTCTAGTAAGGAAAGGCAGTGGTTTTATTTCTGTTCATCGCAACACATGGCCTGAGGACAGCTGTCTCAGAATCATGTGGACAGTTCTTAAAATATGCAAATTCCTGGGTTCTATACCAAGCTACCCATCAAAACAAATGAGGCGGTGCTCAAAACTCCCTATCTGTAAAATGGGTTAATAGCCAAAATTTCTTAAGAACTCATACAACTCAAAACCAAAAAAAAAAAAGAAAAGATAAAAAAACAAGCAATATGAAAAGATGCTCAATGTCACTACTCATTAGAAATATGAAAATTAAAATTACAATAACATATCACCTCATACCTGTCAGAATGGCTCTCATCAATAAATTCACACGCAACAAGTGTTGGAGAAAAGGGAATCCTCATGCACTAGTGGTAGGGATTCAGTTTGTGCAGCCGCTGTGAATAACAGTATAGAGAGTCCTCAGAAAATTAAAAATGGAACTGCCTTATGACCCGGTAGTTCCTCCTCTGAGTATATATCCAAAGAAACCCAAAATACTAATTCAAAAGATATGCACCCTTATGATCACTGCAGCATTATTTACAGTAACCAAAATATGGAAGCAGCCCAAATGCCCATCAATAGACAAGTAAATATAAAAGTTGTCGTACATATATATATATATATAATTTATATATATACAATGGAGTACTAATCATCTTAACATTTGAGACAACATGGGTGGATCTAGAGGGTATTATGCTAAGTGAAATAAGCCAGTCAAAGAAAGACAAATACCATCAATTTCACTTATATGTGGAATCTAAAGAACAAAATAAACAAACAAAATTGAAACACTCACAGACACAGAGAACATACTGATGGTTACCAGAAGGAAGGGGTTCTGTGGGGCTAGGTAAAAAAGTTAAGAGAGAAGTACAAATTTGGAGTTACATGATAGTCATGAGGGATGTAAAGTGCAGCATAGGGAACATGGTCAATAACATTTTAATAACTATGTATAGTACCAGGTGGGTACTGGGAATACTAGGCTGAGCACTTTCTGAACTATATGATTGTCTAACCCAGGGGTCGGGAACCTATGGCTCGCAAGCCAGATGTGGCTCTCTTGATGGCTCGCAGACAAATCTTTAATAAAAATAATAATAACATTAAAAATATAAAACATTCTCATGTATTATAATCCTGTGGTCCCCAACTCCCGGGCCATGAACTGGTGGTACCAGTCCATGGGCCATTTGGTACCAGTTCGCAGAGAAAGAGTAAATAACTTACATTATTTCCGCTTTATTTATATTTAAGTCTGAACGATGTTTTATTTTTAAAAAATGACCAGATTCCCTCTGTTACATTCGTCTAAGACTCACTCTTGACGCTTGTCTCAGTCAAGTGATACATTTATCTGTCCCACCCTAAAGGCCGGTCCATGAAAATATTTCCTGACATTAAACTGGTCCGTGGCCCAGAAAAGGTTGGGGACCACTGTTATAACTCATTCATTTCCTACCACTCATGTTCATGGTTGTGGGTGGCTGGAGCCACAGCTGTCCTCCAGGACAACACCAAATTTTTATTGGATAACACATAACATACACAGGTCGCTGTATGGCTCTCATGGAATTAAATTTTAAAATATGTGGCGTTCAAGCCCTGGCCGGTTGGCTCAGTGGTGGAGCGTCGGCCTGGCGTGCAGAGTTCCTAGGTTCGATTCCTGGCCAGGGCACACAGGAGAGGCGCCCATCTGCTTCTCCACCCCTTCCCCTCTTCTTCCTCTCTGTCTCTCTCTTCCCCTCCCGCAGCCAAGGCTCCATTGGAGCAAAGATGGCCCGGGCGCTGGGGATGGCTCCTTGGCCTCTGCCCCAGGCACTAGAGTGGCTCTGGTCGCAGCAGAACAATGCCCCGGAGGGGCAGAGCATCGCCCCCTGGTGGGCAGAGCGTCGCCCCCTGGTGGGCGTGCCGGGTGGATCCCGGTCAGGCGCATGCGGGAGTCTGTCTGACTGTCTCTCCCTGTTTCCAGCTTCAGAAAAATACAAAAAATAAAAAAATAAAAAATAATAATAATAAAATATGTGGCGTTCATGGCTCTCTCAGCCAAAAAGGTTCCCGACCCCTGGTCTAACCCCTATGCTGTACACCTGAAACTAATACACAATAATATTGATTGTTAAAGAAAAAAAGAAAGAAAAGAAACTAATAAAATTTTGCCATGTTTGACAATATGAATGGACCTGGAAAGTATTACACTAAGTGAAATAAGTCAGACAGAGAAAGACAAATACTATGTGGTTTCACTTATAGATGGAATCTAAAATAAATGAAAAACAAAACAAAACAAAAATAGACTGATAGAAACAGAGATTAAAGAGATGGTTACCAGAGGGGAAGGGGTAGGGTAATGGATGAAAAAGGTGAAGGGTAATATGGTCAATAAGACTGTGGTAAGTTTACATGGTGACAGACGATCACTAGAATTAGTGGGGTAATCACATTGTAAGGTTTAAAAACATTGAATCACTATGTTGTACACTTGAAACCAATATAATTATATAATATTGTATACCAATTATATTTAAATTAAAAAAGTAAAATGGCAATCACACACACACAAATCTCTATCGTTAACAGGTGCCCTTGCACTATGGTGGGATTCTGATGCCCACGGAAGTTGGAGAAGCCCTGTTTTACACCCGGCTATGCTCTACGGATACAACGTAGGTCCCAAAAGGGAATCTGAAGCCCTAGGACTGATTCACAGTGCTGCCTCTTCCCTTACCCACGCAAACCCTGCATGCCCCCCATTTTACACCTTGTTACAGGGCAACTTGGCAGCCCCCAAAGGGTGCAGGCAGGGACTGTGCTTTGTGAATGTCAAGGTGATTTCCTTCCCCCAGCCTCGGCCTAAAGCCAGAGAAAGCAAGTTACGTCCTCTCCAAAAACAAAGGCCTGCTGTCTGCTGCTTGTTCCCAAATCCCAGGTCCCTGAGTGGGAAGGGAAACTTGCCTCACTAAGAGGACACGCACAAGTGCTAAGTGCCATGCTAATGGGGCACACTGGTGGCTGGTGTATGCGACACAGGTGGGACGTAGCTGAGAAATGAGCAGATTGGGGATGGGGTGGGGGAGGGGAACCAGCATCTAGGGAGCAGCCGCTGGCAACGCTGGATCAACAGCATCATCTGCTGGCCGCAAGAGGCCACACCACACTCCTTCCGGCTCAGGCCATGCTGGGGGCCTCTCTCCCCAGGTCCTAGGAAAGACTGAGGCCAGAGGAAGCAGTGTCTTTCCTCAGTTGGCACACAAGCCCAAAGAAACCCCACCCCAGAAAGTGAAGGAAGTCAGGGGGAGGGGAGGAGGCGGTTCCAAGGAAGAGCTTCTCAGAGTTCGCAGAGGTAGGACTCTGGTCCCTCTAGGCCAGGAGTTGGGAACCTTTTTGGCTGAGAGAGCCATGAACGCCACATATTTTAAAATGTAATTTTGTGAGAGCCATATAACGACCCGTGTACATTACACATTATCCAATAAAAATTTGGTGTTGTCCCGGAGGACAGCTGTGATTGGCTCCAGCCACCCGCAACCATGAATATGACCAGTAGGAAATGAATGAATTGTAATACATGAGAATGTTTTATATTTTTAACGTTATTATTTTTTTTTATTAAGGATTTATCTGCAAGTCAGATGCAGCCATCAAAAGAGTCACATCTGGCTCGTGAGCCATAGGTTCCCGGCCCCTGTTCTAGGCAAAGGTCATCTACCTGGAAGAGATGCAGACCCTGACCTGACAGAAAGTGATTTCTGAAAACACACTCCCTCACATACTGGCTCCCAAATAAACTCCTACTAGTTTTATTTTAACTAAACATTGATCTGTGGTCCCCCAACATCTTTAGATGCTCCTATAATCTTTCAGCTTCTAGTATCAGCTCCTGGAAGGCAACAACTGATTATCTTTTATGCAGTGGCTACAACACCAGCTCCCACTGCAAAGGGCTGATGGCAGTATTTCCTGAATGTGAGAAATAATAGCCAACAACCATCCCATCAGAAAGGGCTTGTGCTGGGACAAAGCCTCTTCCTGGTATTATCATCACTGTGGCCACCACATTGATGGTAGATGATCTCTGCCAAGTGCCAGGCGTGTGCGGCACACTTTGCAGGGGTCCTATGGCTGGATCTTCCCGAGGGCTCCAGGAACCTGAGTCACAGACTGGCTAAGCAACTTGTTCAAGGCCACACAGCCACTAAATGGCAGAGCCAGGATTCCAGCCTGAGCAATCTAACACTAGAAGCTTCTGTTTTAGCAGTTATGTCACGCTGCCTTCCAGAAAAAGCACACACGTGTACACGTGTAATAAGTGCATCCTCTTCCCAAAAGCACACCACACAGTGTCTCAATGAGCCTCGCAGGCATCCCAGGTACAAGGCAGGGACGGCTGTGGCCGCTCCTGGCAGGCGGCATGCCTTCATTTGTGGGACCTCCAGGCCCACCCACAAAAAAGATGCCTTGCGGAAGGCATCAGCAATGAGAGATACAAAAAGGCCCTGGAATGGGGTGAGCACTAGAAAAAATGGCACCACAAACCCTGGAGGCATGGACTCACACCTGCGACCCCTGCAATGGTCATTCCTTCTGTGAGTTTTCACAGGGCACCTGCATCAGGCAGTGTCACAGGGGCAGAGGGCGTGCCCAACCCTCTTTGCGGGTGCACCCCCTAAAGGTGGAGACCTCAGCAAGTACAGAAATGTGTCAGTAATCACAGACAGTGGTTGTGACGAGAGGCCTCTTGGGAAAATTGTTGATCTGAACGGCCAGCTAACCAGCCCCTCTTTGCTATCTCCCTCTCCAAGCCGGGCTATGGCCTCCCCCACCCAACCCGAGCCCAGTGATTAAGGACATTTGCTGCAGGTTTTGGGCTCCCTGTTTAAGAGTTCCCAAGGGCACCCCTCCCGCAGAGCTGCAGTTGCCCCAGGTCCCTATGCCCGGGAATACCGGGAAGGAAGGGAAGGGAAGAGACTGAGCAGCTGTAAGCGGGAGAGGCAGCGGTGGGAGGCGGGCGAGGCAGAGAGGGGACGAGGGCGCACAGAGGCCCGGCCCGGCCCTGCCCCTAGGTCGCGCCAGGCTGGGAGCAAAATTTCTCAAACTCGCATGAGTAGCTGCTGATTTCTCCAGCCTTTTTTTTTTTCCACCCAGGACGGAAAATGAATTTCGAGCCTCGCTGTGGAACACGCCAAGCAATTGGAAAGCAAGTCGAACACGGGCCGGTGGCTCTGCGGGGTTCTCCTTGTCAGCTCCTGAGCGCTGCTGAAAAGCCACGGAAGCAGCTGGTGTGGGGGTTCGCGTCTCCAAGGGCAAGCGTTAAATAAAATAGGGTGGTCGTAAGAGCGCTTGGGGAGATGACATCCTGGGGGCACGCACTGGTAAGTCACCCGAGAAGGGCTGGCCGCGCCCACCTTTGTCCAGGTCCCAGCTCTGCTCTGCAGACTGCGCGCCCTCCCTACTCCGCAGCCCGGGCTGCAGCCTGCTGTTGTCTCAGAGCTTGAAGAACGCGCCTGCAGGAGCCCAGGTCCCCAACCTCCTCCCCAGCCTCTCTAGCCAACTGCCCCAGGCAGCGCACCTGCCAGAACTCCCCTCCCTGCCTTGCCCTCTGCTCAGAGCCCTTGGCATTCTGATAACAGCCAGCCCCATTTTTAATGTTCGGATTTGGCTGCGTGCCTAACGTTCTCCTCAGGAGCTGGACCAGAGCCCCACCCAGTCTCTCAGTGGACGCCACAGGATATGGCTGGGTCTCCATCCTTGGGGTCCCTACCACACTGGGTGTTGTTCTTTAGCGCACATGATGTTAAGTCCCCAACTTGCACCTCACTCGGCAGTGACAGACTCAGAAAGAGTCCTCTCCTATCTCCCCTGGTGACCAAGGCTGAGTGGGTCTACTCTTAGACAGCAGAGGCAGAGGCTGGGTCTCAGGCACTGGCTCTTCCTAGAATTAATCTCTCCTTTAGGGAATGAAGCACATCTGGCTGAGAACAGGCCAACCCACCCACCCCTCCCCACACCACCACCACTAAAATGTCCCAGGTAAACGTCTAAGGGCATCATCAGCCTGGACCAGCTCCCATACCCACCTGCCCACCCCATCTCCCACACCCACCCCTCAGAGGATCCATGACCCCCAAAGCCTTTATTAGCTCTTTCTGCTCCATTTAACTACACAAATGGCTTGGTCACAGCTGACTGGTCCCAAATTTGCCAGTGATTTTCTTTTAATTTACCGTGGCTCAGTCCCCCTGTAATACAGGTGGAGGAGGCATATTTGCTCCCAAACTCCTCTCCTGGGGTTAATCATGCACAGAACAAAACTCCATTTGAGCCACTTAATGATTTTATTTCTTCCCTAGGTTTTGAAGGAGCTGCAGCTATAAGGCAAATGTACATCCCTCTCTCCCCAAACTTCAGATGTTTATGAAAGACAGGTGCCCCTTACGAGCTCCTTCACTGTTTCCACCCAGGTCCGAGTGGGGAAACTGAAGGTCTTTGCTTTCTGACTGAATGGGCTCCACCTCTTTTCCAAGGGCCTGGAGCTGGACCTCTGGGCGCACCTTCTCTTCCTCTTCCCGCCCTGGAGAAGCCTTTCCGGCTCTGCCGCTCCTTTCCCCTGGGTCCTCCAGCCAGCTGTCATGGGCTGATTCAGCGCCTACCTGTGTGACCCCACCCATGCACCCCGCAGCCTCCTCCTCTGTTGTTCTCCCCACCAGACCCTGCAGTCCAAACATGAAGGGCCAAGCCCCACTCCCTGAATGTTCTTGTGCCTTCCCACATGGGTTTTCCCTTTCCTGGTAGAGCTCTCCTTTATTGCCGGAGCCTGGTAAGCTTCCACTTAAATGTCACCTCTGCTGAGAAATCGGCATGTTTTCATCCTTTCACTCTTTTCTCTGCTCTGCCATTTATTCTCTTTGGGTTTGTTTTCACACCATGTTGCATACTTGTTTTCCTGTCAGGCCCTCCACCACTCTGAGCTCCTCGGATACGACTACCACAACCTTGACTAGTAAGGAATACCCACTTGTGTATCCCTGGGATCTAGCCCATTGCTGGGCGCAAATGCTCACTAAATCTGTTTGAATGAATAGCATGTGAATGCGAGCTGTAGTCACTTACCAAACTAAGATACTCAAAGGCCTTTCATCTGTTTAGGCTTCCCAAATGGTGCTAAAAATCTAAACCCTGCAGAACACACAGGCTCTGACTCGAAGGAGACACTTGGCCCTCAGGAAATCTTTTCTGCATGGACATGGCGCCATCTGGTGGTATCTGGCAAAAATAACCTCTACGTCCGGAGAGCAAAGAGGGCTCTGGCAGTGCTGAGCAATGATGGAGCTCCTGCAGCCCTTGAGCGCTGGCAGCCTGAGCATCATGGCCTGCCTTCCCAGACTTGAGAGATCGGAGCAGCAAAGTCACCTCCAGCACCACCGAGCAATGCCTGCTTACCTCTAATCTGATGCTCTCCTCCCGCTGACGCCGTGTTGCAGCTGAACTTCAGAAAAAGGCCAGGCTCTTCTTCCATACCAGCACCTTTTAAGTGCCACCTGGACTCCTGCCTGCCAGCCCCGTTCTATCACCACTGTGGGACCCAAACAGAACTCACCTCCCACAACCGACACCTCCTGTGTGAGCACATGGCAGCTCCGTTGCCAGCTGTGCCCAGCACCTTCCTGCTCCCCCACTCCCCGGGCCACGTGCCACCAAGTCTCATCGGTGCTGTCTCAAGGCGACCCGCTTCTCTCCATCCCCTCACTTCCACAGCCTGCCTTCACATGGGCTGTCATGTCCTCCCTCCAACATGCCTGCACTGCCCAGCCCTGCTGGGGAAAGGCAGGATCCTTAACAAGATCCAGAGCCTGGCCCCTCTCAGCAGCCTCCTCTGTGGCCCCACTCCCTCCTGCTCCTTCCCAGCTAGAGTGGCCTTCTGGCATTGTCCTCTGTCACACCACGCGCCTCCCTTCAGCTCAGGGCTGCTCTCCTAGCTGCTGCCTGGTTAACTCCTACTCATGCTCTCTCCCCCTCTGTCCTTCCCCACCCCCACCCTGCCATCTTCCCAGTGTCTGCTGGCCAAGGCTCAGCACCACCACCACCTACCAAAATGCCCCCTCACCCCAGCTTATCTCTACAGTGGACTAGTTAAGGGCCCTGGCTTTGGCTTGAGGTTGCCTGTATTCAAACCCTGACTAGGCTATCTAATGGCTGTGTGACATTAGGAAAGCTATTTAACCTCTCTGAACTTCCAATTCTTCATCTCTAAAATGGGGAGGAGGGAGTAATGGTTTGTAAATAATCAAAAATAAACCTGTTACGTTCTCTGAGTAGGGCAAGTTCCCACTTCTATGGAACACTTCTCCTTTACAGTAGCTGTGAAACTTGTTACTACTAAGTAATTAGTTTACTTAAAATTAGTCTCATATGTCAAAATGGAAGTGCCACCAGCGTGGGAGCAGGGTGGATCTTATTGCCATATTCACCAGGCTTAGCCCAGGCCCACAGGTAGCTTCTGTCACCAAAGCAACTGGGGTCAAGGTACTTGACCCTCTTGGTCTTAAGCTGTCTCTCTAATAATAACAGTGCCTCTCTGATAATAACAGAGCATCAAAGTGCTGCTTAGATTAAGGACTTCGATAGTACCTGGTTCATAGTAAGTACTCAGTAAACATGAGCTTTTGTTCTAGTAGACAACCAAATATTTTAAACTTCCAGTTTCTAGTTAGATATGTAAAAAGCTTGGAAACTGTCGTTTCCACCCTCCCAGTAAGAAAAAAAATTAAAAAGCTAAAAGCTGGACAAACTGAAAACCAACAAGTCTTTCTAGATCCATCAGAGAACTGAAGCCAAAGGGCAAACCAGTGACCTGGACATTGGAGAAGGACAGACAGGTGGATACAGAGAACCACAACGTACCAGAGCAAAAGCCTCGGTGCAGAAACCTCCCAGAAACCAGTGCCAGGCTAGGGAAGTGTAAGCTGTGATTGGCAAGTTGCTTGAAGCTCACTGTGGACAAGCTGGAGGGTTAAGTCTGGGGGCCAGTCCTAAGGAAGCCCCCACACTCCCTGCTCTTTACCTCCAGGAGCCCCACCTGGTACCCAGAGTGAAAACCCACTCCGGCTTCCAGCAAGAGGAGAGGGAAATGACCACTTTGTATTATGTCCAGAGTGTTCTGTTCTCTTTAACAAAAGCCTGCCCTCGGGGAGACCCTTTCCCAGAGTGTGCACAGCTGGGGAGAGGAATGTCCCACTGCAGGCCCTCTGGACTTGCTGTCTCTCCCGAGGGGTGAGTGGGAACAAGAGGAAAAGTAGAGTAGCGCTTGTGAAGGTCACAGGCTCACTAAGAGACTGAGTCCTAATCAGAGGATTAGAGGACACGTCCCTGAGTTCCTCACACTGCACCGCCACATCACTAGGGCTCCCATATAATAACAGAGGACTGCCACTGAAAGAACAGAAAAGCTCAGACCCTACTTAAGGAGAAGTCTCTAGAGAAACCCAAAGACACCAGGAGAGACAAAAACAAGGACACCAGAGACAATATGAGCCTTGGAAACTCAGCTGCTAGAAAGAATAAACACAGCTTAAGTTCTACACAGATAAAGAGAAAAACCCACATTAAAGGTCTATCTCCCTCAGTTTCTTTATCTTTTACATCATATTTGGCTTTCAACAAAAAATTGCAAGGAATGGTGACAGGTAAAACATATAATCCAAAAAGATGCAAAAAGCATCAGAAATAAGACTGGTGATTTAAAAGAAGCATGATTACTATTCTAAGGGCTCTAATGGAAAAAAATGGACAATATGCAAGAACAAATGGGCAACATATGCAAAGAGATGGAAACTCTAAGAAAAATTCAAAAGGAAATGCAAGAAATAAGCACTGTAATAAAAATGAGAAATGCTTTTGGTGGGCTTGTTTGTGGATTTGACATGGTCAAGGAGATAATCAGTGTGTTGTAGGAAATGTCAATAAAAATTTCCCAAACTGAAAAGCAGAGAGGAAAAAGAAAAGAATGAAAAAAAGTGGAACAGAATACCCAAGAACTGGAATAATTACTAAAGGTATAACATGCACAATGGAAATAATGGAAGAAGAAAAATGAGAGGAAAAACTATAACATAAGAGTTGAGAATTTTCCAAAACTATTGACAGACCCCAAACAACAGATCCAGGAAGCTCAAAATACCAGCAGGGTAAATAACAAAAAATCCACACCTAGGCATGTAATAAACTGCAGAAAATCAAAGAAAAATAAAAAATTGAAAGTCAGAGGGGAGAAGGAGGGACCCTTACCCAGAGAGGAGGAAGGATAAAAATTATATTCAACTTCCTTCAGAAACCATACAAGCAAGAAGAGAGTAGAGCAAAATATTTGAAGTGTTGAAAAAACAAAAAAAACCCACCTAGAATCCTATATCCTTCTAAATCTAAATTGTCCTTCTAGCAGGCGTCCCCAAACTACGGCCTATGGGCCGCAATGCGGCCCCCTGAGGCCATTTATCCAGCCCCCACTGCACTTCTGGAAGGGGTACCTCGTTCATTGGTGGTCAGTGAGAGGACCACTGTATTTGGCAGCCCTCCAATGGTCTGAGGGACAGTGAACTGGCCCCCTGTGTAAAAAGTTTGGAGACCCCTGTTCTAAAGTGAAGTAGAAATACTCTCTCTCAGACAAAAATCAAAGGAGCCCTAACCATTTGGCTCAGTGGTAGAGTGTTGGCACAATGTGTGGATATCCCAGGTTTGATTCCCAGTAAGGGCACACAGGAGAAGTGACCATCTGCTTCTCCACCCTCCCCCCCCCCATTCTCTCTCTCTCTTCCCCTCCTGAAGCCATGGCTCTATTGGTTCAAATGCATCAGTCCCAGGCACTAAAGGATGGAGCCTCAACTTCAGGCACTAAAAATAGCTCAGTTGCGAGGATAGCCCCAGATGGGCAGAACATCAGACCCAGAGAAGGGTTGCCAGGCGGATATCAGCGGGTGGCATACAGGAGTCTTTCTATCTCCCCTCCCCTCAGTTGGGAAAAGAAAAAAAAAATCAAAGGAAATTGTCACCAGTAGACCTGACTTGCAAGAAATATTCAAAGTTCTGCAGAGAGAGGGGAAAGAATACAGGTAAAAAATGTGGCTCTCCATAAAGAAAGGAGGAGTGCTCGAGTAGGAAAAAAGTAAAGATAAAATAAACCCTTGAGTGAAACAAGCCACACTTTCCTCAGAGACTCCTCCTGCCTCAGCTCCGCCCACCCCCACCCCAGTTCTCACTAGCTCCCCTCCTAACATTCCAGGAGCACCCAGCGTGGTCTGTATCACCTAGCACTACGGCAGCCTGTATTCTGTCTCACCCAGGGCTGAAGGTTGTGTGTCCCGAGACAAGCACGAGGTGCTCAGTGTCTGGTAAATGTATGAATGAATGAACGAACAAACAAATGAACGAGTGAGTGAATAAATGGCAAAGCACCATTCATTTTCAACCCTGGAAGCCAATGTGGTCAAATAACATGTGTCTTTAATAGCAGTTCATTGAGAATATTCCAGTGCTGCCACCGTCACAAGGGAGGGCTCACCCACTGATTTCTCTCTGCCCAGGTGTGGTCACTCCTCAGGTCAAAGAAGGGGTGGACGTTCTTCTTACACAGGCTGCTCTTTGACCCTGAAGGACATCAACCCGGGGGAAGCAGAGAAATGACCACGGGGCGCATCACAGAAATGCGAGATGATAAAGGGCAGGGTTTACGATGGCTCCTCCTCCACAGAACTGGATGCAGGGAGCACAAAATCCCAGGGAAGGAGCAGGCAGGTGCTTCAGACAGAACCGGGACTGAAGCCTGGCCACTTCAAACTTCAGAAGCCCCCGAAAGCACCTCAGATTCTTCACCTCAATTAACATTAGCAAACCACTGACAAGGCACTTATCATGGGCTGGATACCACTGTCCTCAAGGCAACATTCTGAAGTCTGAGGAAACTGAGGCACACAAGCCGCCCACAGTGGGGCTGGACTGAGACCCAGCATCTGCGTGCAAAGCTTGGCTTAACCTCTGCCATCTTGGGCACAGACGATGCCCTCCTCTTCTGGTTGTTTTCAATCAGATGAGAAATCTTGACCAAGTGCCCTGTGCAGACGCTGGCATTCAGCAAGTGCTCGACAAATGCCATATTACACCTCTGTGGTCCTCCTTCCACCTCGTTGGGGGTCAGCTGCATCTAAATCACTCCGTTAGCCCCTCCCCCACAACAGCCCGCACGGGCTCCCACCCCCAGCAGCAGTGCAGTAATGTGTCCTGAAGGGTGGCTTTCCACCTTCCAGAGCCGTATCAATAGCCACCGTTATAACCACTACCATGTGCAGGCCAAGAGGCCATGTGACCCAAGTCATGGCCCTATTTGGTGATAAGGCCAAAACCTATGCACCCTCACTCCTGACATCAGTGCCCTGTGATACTGTGCTTCAAAATGGGGACAGCCGACTGGCAGCAGCACTGCCTGAGGACATCAGGAATGCAGAGCCAGGGGCCACCCCCGGCCTGATGCCAGATCTCAGGAGGTCTCCCAGCCTGTGCACAGCTGAGAAGCACTGGTCTGTGACACCACGGTTGAAAGAGTCAGAGAAGCCCATCTGAGCTTGACTTTAAGTTCTTCCAGAAATTTGAGAGACAGTGCAGGAGCCTAAGGCAACTGCCTTCCCCCCACCCACAACGGCCCCAGTGCCAGCCCTCACCAACAGAGAAAGGCTTGACCTGATGTCAAGCCCCAGCCCCAGAGCACGCTCTTCCTGCCCAGCAAGCCAGCTTCCCTGCCTGGTTCCTCACCTGTCAGCTCCCTCAACTGTGGCTCTCAGCATTCTGAGAAGGAACTTCTGTCGTTAAGTTGCTGAGATGATTCATCAGAAAGATGGCACAAGCTGCAGGGCACAGAGGAGAGGGCAAGGCAAAGAGGTGACTGCAAGATGGCAGAGCCCAGCCCTGGCTAATTGGATCAGTGGTAGAACATCAGCCTGGCATGTAAATGTCCCGGATTTGATTCCTAGTCAGGGCACCCAGGAGAAGCAACATCTGCTTCTCCACCCTCCCCCTCCTCTATCTCTCTTCTCCTCCCGCAGCCATGGCTCGATTGGTTCAAGTGCATCAGTCCCGGGCACTGAGGATGGCTCTCTGGAGTCTCTACCTCAGGTACTAAAAATAGCTCAGTCGCAAGCATGGCCCAAGATGGGCAGAACATTGGGCCCAGACAAGGGTCACCAGGTGGATCCCAGTCGGGGCGCATGTGGGAGTCTATCTTTCTCTCTCTCCTCCTCTTACTTAGAAAAGAAGGAAAAAAAAAGATGGCAGAGCCCACCCAGAGAGCATACCCAGACTGTGGTACCTAATGGGGTAGGGCAGGCAGCCCACACCTGGGTCATCGCCCCACCTAGACCTAGAAGCAGAGCCTTACAAAGAGGTACTCAGCCCAGAAGGGCTCCAGGCTTGGCCAGAGCTAGGTGTGAGCTGTAGCTAAGGAAGACCATCAGAAGCAAGGCCAGCAGCCACCCCACCCCACCGGTCCCCAGTTAGGAGTACAAATCCACTAGTCCCAGTGTCTTACCTTCGTCTCACCTGCTCTATTCGATCGCGCATAACCTCATCTCTCACCTCGCTTGGGACTTGGAAGATACGAGTGTGGCTGCAAAACATCACGCAAACGCTGGGATTTTTGGTTTCACTAGGTATCATAACTCCTAGGATTGCAATCAAAAGCCCTGGCCGGTTGGCTCAGCGGTAGAGCATATAGCCTGGCTTGTGAAAGTCCCTGGTTCAATTCCCAGTCAGGGCACACAGAAGCGACCATCTGCTAACCTATTATGCCACACAGCTCAGATTTAAAAAAAAAAAAAATAGTGGAAGATGTTGTTCATCTTATCCAAACCAAGGAGCTGTGACTTTCAGAGTTCCACAGTGTGGCCACGTTGAGCACGGACAAGCCTCCCAGAAGCAAGGCTGTGATTGGATTATAGTCACCAACATTTATAATTTTAGAGTCTGTTGGCCGGTTTTCCATCCAAAAAACTCTTTGCCAGGGAGGTCTCAAATTCCCTGTTTTGTAATTACTGAGTAGTTGAATCCCCATTTAAAATGCTAATGCCACTGGAAGGGGTAAACACCTGAAAATTGGATATCCTAAAGCAAAAATAAATTTCTTGAGAAATATATCCTCCTTGAGAGGAGAGCGCAAAGCTGGCGGTGGAGACATGGAAAAGGCAGTGACAGAGGACTCCTTCACAGTTTAATCCCACAGTTCTTCTGGGAAAAAGGAGACCCTAAGTAAGCACAAGTCCTAGAAAGGAAATAGGGAAGCTTACACCCACGGAGAGAGCGGGAGTCCAGACCTAGCTCCCTCTGCCTTAGTTAGCAGCGTCAGTGCCAGGATGCAGACGGCTGGGCTCCCAAGCACAGGGGGAGGCTGGCAAAGCTACCCCAATGTGGAGCACATAATTCTAGTCTCCGTGCTGGGAAACCTCCGCTCAACCTCAGTTGCATATGAAGGCTTTGGCGTTTGCATTTTCAGAGCTTATTTTCTTTTAGCTCTTTAAAGCACCGCCACTTCTAAACAAACCAAGTGCAAAAATAACAGGAGTCTGAAATTTACTCAGAAGCATCTAGGAAATGGTGAGCCATCTCAGCTTTCCAGCCCCTGACGTCATTTTAAAACATCATTTTAAGACATGAGTGGGGGCTTTCAAGATGGCTCAACTATTCCTTTCAGATCCCAAAGTGAGTCTGACAGTGTTCTCAGCCAAAGGAGTCAACAGCACTGGAGGAGAACGGCCGTGGGTCTGTGTTGGGTCTGTGCCTTCTTTGCGTCTCCAACCCCATAACTTGGCTCAGAGCAAATATGATTTGCTTTACCTCCATCTTATGAACTGGATTCTTGTTCTTTCCTCCAGGACATCTTGACTCTGGTTTGCTAATAAGTCAGACTTGGAGAGTTGGTGCTTCGTCTAGGAAATTTTGGTAGGGTCCACGTGATTACTGCCCAGCTAGGACTCGGGGGCTGGGGTGGAGCCTAGGCTGGATCTGCTCCACCAACTTACCCAAGATCCTTTGCAGTAGGACCTCCCACCTTCCCCCTCCCTCGCTCCTCATGCTCCCAGGAGGATGGTCTCAGCTCTCAATTACCACATCTTTAGTCACATGTATATTTTGGCCATAAGTGGGAGGGCCGTTGTTAGACATCTTCTCCTTTATATTCTGAGAAGCCTCTTCTTCAGTCTGAAAGGTGAATACTTTTCCTTTGATAGTGTTACTTGGTACCTGACCTTTTCCCTTTTCCATCACAGCACACATTCCACATAGCCACACACACAAGCTCTGTATCTCACGGTTCCTGCAATAAACTCGCCTATTACTACCTTCTCATGAGATTTCAGGGAGCTCACTAAATCCTTGGCCTTACCCCAAGGTATTCCTGAGACATCCTGTAACCAGAGTGACACATCTGAAGCCCTGTATCCAGTATGCTTGAGATGCAGGGCAGAGTTAGTGGCGATTCCAACACACCTCTTATAAAGACAAAGCCCCAACATCTAGGACATGTGGTGAACTAGACACAGCTCTAGACAAGGTGTTTGTCAATGAGCTTGAGTTTCCCATTCTAGGTAGAGGGAAGTCCCAGATCCCTGCACCCACTAAGGCGAGCTCTTTATAATTTGGGGTACCCTGAATCAGAAAGGGGTTTTACTCACTTTTTTCAGCCAGTGCTGTACTACAGACACTGCCTCACTTTCCACAACTTCAATGTCCTGTAACAAATTGATACGTTGATGCCCTCAGAATATCTAGAACCCAGCGCCCAGAGTTATTCATTGTATGATCTTCTCTGTAGAAGTGCAGCACAAGGCTCAGAAGGGAAAAGATACATGAGAAACAATTCTACACAGCTATCAATAGCTTCACTTACCGAACTGGTTTTTGGTGGGAAGGAGAACCCTGTACCTTTCCGAGCGAAAATGTACATAATCCATGTTGTAATTATCATCTTTGAACTTATGTCAGGCCTTCTTCTTGGCTCCCTCCTCCATCAAAGCGGCCCAAGGACTCCTCTAGAACAAGGAGGTCATTGAAGGGAGGTGCCCACCTGATTGGCTGCCCTATGATGATGTGACAATGCCCTCCATTGTCACAGAGAGATGAAATCGAGAGATCAGGAAATAATCTACTGCAGTGATGCTATGGCTCAGAAATAGGAGGATGGGGGGGGGGGAGTAAGCATAAGATATAACCAATATAACCCTGAGGAAGAGACAAGGGGAAATTACCAAACCATTGATAGAGATGGGGGCTGAGGGCATATGGCTGGTCACCCAATCTTGACAATAATGAAGCAGAATTGTAAAGTAAAATATGAAATTGACCTGTCAAAATCTGTTTCTGTCACCATCCCATAAAAATTATTTTCCATCCTTATTGATATAATTCTATTTTTTAAATATTTAAGGCATCAATGTGATTCAAAAATTAAAACTACATGGAGATATATACTCAGGGAAGTTCCACCTACTCCCTTAGCTCTTCAACCATATTCTTATTTAAGAAATAAGGTTTTTTAAGTGTTTACATTGTACATCTATGTTAATTTTTTGAAAAGGAAACAGATACATAAATCTATTCTCACTTTTTTTTTAGATTTTATTTATTCATTTTTTTATAGAGAGGAGAGAAAGAGAAAGAAAGAGAGTGGAAGGGAGAAGAGCAGAAAGCATCAACTCCCATATGTGCCTTGACCAGGTAAGCCCAGGGTTTTGAACTGGCGACCTCAGCATTCCAGGTCAATGCTTTATCCACTGTGCCACCACAGGTCAGGCCTATTCTCACCTTTTTATTACTATTATAAAATATATACATTAAAATATACTAATACATATATATGTGTGTTTAATCACAACCCAGGTCAAGATATATAACATTTCCAGTGTCCCCACAATTGGTATTGTCACTCTTTTGAAGTTCAGCCAGACGAGTGGAGATATAGTGGTAACCAAGAACAGTTTAACTTGCATTTAATTAACCAATTAGCGGTGTTAAGTATCTGAGTTATATGGTAAACTTGATTTTCATAAAAATATCAAAACACTTTCTAATTGGCAGCACCATTTTATATTTCTGCCATAAATATATGTTTCGATTTCTTCACATCCTTACCAGCATTGTTACTATGTCATTCTGACTTTAGACATTTCAGTGAGAACAATATGATTTGTATCTCCTCATGTGCTTACAGGCCATTTTTATATCTTCTTTGGAAAAATATCTATTCAAAGCTTTTGCCATTTCCTAATTGGATTATTTGTCTTTTTATTTTTGAGTTGTTTTCAGATCAGGTAGTATAAGTTGTTTTGTTTTGTTTTCCTCAAAGGTTTCCTGGCTGTTCTCAGTCCTTGGAATTTCCATGTAAATTTTAGAATTACTTTGCCAATTTCTAAAATGAAACACCTGACCTGTGGTGGCGCAGTGGATAAAGCATCGACCTGGAGTGCTGAGGTTGCTGGTTTGAAACCCTGGGCTTGCCCGGTCAAGGCACATATGGGAGTTGATGCTTCCTGCTCCTCCCCCTTCTCTTTCTTTCTCTCTCTCTCTCTCTCTCTCTCTCTCTCTCCTCTCTAAAAGTGAATAGTCTTTAAAACTATATTTTTGAGACTCACGTTATGGTATAGCACATGATCTATCTTAGAGAAGATTCCAAGTGTACTACTTATCAATGTGCACCCTGCTGTCATTAGTCAGAGAGTTATCTCACTATCAGGTCAAGTTGGTTGGTAGTGTTCAAGTCTTCTGTACTTTTGCTGACTTTCTATCTTTTCTATCAATTATTGAGATCAAATATTTAAAACTCTAACTTGTTGAATTGTTTATTTCTCCTTATAATTCTCTCAGTTATTGCTTCATGGATTTAGGAACTCTCTTGTTTCATGCATAAACATGTATAATTGTTATATCTTTCTGGTGAATTAACTCATTTATCAATATATAATGTCCCTTTTTATGTCTACTAATATTTTTTAATTTATTGATTTTAGAGAGAAAGAGAAGGGAGAGTGAGAGAGAAACATTGATTTGTTTTTCCACTTAATGTGCATTCACTGGTGGATTTTTGTATATGCCCTGAGCAGGAATTGAAACCACAACCTTGGCATATTGGGACAACAGTCTTAATCCAATAGTTCTCAAAGTGTGTGCCAGGGTGCACTGGTGTGCCCTACGGTATTCCAGAGAAATATGTGCCTGTTGGGGACCAAAAATCCAATGGAGTTTTTGAAGCTAAGATTTTGGGGGGACAGAGGTGTGGGGAATTGGCTGTAAACTGACAGTGTGCCCAACCCCCCACCTCACTTGCCTGATTAAGTTGCAAAAGGTTGTTAATCTGTGGTGCTGGACTGTTTACACTACCCCCCATGTTCCTCAGAAAGTCTGGAGGCAAGTTTCTTCTTTGTTTGGTGTAAAGTTAAGATGATATGTATGGTGGGGGGTTTCTGTTCTCAACACAATTAAGAGTAAAAAGAGAGGAATTCTTCAATGTATTAACAAAGAAATGAGAGTCTGCCTTTCAGATAAATGCCCAAACATTGAAGAAATCTCTAGGACACATCAGGCTCATGTTTCTCATGAACACAAGAATGAAAAAAACTTAACACATTTGCGCTGGGACCTGCCGAATTTACTAAATCTTACTAAGAATGTATGATATATATATTATATATATATAAAGAAAACTTTTGGGGTTTTTTTGTTTGTTTTTTTTACAGGGATAGAGAGAGAGTCAGAGAGAGGGATAGATAGGGACAGACAGACAGGAACGGAGAGAGATGAGAAGCGCATCAATCATCAGTTTTTCGTTGTGACACTTCAGTTGTTCATTGATTGCTTTCTCATATGTGCCTTGACCATGGACCTTCAGCAGACTGAGTAACCCCTTGCTGGAGCCAGGGACCTTGGGTCCAAGCTAGTGAGCTTTTTTTGCTCAAGCCAGATGAGCCCACACTCAAGCTGGCGACCTCGGGGTCTCAAACCTGGGTCCTCTGCATCTCAGTCCGACACTCTATCCACTGCGCCACTGCCTGGTCAGGCTGTTTTTTTTTTATTTTTAACCCCTTTTTTATGAATTCTAAAAAGTATAACTCAAAAAATGTAACATAAAATTGTTTTTTAATGTCAGAATAAATTTAATTTTTTCATATTTATTTGGTTTAATTACCATAAAAGCATGCTTGGATTTATATTATATTATTTTCTTCAATATTTGACTTATTATAACATATTTCTCAGAAATTTGTGTATAGTGCGCCTATAATTATTTGTAAGATTTTAAATGCATTCCAACTTCAAAAAGTTTGAGAACCATTGCTCTAACTTACTGACTTACCCACCCAGGGATACTAATATTTCTTAAAATTTACATTGTCTGTTACTAACATAGCCACTCCAGCTCTGTTATGGTTACTGTTTTACAGTGTACATTTTCCTATATATTTAGGTTGTTAATTTGAGATATTTCTTCTTTTTTTATTTTTATTTACTTAATGAGAGAACAGGGAGGCTGAGACAGACTCCCACATGTGCCCCAACAAGGATCCATCCAGTAAGGCCACTAGGGGGCAATGCTCTGCCAATCTGTGGCCCTTGCTCCATTGCAACCAGAGTCATTTTTTAGCAACTGAGACAGAGGCCATGGAGCCAACTTGCTCCAATCGAGCCATGGCTACAGGAGGGGAGAAGAGAGAGAGAAAGAGAGAAGCAAGAGGGGGAGGGGGTAGAGAAGCAGATAGGTGCTTTTCCTGTGTTCCCTGACTGGGAATCGAACCCGGGACATCCACACACCAGACCCACGCTCTACCACTGAGCCAACCAGCCAGGGCCATCTTTCTTCTTTTTAATAACAGTTATAAATTTCCTCTTAGCAGTGCTTTTTGCTGCACCACTAACTTTTGGTATGTTGTGTTTTCATTCACATATGTATCAATAAACTGAGACCTATATGGATAATTAATCTATGACAAAGAAAATAAAATCTTTTCAATAAATTATGTTAATAAAAACTGAACAGATAACATGCAAAAAAAAGGTGAAACTAGACCAATTTCTTACACCATATACAAAAATATAGTCAAAATGGATTAAAGACTTAAATGTAAGACCTAAGACCATAAAACTCCTAAAAGAAAGCATAGGAAATAAACTGTCTGACATTGGTCTAAGCAGTATTTGGGGGGATATAGCTTCCAGGGCAAAGATTACAAAAGTATAAACAAATAGGACTACTACATCAAACTAAAAAGCAACTTACTAAATGGGAGAAAATATTTGCTAATGATATAGCCAATAAGTGGTTAATATCCAAACTATATAATGAACTTATACAGCTCAAATATTTTAAAAATCTGATTTTAAAATGGGTGAGGAACTAAGTGAAATAAGCCAAAGAAAGACAAGTTTCATGACTTCACTTATATGTAGAATCTAATGAACAAAATAAACAAACAATATAGAAACGGACTCATAAATATGGAGAACAGACTGACAGCTGGCAGCGGAGATGGGGGCTGGGGGGCTGAGTGAAAAAGGTGAAAGAATTAAGCAAAGAAAGAAAAATGTACAGACACAGACAACAGTGTGGGGGTTGCAGGAAGGAATGGGGGTGGGGGAGGGGGAGGAAGGTAGAGGAGGGATAAATGGTGATGGTGAGTGTAACCTGTATAATTTTATTAACCAATGTCACCCCAATAAATTCAATTAAAATTTTTAAAAATGGGCAAAGAACATGAACAGACATTTCTCCAAAGAGGACATAAAACAGACACATAAAAAAATGTTCATTATCGCTATATCACTTCACACCTGTTAAAATGAGTATATCAATAAATCAGCAAACAAGTGTTGGCGAGGACGTAGAGAAGAGGTAGGTAGCCCTTGTGCATTGTTGGTGAAACCATTAATTCATGCAGTCACTATGGAAAAACAGTATGGAGATTCTTCCAAAAATTAATCCATATGACCCAGCAAATCTGCTTTTGTGTATTTGCCTGAAGAAATCCAAATGCTAATTTGCAAAGATATATGCACATTTGTCCTACAATGATAAATGAAAAACATTAAAATTCTCCAGTCAAACAAGGTATGCAAGGATTTTTATATTGTTCTTTTTTGTTTGTGTGTTTGTTTAACAGTGAAAGCAAAATAACTTAATGTAATGTAAAGAAAGATAAGAGCTGAATGAGCATGCCACTAATGGAGAAAGGGGGTATTTTCACAGAACCAGTATTTTTCCCCTTTCTATCTCCATTTGATGTCAGTCAAACATACCACTGGCCATTTAGCTTTTTAAACAAATGCAATGCTTGTGCACATACATCAATTACTTTATACGGAATAAAGGAATGGGAAAGTGGTAAATGACAGAATAGAGAAAACTATACTGTAAAGTAGTCAGGATGTGGTGGGACCAAATAGCAGTCTTCCAACTGAAAGTGTCTTCTTGGTCTGGAGGAACAGAGTTCTGGAGTCTAGTAGCAGGTTCCCTTTTTAGTAGATGCCTCTTGCCTGCTGTTGGAACACATCAATTGTATTTTCATCCTCCATTTCCAGCTGTGCAGGTGTGTCTGTTTCATTGATTAGCTGTCTGTCAAATCGAAATCGGATCTGCCTCATTGGCAAACCCTGTTGTTCACAGTAGGTTTTTATTAGTTTACTAAGTGGTGTGTGCCTCTTAATCTCAAACCGTGCCACAGAACCATTCCGCCCTGCCACCTTCAAATTAATGTGATTGTAGTTCCCAGTCTTGATGCCTTCCTTGGGCTTTTTATCCACCATGGCAAGCGCCAGAATTTGCTCAGCTGCTGCTTCGCAAAAGAGGTACCAAGTCTGCACGGAGCATGGACCGAGAACACAGCAGCACCTGAAGCAGCAGCAACAGGAAGCAGCGGCCTTCCCTTCTTTCTTACTCCAAAAGTGTATACACATACATACACCACACACACGCACACGCTAGCCAGCATTGAAAAGTCCTCCCCACCCCCTAAGATCCTTGCCTATTGGTATTTATGCCCTTGCCTGGTTTTCTCCTACTTTGGATAAGCCTGGACTGTGTGAACATAGGCTGGTTTGTAAAAGACATTGATTTCAGCCTCATCTTTAGTCTTTCGTATTCCTGATCTTAGGGAAGTTGGAAGCATCCAGGCAGTCTGTGGAGAAGTCCACATGGAGAGTAACAGGCCTTCCACCAATAGCCAGGGCCAGTTTGCCAGCCATGTTAAAGGCAGACCTCCCAGGTCCGGGAGAAAAGCCTTTGTGACTATAGCCCCAACTCACATCTTGGCTGCAACTCCTTGAGAGACCCTAAACTAGAGCCACCCAATTTGCTCTCAGATTCCTGACCCACCTAAAAGCAGAGAATAGAATGGTGGTTACCAAGGACTGAGGGGAGGGGAAGTGGAGAGTTGTTTCATTGGTATGGAGCTTCAATTATTCAAGACGGGATCTACTGCATAACATAGGACCTATAGGCAACAATTTTGGACTATGCACTCAAAACTTTGTTAAGAGGCTAGATCTCACGTTAAGTGTTCTTACCACAAAAGCAAATAAACAAACAAAAAAGGATACAAGGAAACCTACAGAGGTGATAGAATCACAAGTGTATGCATATGTCCAAATTCAACACATTGTATACATCAGATATATGTGGGGGTTTTTTTATATCAATTATAGCTTAATAAGGTTAACTGAGATGATATATATTGTTGCTTAAAGCCACTAAGTTCAGGAGTAACTTGTTAGGAAGAATAGATAAATAATATACATCCTTTGCCCCTTTTTAATTTAACCATATACCCTAGAAATTATTCCATAGAATTTCATAAAGATCTCCCTCAGATTTTTACAGCTAATAGCACTACATTGTGTAGCTTATAAAAACAGTCTCCTGTGCATGTGTAATTCCAATATTTTGCTATTAGAAATAACACCTAATTAATTACCTTCTGTTATTGTTGTCAGAAACATAGGTCAATAGAGGTAGGGTGGCTGCTTCGATCTGTCATGTATCTGTGGTTCTATTAGATATTGCTAAATTTCATTTCATTAGGTTGCAACATTTTACTCCCACTGGCTCTGTAGGAGCATACCTACTTCCCCACAGCCTCACCAATGGAGTGTCTTGTCAACTTTGTTTTCTTTTAACTGCCAATCCAATAAAAGAGAAATTGTATTTCTATGGAGTTTAACTTCCCTTTATATACTTGAGAGAAATTGAGCATCTATTCATTTGTTTAAAAATCCATTTATATTTTTTGTGAACTCCCTTATATTTTACCCATTTACATATTGCATGTTTAATTCTTTTGATTCTTGAGAGTGCTTTATATATTGTATATTTTAGGCCCCCTAACTATGATATACATTGCAAATATTTCCTCCCAGTTTATCAGTCAACTGATTAGGTCTAGAGGTAGAGAGGGAAGGCTGTAGAAAGCTACACAGCAAAGGGTTTGAATACAAGAAAGAGTAAAGAATCAAAGGCATCTGCTACGTCCTGTAGTTTCCTAGATCTAGTTCATCTTAGATCTCTCCTGATCATCTCGGGCTTCTTGAAAGTATAGTATTTATCATCCAATCCACTGGCAATTAGCTTTCTCTCCTCACTTTTCTACTAAACCTATTCTCGCAACAATGTTGCCAATGGGCTCTGAATTGCCAAATCCAGCAAGCACTCTCTGGTTCTTACTTTATGCCGCACAACATGTCAATTGGGCATAAATCTAAATCCTACCTTCTGTAGGCAGATCATGTCTGTGCCAGATTTCTTCTGATTGTCCCTCAAGATCCATCCTCCACCCCCTCTCTTCCCTGCTCTTTTCCACTACATGAGTGATATCAATGAACTCTTGTACCTTTCTGGATTCTGTCTGAGATCAAAGTATTTATTCCCTTGGTTCCATACCTGCGAGGTCATCTGGGGCTGGTTGTATCCCTGTCACTGCTCCTCTGGAAGTGGCCTGCTCTGTGTGACTGCTTCTTACTTCCCAGTTATGGTAACCTCTCCTTCCCTGCTTGCCTTCAGGACTAGGATGATGTCAGCCAGCCACTGATTGCCCTGCGTGTCTGAACTACCTACACCCTTCCCACACCTAGAATAGTCCCTTTAGAAATAAGTCTTTTATTAAGTTATGTTTCCTTTTGGAATTCTAACAATGTGCCATGATACATTTCTCCCTTCTTCATCTCAGTGTGTCCATGTACATTTAGGACCTGGACACTGCTCCGTCTACTCATCCAATCACATTCAGTAATTCACATGGAGGCAGAGAAGGGGAAAAGGAGACATTCCCTGATCCCTACCCTTTGAGATTCTAGGAATAGAGGTATCCTCAGAGGGAAATAAAAACAAGCACATGAAACAGAAGGAGCATAAGAGATGTGCTGAAAAGCCACTGAGTGAAGCTCTCCCGAGGGTGACCCAGAGCCAATGGTGGATACAGATACAAAATCCCACTTCCTTACCTTAAGACGAGCACTTCGCTGGTGATCTCCATGAATCAGGCCAGGGGTAGAATTCACCTGAGACCACATTCGTCTTTCCCCAGTCCTGTCTGGTTTTCCTTACTCCCTTACATGGTTCTTTCCTGAAGAGCATTCCCACCATGTTACCGGCCTTAGGCTCCACATGTAGGGAATTTATTCTAAGGCCTGTGGTCGGAGAACTCTAAGGATGACTATAATACCGGCAGCCAAGGTCAGGCAGGTTCACATTGGATTCAGGCAGATGGTAGAGAAACTGTGGAGCCAGAAAGTGTCGGGCCATACCCATTTATTGGAAACTTGCAAAGACAGGCGAACTAATAAACAAAGGAAAATCTTCTATTCACAGTAAGGGCAAAGGAGCAAGGAAAACCGCACCTCACTGTGGCAGGAAAGTGATCTGAGAGAACCACCCCCCTGGCGGGGGGGGCACCCATAGCCTTATATAGACTATGCACACATGCCTCTGCCTCGTGCTCACGCACTAATCAAGTAAAGTGCTTGCAGCTGGTAAACCCACACGCAAACCTAACACAGCTGCCCCACATTGACCTTCTGGAGTTAGGTAACTTGTCAGCTCACCAGCACCAGGACTCCACCATGCGGTCGGTACAGTGTTCATAGTCCCCAGCTTGTGCTAACAGTGCAATTGCTAAGGTATCACCTAAGCTGATCTCAAGCTTAGGCATGGTGTGGGTGAAAGGGATATGTATACTGGCTTATAGAGTATCTTCTATTTGAGAGATGCTGGAGGAAGATTAACCCATATAGGAACTATGGGGCTGAGCGGCTCTTACAGAATGCCACTGAAACTTTGAAGACAGAAAAGGATCAGAGCATTCAATCACCAATTTAAAGCAAATGTCTCCTTGGCAGCTTTAAAGAGACCTCCTCACCTGTAGCAGCAGAGCAGACAAAGCTGAAGGCTTACTCGTAAGAGTGACAGAATATTGGAGAAGGCTGAATGCCAGCCTGATCAGTCTTCCAGGTCAAAAAGTCTTGTCTCTGATAGGGAAAGGCTGAGACCCTGCGACCTGGGACGGAAATATACAGATGAAGGCATTGGAAGGCCAGGAACCTTCAGATGCCTTGAAGCCTCTGGTCTGGCAGAAATGGCCACGCCCCTTGCTGATAGCAGCCCTTCCTTGCTTGAAGAAAATGCAGATGCCTCCAACCTGGCAGATGGCTTAACAAGAAATCCTCGTCATCTTCAGCAGCTGCTCCACTCTTCCCTTCTTATCACCGGACAGATAATAAGAGTCAAACCTCAGTGCAACCCCACAAGGCAACTGTTTAATCGGCCAGAAAGAGGTTTTTCAGGGAGCTGCAGGGCCTGGCTGGTGTGTGTTGAGCAGGGATGGGAGAATATGCCTGGGGAAGTGGATCCTGTGTGTGCTGAATCAGGGGGGTCAGAATATAAAACTCTCTACAGGAGAACTAATTAATATGGGGGTACTGTCCAATATCACAGGATGTCACAGACTTGTGAGGGTACCAGCAGGTGATTTTAGTAGCTGCTGAATGAATGGTTCTTGAAAGCTTGACGAAAGTGATGGTCCACATTAAATAAATTAGGTGTGTCAGAACTCCATTGCAGACTGCGAAAGGAGGACCAGAAGGCCTAGGGAAGTGGGCATGCTAAACTGGATCTACTACATACAACCAGAAAACTCGCCAACTGGCTGTGTTTTTGATTGGGTTTGAGGACTCTCCTTTTACCCAAGAGATAAAGGAAAGATGTGTCTGTGAGAAGGGGACCAGCATGGATGAGAAGCTCACCAGTGGCTGTCTTCTGTCAGGTGGGACTGCCAATAGAACATGCTGCTATACCTGAACGTAGCTGAATGTCTGCCAAACACCTTGACTTTCTCCCTTTCAGGTCGCCTCTTCCTTCTGTCTTCTCATTCTCAGTCACTCCAGTCAAAAACTCAGGAGTCAGCCTTGGCTGGTTGGCTCAGTGGTAGAGGGTCAGCCTGGCATATGGACGTCCCAGGTTCAATTCCCAGCCAGGGCACACTGGAGAAGTGAACAGCTGCTTCTTCACCCCTCCCCCTCTCCCTTCTTTCTCTCTCTCTCTCTTCTCCTCCCACAGCCATGGCTCAGTTGGAGCAAGTTGGCCTTGGGCACTGAGGATGCCTCCATGGCCTCGCCTCAGGCATTGCCAGGCAACTGAGCAAGGGCCCTAGATGGGCAGAGCATTGTCCCCTAGTGGGCTTGCTGGGTGGATCCCAGTCAGGGCACATATGGGAGTCTGTTTCTCTGCCTCCCTGCTTCTCATTTAAGGGGGGAAAAAAAACAAAACAAACAAAAACTGAGGAGTCATTCTCGATTCCTCTCTTGTCTTCATCTCTCACTTCTTTCAGGAAGCCTGTTAACTCTCCCATACAAACATATCGCCCTCTGGTCTTATTTCTCTGCATCTGTACTGTGACTGCCCTAGTCCAAAACACTATCTTCTCAACTTTGGGCTACATGACGGGTCTTTCTCTAGTCTCCCTGCTTCAACTCTTACCCTTCTGAAACACGCACTCCACCAGCAGTTAGAGGGAAATTTTTAAAGCATGAATCAGATCATGCCTTTCCCAGCCTGAAACTCCCCCAATGACTTTCTATCGCCCTGACATAAAATCTCTGTCCCCCTTTCCCACGTAGTGTGTTAATCCTGTCTTTTCTTTTCTGTACTCTGATACTTTGACATCTTCGGCCTTGCTGATCCTGGAGGGACTGCCCTTCGCAGGGATAGCCGATTCTTTCAGATAGTAGATAAATTGCCCATAAGTGCACTTTTCAGATCCAAACCAACCAATCCAGAGCCCACTCCTCCAACCACCCTCTATATCAGGTTCTCACACACAGGGCCGGTATTCACCTGCCCTAATCACCCCGGAGCTGGGTACCAGACAGATGCAGACAGCTTCTATGCCCCAGAGTAAGTACCAGACAGATGCAGACAGCTTCTAAGCCCCGGACCAAGTACCAGACAGATGCAGACAGCCTCTCTGCCCCAGAGCCTGCTGAAATTATTCAAACTAGCAAATCCTAAGCCTGCTTACTCTGCCTCACCTGTTCCTTCCCATGAAAACCACAGTAAGGACTCTCACCTACAGATCCCCCTTCACCTGCCTCCCAACCAACCGTGGTGCTCATCAGTGTGGCCCCTTCTGGCATAGATGTCCCGTCCTCTTGGGAAACGTAACAACACTGTCAATACCAATTGCCTCCTGATCTGTTGACCTTACTATACCTCAAATTTTCTATTAATACTGTACACTTTTAAACACGAGGCTTCTCAAAAGTGTTGTCGGTAGACATTGTCCCTAATTGCTCATTTCCTCGGCCTCAACTTATCCCAGTCTGGCTTCTGTTCCCACCATCCTGCTGACACTACTCTGAGCAGGGGTACCAATGACCTTCGAGTTAAATGATACCAAATAGAATAGGCATTTTGGGCCAGTGCCCTGTTCATTCAGTAAGTAGTTAATAAATCTCTCTTTTGTGATAGACACATGGGCTCCAAAGGTGAACAAGGCAGATAGGGTTCAACCTCCAAGGAGCTTCCGTACAAGTGTGAGCAAGTGTAACTGAGCATTCACAGGCACTTAGCAGGAGACACACCTGCCACCTCAAACTGGCAATGAAAGCCACAGAGTAAGAACAGGTAGGAGCTAAGTACCTTTCCACTTCAATGCAGCACGGTTGTCAAGGGGGCCGTGACCTCCAGCACAAGCTCTCAAGGAGCAGCAGCATCAGCACAGGCACCACCCCAGGGGGGGAGGGGGAAGGGGAAGACTCAAGTCCAGAGCCACTGCCTTACGTGGAGTGCCTGTGACAAGAGGTTTGTTGCTCTCCTCCTTCTGTGGGAAGAAAGGGTGTGCTTTGGCTTCAAGGACAAATGAAATAAGGGCTCCAGCAGAACGGTTACTGGCAGGAAGGAGCCGTCACCTTGCTCTCTGGATGGCTGCTGGCTGAGCTATGGAATCTCGGTGCTTAACTTTGTGCTGCCAAGGAAGTTCCTGCGAAAGCTCATCAGTGACCCCTGCCCTTGGAGGGTCCAGAGGATGGAGGCAGAGAGCTCTGGGATGTATGCAGAGTGGATGCCTCCCAGCTGGTATTGCTGAATGAGAGAAACTAGGAAGAGTAGCCCCCTCGGAAGGTTGAGGTGATTTTCCCAATTCATCAGGTACTAAATGGTAGAACCAAACCCAGGGTTCCTTCCCCGGGAGTGGGGGGAGAGTGGGCCGAAGGGAGCAGACCAATGCAAATGCAAGTGGTTTGGAGACTCAGGCTGAGGAGTCAAGGAAAAGGCAGGTTCTCAACAGTAGAGTGACATACCACCTGGGAGGTCAGGTCAGGAGAAAAGGGGCTTGCCCACATCCCGTGACCAATGCAGAGACTAAACCATCCTAAATTCTTCCTCAGCAGAAGGGTGTGAGGCAGGAGGGTGTGAGGTTTCTGACCATAAGAGGTTTGGTGAAAATGGGGGTAAGGGCCCTAAAGGGGGAAGCTGGGACACGAAAGAAAATTTGGACTAACTTACAGGTCTGACTTGGGCTCACCCTGCACCATGCCACCTGCATGATAACCAAGAGGCCCTTACTGCCCCAGGACCAGCCTGTTTCTCTCTCAAAGCTAAAAGCAGCCTGACCTGTGGTGGCGCAGTGGATAAGGTGTCGACCTGGGATGCTGAGGTTGCTGGTTCTAAAACCCAGGCTTGCCCCGTCAAGGCGCATACCAGAAGCTACTGAGTTGATGCTTCCTGCTCTTCCTTCCTCTTTTCTCTCTCTATCTCTTCTCTCTCCAAAGTCAATAAATAAGATCTTAAAAAAAAATTGTAGATGGACCTAGTTTTGTTTTTGTTTAGCTGGTGGGTTGATTTCCTCACTTGGAATTATTGGCATTAAACAGGAATATTTTAGTTTAGTATTTGCCCTCTACCTGAATACCAAATGAAATCCACAATAAGCACAGTACGAGTTGATAACAAGAGGGTATTGCCCAGATAGAACAGAAGGAAGAAAGTATGTCAAGAAAAGAAATGAGAAAGATGATGTTGATAAGGAAAAGAATGTGTGCGATTTAGGTAGTTACACCCACCAAACCAGCCCTGGAGATGACAGAATAAGACATAGGTGCCTGCTCACCCCTCTGGGTGAAGGGAAAGGTATAATTCAGTCATAGAAATGTCACTGCACCGCTGACTCTTGAATGTGAAATTTTGCCTAGGGCCAGCCTCTGTTAAGAGTCGGGAACTCGTTTAGACAAAATGGCATCAAACCAAAAAACATCTTCATCCCACACTTGAAGAGTTGGCATATCTTCTCCTAGTTCTTAGTGATCTCAGGCATTGTGAAGAATCTACAGTTAAAAACTTAATGTGCATCAAGCATGGAGACAAGCAAAACCCCTTCTAGATTTTGCTCAAGTGCTGTCTTCTCAGGGAGGACCACTCCGAGAACTCTACTTTAAACTGCCCACTGGCACCCTCCTTCTGTGCTTCCAGTTCCCCTGGCCCTGCTCTGTAAGTCCAAAGAACACTTAGCACCACAGTCTATTCTATGTAATTTTCTTATTGCAGTGACTGCTTATTGTCTGTTCTTCCCACTAGAACAGATGCCCTAGAAGAATAAGGACCTCATCTATGTTGTTTACCAACGAGTCCCAAGTGAATAGAACAGGGGACTAACACATAATATACCCTCAGCACACGTTTGCTCAGTGAATGAAGAGCTGCTCCTTAATCTCCACGCCCCTGATCCTTTCAGAATCCAGGTGCACTGTGACTTTAAAAGTGGTCAATTAGGGAGAAATATGCCAGATCAGACAGCATCAGGAAACACTTCCTGGGTATAAATAAAAATTAGAAATAAATGTTTTTAGCAAATGTTTATTTATATCAAAATACAAAACATTTCTGAAGCAAACTAATGTTACATGAGGAGCAATTAAATACTAAACTTCTTTTCATCAGTTTAACTTGCAACACCTCCCAAGACACCCTTCCGGGGCTGCACATCTTGTCATGTGATGTGCCTTTTCCCCCCTCTTTTTGTTTGCTTATGTACGTGTTTGCTTGATTCATTTTTAACTCACTATACGAACATGCAGTGTTACTGGCAATGTGTTGGTTAGTGGCCGGCAAGCCTGGAAATACCAGCGAGTGAAGCCTGGCACGGCGACCTGAGCCGGGTGGGCTGCGGCCTCATCCTCTCCCTCACGGAGCTGGAGGTGTCACTCGGTTTTTAACTGGCAAGAGTCAAAGGCCAAAGGCGTTACTGTCCTTGGTAGGCGGGGAAGGCATTATTGCTTAGGGCCACGGGGCAGGCGTGGCTCAAGGGTGACTTCCAGTCTGGTCTTCCTTGTTGATTGGGAAGAGGGGGAGGACCACCTGGAGAGGCAGCAGCTAGAACAGGCCCAGAATGGGAGGTCAAGGGCCACTGTAGGAGGAACCCCCTTTCCCAAGAAAGCCAACAAGAGCTGAGACAGATGCCTCCCCGTCTCGACAGTCTGTGATTTGGTGTTTGGGGTGCCTGTCTCTTGGACGGGCCCTTTATAAATGCTTAGAGTTTGTAGACTTTGAGGAAAAAGCACCTAGTGGAGAGTGTAGCTGTGTCCATACACCTCCAGTTCTTGACAGCGAAGGGAGGGAAGGAGACAAGAAACGGGGAGTGCGCATGCTCCCCGTTCATTACCATGACCGCCCACTCCCAGTCAACCTGGGTCTCCCTCCCAGGCCCCAGTGAGTACGTTCACTTTGGCATTGCGCACCTATAAGCACACCCACGCACCTATGCACGCCCACCTGCCAGCCCTCACACAGGCCCACACATGCACACGTACACACAAATGCCTGGTCTCCTTTTAGAGAAAGGAGAAGAATGGTGTCCCATCTTCACCATCATCCTCTGTTCCAAGGGGTCCCCTCAGCCGTAGGTGCCCCAGCCCCTGCCCCAGGCTTGGCACCCACTGGCATCCCCAGGCTTTAGGGAAGAAGGTGCCGCGCAGGGAGCGCACCAGATTCGGGTTATACAGCGTAAGGCTTTGGTACAGCACCGATGAAATGTTCTTAAGAGTTTTGATTTCTAAGTTGTCTTTTAGAAGAAATAAAAAGCTTACTGAAAAAATAGTGTTTTTATTTACTTTTTCAGTTACATACCTGAAGTTCAAATAGTAAGCTTCTAGTTGCCATTCAAGTTCACACTGAAAGGTGGTCTGTGTGCAGCTGTACAATGTGTCGGTTTGTCTTTAATAGTTAACCGAAGTCAGCCAACCAATGCCGTGAAGTTAGCTGCCCGTGATAACTGACTTGAACCAGTCCATACATACAGAAAAGAGAGAGAGAGAACACAAAAGCCACCCCAAAGTCTCCCACCCCGAACCCCTAGGGAAAACAAATCAAATAATAGACAAAATACAGCGAATTTTAAGGAACCGGTGGGACAAAGGAGGTTCAGTCCAGCTGGCCTCTTCAAGAACAGCACCATAAAGCACCCTAGCGCAGTTATGTTGTAATACTTGACATTCAAGAAATGGAAACGAGTGTGAACGGTCTTCAACAGACCTGGCGTGGATGGAGGGTCACCCCCAAAGAAAGTCAAAGCAGGAAATCGAGTTCGGCCTGAGAGCAAGAACTCCCGTGACAAAGCTGATAAGTCGTATCCAGACTCATTGGATAAGAAGTAATGCAAGAGGCTACTGAGCATCTAGAGGTATGGACTTTTTAAGAGGTCTTAGGGAGGCGGCAGCAGAAGCCCCTCCCCACCCATGCTGCCTAGTCCCCCACTCTCAATGTCTACAGACCCCTGGGCGAAACAGAGTCAAGCAATTCACACAAAGTTGCCTCCATGTGCGTAATGGAAGAATTCTATCCAGGATGGTTGAGTCCTCCCGGGAGAAGACGAAAAGTGGAAGGGAAAAGGAACCAGACGTCCCTGCCATGAAGCAGGACGTGGTCCCTTCAAGTCGGTGGCCATGGAAAGGAAGGAGCACCTGTTGGAAGCACATGCCATCCGTGCCCTCAATCTCTGGCCCCACAGATGGCAGTTAGGAAATTAACTCCGCCTGAGACAGTACGATTTTCGATTTTTGAAGATTGATGCAGACGACGTGGTGAATGGAGCTTTAAACTGCTTTTCTCTACTAAACCAACCATCCCCCTTGTTCACACTTCGTCTCAAGTTCCAGCAATCAAGATCATCCAGTAACGCATCCCCTCCCGGGCCCTGGGCACTGCACAACCCTGGCCAGTTTCTACGGACAGGAAGTGTAGGATCTCCTCTTTCCCCTCACCCTACTGTTATACCATCCACAGTGGCTCAACCTGAACATCTACAGCAAACAGGAGTGAAAGGGCCTAGCAAGAAGTCAAAGAGCAGGGCACAAACCCCTCTTCCCCAAGCTTCTAGGTAGTGTAAACGGGAACGGACAGGGCCCACACCGATCCTTGGGGGAGCAGCTCCCAGTGGATCCGTCTGCTCTAAACACTCGTTCACATAGCACAGAGGCAGCAAATTAAAACAATCCCACTATACAGGGACGAGGGATGATGGCGCAGGCGTATGGAACAGCTCATGTTCCTGGAAGTGGCCGTAGATTCGCAGGT
Source organism: Saccopteryx bilineata (assembly GCF_036850765.1). Lineage (NCBI taxonomy): Eukaryota > Metazoa > Chordata > Mammalia > Chiroptera > Emballonuridae > Saccopteryx > Saccopteryx bilineata. Next base: position 243,852,786 of record NC_089491.1, read on the forward strand.
TTCATCAGAGCACCCCTCCCAACAACCTGTCCATTAACTGAGAGGTTGAAAGACACAGAACTTTGCTTGCTCCATGGACAATCGGGTCCCAGCTGGTCCGTGCCTTTGTGAAGGACTGGCTCTTCAGAGAAGTGGACATCTTTGCTGCGCTGTCTACCCTGTCCTCACCAACGCCCACCCTTTCACCAGCTTTCTTAGGGCTCATGGCCAGGATTATGGAAGGGGCAGAGGTAAGAACTACGGCCCCTCCAACCTCCATAAGCTCAAGGTAGGGATTATGTCTGTTGTCTTCACTTTCCCTCATGTGACTGAGGAGCCCAACTGGAGGCTGAAGGATGGGATGGGAACATGCAGGCCAGTGACTCTTGATCCCACAATCCTTGATGCTGCTGAGGGTTCTAAGGATCGAGCCTTGGGTTTAATGTGGACAGAAGTAGAGTTTAAAATAACCCGAGTCCTACTGCAGGTACCAACCCTCAGAGCGGCCTGTATTGCTGACATAGTTTATCCTGCCGGCTACAGATGTGGGACAGGATGCTTACAGAAAGAGGAGGATCGCTCTAAGAGCCCAAAGAACAGTTGGTGTGGCGTCTTTGGTAGGTGGGAAGGGGTTACAAGCCAGGAAGGGGGACAGAATGTGCTGCTTTTTCTCTTGTTCAACCTCCCTAAAAATCTTACAGGAAACAGTGGTCTATAACCTCCTTTGATCTCCAAGAAGACTACAGAAAACATTCATCGCCTCTGAGGACAGACACACAGCCACTTCGACCCAGCACTGCATGAACAAAGCCCATGTCTCCTTCAGTGCCCTTAAAAAATAGGAAGTGTTTTGAGCAGATGATTCCAGGAACGCGAGGACAGTGCCTGAGTGACAGACAGTGACCCACAAGGTATACACTGCAGGCAGAAGGGCCAGGAGTCAAGCTCAAGCTCCACTTCACCCTACACTTTCCACAATACCCTAAAAATGTTAAAAGAGCCCTTCTCTTCATGAGGCATCTGGGCCCCTCCAATGATCAAACACCTCGAGACAAAAGCTCGTGGACAGGATGACACTGTGGTTGGGGAGGAGGGGTTAGAATGGCCCTTTTTTAGTTGACATGCAGGACGAGAGCAGACAGACTGTGCTCACGAGCTTCCCCGGGCTGCCTGCACCATCTGGCCCTACAACAGCTTCAAACACATCACTCTCAGCTCTCGGTGAGTCAGAAGAAAGAGCCGGCACCCAGGGGACCATTGCAGAAGCTGCAAGGTATGTGGCTCTGACAGCATATGTGAAGTCCTGAATTCTCAGAGAGCTATTCTTCAGGGCATACACAGTCTCCTGTTCAAATAGAAGTGAGCTCCTACTCCCCAGAATCTCCAGTTCTGGGTCAAATACTTCCGCTGTATTGTTTGGTTCTCTAAGTCCCGGGCCAGGTGCCAGAAGGAGTTTCCACCTGGCCCCACCCTCCCCGCTGGGCCCAGAGTTCTTCTCTCCAGAATTAGCCTCCATTTAGAGTCCCAGGATTAAACCACTCCATTTCCACTGCCACCTTATTCCAAATAAAATACTAACTGGAAAGAAAAAAGCATATATGCTATATTTATACTAGATATTCAATTCATACAGATTCTAAGAAACTGCAGCAAGAATGAGCAGGGTATTCCTTTCCAAGACCAAGTCCAGGTGGTCAGCCTCACGGAGCTATCTCGCGATGCTATCTGTCACCGCTCCACACCCTGGGGGCACTGGGGTCAGGACAGGTACTATAAGCCTCTAAGTAATCTGACTCTCCCTTCTAGTGCTGAGGAGCCGGACTCCTCCAGAGGCACCGCGTACCAACCCACAGCAACAAGGGGATGAACTCAACTCTCCATCCTCACTGTACTGAGCACCTACGCCAAAGCTGTCAAGCCATAGTGTCCCTTCTCCGTGACCAGAAATACTATGGAACCTGGTTAAAGGGGCTATCAGACCCATAGCTCCCCACAGCCTTCAGCTCACTTGTCCTTTCTGCAAGCTGATGGTTTTGTTGTTTTGAAGTTGTTCATATGTACATATTTCATCAGAAATACCCAAGCAACTCAGAACAGAGCGTCTCAAGCGAAGAAGCACAGAGGAGGGCGGGGAAGGAGGGGCGTCAAGGCGTGAGCGAGTGTCCCGGTCCGCCTGGGAAGGCGGTCCTGCTCCAGACATCTCTAAGCACAGGTACAAAAATAAAGCAAACTATGACTTTATATAGATATATAGATAAGCTAGCTAGCTAGACTTTATATAGGTCTTCTCTCTATGTATACAGATATGCAGAGGGTGCCAGGCTGGGCCAGGCGGCTCGGGTCTCCTGCCCCCCCTTCCCACTCCCCCGATGGCCACGTGCCTGAAGCCGCCCCCAGGACTATTGCATCTGATCCTGCACCCACCCCTTTACATAAGGTCCCCTTCTCCTTAAAATAGAACAAACTTTATATATTTATATAATTTTATATACAATCTCCATAAAAAATACACTAAAGGTGGTATATTACTAACCTCACCTTCCTACCAAAACAGAAGTTGCCTACAGAGAAAGAGTCAGCCAAAAAGAAGCCCCTGATCCTCAGGTGAATAGCGTGTCCCTACAAATCTCTTCACACACACCCCACACACACACATGCCATACTACACACACACCCCACACACCACAGTGCACACACACTCTACATGCCACCAACACACACATACACATACCAAACACATACACCACACACACAAGACACACACCCCACAAACACATCACCACACACACACATACACACACCATACACATACACATACCAAACGCATACACCACACACACACCACAGATACACACACACACATACATACACACATACTCTTACTTCCTGAGCCTGGGAAAGGAACACAGACTAGACAGCAGGCCAGATGTTGGAGACCAGGTTGAGAACCTGGTAAAAGCAGAGGTCCAGGTGAGACAACCCCACTTCTCTGACCCAGCCAGGACACTGTCCACTCATGACAGACCTCCGAGTGTTCACAGTAGGCAATATAAATATTTGTCAGTAGAGTGATTGACAACTTTCCTTCCAAGGACTGCAACATGACCATGAGGAGGTCTACTCCTCCGGGACATCCTAACCTAAAGGAAGCTAAAGGGTCCTAATCCTTCATGGCCAACTTAGGAGAGCTGGCATTTGCCCCTTCCACATACATATGTGAAAACCCCACACATGGTCCAAAAGCATGCTTGGATATTCCTAAGGCTGAAAATGCAAATCTCCCCTCCCCAGCCCAACCTTTCTCCCCTCCCAGATTCCCTTCCCCACCCAGCCATCTCCCCATCGTAAACCATGCACAAGTTCAAGATCCCGAGAGCCACAAACAAGTGGGGTGAGGAAGGAAAGGGAACCTAACTGGTGTGTACATGAGTGAAAGGGAAGAGCTCGCCCTAGTTCCTAAAATAAATCTGGGAAACCCAGTGCCAGGGAGAGGTGGGACACATTTCTTCAAGAACTGGACAGCCTTGCATGCCACCAGCTAGGCAGGGATAGGAAAGGCAGAGAGCCAAAGGACCAAGGACAAGAACCGAGAATTTGTACTGCTCAAATCCCCCAATCTAGATCTCCCAGCCAGGGGCACAAAGCTGACAGTTATGTCAGTGGTTCCCTTCAAAAACCCTTATTCCCACTACAGACCCACCACAGAAGAGAAAACCCACATGACTTCAACTGCTGGTTGCTGCTCTAGCAGAGCATTTAGCCGGCAAGGTTCTCTGACTCTTCCTTCTCCCATCGATGGCCAGCCATTCATGATATTTGCATGATGTCTTCATTGTTCCTTATCCTACGCAGAAACCCTTGGGGTATAGGGCTGTCTTTGGATCAAACTCATCTATTGGAAATTATTCTATGAGCTTAAAATAAGGTCATGAAAACACTTCTACCCTCTCAGTAACCTAACACACAAAACATCTGGTAGAGATCACTTATTTGCTCATGAAAGACTTATTTGAAAGTATAGATGGGGGCCCAGAAGTAACACAATGGACTGGCGTGGCCTCACTAACCATCAGAGGAAGGGGTGGTAATGGGTGCCCCTAACCAAACAAGTTGCCAGGAGTACTGGGCTTTGATTCTTGGTTTATTGGCATCTTCTAAAGAAAAGATTGCTAATTCTGCCTCTTGATCAGAAAGGAGGCAGAGTTGGAGACATCAAAGAGAACAGAGGCATGTCTGGTCAGATCTGACAGTCAATCTCTTTCCCCTCCTATGTCAACCAGACTGGCGGCCTTAACCTATCCAAGGAAGAGAAGCTGAGAAAAAACCAGCAGGTATAAAGCCGAGGTGTCCCTTCATGGCTGGAAGGCATCTCTGTACCTCAGGAAGAAAGGGGAGTGAACGCCAAAGCCAAGCACCAATCCCTCCTCTTCATCACCAGCAGCGGTTTCTCAGGAACAGTTTTAGATCACAGGAGAGGAGGAAACGGCCACCTGCCACATCTGCCTGTGAGAACCAACACATGACACTCATAGAATGAGCCTTCCTTCTCCACTGCCACAGCTGGTGAAAGTCTGGGGGGGGTCTCAAGACACGTGTCCTACTTGGGGGGCCGGAGGAGCCCCCAACAACAAATAGGTAAAGTTGAAAGACATCACAAAAAATATGTCCTTGTTTGTTTTGGGCACTTATGTGTTATAGGCTAATTCTAAAAGAAGCTGAGAAGCCAGACCTCTTCCAAGATCCAGGGTGGGCCTATAAGACCCCAACCCCACGGCCTTTTGGCAAGAACAGTGTCACTCTCCCACAACTGTCCCCAAGGTGATCGTCCCTGCCACCCCTTCCCAACCTGCCCTCGCCCCAGGGTAATCACTCCTCTTCTTCTTCTTAGGATGACCTCCGACCTGTATGCTGCACCCTTGGCAGCAGCTAAATTATCGTGTGCCCCGGAGAGAAAAGTAAGCCTCAGTGTCCCCTGGCTTTGGTCTTACTGTCTAACCCCGGAACCCCCACTTCCTACTCCAGGACTGACCAAACTCTCTATTCCCCTTCCAGCCTCACAGGCACCTGGCAAAGACTCTGACCCCCTCCCTGAGCTCCAGGTCTCAGGCTCCCCTTCCTGAAATCCCCACCCCACCAATGACCTTATTCTTTCTCCATCTGGACATTAGCACACCTCCTGGACCCCGTCCCCAAAGCGGCAGGTGCGGTCCCGGACGCTCCGAGCTCCAGCTGCTGCACCTGCTTCCCTTTACTCTGGAGAAGGTAGAAAGGCAGAGGGGGCCAAGGAGGTCCAGGGTGAATACACTCTCCTCAGAGTGAGCCGCGCTCTACACCTCTGGACGCCTTCCCAGTGCCCCACGGCAACCCCTGCGACACCTCGCCAAGCTCCTTTACATGCCAGCAAAGCACATCCGAGGTGAACCACGAGCTTTTCTTTTATGTTTCTCTATAATCATAAAATGTACTTTATGTACAAGCCTTCCCCAACCAGCCCAAGCCCCTGAAAGGCTTTTTTCTAACATCACCCACAACCCCACCCCGGATTCTAATCCTGGGGAGGGGCAAGGTCTCCCTGATGCTCTGGGAAGTCTGTTTCTTCCCTGAAGCTACTGTTTGGTCAACCTTGGGGAAAAAAGAAGAAAAGAAAAAAAACATAGTCAGAAGGTCCACATCTTAACCCTATCCAGTCTCCGCTGCATTGAAAGGGGCACGGGTCAACAACTGAAATCAGTTCTATCCCAAATATTTTAGATCCCAAATAAAACAGAACATTTAAAATTATTAATAATTGCTCACCTCAGTCCACCCTGGCTTGAGACTCTCTCCCTTACCCCCGCCAAGATACAGGCCCCTCAAACCCCCTATCTCTCAAGGAAAGCTAGTAAGGAGACAGGCTGGGAGATACGGTGGCAAAGCTCCCCAGCACCAGCTGAGAGGGGGCCACAAACAGCAATCCACACACACGGCCCCTCTCCTGCTCGAGACCCGCTCAATGTTGTCAAGACACAGACTCTCCTTCTCCTTATTGCTCATTTTCTTTCCTCAAAAAATTGCAGCCTCAAATCCCCCTAAGTGCTCAAGCACCTTCTCGAAACATTTTACCCTTTCCCTGGTCTACAAAGTTACCTAAGCCTGAAAAAGCCAAAGTTTCCATTTAAGATGCAGAACGGAGAAGCAGACAGAAGACTGAGACTTAGGAATAGATTTTTATCTGAGTTACTTCGCCTGCGAGGCTACCAGACCATAGAAGGGGAAGTTTGGAAGACACCTGATCTCCCACAGTGGAGCATGAAAGTCCTAGGAAGCTTACTAGTGCTCGTTGCAATTATTCAGGGGCAGAGCACAAAGGACATTTGGTCCGCAGAGCTGGCTACACCCCCACCACACATACATTCAGAACCACACCCTCACACACATACACACAACCCAGCATTTAAACATGTGCCGGTGACATCTTTGCCCTCCATCATGTGGACAGAGAGGACTGTGTTCTGCCAATTTCCATCACAGTCCTTAAAGGAAGTACTGGAATAGCTTCCAGGAGTGTAGGAAGGCTTCTGGCCTTCAAAGACACTGTCATAAGAAGGAAGACCTCTTGGGAGGAGAAATGAGTCCCAGGCCCTCAGAGAGGCTGGCCATGTGTCCTTCCCTGTCCTGGGCATGCCCAGCACAGCTGCCACCTAGTGGCCAGCAAAAAGCACTGCTCCAACCATTTGGTCTGATGTGCTTGAGGTAAGGGGCACAGCCAGAGGAAGAAGGAGTCAGTACCTTTGTTAGTACTAGTGACAGCTCACTAGAGGGTCCCCCAGGAAAGCACAGCCCTAGTCTGAGGCACCTCAGCCCAGAGTCTGGCTCTCAGCCCTGCATGACATCCTAAAAAAGCAAAGCCTTCCACCTCATTTTTTCCTTTTGTAACCCAAAGGGCCTAGAATTCCAAGCACCTCGTTCATCCCGAAGACCAGCATCCCTGACGTCTCGCATTCACATTCCAGCGTGGATCCGGCCCCGCGTGAGAAATGGCATGGTGTGAAAGCAGACAGAGACTGCCAACGACCCGGCGCAAGGCCCCCACACCCTAGGAGAGGTATCAGTGATCTCTGGTCAGGGCTCGGCAGCGGAGGGAGTGCCGCCTCAGGAAAGGAGACAGTCACCCGACCTCGGCTCTTCCCCGGTTTGGAAGCCCAGAGAAGTGCAGCAGTCAGAAGTCCCGGGTCCCCCGCCCCCAAGGGTACAGGCCCAGCCCCAGTGAGATGAGGCCGCCAACAAGAGGCCTTCCTACCTCTCTCCCGACTCATCGCACTCGGACATGAACAGCGGCTGCTGCATGGCTTGTGTGGCAGAGCCCCATCGGTGGAATTGGTCCCTGCGCACCGGGCAAGAGAAGGGCGTGCCGGGGTCCTCACGGCAGAGAAGAGCGAGAAGAGCGCAGCCTCCCACTCTCACAGCCCCCCACCGCCCGGCCCTGGTCACTGGGCCCAGCCACACTCACGGATGCCTCAGCGCTTTGACTTGGCCAGTGTCTAAGCAGGTAACTGAGGAGAGGTAGATGTCCCCACACCCACCAAGACAGCAGCACTGAGAAGGAAATACTTCAAGGAACCTGACAGCCACCTTCACCCCTGGAAGCTGGAAGCGCAGGCTCCCGCACGGGAAGGGGGGCAAGAAACCGGAGGTGCTCCCACCCCCGCAGAGCCTTCTGCCCTGTGCTGGGCCGCACCACTGTCTCACTGGGAGAGAGATTCACCTTTGGTTATTTTAAGATGACCTCCCAGAAGCTTCTGGGTGCTCTGGTTTGAACTAGGACAAGATTTTGGCCGAGAAAGGCTCAGGGCCCCAGGCTGGTACCTACCACCCGTTCCAGATGCATTCCCATGCCCTGTCAGCCAGTTCCAGAACCCGGACACCTGAGGCCTCCTAGCTTCGTCTGACCCCACGCTGCTGGAGCCGGGGTCCCCAGGGCGGGGAAGGCCCAGAGCAGATAAGAGTTTGCAGGCAGCACAGGGAGAGTGGAGACAGGAGCCGCCAGCGGGCTTCCCGCAAGTGGCAATTAATCAATCTGGGAAATTAGCTCCCACAAAAGGAAAGGAAGAACCCAGTCAGCAGCTTTGGAATGGCGCCCCAGAGGGGTGCCGAGCCAGAGGCAGGGTATAAATAGAGCACAGGTGGCCTGGTGCTCAGCGCCCCCGGCTCTGGAATGCGAGGCCCCGTGGCCCCCAAGGAGCCTGGCCCTGGCTGGACCGAAGGGACTGATGGGGGCGCTCGGGCCTGTGTGGCAGGGCCTGCTTCTCTGCCCACTGAGCCGTGGGAGGAAGGTGCCAGTCTGGCCTGTGCCCTGCCTGCCTTGCTTCACCCAGGAACCAAGAAATAAAGGCTTGTGTTTAGTTCGGTGGTAATGCATCGCTGAACCCCCAAAGCCGGCAGCTGGAAAGCACGACAAGCCCCCGTCTCTGCTCTGGATGGAAGAAGGGAGAGCATCAAATGGTGACCTCAGCTGAGAAGGCGTGAGTCCCGTCTCAGGAAGAAGAGCCCCTGAGACAGACGTCAGGGCGCCAGCCAGCTGTCCGCCAGTCCTCAGCACAACACCACACGACTGCCACCCTCTTCCTGCCTCTGCCGTTGACCACAGAAATAAACAGCACTCGGCTTCATGTACATATATATACACATAGAGAAACCCACAAACTACATACCTATGCATCTGCACCTATATCTATATATATGTAGAGTTTGGAAGGTGGGGTGGAAGGCCAGCCCTCTCCCAGGACTTAAAAATCAGCAGTGGAAGCAGGGAGCAGTGAGAGACTTCACCTTTCCCCTCACCTCCCAAGATCTTTGAGGAGGTGAGAAAAATCAACCTAGTCAAGAGAGGAACAGTAGGGTGAGGCTGATACTTCCCCACCCCCAGGTCACCACTGATCTCCACTCACAGCCGAGAGGTCCGCCCCAGTCCCACGTCCCGAAGGCGAGGCCAGCTGGCCGGGTTTGGAGGAGCCCCTGGCTCTGCCCGGAGAAGGAACAGGCAGAATAAAGGTCTGAGCAGCCCTCAGAGCTCCCGGCCAGGCCAGGCCTCCACTGCCAGGAAGACGAGCCCCAGCCCCCACGCCACGCACCCCTCGCCCTCAGCCCAGCACTCCCGCTCTGGGAGCACTCAGAGTCGTATGGTCACAGCAGGGTGGCGTGGCCGGGGTCATCGTGATCTACGCTGCTGAGAATGGCCTTCTGGTCTTCCGGGAGCTGGCGGTGGTACAGGTCTGAGAGGCGGGCAAAGGGGTCCGGCCGGGAATGTCTCTTCTTCTTCCGGAGGCAGACAGCTTCGTCGGGCCACAGAACCTGAGAGTTTGGAAGCTGCTGAGCCTGGGAGGCAGGACCGTCTAGGGAGGTGAGACACACGCACAAAACAGATGAGAAGAAAAGGAAGTGGGTGACGAGGAAGACCACGACTCTGCACTCCCCTCGGGCCCCTGCCCGGGCACCTGCGCAGGTTCTCATTAAACAAAGGGCCACCTGAGCTTATGAGAGACCTGAACCAAGTTCTTGATCATGAAGGCCCCAAGACTCCCTGTCTACTCCCCAGTTCTCACGAGAGTCAAAAAAAGCAGGGTGGATCTAATCAATCAATTTTTATATTTTAGTTTTCATTTAATAATAAATATTTATTTAACATATTTTATATCATTTTTTTCTTTTTATTAAAGAAATATTAGGCCCTGGCTGGTTGGTTCAGCAATAAAGCTTCAGCCTGGCATGTGGAAGTCCCAGGTTTGGTTCCCAGTCAGGGCATACAGGGGAAGCAATCATCTGCTTCTCCACCCTCGCCCTCCTCCTTCTCTCTCTCTTTCTCTCTCTCTCTTCTTCTCCCTCAGCCATGGCTTGAATGGGTTCAAGCAAGTTGACCCCCAAGTGTTGAGGATAGCTCCACAGCCTCGCCTCAGGCACTAAAGTAGTTCAGTTGCAGAGCAATGCAGCAGAGGCCCCAGATGGGCACAGCTTTGCCAGGTAGGGGGCTTGCCAGGTGGATCCTGGTCGGGCGCATGCGGGAAAGGGAGGGGAGGGGAGGGGAGGGGAGGGGAGGGGGGAGAAGAGGTGAGGGGAGGGGAGGGGAGGGGAGGGGAGGGGAGGGGAGGGGAGGGGAGGGGAGGGGAGGGGAGGGGAGGGGAGGGGAGGGGAGGGGAGGGGAGGGGAGGGGAGGGGAGGGGAGGGGAGGGGAGGGGAGGGGAGGGGAGGGGAGGGGAGGGGAGGGGAGGGGAGGGGAGGGGAGGGGAGGGGAGGGGAGGGGAGGGGAGAGGAGAGGAGAGGAGAGGAGAGGAGAGGAGAGGAGAGGAGAGGAGAGGAGAGGAGAGGAGAGGAGAGGAGAGGAGAGGAGAGGAGAGGAGAGGAGAGGAGAGGAGAGGAGAGGAGAGGAGAGGAGAGGAGAGGAGAGGAGAGGAGAGGAGAGGAGAGGAGAGGAGAGGAGAGGAGAGGAGAGGAGAGGAGAGGAGAGGAGAGGAGAGGAGAGAGGAAAAAATGAAATATTAGTATGTCTCCTTTAGTATCTCCTGAGTAGCAGATTCATTCCAGGTGCTGGGCTTGGGTTGAATACATTTATTTTCATCCTTCACCACGTCTCTTCCCTTCAAGCAATGCTGGATTTTATAGAGGATCCCAGTCATATGCAACAGAGTTAGGCCTGGCCCTTCCTGGACATCCAGGGTCACTCCTCGGCCTAATGGCCCTTCTGAGGATGCAGAGACAAAGTCCATGCTTTCTGGAAGATCATACTTTAAGGCAAAGGTAAGAAGGACAAGACAAACTTTAAAGACTTAAAAACTACAGAAATAAAAGTTTCAGATACTGCAAGTGCTACCAAAAAAAAAGATAAAATAGGGTCATGAGGTAGCAAATGGCTGAGACCCCGCTATCTCTGAAAGACTAACACATCATTTGAGTCTTGAATTATTAGCCTTCCACAGATCGGAAGGCAAAGCATTCCCAATGGAAAGAATGTCAAGTGCAAAAGCCCTGAGTTGAGAGCAAATGTGACACATTCCAGAGACAGAAGGAGGGCTGTTGCAGCTAAGGCAGAGTGAGCAGAGAGTATGAGGCAGGAGAGACAGATAGGCTATCACAAAAAAATTCGAAATCTGTTCGGGTTTCTGTGGGAAGTTTCTGGAAGGTTTTAGTCAGAAGCATGCGTGAACGTGTGTTTGTGTGTATGTGTACATGTGTGTTTGTGGGTGTGTATTCACCTGTCCATGACCAAAGGAAACAGTATGTTATTCCATTCTCTAAACATCATTCTAGTTGCTGTGTGTACAATACACATACACAGGATTCGGGATGGAGGCAGGAAGACCAGTTAGGAGGCTATTGTTATAGTCAAGATGAGAGATGAGCGTGAGTCAGAATTTAGTTTTAGCAGCTGAGACAGAAAAAAAGTGGTCAGGATATGTTTTAAAAGCTGAGCCATCAGACCTTACCAAACAGAATGGATGTAAAATGTAAGAGCAAGAGAAGAGTCAAGGTTGAGTACCTGAGCAACTGGGCTGGCAACAGTGCTATTTATGAAACCAGGGAAGGACTGAGAAGTAGATGTGAAGAAGGGAATCAATAACTCTATTTTGGGCATTATAAAGGCTTATAAAACATCCAAATGCATGTTTAGCGGACAACTAGAAATATGAGACTTGAGCTTATGGAAGAAATCTGGGCTAAAGACATATTTGGGAGATGTTAGCATATACAGGAACAGGGTCATTCTAAGAGAACAAAAGGGAGTATGGGCATCTGATGCACCTTTTTTGGCAAAAAAAAGAAAATATAGATGATAGGATATATGATGATAGATAGATAGATAGATAGATAGATAGATAGATAGATAGATATAGGTCTTATTTAGGTTGAAATGTTGAAATGAGCTTACATAAGTTGAAAATCAACTTTGAGCTCCAATTTCCACCCAAGCTCCAAAAACTTCATTTTCTTTTTCTCTGCCTCAGTATCCCATCTATAAACTGAGAGGATAATAGCACCACCCAAAGGCTAAGGGAGAAACCAGTGCTCACATTCTCCCCAAGAGTCAAGGGGCCCCCGTACGAGACTTTTCCACAACCCAGTCTCTAAAGAAAGTTACTCTGCAGTTAGCTACCAAAGATCTGCAAACACTGGTTGGCAGTCTTTTCTGACAGCCTGCCACATTCCCAAAACCATCAGTAAAAACAGACTGTGAGAAAAATATTAAGGAATTTTCTACATCGGAAAAAGGGCTGAATTGTTTCTACCCTATCTTAGAAGCTACCTATTACCGCTGGATAAACATCAGACGTAATTCAAAAGAGGTGTCTTTTTTAGAAAATGAGACTTCATTCTCTCATTGAGAAAAACGTGCTAGGTCCATGCCCCATAAGCACTGAGTAGAACCCCATAATTCCCATGTCCAGCTAAAAAGACTGAAATGATAGGGAGAAAACATATAAAGAGATTAGAGTATTTCCAAGGCACACTGCAGAACGGAAAAAACTAAGATACTATTTATGTTGTTTTAAAAACATATTAAAATAATACAATATTTCTTTTCTAAAAGTGTATGCACAGGAAGGTTCTTGAAACCAGACATACCGCTAAGAGGAATGGTTCTCAGGTGGGAGGAAACATAATATGAAGGACAGAGATTTTTAACCTTCTCTTTTCTTATTTTTTACATGAATGTCATATTCATGTATTCACTGAAAATTAGCACTAAAGAGAAACAAAGAATGAGATAGCTGGTGGACTGAATTCTGAAGAAAACCCAGGTTGAGATCCTGGAGCAAACAATCCCACAATAACGGCGGGCAAAGTGGAAAGAGAGGAGCAAGGAGCTTCCTGCCATTTACCGGATCGTTTCTTGGACTTCGAAGAGCCCTTAGATGACTTTTTGGGCTTCTTTATCCGTTGGTATTTCAGAGCCTCCAGCCTCTCAGGTGCAGCAGCGTTCCCGGGTGCAGGTGGATGTGTTCTGGAAAGGGACAATTAGAGAGGCACGGATCAGCTCCCGGGACAGGGAGCTTTTAAAGTGGGGCTGGAAGAAAGCCAAGTAGCTGGCCCATAGGAGAACAGAGGACAGTTCTGTGGAGTCCCAGGTGTCCACAAGGGTCCCGTGACACCTGTCTATTGCTCCTGGAAGGAAGAAAACCCAGTGGAAAGCTCCATCAGCTGGAGGTCTACCTCACATAGAAATGAACCTGTAGGCCAATCGGAAGACCTAGGAGAGGGAGAGAGAGACTTTAATAGGAAGCCCCATCACCTGGGACACAACAGGGAGGAGCAAGGTCAGAGAAGAAAGCAGCTTCGGTATCTGATGTTCTTAGAAACCATCACAATCAACACCTTTAAAGGAAAAGTCAAAGGGCAGATTAAAGTAAGACATGAGCAACCCCAGTCCCAATCAACAGTCCTCTTCCAGAGAAAACAAGGCCAGGGCCAAACAAGAAACCCGGCCCCACAGGCCTCCTTTCTCTCAATCGACAAGATTCAGGCAGAACCCAGCAGCTAATAGCAACAAAGTCTTGTCATCTACCCACATTTTCACAGGGCTGTCTCCCTGACCCTGCAGATTGGGCTCAGATTTCTTCAATCATGTAAGAGAATAAAAGAAGGGTTTAAGTAGATTACAATGGTTAGAGTCCAAATCTGGCAGCCCTACAAAGCCCATGACATCTGTAGCATGAATCTCAGTATTTTGAGATTCAGCAGAGAAAACGAGGTTGTCCGGAGAGGAGACCATGTGGATTGGTCTCTCTCCCTCAGTCAAGTGGATATTGCCATTTGCCTGATGGATCAAACGCATGGTTAGAAAAAAGTCAACAATTTAAGTCAAGTCTGTGCAGCCCAGGTGACAGAGGAGACCAAAGAGAGCTGAGAGGACGGGCTGTCTGTGACTGTCTGTGCATACTGGAGAGAACTTGTCAAGAGTTATAAAAGAAGAAAATCTAGAAGATATGTTATCAATGGCATTTCTTCTCAAAGTAAGCCAAACTTGGAGCCTGGAGAATAAAGGGGAAAGAGAGAGACAGGTCACGCCTCCCCAAGCATGCTGGTATCAGAACACATTCTACGGCCATGGAGAAGGACAATCTGCTTCAATCCCCACATCTCCCACTTCCATCTCCATTGCAATGGGTTTGGGGTAAATCCTGATTAAAAGGAGTAGGACAGAGACACCCTGTGAGGGGAAAAGAAGCCCCCACTGGCGAGCAAGCAGTCCGAGGTATTTGAAAATATTACAGAGGGATGGGAAGGTTGCAGCTGCATTGCTCCAACACTGGATATCTTGGTGGAAATGAGGAAGAAGAAACTTACAGAAGAATTGTAGGTAAGCCTCTGGTCTCTGGGGTTTCCTGCATTAACTGGCAATGAAGCAACCTTCATCTTCTTTGATGGATGTCATCATTTCATAGCCCTTCAGTAAATAAAGTATCAAGAAGCTCCTCCAAGTTCAGGTCAGAGACAACTTCTTGATTTTCCATAGCCCCCTGAGAGCACGGAGCTAAGAAGCCCCAACCTACACATGCACAAAGGCACACACAGTCCAGCAGAGACATCGTGCAACTCACCATTAGAAGTCAGGTCTTCCACCCCCAAAGACCCAATCTGTCAATTCCCCATTCCTTCCTCTTTCTCAAACTCCACAGTCTACCCACAGAGATCCTATATGGCAGCAGCAGCGGCAGCGGCAGCGGCAGCGGCGGCTGGAAGGACTTTGGAAGGCAGGCAAAGGATGAAGATGGCTAGGGCATGAGGGGACATGACCTTCCAATGCTGGCGGACTGTCCTCACCCCCTTCTCATCCTTGACTAAGGTTTCTTCATGCTGCCGAGAAGGAAAATCACAAAGATAAATCTGCTGTTCAGTTTACCTGTCTTGTCTCCGGGTCCCAGGCAGCCTCCTCAGAAGGACCACACAGGTGAGTGAGGTGTGGTCCGAGGAGGAATACAACTATCAAGTGGACCCAGGAAACAGTGCTTAAAAAACATAACCCACTAGCGTATGAGAGAAGTGGGTACAGGGTGACCCTAAAAGCTCTATGGATTCTCCAAGCCAGGTATAGTTTCCAGGGATGTATTATTACAATCAACAAATTGTTACTATTACCGTTTTTATCATATAGCATCTCTATACCACTTACCACAGCAGGAGCTGTATGTTCTCTACCTAATTTTCTTTAATCTTTACAACAACCTCAAGAGGTAAATACTACAGTGACCCCGAGTTTCAAATGGAGAAACTGAAATGAGGCCAGGTAGCTTGTCCAATTATCTAGGTATAGATAGAGCCAAGACTCTCAACACCGGGCTAACCTGTTTCCCAACGTCTTCCTACTAAAGCAGGTATAGAAGTTCCATCACAGGACACTGCCTCCACACGTCATCTGAGAAATCAATCTGCCCGAATGATCTAGAGGCAAGTCACTGCCATCCTCAGCCATGGTGACAACCCAGGTGAGACATATCAGGGATGGCTACGTTAGGCAAAAATCCCCACACAAACATCACCTACTGAGGCAGATAAGCCAGTGTTCTGTCATGAAAGAGCCAAGCTCCAGCCCTTCCAGGACACCTGCTGTTCACCTGTTCTCACTTCTGACTCAGCACTCAAACACAGAAACATGGCAGAAGAAGGCTCCTGAAATCATCAAGACACTGTCCCAGTGCAGAAGAAAACACAAACATCTGGAAGGACAGGAGAGAGGGAGAAGGGAGGAGGGCAAAATGGGGCTTTATTTTTAGCAAAGTATATGGAAAAGACACACAAAATGTGGTCCAACAGGCTTCACCCGCAGCACACTAGGCCCTTTGGACTCCGAGGAAGGGTGTCCCCTCCCTATCAAGCAGAGCTCACCTGGGGGACTTCCAGGTAATGGGAGCTTTGGCGCCCGTGCCTCTCAGACAGGAGGAAGCTTGGGTCAAGGACCCCCATCTGTCCCTGGAATGAAGCTGGCGAGCAGCCCTAAGGCTGACTTGGAGGTGGCCCTCTCGGAACAGAAGCCAGCCCTGGGCTCCGCAGGAAGTTGCGGTACCAGTTCTCACTCTAATCAGCCTCAATTCTCCTCAAACACACAGGAATTCTGCAAACACTGGGGGCTCCTTCTCCCAAGAAGTAAGAGTATCACTGACAGGTGAGCACCTCAAAACTTAGGGGTCTTTCTGGACCGCAATTCTCTACTGCAGTGGTATTTCTTCGCAGCTCAAAACTACCAAAAAACTGCCTGGTATTTACGTTAACACTCTTCTCTTCTCTTCTCTTCTCTTCTCTTCTCTTCTCTTCTCTTCTCTCTCTCTCTCTCTCTCTCTCTCTCTCTCTCTCTCTCTCTCATTCTCTCCCTCTCCATAAAACCCAAATCGTGACCATTTAGCTAAGCTTACCTTAGCTGCTTAGCTCTATGCTGACCCAGAACACTGGAGGAAAGATAGTCTTATTCCTGATTCAAAATGCAGGCAAACCACAGGACAGGAAAGTCAAAATCCAAAATCCATTAAGGACATTTCCTGCCCTTAATGCCCAAACAGCTGACCATTCTGACACAATTTGCAGCAACCCCCAGTCCACATGCAGAAGCAGCGATTTAAAGAGCATGTTCCTCCTTTTCTGAACTGGCCAAGAGCAGACTGTGCTCCCACTCCGCAGTCGGCGGGCCGAGGAGACCCACACATGCACAAGGTGCAGCCAGGAAAAAGGCAGATCTATGCCCCATATACAAAATAGAGAGCCAGGCGTCTGGATGGCAGCTGCTACTCCACTTTGACCACAGATGGTACCTTTCTAGTAGCTCAGTGCACACACCAAGTGCTTGGCCTCAGAAGTCAGGAGAAGCTTGTTCCAAACAAGAGCTCCTTCCTGTGGTTCATTAGTCAGAGGCAGCCCCGCCCAGGCTCCCAGACCCACCTGCACAATGGAGGCCGAAGTCGGTATTGACCGGGAAGGGATCAGAGGGAGATATGGGGGGGGGGGGTGCCACTGGTGTCAGACAGTGAGCTGAGAACACCGCTCAGCCTCCCCACCACTCACAAAGGACAGGTCCACGCATTACAACTCCCTGTTTTGAGAAGGGAGCTGGGAAGAGGAGAAAAGCGGAGAGAAGGGGAGGAGAGACAGGGAAACAACTACAGGTGTGGGAAGGGACAGGAAAGAAACTGACAGGAACAGAGCGAGAACGGACGTAGACGTGTCACATCTCCAAGCAAGACCGCGTGGAGACACAGGCATAGGCACAGCATGAAGACAGCAGCTGACAAGGAGCCTGCCGCCTCCCAATGGCCCGCAGCTATGGCACCCAGGACTGCCCCCAGGACTGCCCGCAGCCAGCAGCAGGGCGAGGGCTGGCTCCCGCTGTGAGGGCTTACTCTGAGGCTGTGGGAGGATCTTACTCTCCTAGGCTGGGGACGCCGGCCAGACCCAGAGGAAGCCGTGCTCTCATTGTGGCCCCTGGTTTCTGGGTTTGCCACAGCAGTGACAGTCTGATAGCTCAGCTCTCTCGGACCTGATGCCAGTAGGCACAAAGGGGAGAGAGGGATCCGCAGGTGGGTGAGGGGCAGTGGAAGGAGCAAATGAGAATGGGGTCCAGGCATTTTCCAGAGGTGGAATGAGAGCTAGTCCTGGAGCTGTCACACCTCTGGGGGGTGACAGAGGGGTCATAACTGGGTGGCAGGGAAGGAGAGTAAGGGGGTGGAGACAGTGCAGTCACTGTCACTCTAGAGCACCCACCCAGCAGGCCACAGGAGGCCCCTAGTGCAGGTGAGCTCACAGACTTCCTGACCTTCCTCATTCTCCCAGTGCTGCCGGCGGAGGTGGGCCTCCCGCCAGCCTCACACCATCCCATGGCCTCTTGGCTGCTGACATCTTTATTTATTTATTTTTTTAAACATTTTAACATAGCTGCAGATTATAAAGAAATGATATGACACTCTCAATATGGGATGTCTTTCTTATGAATGCACAAGATCTACAGCCCTGAGTGAGACTGATCAGCCTCCTGGACCTCTCCAGGTGACAGAGGAGGCAGCCTCTTCTCACTTACGGAAGCCAGAGCACGGGAAGGAGGCCCTCCCACTCCCGTCTGAGTGCCGGTGACCTACACATGCCCAGAAGCACAGCTATAACGTCCATGGCACAAAGAATTTTCTTAGTTTACCATGGGAGTGAGTGAGCCCCGCCTCACTCTAAAAGCCTTTTTAAGAGACTTGATACCTCTCCAAATGCCCAGTTCCTGAGACCCGTTCCCACAAGAAGGTGAGAAAGGTGTCACCACAGCGGACGGCAGAGGAAGCAGTCTGTGTGACATCCCTGGGCACATCTGGCTCTCACCAGCTCAACTTCCTTCTGCCTAGGACACCTGTCCTCTCCTCTTCGGAGCTTCTCCAAAGACTCTCCCTACAGCTACGACCCAAGGGGGTCGGGACCTTGACAGCATTTTGAACCTAAGGGCCAGGTCCACCTCTCAGTCTTGTAACAGCCAAGGACAGGCTGCACAATGCAAGGCGCCCGGGCAGTGGTGGCATTGCCTGTCCCTTGCTCCCAGGGGACCCCAAGGGAGCCATTGGTCCAGGAAAGGAGCTAGGCTGCACTGTGTCGCCTGAGAGGATGAACTCTTATTAAGATCCTGAGAGAACAGTGTGGGACTAACCACCAGGGAAAGTCTGAGTCTTGGGGGGAGAGGAAGGGGTTGCTGGGAAACAGGGCAGAGAGGGGGCAGGCCATTCCTGGGTACCAGTAAGGCCCCAGATATATTTTTCAAGGGTTTGGAGATGCAAAGCAGAACTTAGGCATTCTGGGTCCCTCGGGGAGCATGCAGGGTCCCAAGGGGCATCTGTGGCAGCTCTGAGTGTGTTGGCAGCAGAATGGCGAGGTGTTTGAGTAAGGAAAACTGCGGGGAAGCTGTGGGAGAGAGCTTAACATGGGGGGGGAGGGCGGCGAGAAGCTGCAGCTAGGCAGTGCCCGAGCGTGGCTTGTGGGGCTGTTGGAGCGGCATGATGTGGGGAACCCAGAAGCCTTGGGAATCAAGGAGCAGAGGCTGCCCCCCTATAGAGGGGGTGAAGGGAGGTAGTCTGGATTCCCCTGTAAAGGAAGCGATGGCCCTGCCAAAGCCCCGTCCGCCTGTCCACCCCCCGCCCCGCCCCAGCCGTGGAGCTCCCTTACCTATTGAGCTGAGGAGAGGCTTGTCTCGACAACACTGCCCAGATAGCTGAGATCAATCAGAAACAAAGCAGTTATCAACACAGGCCGTGGGGGGACCACCCACGCACACCCAGAGGGAGGGGAGGAGCACAGGGACCAGAGAACCGACAAGCGACAAGCCAGAGAATGGGGCGAGGGGAAGGAGAGGAGAGAGACAGAGAACCAGACGCAACGATGGGACAAAGCAAATGAGAGCACTGCAAAGCAGACGACAGGGCTGCGCCCACAGCATCTCCTGCACAGACACAGCACGTCCGCCACGCTAGCTCCGGCTCTCCTCCTCCTCCCGAGGCCCGCTCCCTCCGCCCCCCACCAGGAGCAGGGTGGGAGTGGGAAGTGAGGCTTGCACTTCCAGGTACCAGACAAGGTGGGAATGATGGGGCAGGGGAAGGGCGCCGGGCTCCCTCCTCCTTAACCGCTGCCCATCCTGCCTACCACCGGGCCAGCCTCCTCTGGAACCCGCGGCTTCCCTGCACAGGCGGCCACATCAAGAAGAGAGACCAAAGGACTGAACCAGAAAGGGGGTGGGGGGGGTGGACAGGAAGGCCTGGGGGGGCACGACCCAGACGTCGCAGGCTCTTCTGAGCAAGTTGGCCCATCCCAAAGAAGATGGAGGAGGAAAGGCAGACAGAAAGACAGACTTGAGGAGGAAGGAAAGAGAGGAGGAGAGAAGAGGAGGGCAGGAGAAGAGAGACAAGAGAAAAAAGAGGCACAGACAGGCGTCCAGGCTGACTGGTACCTGGAATACCAGCTGCTACTGTTTAGAGTGTGCTCTCTCGGGCAGGCTGACCGCAGGAGCTTGTCTGTCTGTCTGTCTGTCTGCAGCTCCCTGCGAGGCACACAGGTTGGGGTGGGGTATGTGGTTCCAGGCACATGATTCACAGCCTGAGATGTGGCTCCCAGCCTCCAGGATGTGCCCCCCGGAGAGGCTGTGGGAGGGGACCCGCGCTCGCTAGGCTGTTAAGGGCAGGGTTGGGGAAGAGGAGCAAGCCCCTGGCCTGCTGGTCCAGGGAAGTCAGGCTTCAGGGTCCTGCTAAGCAAGGAAGAGGGGCTGGGGAAGAAAAGGAGACTGGATACGAGGCCTCTGGGCAAACCTTGGAACCACCCCCAAGCCAGGATCACAGGGATGTGGTGAGCTCTCCACTCCGAGGAACTGGGGAAACCACTCACTGGGACAGGCCATGCCCCTCCCCTTACCCATCGTGCCCACTCCCTGGCACCCTGGGGGCCTCCTGAGAGCTTTGGGCCGACTGGAGAAGATCCCTCACGCTCCTGGCAGGGTACCTGGGCAGGTAAGCCCCATCCCCACCCCAATGACCACACCCTGCTGATGCCAAAACCAGAACTCCTTTCCCGAAGGGATGCTGCAGTATGTCCAGACAAGCCCTGTCAATCTGGTTGATGGAAGGGTGGAGGGCAGGGCAAGGGATGGGGGCAGGAAGATGACTAGGTGAAGGTGGGCAGGAGAAACCAGCTCACACTCACCCTGAAGTAGGTAACTGTGGTGGGGGGGGCTCTGGTCGGAGCAGCTCCTCCCCCATCCTTCGAGGGGAAGGCGTCTGTCCAAACACATCCAAGTTGTCCGCAGGCCCTGCGGGGCCTGGTGGAGGGGAGGGATAGCCCGTGGCCAGAGTGGTGAAGCCCACGGTGGGCCGGTAGCTGGGGCTCCCGCTGCGGCTGCTCTGGGATGGGGAGCCTGTGGATGGCGTGGACTTGCAAGAGAAGCTGACGGCGGCCGGTGGCTGGAGGGTGATCTCTGACATCTCGGCCTGCTGCAGGAGGCCAGGACGAGGCCGGGCCCGGGCAGCGAGCTCAGGGGAACCAGTACGGGAGCTGAGGGGGCTTTGGGTCAGAGGTGAGAGCCGGGAGGGCTGTAGCACCACTTGATGTAAACTGGGCTCGGCGCGCCTGGCCTGCCGGGGGCTGGGCCGGGGCCGGGGCTGGGGCTCGTACCACCGGGTGTCCAGGCCAAATGTGCTGGGGCCACCGTGTCCCCCCGGCTCGGCCGGCTCAGGGTAAGGCAACACGGGTATGCCCATACCTTGGCTGGTATGTCTTAGCTGCCCTTGGCTCACCAGAGGTTGCACAGGTCTGTCCTGCCACTTGGTGGCGGTGGGCACTGGGACAGGGCCTCTGCCCGGTGACTTGCCTGCCCAACCCTTTGGCGCCTCCAGCGACAGGATGCCCGGGTAGGCAGAGGGCACCTGGAGGGAGGTGGGGGGCAGTCCTCGGGGGAGGCAGGCCTTGGGCTGCAGACTCTCGGCTACATCACAGGGGTGCAGCTGGTGGGGGAACATCATGGCTGGAGTTTCCAGACCCCCAAAGGGGAATTCTGGCCGGCCCCAGGGCTCAGGGGAGCGCCCGCCAGTGGGAGTCTGAGTCAAGGGCAGCGTGCTGTTGGAAGCATTCTCTCCGTTCTCCTCCGGGATGGTGGGGTGGCCGAAAGGCCCCTCGGTATGCAGGGGTGGGGAGGACATGACGGAGCTCAAGGGGCTGCCCACTTCTGGCATGTAGAAAGGTGGCGGCTCCACTTCCCCGGGGCTGCTGCTGCTGAGGTACCCATAATACTGGCCGTGGTGGAAGGGCCGGGGCGCGGGGGGCCTGGCTTGGCCCGTGGCCTGGAGCCGACCTTCCAGGCCGCTGGGGCCCTCCAACCCGCGGGGCTGGAACCGAGGGCTGTATGCTGGTGGTGGCAGGTAGGACTCCTGGCTGGATGACAGAGGGGTGAGCTGGGACTTCAGGGCAGCCACAGACGTGGGCACAAGCGGGTCTTCATTCTCCTCGTCAGACTGGCGGAACTCGGGGTACATGTCCGTCTCCTCTGCAAAGGGAAAGCCCTCGATGCGTCTGCCCTTCACCGAGGGCTCCACCTCGGAGGGACCCATCACAAAGCGGCCGTCGGGGCCTCGGCTGATCAGCTCAATGGGTGTTGTGGCCTCGGCCTCGGCCTCGGCCTTGGCCACACTGTACTTCTTGCTGCTGATGGCCCTCTTGGTCTTCTTATACAAGGACAGCTCCTTCTCCCGGGTGGGACTCAGCATTCTTTTGGCTGCTGGCTGGCCCTGGTCGTCAGAGGACTCTGACGGGGCCCGGAGTGTCCGGATGCTCTCTGGGCTCACCTTGCCGGAGGACAGGCTGTGGGAACAGGAGAAACAGCAGGAGGGATGAGGCGGGGGCACACTGGTCCACTGCTTATTTTCACTGTCTTAACAAACCCCTCGGAAGATGGGATGAAGAAAGAGGACCCCAGATGGACTGCAGAGTTTGGCATGAAGCTCTTGGGCCAACGCTCAAATATCGAGATGTGTTTTCTGAGTGAACACCCACATTTCTGCTTTTACTCCGCCCCACCCCTCGTCTGCCCTGCTCTGTCTAGTCACACCTGCAACTTCACATCCAGGTTGCTCACAAAAACTAATTTTAATGTTAACTTTACGCAAAACATACTAAGAAGGGAAACCTGTTAGGATGACCACCCAAAATCAGAGAAGCACATTCCAAAGCTAAAGAGAAATGGCTGGTCCATGAACTGGGATTGTCCAGTGTTTTTCAACGGCCAGACTGGTCCACCAGAAATGTCATGCCAGTCTGTAAAAGAGTTGGCCACCCTGATGTTGTGTGAAGGTTATAGACCCAATGATCTTGGTCGAATTTGCTTATGCGCAGGGTGATTTCTGCCTGAGCAGTCTCTGAAATAATTCTCCTATTGTCCCAATCCCCTAGTGTAAAAAAGGTTGAAAACCACTGGTCCATACCACAGCTCCTTCTGTGGACAACTTAAAATTGCCATTCAGATCAGCTAAGGGTGAACTGCTTAGAATCGCGATGATGGGGCGGAGCGAGGCAGACCCCGCCTTCCACCCCCACACCACAGACAGCCATGCTCGGTTCTGCAGGGCTCAGGGGCACTTACGGAGACTCCAGGCTCTTCCTGCAGTGAGTGATGGAGAGCGGGGGATCTAGACAGGACGAAGGGGAGAGAGCGTCTGCTGAGGCCCGAGACAGAAAAACACACCCCGGCTGTAATAGTGTGCAAAGCAGAGCCCAAGAGGGAGGCAGTTCCTTTCGACACAGGGCATCTCTGGCTCTAGTTGTGCGTCCTGTCCCACCATTGGGCCCTGCCTTCACCCTCGGTCTGGTCCATCTGACTCTCCCCACCATGCCTGCTTCCTTTACCCATCTTTTAGATCAAGTCCCACTGGCAGCTCTGCCCACAATATCCCAGGATCCCGCTTTTCAAGGGGCACCATGCTAAAAACAGGCCATCTATCCCAACAGGGCGCTTTGGAAGCTGGGCCAGGGAGATGGGGGGGGGGGACAACACCCACCTTTTTTGCGCTTGAGCTTCCGCTTGCGCTGCTTGTTGACAAAGCAGGCGGCCAGGGTGCTGAAGAGGATGGCAGCTGCCAAGAAGCAGATGGTGGCTACGATTCCAGCCAACACAGGCCGAGCCAACCCGTCATCGGTCAGGTCCGGCTGTGGGAAGATGTCTGCGGGGGGACAGGGGCAGGAAGTATTCATGAGCCCCTTTCTGTCCCCAAGGCCCCCACCCTGCTGACACCCAGCCCCAGACATTTCCCCTGCCTCTGTAGCACAGACAATTTAACACTGAGGCTCCATGCTCAACTCCTGCCCTGAAGAGGTCTGTATGGAACAGGAGGAGGGAGGAGGGAGAAGAAGGGCTAGATGATACTAGGCAAGTGGTCACCACATAGCTAGGAAAGCGGTAATAGCATCTGTCTTACCCCTATGGCGATAACGATTTCAATATCCTATAACCATTTCAATATAATTATTTTTTGCAAAACATTTTTATGCATACTATCCACTATTCTCACGTTACCCCCATGAGGTAGACAGCGCATGTGATATTGTTCTCGTTCTCCAGTTGAAAAATCCATGCATGGCTGAGTTTGCACAACTTTATTCCCAAAACTATACACAGTTACTCTGACTTCCAGTTGGGTGCTTTCTGGCTTCCACCAACCATGCTGTCGCTACCAAACGAGGGCCTGGATATGCAGGTTCTTTGAGGGTAAAATGCTACAGCCAGCCAGGAGACGGGTTGTTACTACACAATTCAATTCCATCCATTTTTTTTTTAATTTTATTTATTCATTTTTAGAGAGGAGAGAGAGAGGGAGTGAGAGAAACAGAGAGAGAGAAGGGGAGGAGCTGGAAGCATCAACTCCCATATGTGCCTTGACCAGGCAAGCCCAGGGTTTCGAACCAGCGACCTCAGCATTTCCAGGTCAACGCTTTATCCACTGCACCACCACAGGTCAGGCCAATTCCATCTATTTTTAACTCCTTAGACCACAGGCAAGCAACTTCTACAGGAACAATTCGCATATCCTGGTCATCTCAGGCACAGAATGCTGGGGTTGTCAGGGAAATGGGTAAGGGATCCAGCTTCTTCCGTTTGCAGGTAAAGAACTGAAGCTCCCTTTGTGCCCAAACCTGCCAAGCTAGTTAGGGACAGAGCCAAGACTGTACCTCAGTCATTGCACTATGGTGTTATTAGCAAGTGCCATTTCTCAGATCATCAGAGGGGAAATCTACATATTCCGATATATCCGGCCAAAATCCACTGCTGTGTCAATAATAACAATGGGGAGAAAATGTCCAAATTGGGCCGACTGGTTGAGTAGAAAAATAAATGCTACCCTCTTTGGAAACAGGGGCTTTAAATACAGGGGATGCTGAGGTCCCTGTATCCTCATTCAGCCATGAGGAATCGTCCAACTGTGTATGTTTCCTTTTGAGAGACAAACACAAAGCTACTGAATAAAGAACGGTGCACTGAGATGAGCCCGCAAAACCCACAAGTCCCCTGTGCTGGCCTTGGCTGCAAGCTCTACTCCCCGCTCCTCCATTGCTCCGAGTCGCTTACCTGGAGGGAAGCCAAGACAGAAGTATACTGGGTTCTACTGCCTGAACGAGGTACCTTTGTATATATATTTCTATTTTTTTAAAAGCCCCATGGTGTACAGAAGTCACACTCCACTCCCCTCCAAATGTTCTTCTGCCATTTCTGTCCTACCCTGCCCTCTCCCCAATCTGCCCACCCCACGCTCGGCCAAGCTCCTTGCCAACTGGTCCCAGGGGCCCAGTGTCCATGGAAATGGTGCCTTTGCTTTGTCACTAAGCAGGTGCCTCTTCCCACACCGAGGGAGCCACTCCACGGGGAGACAGAGGGACCCTGCTATATTTCAGAAACTGTATCAGAAGGAAGATGTATAGAAATGGGATCAGGGCCAAGAAGAGGAAAGAGAAATTGAGAAAATGCTAAGGAGTTGGCTTTATTGAACCTGAAAAAAAATCTAGGGAAAGGAAGGAGTGAAGGGAAACAACACCAAATGGTCATGTTCCAAATAAAACAGCCATCATTATAAGTCAGCCTTACAACAGGCACTCAGTGGGTACGTGTTGACCTGTTGTCTCTTTGGTCTGACGGATCCATCGCCCCACCCCATTACAGAGACCCACACTGGAGGAAACAATTATTTATAAAAAAATAGCTTAAACCAAGTTCTTCTCGACTATGATAATGAGAAGATTAGCTGACTTTCCTGCTGTGGATATCTTACAGAAATTGTCACTAACACAGCTCTTGAGTTGGAGAAATCTCATCATCATAGAAGCAGACACATGGATTTGACAGGGTTAAAAAAGGCTACAACTCACACAATTTCAACTAGAGCTCTCCACTGTTTCTAACTCAAGCTCTCTTCCCACATTAGCTACTTCAGAAGGGACTCCCAGTCAGCTCTGGGGCATATATACCTACGGCTATAAAAGAACCCCCACCCCCCAAGTACCTGTGCTGGAGACGCCGGCGATATTGCTGGGCTCGCTGATCAGATCCTGCATGACGGCCAAAACCCGGAACTCGTACCAGGTGTCCTACAGCCCCAGGGACAAAACCCTGTTAGCCAGGGACCAGAGACGGCCAGGAACCCGTCACTGACGCCGCCACCACTGACCCTGCAGTAATGTGTCACAGGTCATGGCACCCAAAGCAGTGGGTACTGGAAATGTTTTAACGACCAGCCCTCAAGTTAAAAAAAAAAAAAAAAGTCCTGAGTTTTAGCATTTGCCAATTGTCATGTTGTAAATACTCTGACCATAGCTGATATCTGTGAGGTCACTGTGCACACAGGGGCTCTCAGGAGCCACCACGAGCCAATTCCAGCACTAAATGAGTATCCAGGGAAGAAAGACAGAAATATAGGTAAAAAGGAAACATACGTAAGACTATCTATATCCATGAAATACACTGCTTCCTCTCTCCAGCTACAGAGACATCAAAGTTTAGAGGGAGTCAGCTGGAAAAAAAAATAAGGTATTCCCTAGGGCTCTAAATTGTTCAAGGGTGAAGCTAAAAGACAATCCCTCTGGGAACTCCTTTATCCATCACAGTTAGGCTCCTAGCAAGGAGCTGAGGTCAGTGACTGGTTACCCACCCTGCCCTGCCTCCCTGCTTCCTTTGCCCTAGCTGTGCCAGTGCCTGGAGAAACCCCTCAAGGCACTACAACCCCGCACTGCTGCAGAGCTGGCTCTGAACTTGTGGATCCTCACGCGCGTGAGCTGAGGATTCCAAACCTTTGGTAGCAGATCTAGGAGAACGCACAAACAGCGGTGTGATGTACCAGTACATGGCCAGACCTCACACATCCAAGTCCGGTCATTCCATTCATTCCATGCTTCCAGGGACTCTAGAAAGAGTCCGGTCACTTCCAGAAGTTGGGAAGAAGAAGCAAGGGACAGCTAGAACCTCACCTGTGACAGATCCTTGGCAAAGAATTCTCCTTCGGTGCCTGGGATGGCATCATCCAACATCTCCCAGCGTTCTCCGACGCGGAACTCCATGACGTAGCGGTCAATGGGAAAGCTGTGGTTGGCAGGTGGGAGCCAGGACAGGAGCACACCCTGCTGGGTCCGATTGGCTGTGAGGCACCGCGGTGGGGTAACCAGCACCAGGGGTTCTGGAGTTGTGACGGGGAATGCTGCAGCAGTGGGAGAGAGAGAAGGGAGACCGCAGGAGCGCTGAGGTCGCACAGACTTGTCCGCCCACACTGTCTCCTGGCTCAGCACTGTCCCTGGGGCACTGGGGCCCCAAGGTGATGGTCACTGCCATATGCCAATGCATGCATCACTTCAGGGGCCTAAGGGTCACAGAAAGGACCCTCCTGACCCAAAGGAAGGAGGCATGGCACGGGGCCCAGAGCTGTGTGCTCCTGTTCTCAGAGTACTTCTAAAATCTCCTACGAAAGAACCGAGCTCTTTAAAAGGAGGGGGAGAAAAGGGAATTACAGGGGAAAAGAATTAAATGTAATTATCTTTTTAATGTGGTAATATCTTTACAAAAATACTGCAAAAGGTATCTTTCATTCTCTTCCCCGGAAGTAGGAACAGCCTCCTGCATACACTGTTTACTCTTTCAACTCCCTTCTTGGCTCAGATGGAAAATCAAGGGCCAGCAAGGGGTGCTTCCAAGCAGGGTACACACTCTTATCTATCGCTGTCGCCCCCCCCTTGGTGGCAAGAAAGCAAGCTGGAGTGGTGCCCCATGTTCCCAGCTGCCTTGTCTGGCCCCAGGTGGGACAGAGTGAGCTGCAGGGTCCAGAAAGGAAGAGTGGGCCTCAGGCTTGCCACGGAATGAGGATAGGGGCCAGAGGGAAATGCCAGCAGAAGTACAGGAGGAATAAGGATTCCCAACACCACCACCCCTCACCCGTGAAGCCACAGGAAGATGCAAACATGGGGCCTGACCAGGACGCATTAAGCTCAAAGCCTCATCTGTCCATCTTAAGGACTCAACAAGAACCTAGCCAAAAATGTTCCGACATGGGACGAGGCACTCTGATCCAGAAAAATCCCAAAGAACGGTCTGACAAATCTGTATTGGGAGATCAAATGACAGGCCTGCAGGAGGCTCACAGCAAGATGCCTCACATGCAGCAGGCATGTAAATGTGAGCTTCCAGGACCATCAGGGCTATCACCATCTTTATCTACCCCGAGCCTCTGGGAAACACCCTCAAGACATCTGGGCACCGGTCCTCACCTAAAGTGTTCACAGTGACCACCTCACTGAAGGCGCTCGTTCCCAGCTTGTTCTGGGCCAGGACACTGAACTGGTAGGCCGTCTCAGGCTCCAGGGCATCCACTAAAAACCAGCTGGGTCCCGGCGGCACCGGCAAGGACAGCCAGTCATGGGGTCCAAACTGTGCCCGCTTCATCCTGGCCGAAAGAAAAAGAGAAGATCGAAGACAAGGGGGTGCGGTGGGTTACACTGGAGACACAGAGAGCCTGCAAGGTCCTGGAGGAGGCGGCCGTCAGTGGACCTGGCCTCCCTGGGTTCACGGAGGGTTGACCTGCCCCACTGAGGATGTGCCAGACGTCACAAAGCCAAGTCATCAGCCACTGCTGGCACCTCCTTTTCTAAATGGGACACTTAGGTGTACATAAGTAATGTTCAAAATGCTGGTCAAATCAGCCATTGTATTTTTGGGTAATCTCACCCTGGTAACAACCCTGAGTGGCTCTGTGGTGGGAGAGCGAGGACACTGGAAACAAGGTAGGAATTATCATACAAAAGTGAAGGTGAGCGATGTGGCAACAGCAGGACTAAAGAAGGAACCCAGGTGACCCAGGCCACCCACCCTCCCAGGGACAGCCAAGAGTAGGCCTAGAGTAACCCAGAGGGTTCCCTCGGTCCAACCAGGTGTGTGTGAGTCAGATGAGGAGGTCCAGTGTCTATGCTAAAGATGACCTGGGGTTTCTCCACCATGGGGACCAGAACCCCTAAGGGCTAAGGGTTATAAGTCACAATGACGGGGGGAAGTCACACTGTGTGCAGAGAACACTGGCATTTGTTCTATGCGGCCCACCTAACTCCCTCTGCAGTGAAGCTGGCCGTCTACAAGTGCAGTACCCAGCATCACCACTGGGAGGAGTCATTGTCCTGGACTGAGACACTAAGCAGCCCTCTCTGTCCAGAGCTACAATTCAGTAGATGAGCACCAGGTTCCCCTTTAGGTTAAAACCCAATACCATGTATATGCCCAGGAGTTGAAGCTGAGGCAGTGGAAAGCACAGCAAAAAAAAAAAAAAAAAAAAAGCTAGTGCCAAATGTCTCAGTCAGTACACAGAGAGAGAGAACGGAGGGAAGGAGCCCTCTGAACCTTTTCCACCCACCCGTCCCCACCCAGGCACCAAAGCAAGTAAGCAAAGTGTGAAAAGCAATACAGGTGAGCAGCAGCATGGAGCAGAGCCACAAGCAGCCAGGGAAGCCCCTCCCTATGCTCCCCCTGAAGGTGGCCATGCCAACCGCAGCCCTAGCCAGAGAGCTGCCCAGCAGGGTCAGAACTCCACAGTGGTCACCCAGCAGGGCTGTGAGGAGCTCCACCCCTGCCCGACCCTGCCTGGGGAGACTAGAGATGAGGGTTGGAGGACATTCTGGTTACAAATAGAATGCCCCAAGCTCAGCATCGAGGTCCAGGTTGCCACTCCAGAACTCAAAATGACGAGGACATTCAGAGTCTGGGAAATGTCCACCAAGCCACCGGGATAGGAAAGAGAGCAGGCTCCCTCTCAACCTCCTTTGCTGTTGAGAAGTGTATCACGGCTCTCCCTGAACCCCCAGGCATTTTCCTCCGCATAGGAGGCCTCCTCCTCCCCAGGCCCCGGCAGGGAATCCCCCCCCCCCCATGAGATAGGTCTCTTCCTTCTCAAGGAAGAAGTGAGGGCGCTCATGCTCCGCACCCAGGGATGGACCCATGATGCGCGTGGCCAGCTCTTGGCTCAGGACAGGGATGTGGGGAGAGGGGAGTCTGAAGGCGATGGAAGGGGGTTCACCTGCTGTGAACTGTGACTTCTCTCCCCCTTTTCTATACCTCCAGTCCTCAGGCTGATTCATGAAACTGTGAGCTCTCTACCTCTAAATACCAGAATTTTAATCACAATAAAGTCACAGGGCCCTAGAGAGCGAGTGCAGGTGCTGAAGACTCAGCTAGGAAGGTGAGGCCCCTTCACACTGGTTTCTGGAACCACCGGGCAAGGGACAGAATAAAAGCGAGTTTCTACCCTTCTGGCTAGGCTGCTGCACAATGCCCTTGAAGATGAGGAGTCTCTTCCAGACTCCAGAGGGCAGGGGAACCTAAAGGAATAATGAACCAAGGACACAACAAGGAGGCAGGGAGATAAGCTGGGAAGAAAGCAGCAGAGGGTGATGGACAGCTCAGGCACCAGTCCAGTCGGCTTCCCGAACCTTCCGGGCCGGGGACATAGGAGAGCCCAGAGGCCCTTAGACATGCCCCTCCCCCGCAAGAACTCAGTCACTGTGTCAACACCCTTATCACCTAGAGGTCTGGTGAAGAACCATATCCTTCTGATAACCTCCACCCACCCCCCAGGGGTGGACTGCAGTGAGGGCTGGGGAGGGAGAAGCAGAGAGCAAAGCATGCGGGGCTGACTCACAGAGGTCCGTACCAAACTGAGAATGTCTGCTCGAATCCTCCATCATAGCCTGGCTCCCAGGACACGTTGGCAGTTGTCATGGAGACCTGGACCCGGATACTGCCTGGGGCATGGGGGCTGGTGCCTGGAGACCAAGTGGAGACCGCTCAGACTGAAAAGAACTGAGCCCACCAAGCTGGGAACCCGTAACCTCGCTGCAGAGTAGCAAAAGGCAGTGCCCATGTGGAGTACCAGGGATGGGGCATGCTCCGAGGGGCTGGCACCTGGCCTGTTGGATAGGAAGACAGGAGAAGGAAACCCCGCCCACCGTGCAGTTTAATCCATCCAGCAGGAGAGGGCACAGGCCCTAGGAACGTGGGCCAAAAGGAAACCACGCCCCTCCGTTGCCCTAGGACAAAGTCCTGTGCTCCTCCACCAAGCACAGAAACATTCTCTCTTAAGGTCACAGGCAAAGCCAAAAAGCCCCTCTCCTGTAAAGTTCTCCAGCCTCAGGACACAGCCATCGCTACCCAGACACAGACACGAGGGGCAGCACAGCATAGCAGGTAAGAACTTCAACTTGGGCTTGAGGCCTGGGCCCAGCACTCCTCAGGGCCGTGGCGCTGGGCAAGGTGCTCACTCTCAATGAACGCCCGCTGGGGCGACAGCGCTCCTGCCGCACAGGTTGCAAATGACGAGGAACAGAGCCTAGAACTGGTGGCACGTGTTCCGAGAGGGGTGGCTGTTGCTACATCTGTCACTGCCTGTTACCAGAGGTGCAGGCAAAATGGTGCACACTGAAGTCTTGGGGCCACACACCTCAGGCAGATAAGTGGGGGCAGAATGCCCATTGGGGCTCCCAGGAAATGTGAGCACTGGTCACCTCCTCTGTGCTAGGCCCAGCCAGTGGGTCTCAGCTCCATCACCCACCCAGGCCCCTTCATTCCAGGCCTTCCAGCTTCTCCACTAGATCCTAGACTCAGAGCTCTGGGCAGTTGCTACCACCCAGGCAGGTGCCTCATTTCTGTGTCGGGGGTTGTTGGGTACATTTGACCTGTCCCCACTAGAAAAAGACCCATGCCAGCTCTCTTATCCAGAATCCACAGAGGGCTAGGGCTACCCATGGGAGGCTCCCAGTTCAGGGTGGACTGACTGCCCACAGTCCCAGCACCCGGCCCACCGCCCGCCCGCCTGCCTGTGGCCCCATACCGATGACGGTCAGATGGGTGCTGGCAGTGATGCTGGTGACCACGTTGGTGGCGATGCACTCCCACTCCCCGTGGTCCTCTTTACTCAGGGCTCGAAACTGCAGGCTTCCGCTGGGCAGGGCATTGTGCTTGCTTCTGCTGGGCTTCCCTACCTTGGCCAAACAAGGGGGCAAGGAGGAGGGCAGGGGGAGGGCGGGAGCAGGGTAGCAGAGGAGGAGCCAGGTCGGGCAGGGGAGGAGAGAAGCCACCAACACCTCAGGGGTCGGAGCAGGAGACGGAGAGGACAGTGCCTGAGCACAAGGCCCGCACCCCTCCACGCCCCTCTTCCGAGCCACCCATCAGAAGTTGCCCCGGCTCTATGGCACCAGGACCATCAGAACAGAGCCGCTACTGGGTCCTTCCCCTCCACCACATTTCCCGGGAGCTCCAGAACCCAGAGGTACCTTTCTCCAAGTGATGACAGGGAAGGGGTCCCCTGCAGCAGCACAGGGGATGAGTAGCTCCCGGCCCGCCTCCTGCCTGTACTCCCAGCCTGGTAGCACCGTGAAATACGGGGGGTCCTAGGGAGAGCACAGCAAGACCGTGAAGGCGGGCATTTCAGGCACCTGCCCGCTTAGAGGACTCCTGCAGTCCTGGGCCTCACCTTCAGGACGAGCCGTGCAGGAGCAGACTGGCCCATGGTCCCCAAAGTGTTGTAAGGCACACAGGTATAAGTGCCAAGAGCCTCTTCTGTGGCCTCCTCAATTCTAATGGAGCCATCCTCCATCAAGGTCCAACCTAGATTCTGCCGGAGCAGACAGCAGAGCGGGGAGCCACAGTCAGGGGGTGCATACTCTGTCCCGGCCTCACCAGGGCCAGATCTGGGCTGGACGGTTCCACTAGCCACCCTGTGGGCAGCACCAGGTATAGCACCAGCTCTCCTGGGGGTGGGGTTGTCTCTGTGCCCTGTGGACTGCAGACCCCTGGGGAAACAGCTCTTTGCTTTCCCAGAGTTTTAGGTGGGGAGGGGAAGGTTCCTGGCAGGGAACCAGATCCCCAGGCCCTCCAGACCTCCAGTAGCTTAGTGTCACGAGGGTGCATCTCATTGGGACCCCACATGCGTCTCTCTAGCACCTTCTCGACCTGCAGGGGGCGGCCGTCCTTGTTCCACTTGACCACAGTGGCCGGCGGCTCGGCGTCCACAGGGCAGCGGATATAGCCATGAATTCCCACGGGCACGTAGATTACGGGGGGCATGTTGAGGACACGGGCTGGGTCTGCAGAGGGGTAGTGTGGGGCCAAAGAGAAGAAAAACACAAGGGAAGTCAAGAGGAGAGAACTCCAGGCAGGGGTCAGGCTACCACACAGGCACCCCCAAAGTACAGCCTTGCATACCCTGTACCCGTTCAATAAACACTTCATGTCCTCATTGCTCAACACAGTACTATGTGCTGGGCCCACATGGGTAACAAGATGAACAAACCCTAGCCTTCCTGGGCTTCCAGCCTAGAGGCCACACTGAGCCACCCCACTGCAGGCTGCAGACTTCTTTTGTCTCTCCAGACTACAGTATTTTTATTTATAGACCGACTGATTGGTTTTAGAGAGAGAGGAAGGGAAAGAGAGAGGGAGAAACATCCTTTTCTTGTTCTACTTATTTATGCATTCATTATTTGATTCTTGTATGTTTCCTGGCCAGGGATCGAACCTGCAACCCTGGCATATCAGGACGATGCTCTACCAACTGAGCTACCGGGCCAGGGCCAGCCTGCCGTATCCATAAGCACTCCTGTTCTGAATGCTCAGGCACTCAGAGGCACATGCTGGCCTGCCCCAGTCTGCAGCCCTCCTCAAATGCCTCTGCTCATGAACATTACTGCCAGGGAGAGGCTCTCATGTCCACTTCAGCCCCTCCCTAGACTCCCAACCTCCAAGTCAACAGTGGACCACACCTTCCGCCACCTGCTCCTTATCCCAAATTCTTCCCACCGCGCCAGTCCCTCTGCCTCCACCCTCTAAGCCAAAAGCAGAAAAGCAGGCCCATGCATCGGGTGAGCAAAGGCATAACCCCAGGTGGTTCTTCTCCTGTCCGCTCTGCTGGTTGCCCAGCCTCCCAGCCTCAGTTTCCCGTCTGTGCAGCTGCAATGCAGACTCGGCCTTGGCCCCGGAACAGACGACAGGTTCCTGGGACAGCAGCAAGAGCCGCACATCCTGCATCTGAGTGAGTCATCACCTTTCGATTCTCCCCCAATTTCCCCGAGGGCTACCGCGGAGAAAGATCCAGAACTTCCAGGGAGGCTGGGAGGATGAATGAGCTGGTATCTTTTAAGCATTTGGAGCACTTCAGAGAACAGCATTACATAAATACCAGGCCGAGTTATATATTTAGACATAGCTTCCTACTTTTGTATGGTGGAGGTTTTTTTTTTTCCTCCAAGGTTTTCAAAGCGTTTATGAATGGGAAATACTCTGAACGCTGCTTTTTAGCAGAAATAAAGATCCTTGTCTCACCCACCTGAAAATCTCACCCTCTGGATTTTCTTTGAAGGCAGGAAGGAGGTAAAAAGGGACAAGTGGGAGTGGGTGATGGCGCTGGAGAGACAGGGAAACCACACCCGCCTCAGCAGAAAAAATGGCCCACAGCTCCAAGGATGGGGCCCCAGTCCCCAAAGACGACCCCCTGCTGGCTCGCCCCCTCCGCCACCATCGTCACCATCACGCACAGCTGACACAAGCCAGCCAGGACACTGCTCCAAGAGGAACCCTCGCTCTGTTCGCTCTTCCACACCTAGCACAGCTTGGGGCATATAGCATGTCACTTATAAATAGTGTCTTGACTTGCTTTTTCCTGCTACCAGTCTGGGTGGGACAGAACTGATGTCCTGGGTCACACAGCTCTTCTTGGACCTCACAGGTCTTAAACACTTGGGATTCATAACAGATAGAGCCTGCTGAAAGTCATCGCAGTTTAATGACAGCAGAGGTAGAGAAATAGGTGCCTTTGCCCCAGGCAGTGAAATCGTTGCATAGAGAAGAAAACAGTGAGAATGTGAGATCAGGGAGTTCCAAGGGGCTCCCGGGTCCAGCCTGGCTCTACCTCCTTGCCCACTCCACGGCAGACAGTGCAAACACCCTGCTCTGCGAGGCTGTGTCAGAGATGAGTCCGCTTTTTGGAGTCACCAATTGTTCTACTCGTCTCCAGTTCAAATGCTGACTCTAACTGTCTCTAGACTATTGCACTTCTCACCCTGCCACTCCATGCCTTTGGGGGCACACGGTTCTCCCACACCAGCCTTCAAGTGATGGAGAGAGAGCCTGTCACCTACAGCAGAAACATGGGGCCTTTGTTGCCTGAGTGACGGGGCCATCAGCAAATCAAAAGGAAGAAATTAATCATCATTACTCATCCTTCTCTCTCTCACAATGATCAGCCTGTCAGGGGGTAGGGAAACCGTGAATACTGAAGCAGAGAAGATTGAGCAAACCGAATTTTGTGCGGACGCAAAGGCCCTCCAGCGTTCTGGCACGAGGAGCGGCTCATTCATTTGGAACCCTGGCAGCTCAGAGAAAAGGAAGTTGGAAGCCAAGAGGGACCCAGGTGTTGGTGGGACTGGATCAAGTCACCCCAGAAGAGGGTTCTGCTCCCCTTACCCGCACACCATCCAGGGTAGGGAAAGACGGAGAGCGGGCTGGAAATCTAACTCTACACAGGTCACACTCCCTCAGACACCCAAGGAACAAAGCACCAGAGAGCATCTCATTCAAGGCACAGAGAGAGGTGCTGGCTAGCATCCAGCACAAGCGCAGTTGTTTGGAAAATCTGCCCAGCATTGAATCCCACCTCGGCCGGGCCGGTGGCTCACTTAGCTAGCACATGGCCCACAGAAG
The DNA here is from genome assembly GCF_036850765.1 of Saccopteryx bilineata. Lineage (NCBI taxonomy): Eukaryota > Metazoa > Chordata > Mammalia > Chiroptera > Emballonuridae > Saccopteryx > Saccopteryx bilineata. The sequence goes on from NC_089491.1 coordinate 243,888,490, forward strand.
ACACAACAAGGCCTCGTTTCAGCACAACTGACCGGCCCAGGCATGGGCCTCTTCCTGGACTCTCCCTGCTTCCCGTCTCAGCCATCCCTCCACCCGTATTCCCTGAAATGAGGCTGCCCTCCAGCCTCCAGTCTGGCTAACATGGTCTGAACCTTCTGGAACCCCCGGCAACCGAGGCTCCCCCTCGCCCCTACTCACACTGCACAGTCAGGTAGGCCGAGGCCGAGGGCGAGCGCCCCAGACTGTTGCTAGGGACGCAGGTGTACTTCCCTGCATCCTCAGGCTTCACCCGGAAGATGATCAGGGTCCCGTCGATCAGGATCCTCACCCTCAGCTTCAGGTCACTGCAGAGGGGACAAGGAGACATGGAGGGGCGGGCGTTGGCAGGGGAGGGAAGAGGATCTCCCATGAAACACCACAGCTGGGTAGCACTGCATCCCCTCACCCCATGCATGGGGAAAGAGACCCAGCGTGCCCTCGCATCCCGGGTCCCTCTCAGGGCCCCTCTGTGCAGACACAGACCCTCGCAAGTGGGACACGTGGCCTGACCAACCCTTCTCCAAGTTCCCAGAGCCCGAGGGTAGCCTGCAGCAGCCCTGGCTCAGAGGCTTTGCCCTTGGGCACCTGGATGACCCCCCCACCTCTCATGACAGATCAGGGCAGGGTGCTCACTTCTGAAAGTAGACATTCACATCCTGCCAGTACCAGGTGTAAGTGAGGTTGCCGGGATACGCCTCTGCCCGGCAGGTAAGCAGAGCATCCTGGGATATGTTGACAGTGATGTTCTCAGGAGGGGACACTATGAAGGGAGGCCCTGGGGACACAGGAAACAAATATGACCTCACCTGGTGGGGCAGGGGAGAACAAGAGCACCAAGGCCTCCCAGGACGCTCTGAGAGGCCCAGGAAGGGTGCTCTGACCCTGGGAGGGAGAGCTGGGGGCAGCACCAGCCCGGGAGTTGGCAGCACAACTCCAGGCAGTTGTCATGGACACGTTTCTAGCTGCTGTCAGCGCTCAGGGTCTCACTCCCCCTACAGGTGCCAGAGATGCCAGGGGTGTTGGATGTGGCCACAGTGTGCCAACCTCCGGTGCGAGTTGTAAACACCTTGGTACATACCTGCCCCTGCCCCATGCATAACCCCTCCATAAACACTAGCTCCCAAGCCAGCCATCTAACACCCTCCACACACACACACACACACACACACACACACACAGTGCTTCCTGCCCAGACTTCTCCCAGCAGAGCCCTGAGCAGGAGGCATCCAGGAGGGTGAAAAGCCACCTTTCAATCTAAAGCAAGAAATAATATTGCCCCTAGAGGAATAGAGGCTTGTGCCTCTCACCAGGCAGAGGTTAAGTGGGTGGCTCAGGGGAGAGGGGGCAGGGGGAGCAGAGTGAATAGGGGAGCATTCCAGCTGTCCCTGGTGCCAGCTTTCTGGACCCGCTAAAGGTGCCACCTGGCTGGCTTTCTCCTGAGAGAGGTTGGCTCTGCTCCGAACTGGAGGGTCTGGTGCTGCCCTCAGAACCCCAAGTCAGAAGATGGATAGAAGAGCACATGCCTTCCCCAGCCCCTCCAGCAGGCAGTAGGTGGGAAGCGGGGCCGGTGAATGGCCTCAGCACAGAGAAAGGCCCAGACACCTCCCCTTCTCATATCTCCAGGCTGACCATGCAGACCCCAGCTCTGCCAAATGCCCCAGTGCCCTCAGTGTTGTTTAAATGCTGCCTGGACAGCTACAGAACCAGAAACGCACCCAGCATGGGGCCTCATGGCAGCCACAGCAGGCCACCGTGGGAGGAGCTCTGCCCAGCCCCTCATGGGGCTGCCCACTTCCACCTGCCCCAGCTGTGCCAACCATGCTCCTAGAAAACCCTCCTCAGCTCTGTTGCGCTGAAGTCCCTGAAAAGGCCCGGGACACAAAGAAGCAGAGATAGGACTGTTACCTTGGACGAGCAGGTGGGTAGTGTGGACAGCCTCCCCCTGGATACTGTATGCACGACAGGTGTAGGCACCTCTGTCCTCCCGACTCACTGATGTCACTGTCAGGCTCCCATCACTCACCTGGGGCCAAGGAGAGATGGCACTCAGCACCCACTCTTGGGCGCTGCCAATGACATCCTCGGGCAGAGGTGGCCTCAGGGCTCATGCACCCAGGAGACACGGAGGTGCCTTATTTTTCATCCCCCTCCAACAACAGGCACCAGCCAGTCTGCCAGCTGTTTCCATCTCCCCTCTGTGCCTCGCACAGTGTCACTGGTCACGTGAAGTGGGAGAGAGCCTTAGAGATGGAGAGAGGGGCCACGGAAGGGAGAAGGGAGCACACAGAGGCCCCAATGAAGAACCACACTTACCCGGTATTTCCCACTAGCACCTAGGAGTGTCCCCTCCTTGAGCCAGGTGACAATAGGCTTCGGGTTTCCAAAAGCTGTGCAGGTCATGGTAACACTGCCTCCCTCCTTGGCCTCAATGTACTGGGGCGGTGTTTCTGTAAAGGTGGGGGGAGCTGCAGAGAGAACACAAAGGCTCAGGGTGGGATCAGCGGGTTGCGGCTCTGCTACCCAAATGCCCCGCACACATTGCAGGAACCTCTGATGCGTTAATGGGAGGCTCTCAGAGGAGTCTCTCCGCTCCAGACAGCCCTGCCCCAAGAACTAGTCGGAGCACTTTAGCATTTGGTGCTCCCCACTCTTCTGCAACATCATCTACCATACTTTCTCCTTCACTGCGCTCTAACCACACTGTCTTCTTTGCCTTCCTCAAACGTGTCAAGAACATCAGGGCCTTTGAATTTGCTGTCCTCTCTGCTTGGAGCTCTACATAAAGATCTCCCTCCTTCAGTTCATGAAGTCTTTGCCAAAATGCCATCTCTGCCTTGCCCAGTCAGCCAATCTCAGATGGTACTTCTAGAATTCTCTGTCCCCTTAGATTGTTTTACTTTTTTGAGAGAGAGAGAGAGAAAGAAGAAGAGAGGGAGGGAGAAAGTTTAACTTGTTGCTCCTACTTAGTTGTACATTGACTGCTTCTCGTACATGCCTTGACTGGGGATCAGACCAACAACCTTGAGCTCAAGCTGTTGACCAGCCACCCCATGTTCAAGCCGGTGACCTCAGGCTCAAGCCAACAACCTCATGCTCAAGCGGAAGACCCCACACTCCAGCCAGCAACCTCAGGTTGCAAACTGGCAACCTCAGCATTCCGGATCGATGCTCTCTCCAGTGTGCCACCACCACTCAGTGCTTTCTTTAAAGCACTTACCTCTCAGTCTCCTTGAGAGCAGAGATCTCTTCCATAAATCCCACTGCATGCCCAGCTCTTAGCATAGTTCCCTGACATGTAATAGAGCGCTCCACAATCATTGTTGAACGGATCAATGAATGAATGAGTAAATGAATGTACACACACACACACACACACACCTACAGAACAACACAAATGCAAACACATAAAACTCCTTCAGAGCATGCGTAAGGCAAGACCACTTTCTTCCACAACCTTCCAAGCCCTGAGCTCAGTGTGGTACACGGGGATAATGGGAGAGTGAGCACCGAATGAAGGAAGAAGCACACCCCCATATCATACAAGCACACTCCCATAATACACAAAACACACACACAACTGACATCTCAAAGACACTCACTTCTCATCCAATGTCTAATCCACCAAAAATAATGCTAAAATCCACCCAAATCCACCCAAAGGGATCCTGTAGTGCTGACTTCCCGGCCTCTCCTCCTGTCCTGAAATGTGCGCTCAGCTCCAACAGAGCCTCCTCTCACCAAGCGGCCCCTTGAAACACAGTTAACACAGACAGACACAGCCTCTATTACCTCTGGTATCAAGCTTAAAAGGAAAGATAATAAATTACATTATGTCCTGAAGTGACAAATTAATTACTAATTACATAATTACTTTGTTATGTAGGTGCTAATCGGGAAAGTACTTTGACCAATCTCAAGTTTTCAGGAAAATAATGGTTTGACTCTGGATTATTTACTGAAATAGGTGTTAGCTTGCTAGCTACATTTCCAGGCTTAATTCTTTTTTATTTTTTTAAGGCCCTATAATTCATAGAGCAGGTTAGAAACAGGCAGGCCTCTCCTCCAAGGAATTCACCAACCTACAGTGAGGCTTGGCTTGGGCTGTGCAGGTATTTTTATGCATAATAAAGAAATGATTTGGTTTGTTTTCACACAACCCATCTTCAAGAAAACACCAAAGGAGAGTGCAACAATTTGTAATTCTAATTTTTCACTGGCCTTTCATTTTCCAAAGGTGATCCCAGTCAAAAATGCCTGACATTAAACATTCTCATTTGGAAGCAATGGAATATTGGTGCCCTAGACTCTTGCTTTCAGTAACGAAAATATTTATGCTAGAAGGAACCTCAGGACTTGGAATGAAGGAACAGGAGAATAAAGGGAGGGAGATCTCCCTTTTGCCTTGGGAGGTGTCTGTGTTGTTCTACCTGTTTGGGAGGTAGGCTCATTGATAAGGGCAAAGTAGTCTATGAGGAGCACTGGTTCTAAAGCCTGAAGCAGATAGTGCGTATTCTTAGCTTTTCTGCCTAACACTTGTATATCAGCAACCTGCCTGCGTTCCCTGAACGTACCAGCTCCCCTTCCTCTGGGCTTCCGGGCATGCTGTTCCCTCTGCCTGGAATACGCTTCCCCATCTCCCAACCCTGCCCCTAACTAATTCCTCACCCCTGGTCAGGTCTCTGCACAGAATCATTTCCCCAGAGAGGCTCTCCCTCTCCTGTGCTCCCCAAGCCCATATTGCAACTGTCTCTGGATTTGACTGCCTACCCTGGGCCCCCAGAGCTGGCCCAGACTGGACACTCATGAATGTGTTTTTGAATGGATAATTATGGGTGGATTTGCAAGAAATTTCTTGTGTGTGTGTGTGTGTGTGTGTGTGTGTGTGTGTGTGTGTGTATTTTTCTGGTTGGAAACGGGGAGGCAGTCAGACAGACTCCCGCATGCGCCCGACCAGGATCCACCCGACATGCCCACCAGGGGGTGATGCTCTGCCCATCTGGGGCATTGCTTTGTTGCAACCAGAGCCATTCTAGTGCCTGAGGCAGAGGCCATAGAGCCATCCTCAGTGCCTGGGGCTATCTTTTGCTCCAATGGAGCCTTGGCTGCGGGAGAGGAAGAGAGAGACAGAGAGGAAGGAGAGGGGGAGGGGTGGAGAAGCAGATGGGCGCTCCTCCTGTGTGCCCTGGCTGGGAATCGAACCCGGGACTCCTGCACACCAGGCTGACGCTCTACCACTGAGCCAACCGGCCAGGGCCTGCAAGAACTTTCAAACGATGACCATCCTCTGCACCTTCCAGCCTGAAGTACCTTCCTGTGTTGCCTCATCCCTGCAGATACATCTATGATTTCACCTGCTTTTTCTCTTGAGAAGAAGAATGGCCAACATGTCGCACATAACTACCCTCATGTAATTAACATTTCAGACACTGGGCAAGACACTTTCTCATACAGTGCATCACTCAATCCTCACAACAGCTTTGCAAATGGGCGTATTTTTGGTAACTGAGGAGACTGAAGCCCAGAGAGGTGACCGAAGCTGCCCAGGATCCTACATACATGACAGGCAATGGATTCATGAAGCCAACTGAATTTTTCCAGGATTTTCTCCCATGCCCACTCCACTCTGAGCAATTAGGAATCCCCAAAGAAGCAACTCCCACCCATGCCAACCAAGGCAGAGACGTGACGGAACGCACAATTCTACACTACGTTCTCCTTCCTGTCGTGTGAACATCTGTGGAAGGCCTGGTGCCTCAAACTGCTGAAGCAAACACTGGCAGGAAGATGTGACAGGAAGAGGAGACAGCGAGATTTCCGCTCGGTTTAGGAAAGGGCACGAGAGAGAGCACTCGCAACGCGGGGGCCTCTGGCTCAGTGTTCCTTCCGCGAGGCTTGTTGCAGCAGCTCTACCTTCCTAATTACATTGTACTTGGGCTAATATTACGAGGAGTTTTCATTCCCAGCACACACAACAGCTGGCATCAAAAGGAGGTGACTCAAAAGCTTGCCAGTCGGTGGGAACGGTCCACCCAAGATTTACAACCAGCCTCCAATCAGTCTCTTGGGACCGGTTAACGAGAGCTGACTGCATCTCCTGGGTCAAGCATTCTGGACCAACACCGGCCTGGGGCCGCCATGCCTAAGTGTGCTTTTCCCAGAGGTCAGGGCTCTGGCTAAAACGCTCCACGCCTTCAAAGCCCTGGACAGGTTCTCACGCCAGAAGGCGCACAGCCTGAGCCAAGCCCTGGGATGCGTGACCCAGCCCCGCAAGGGAGGGCAGACAGAGCTGTCCTTCCGGGCAGAGCGATACCGAGAGAAGCTGCCAAGCCAGGAACAACACCAGTTTCTCTCTCCCAACCACGGCAGCTACAGTCGCAAAGCATCCAAACCGCAGGGACCCAAGCTGCGTGCGCACATCCAAAGCACGCACCCTGTTGAAGCCTCGGCACTACTAGCTCAGTTCTTCAACACAGAGCTAACTCAATACATTTCTCATACACTGAATATAGAAAGATAAGGGTGCAGCCAGAAAAACAAACCAGAGAAACCTGCTCCCACCCTTCCTTTTCTCCACAGTTCCTTTCAGCTTCTCCTGGCTCCTCAGAAGGCTCCCTTGCAAGTCAGGACTCCCAGTGACACAAGAGGGACCCTCCACCGAGGGAGGCCCAGGACCCCAGCCCAGGCCAGCACCAGGAACCAGCCTCCTCCCCTAGGGCCTCCACGTGGGGCTTCCTTGCCCTAACGCTTGAAAAGCATCATGCACAGCACAATTCATTTAACCTGAGCTATAAATAACAGATAGCCATTAAAACTGTGACTCTTCCCAGGCTGCTCCCATTCCCAGTGGTCGGCAAACTCATTAGTCAACAGAGCCAAATATCAACAGTACCACGATTGAAATTTCTTTTGAGAGCCAAATTTTTAAACTTAAACTATATAGATAGGTACACTGTTATTAACTTAATTAGGGTACCCCTAAGCTGGCCTTTGCGCCCGCACTCAAGGGGCCAAAGAGCAGCATGTGGCTCGCGAGCCGCGGTTTGCCGACCACTGCCTTAGACAAAAAGGCCAGTTCCGGCAGGGACGGAGTCTGGGTCTGCCCACCCTGCCTTCCCGTCATCGGGTGCGGGGCTTGGCACACAGGAGACCCGCGGTGCGTGTTAAGCAAATGAACACACTTCACAAGGAACCAACATGTCACCCTGAGAAAGAAGACTGCAATGATGGGGCTCTGGGAACCCCACTAATGAGAGGGGAGGCCTTTCCCGGGCTAGCAGGGTCTTTCCAGGGCTGGGGAACACTGCACTTTCAGCCTTGGCCTCCGCAAAGCCTGAACCCTCCTGGCTTCAAGAACCAGATTCCTACCTCCCAATGAGGGACTCCAAGACCATCAGTCACAGCAAACCCCTGCCTCATGCTCAGGGAGCTGCTCCTCCCAGGCACCACACTGATCTCAGAGGCTCTGGGGACAGCTAGGGGCGCGAGGGGTGGAGCCCCACGTGCTGAGGCTCCTCTCTGCAGGAGGGGCTTGGAGTAGGGATGAGATGCTGTCCAAAGAGAGGCTCTCCCTGAAACAGGCCCTCAGAGAACAGGCTCCCTGGGCTGCCCAGCCCGGTACTCACCGTTGATGGTGAGGTGGACCCAGCTGCCATTGTGGAAGGTGTCATACTGCTGGTCAAGCATGAGCACTTTGCACTCGTACCAGCCCTGGTCCTCAGAGCGAACTTGCTCCAACCGCAGCGATGCTTTGTCATGAAGACTCGCTCGGCCTGGGGGACAGAATGAACAAAGCACCAGGGGTGAGGCCCACAGTGCCACACCCCCAGCTAAAGGCAGAGGCCCAGTGTTGCCTGCAGACAACAGCTGGCACCAACCTCTGGCCACAGGTGGCCAAGGAGATGGCACAGAGCCTTGGCCTTGGAGCCACCACCCCGCCCCAGCCCTCCAGCCGCAGCTGGCCCAGCCCAGCTGTGAGTGCAGCTCCGTGCTTGGCACTGAGAAGAGCCTCCGCTCCCTAGAATGCTACCCTTCTTTTGGAGATCTCTCGGGACAAAGGAAAGAGTGGAGGGACACAGAGCTGAGGGGAGAGAAGGAGGGAGAGCAGGAGGGGAGGGAGGGAAAGAGAAAGGGGAAGGGGAAGAAGGGAGCAGGATTGGAAGCGAGTGTAGGCTCCGAAACACTTCCATTCTGGGGGAGTAACCTCTCCCAGCTGTCCCCCACGGCCACACACCCCCCTCTGTCCAGTAGAGGATGGCAGGTTAAAGACCAGGGCACTAGATGCCTTCCCAGTTCCGATACCAGTTCCAGAGCCACTACTCACATAGCCAGAGCCCAGGAGCTGAGGCCACAGGGTCTATTTGCCTCAGAATGAGGACAGGGCTGGCGCCAGCAGGGCAAACAGTCCCTAGCTAGCCTCCTTAACTCCATCCTCTTCCCCTGAGGTCGTCTTGGGCTCACAGACATGTTTGTCTCACAGCACTGAGATGGGAAGATTCGCAGCAGGAGCCTCACAGAATGAGGAGCAGCGACCCATCCTCCGTGGCGAGGGAGGGTACCCGGGCACCCACCGGTCCTCCCTCCCCTCCCCCACCACCTCAGCACACCCCTCCATCCAGTATCACTACCTCCTCTGCCTCCCTCCTTGTCTCTACACTGGCAATCTGCCTCAGACCAGACTATCAGAACCTTGCAAGCAGGCCAAAAAAGAGAAAAAGAGACATAGGCACAGGAGTAGGGAGGGGGTGGTGGAAGTTTTCTGAGAAATACAACGCGGACCTCAGTAGCCAGTTGTAAAGACAAAAGTAGCATCCTGCCAGCTTCCTCTCTTCCTTTAAACCTCAGCACAGAGACACACACACACACACTCACAGGTGCACACACTCCTCCCACATGTGCACGTGCCCCACGCCCCCTCCGGGGCAGGCTGGCGGGCAGGCACTGGAAGTGACTCACAGCGCGGCAGCTGCTGGCAGGAGCCACCGGGGCAGAGGAGGCAGAGAGCAGGCGCCAGCCAGAGGCAGACACACACTTGGGGAGCCAGAGGGAGGTGTGGGGACAGGCAGACAGAGCAAACCCCATAGCCGCCGCCACCATACAACAAGTCGGGGCGGCTGACTCAGCTTCCTCCGGCACAGACCAGCCCTTGGCCCAGCCCGGCTCTCCCACGTGGGCAGCTGTCTAGGCTGCCCTGGCTCCGCCTCCTGCCTCTGCCCCTGCAAACCATGGGCGGGGTGGCTTAGGAGGGCTTCGTGTCTATACCACCTCCTCTTCCCTCTTCTTCCACCATTGAATGGAAACCTACCAAAGTCCAAAGGATGGGAAGACAGAGGCAGAGACTGTAGAGAACAGAGGTAACAGACCAGTCAGAAAAACAGAGGAGACAATAGAGATAAAGGCCGGAGGAAACTTAACCGCTGAGAGCTGGGGCTCCACAGAACATGGCAGCCCTGCAGAGCCAAGGGCAGGAGGCAGAGAGGCCCAGCCCTTACCTGCATACTCAGGGTCCACATGGGGCGGGTAGTAGCCAAACTTGATGAAGATCGGAATGGGCACCCCGAACTTGAACCACTCCACGACATAGGGCGGGGGCTGTCCTGTCACGGGGTGGATCACGTCGCATCGCAGAACCACGCTCTCGCCAGCTCGCGCTGTCACAAACTCGGGCTCCTCTCGCAGGCCGTGGGCAGCTGACGGGACAGCAAAGTTGGAATTTAGAAAAGGAGGTGACAAGGAGATCCTTCCCTGGGGGCCCCAGAGGCAGCCTTCTAGTCATGTCTGAGGACCTCTGCCGCCCTCCCCAAGGCCAGATACCCTCAGACCCCCTCCTAAGGAGGGTCCCCAGGGCACCCTGCACCTCTCTCCTCCAGCCCCCAGCCTCGAGCCCACAGGGGAGGGGAGTGGCCCTCTGCAGTTTTGCGGGCCAGCCCTCCCCTCCCCAATCCCAAAGCGCAGAGCCATGGCCACGCCCTTCCTTGTGACACCCCCCAACACAAGAATTCGAAGGGCACTGAGAAAATGGAGTGACCTCAGCAGGCCTGCCACCAAGGCTGCTGTGGCCGAGGATAAACTCAGATGAGCTTCCTACACCAGAAGCTTCCCACCAGAGCCTGGTAGGAGCTCCCTGCCTCCTCCTGCCCTCCTCCTACTCCCTACCCCCACGCAGTCTGATGTTGGCAGCACAAAACAAGAGTGTTCCATGAAGGAGCAGGGAATCCCTCCCAAGCCCAGTGGAGGCTGCTAGGGGCACACTGGAGAGAAAATCCCTGTCAGGCCCCTCCTCCCACCCCCTACTGGGCCTGCAGCTACCAGAGAGATCAGCCCTCCAGTTTCCAAGCCCCTAGCCTACTAGGCTGTGAAGCCCTGGATATCCCCATCGGAAGAGCAGGATGCTAGGGGCAGAGGAGGCGGCCCTGGGGCCCGCTAACCTCAGCCAGCTAAGGAGAAATCATTCCTTGGGCAGAGGACAAACCATACAGCTGGACAGAATGCACCCATCCTCCTGGCAGGGGAGGGGGACAAGGTGAGAAGGCCCACCCCGAGCTGGAGGTTAACTCAGACACTGCTCCACACTACCCAACAGCATGCTCCTGGACCCCTAAACACTAGAACCCCTACCCGAGGGGCACAGCCCCACCTCCAGCCTGACACTCCTAACTCCCACACCAGGCCTCCGTGCCCACAAAGTCACCTTGTCCCGCTTACTTCCCAATCAAAGGGACGGCTGAGGAAGTCTCCCCCTGCTGCCTTCCCTCACACTACCCAGCACAACCCAGGCTTTCTCCGTCCCCACCCGCTTCCCCTCCAGAACCCTGCAGGCAGCACCATGGACAGCAGCCGCTCATTGAGGCTGACAACCACAGCGCCCCTGGCCCGCCCACCACTGCAGGGAGGATGCCTAGAAGAGCAATGTCTGTCTGTCTGTCTGTCTGTCTGTCTGTCTGTCTGTCGGCTGCTTCTGGGTCTGATTCTCTGACCCCTGTGTGCTCCTGCCTGTCTCCTTCTCTCATCTTTGTCTCTCCTTCATGTCTCTGTCTCCATCTCTGTTTTTTTCTCCTGGTCTCTCTGCTGTATCTGTCTGCTCTTTCTTGCTCCTTCTCCGCATTTCTGTGTCTCTGTCTTTGTGTCTCTGTCTCCATCTCTCTCTAGAGATGAGACATCTCTAGACATCTCCCACTCTATTCGGGTGATTCTGTCTACTTTCCTGTCTCCCTCTCCCTGTTTCTATGCCTGTATGAGAGAGAGAGAGAGAGAGAGAGAGAGAGAGAGAGTGTGTGTGTGTGTGTGTGTGTGTCAGGGGGTATGTGGATTTCTGTTTGACTGTGCAAAGGGAAGGAGTTTTTACCTGCTTTTTCTCTGTGTGGACCTCTGTCTCTGTGTGCCTGTGTGTCTCTGTGTTTCGACTCTCTGTGTGTCTGTATGTTGTCTGTCTGTTTCTGTGTATCTCTCCTTCTCTTTCTCCCTCTCCCCTTCCCCCTCTCTGGCTTCTCCCCTGCAAGTTGCAGAAGGAGGAGGAGGCAAGACCTTCCAGAAGCTGATTGGCTACCAGTGACATCACTGTTTTCTAGAGAAAGAGCTAAGATCACAGAGTATTTTTGGAGCAGAGTGTTGCACTCACCTGCCTGAGGCCCCAGCAGGTTCCCAGTCCCCCCCCTCCCAGCCGTGCTTCACACTAAATTTGAATTCCAGCCCCTCAGGGAAAGCATGGCGAGGGCCCTGCTACAGCAGGTGCCTCCCCCACCACCCCAGGGGCACCCACAGAGGGGCAGAACCTGCCTTCCAGCACCTGAGAGCACAAAGGCTGATCCTGGACCCGGGAGAAATGTACAAAGAGTGGTATATGAGTGAGCAGGGGAGGAATATGCATGTGCACGTGTGTGCACGTGTGTGCATGTGTGTGTCTGTGTACAGCTCTTGGCAAAAGGACATTGTGAGTGTGTGTATGTACATATGTGTGTGCAGCACAGACTTTCAAGGAGATAAAAAGAGAAAACAGAGGAGCAGAAGAAGGAGCTATTCCCAGGGGCTGGGTTCCCTGGTTGGAAACACAGAGGCTGTCCATACAAGAAGGGCTCCTTCCCAAGACTTGAGCGCTATGGCCCAGGGCAGCAGAAAGAAAGGCCAAACTGCTGGCTGGGTGGCTGCCCACCTCTACCAGTGAAGCAGGGCTCTGGAGCTCTCTGGCTGCTGGGGCTGAGGACCCTGTGGGGCAAGCCTAGGAGGTGGTGGGCTCTGGGCTCTGACACAGGTGCCCACAGTGCCAGCTGCTCATTTGCACCTCCAGTTGCCTCATTCTCACCGCATGGCAATGAAGCAGCCTGGTTCACACCTCCCCCAGTGCAGGAGGAGGCTCCAGGTTTCCACCCCACCCACAGCCAGCCCCTGGGCTCACAGGCTGAGCATCCACTCGAGGCTCCCCCCCTTAACCAGGCAGCTGCATCCCATGTCTTCTCAAGGACCCTGTCCACTAGGGACCAGTAGCTGAAAGAGGACACAGTGAGATAAGCATCCCAAAGATAAAAAGCCAAAAGAGACGGAATTCCCCAAGAAGAAAGCCTGGCCCCCGAACTCAGTCTGCCTCCTTGGTTTTCTGAATCTTCACCACACCACACACACACGTTCTATCCATCACACACACACACACACACATGTTCTATCCATCACACACACACACACACACGTTCTCTCCATCACACACACACACACATTCTCTCCATCTCTCTCACACACACACGTTCTCTCTATCACACACACACACATGTTTTATCCATCACACACACACATGTTCTATCCCTCACACACACGCATGTTCTATCCATCACACACACATGTTCTATCCATCACACACACACACGTTCTCTCCATCTCTCACACACACATACACACACGTTCTCTCCACCACACACACACACACACACACACGTTCTATCCATCACACACACACACACACACTTTCTCTCCATTCTCTCTCTCTCTCTCTCTCTCTCTCTCACACACACACACACACACACACACACATTCTCTCCATCACCCACAAGCACTTTTCCCTAAGCTTGATCTTTTCTGGACCAAACTATGTCTAATAAAACACTTTCTAAAGAAAAACTCACTAAAAATAAATAAGTAAACGGCTATCAGTGAAGAAGGACGAAGGGTGGGATGGAGGAGAGACGGAGGAACTCAAACCCAGGAGGACACCAAACGCAAACCAAGGAGGGAAAGAGATTCAGGAAGCAAGAAAGGAGAGACACAGAGATGAGTATAATGCAAACCAGACACAGGCAGCACCCAGCCCAAGATGAGAGAGAATGGGAGGGAGAGGGAGAGAGAGAGGGAGGAAGGAAGAGAGGGGAAGAGGGAGAGAGAGAGAGAACTCACTGGCACATAGGAATCAGCTGCTGGGACACAGACACGGGCCTTCAAGGGACCCAGAACTGGGAGGGGACAGAGCTGAGGCTGTTCCTTCAAGGAGCAGGTGGGTTTCTCTCCAGCAGAGCTGGCTGGAGTAACTGCCCAGTGGTTCTGAAGGGAGCATGAAGGAAGGGGGGAGGTGAGAAGGAGAGAGGGAGGGAGGGAAGGAGGGGAAGAGTGATTGACCTGAGATGAGAAGCTGCTAGAGGGGTCGAGGCCCCCAGATGCCCTTCCCCATCACAGAAGCCTGAGCAATGAGCAGCCCAGGGATGGCCGCAGCCTCCTGGGGGAGCTGCTCTCTGCAGGGGTGAGGACAGTAGGACACTGTGAGGTGTCCCGGATTTCCCATCCCCAGTTTAGAGAAGGCAGGACACAGTAGTGCCCTGAGCCTAGCTAATCTGTACCTTGGGACTCCACAAGCCAGCATACTTCGGAGCCATTTTACCCCAGTAGGGAAGAGAGAGGGGGAGGGCAGAGGAGAACGAGGTGGGACCTGCGGTCTGGCTGACCTTTGGAAAGCTCACAGGGTACAAATCTCCTGCTCTCTGGGCCAGGTGGTGCACAGCGAGAAAGCAAGTCCAGGGCTGCCATTGGATCCCCTGTGAGCACAGAGCCATGAGGCGTCCAGGGCCTGTCCCGGCCCCGTGCCTGACATTCACAACCTGGAGCTCTTCCACCAGGGCAGGGCTGCAAGAGGAAGAGCGGCCGAAAATGGGAGTCACTCCATCGGGAGAGCAGGTCCAAGTGCCAGGGCAGGGAGAGCATCCACTTCCTCCACACACTCACCACATGCCAGGCTCTGCACCGGGCATGCAGCACGGAGCTCATTTCATGCCCACAGTGACCACCTGACAGAGCGCTACCACCTCCGTTTCACAAAGGAGCCAGCAAGGAGGCACCGTGGCTCAGCCGGTCACCAGGGTAGCAGGTGGGGCGGCCGCATGTCCGCTTTGCCTGAGCTCATTCATTCACACCACCTACTGACCAAAGGCCAAGCACCAAGGCCTCTCCCCTACTGCACCCAAGAAATAGCACCCTCCCTGGCCACCCCCTCCCCCCAGCATTCTCTGCCCAGGTTCCAACAACCGGACTCCTGCAGCCCAGGACCCAACGAGGACGACAAGGCGGGCTTTTCAGAAGGCAGTTGGCTGACTTTGGCTGGTTCTGAGCTAAGTGTCACTGTACCTGAGACCCAGGAGCCTCAGGCTGGGTCTGGTGGCCGCTGAGGTAAGGAGAGACCACGAGTGAGCACCAGCCTCCATAGCTCATGAGTACTGGTCCTGACCGGAGCCTCTTCTTCTTCCTGCTCCTTCGGCCCCTCCCCCTCCCCCTCTGGGCACCAGACTCCCCAACCACTGGCCTGTTGTCTAAAAATACAAGCGACAGCCACTGCCACCTCCATCTGCCAAACTAAAAATAATCTCTGCTGAGTCCAAAAAAGGTACAGCCCCTGACAGTCCCCCAATCATTCTTTTATGACAAGCCAAGAGGCTCCAGGAGATTCCAAGGAGCCTGCGACTCCAGCTCCCAGGGAGGCATACACCCAGCAGGTGTCACAAGAGAGGCAGAAGACAGACTCCCTACCATCTAAAGCAAAGCTCGGAACATCTAAAAGTGTGAGATGGAGAAGACGCCTGTGTTCAAACCATCAGAGCATCCGCCTGTTCTCCTTTCCAGCAGGCACGTGGGCTGGGGTCACCTAGGTACCGTTCTGTCTCCGGTGGGGACTCCCACACCCATGTTGACAGGTCCTCAGAGAAGTCCCATTCCTGTGTCTCCCCATCAGTGTTCTCGCAGCCCTTCTGACCCATTTCCCTTTACACCTCTCCGGGTCGGAAGTCAGAGGTCAGGCGAGCCCAGGCCTCACCAGGGAATTTTCCACCCTCTGAACCGCAAGGTCCAGGGGAGGAGGGGCAGAAACTGCAGGCCCCCTTCTCCTGTGGGTACCCTCCTCCCTGTCCCTCTCAGGTGGGCTGCCCTAGCAGCCCACAAGGCAGTAACACTATTAGCAACCTTAATTTGCTCTCTGCTACTAGATTATCTTTCCTAGAGCCCTTTCCCCAGGAGCCCCTGACAGGAAGCAGCCAGTAATTCAACCTCCGCTCTGCTCCTTTAATGGCTCCTCAGCAGAAAGGCAAAGCCACACCCGATCTCAAGCCCTTCCCCCATCTCCCCAACCCGGGGGAAGGGGGGGAGGCCTGCACCTACACACTCACGGGTGGCCAAGTGCATCCGTGTGTTCCAGGACCAGCAGGCAGGCCTGGTCAGGTGAGGACACAGGGGCTGTGTCTGCCACAGGGTCACAATCCTCAGGGAAGGCACCAGGGTAGACATAATAAGTGAAAGACCAAGGCCCGTATTTACTCAAGTAGAAGCATCAGCACTCCCCACTCTGAAGCTGGAAAAAGAAGACAGTGGCTCACCTCACACCGCTTGTGAAGATGAGTATTGGTGCAAGCTGTCTGCCACAGACTGTCTTGGTGAGTGCCTGTGATCAGGAAGGAGGTAATGGGGATGGGGGGCAGGGGACAGAAGGACAGGCCAAGAGGGAACTATTTCAGTCCCATCTTCTCAGGACAGCTAGGATGGCTGGGGCCTCCCTCAAAACCCTGGTCCCATGGGATTTTTCTCTAAACCCTAATGGAAGCCCTGTCTCTGCTCACCAGTCTGCTACTTATTCACGCAAGAAAAAACAGGAAAGCGGGAGATTCCTAAGAAAAATAGGTCAACTGCCTAGGGCAGACTGAACTGGCACCCGTGGGCAGCATGCCTGAGGGCCAGGCTGCAGGCTGCCTCTCCAACCCAGCACCTCTCCCATCTTCCCTGGGACCCAGCCCTCTACTCTGGCCTATGATGAACAACGGGCAGCAAGTGTCAGAGCCGCAAGAGTAGGACAGGCCTGCTGTCAGCATCCCGGGAGCTCTGCCTGGGTTTCTCTCCCCTACTCAGGCTCTCCCACAGGGACCACAGGCATCCTTAAATCAAGAACCTGGGCTGGGCTTCCAACTTTGGAAACTTCTGGGCTGCCTAAACTCTGGTGCAGAGAGGAGAGATGAGGAAAGCAAGGCATCTCCTCTGAGTCTAGTCACACTGCCGCCCACAGCACTTGGAGAGGAGTGATTCCCCACCCCATGCATGCAGACAGACTGCCCCCTCTGCTGCTGCATTCCACACGTACACACGTGTACACATGGGTGCATACAAACACACATGTACACACATAGACACACACATGCACATATACATGCAGACATGCACACACATCTAGACGGCTTACACCAATTAAAGCTCTTTCCACAATTCAGAACCTCTCTTCACACAAGCTGCTTAACCCATCCCTAGGAGCAGACAGAAGAAAAGCGCTCCACAGAGACCCGAGGCCCCAGCCTGAGGAGGCCACGGAGTGGGGGAGGGGGAGAGGCGCTCGTGGAGAAGTGTGGTAATCTCCAGCCTAGCCCCCTTTAGGGTTATCACCCTGCCCTCAGTCGCTGGGCAAGGCACACAGGAAGGTACCCAGCATGCCAGAGAAAGAATGGGCCAAGAGACAAGAGAAAGCAGCTGAGAGCCACGCCCTGGCTGGGCGGGTTGGGGGGGGGGGGGATGCAGGCGCTGGGAGAAAGCAGAGCCAGAAGCCAGGAGCCAGGGAAGAGGGTGGGGCCGGGAGATGCTGGGTTTTAGCATCTCCCCAGCTAGGTAGCCTCTGTTCCTCCGGTAACCAGATCCCAGCTTTCTATCTCAGGGCTAAAACATGAAACCTCCCAGCTCTGGGACCTGACAACTCCAAGTCTAGCACATGTTGGGCCTCAGGCCAGTCACTGAAAGCTGATTCTTCCCACCGCCCCCTACTATGCCCCTTCAAACACATCCCCCAGTCAGCCTCCCCCAGGGTACATGCTGCCCTATGCAACTCTGCCTCCAACTCCAACAACACAACTCTGTCTCTGCCTCTAACGTATGGGCTAGGGATGCACATATACACACCACTTGGCCACTTCCTGAGCCAAGCCCTTCCTAGCTGATAGGCTGGCTGTCCATGAGGTCTTGCTGGCAGCCTCCAGGTCTAACTTCCTCCTCTTCATCTTCATTACCAAAAGAAGAATGAAGGGTCAAGGCCAGGCAGAGAATAGAGGGCACTGGTTCAGCTACCAGCAGGATTGGAGTCAGAACTCCACTTTTGGGGGAGACACTGTAGTCTGGGATAATCCAGCCACAGATTCTGTGGGAGACAAGAGGAGGGAGCCCTGGGAATCCAGGCCGAGAGTCAGCTAAGCATGGCCCAGGGTCCTCCCCGAAGCTTGCTCAGCAAATGTCTGGGATGCTGAGACTCCAATCATCATCTTACAGACTACAGAAACTTCTCTAGTCTCCTCCTTCTTCAAACCTTCCCCAACCTCTTCACCCACTTCAATCTTCTCCTGACACAGACCCCTGTGCTACAGCAGCCGATGCTTCAGGCAAACCCTAAGCATGGCATCCCCAAGTCCCTCCCCCTCAGGAATCTCCCCGGAAGTCACCTCTGCCAGTCAGAGCACAGCTGAGCTCTCTCACACAGAGCCAGCATTTGAACACTGCTGGCTGTTTCTCATGTGAGCAGGCGCCTGCCATACAGGCCCCCCTTCTCCCTTCCTGCAGAGGCTATGAGGCTATGACCTGCTGCGTCCTTCCCACAAGCCTCCGGCCACTGATGAAATTCCAGTTTTGCAGATCTTTCAAAGGCTTTGCAAGCAGCCCAGAGGCCTGCATGCCCTCCACACATCTCCCTGGGCTGCAAAGGGGTAAGAGGTTCTCCCAGACAAGGTCAGTCTGTGAAAGGTATTTGGTTCCTGACAGGGGCAGCCTTCTGAACTTCCTCCAAGACACTCCTGTTCCCAAAGGCCTGAATGGCCCAAGGGAAAGAAACTGAGAAGAAGCCTAGAACCCCAGAGATAATGAAACAATAGTAATAACAATAACATTCATTGAGCACTTACTATACAACAAGTAGTCACTCATTTCTTTATAGCCCTAATGTTCACACACACACACACACACACACACACACACACAAACCCTACAATCTCATCCTGTTAACCCCATTTCCCATTGAGGCAAGCTTAAACAACTTGTCCAAGGTCACAAAGCCAGCAAGTGGCAGTCAGGATTTGAGTCTAGGTCACCTGACTCTAGTCCTAGGTCCTCAACCACTAAACGTAGATCTTCTTTAGGCTGAAAGACCACAAGATCATTAAGGGGTGGCAGGCAGGGGTGCATGTCAAGCCATCCCAAACAGAAGGCCCTCCCTACACCCAGAAAGAAAGTATAACCTTCATGCCCAACAGCATGTAACATTGGAAAGTCCTTCTTTTTGTCTGGCCATTTTGTGTGTTGCTGCAATATAAACCCATTTTCCTTCATTCTGTGCTTAAACTTGCAAAAAGTCCATTCTCCTCACCCCTCAGCTTTGGAGACTATTTCAGATCCTTTTATCAGTGCCCCCCCTCCATTTTTTCCCAAGATCCTAGCATATCCTTTTCTGCTTTCAGTGACAGTTCCAAAGCAGGAACATACCAAAAACTGGAGGGGAGGATGAGGGCATTGGAAGACTGCAATAGGGGAAGGAGACTGAGGACAGATCCAGATTCTCAAGCACAACCTGACCCACCTCAGCCCCAACCCCGTTCTATAGATTCCTGGAGGCTCCCTGGCCTGTTTTCACAACTGATAAATGAAGTTTTAAAACAATCCTGGTCAACACACTATTTAACAAAATCACCTTTCCCCTTAGCCTTCCTCCGGTTCTGTTCTCAGACCCTCCCCAAATAGCATGGGAGACATTCCATTCCAGAAACTTTTTCAAATCACTTCCCTCTCCCCGTACACAGCCCCAGACAAGGTGAGGAGGGTGGTGCCTCCTGACCACTCCTTCCGCCCTAGCGCCGATGAGAGTTCCCTCTTCGGCAGGTCTTCCCTGCCGACTTCCATCCAAAGACCGGCTCTCTCCCGCAGCCATGTCCTCCAGGCTTTATGAACTTGTACGCTGCTGGGTCGTGTCGGCGCGCTGAGAACCATGAGCTCAGAGTCCTGGCACCCTTCAGGCTGCGCTCCTACTTCCATACAAGGGCCGAGAGCTGGGGGTGCCACCCAGCGGCTTGTAGGTCGCTTTGCCCGTCTCCAGAGCAAAAGCCCGCGCGTTCACGCGCGCATCACCCAACTCGCCAGCATCCCTCTAGTCTCTTCCGGGTGGGGGGAGAGAAAGAAAGACGCCTCCCTGAGCTCAGAGATGCAGCAGTGGGAACCCTCTCCCCCGCTGCCCTTGCCCCCAGCCAGCTCTGCCTCGCAGCCTGGGAGGGAGGCCTGGAGTCCGCGCGGGTAGAGTGCGCTTTCAGGGAACTTTTACCTGGCCGGGCCCAGGTGCGGCTCAGGCAGGCGCGGGCGCATGGCCGGGCTAGCCAAAAGTGGACACTCCTTGGATCCCGCCGAGGGACCCTCGCTCTTCTCCTCTCTCGGGTCTCCGTGCGCTTCCCGCACTGAGAGGAGGATCCACCTATGGCTGCCAAGATCTGTGGTCAGGAGGGGCGCGAGCTGGAGCGGTGGGTACCCTCAGGGCCGATAATGCTGTCCCTTAGCCATGGGTGCCGAGAGTCCCAAGGCTCTGGGTTGCGCCTCCCTGCAAGGGCCAGTCTGCGAAGCGAGGGCGCGACAATGCTGCAGCCTGTCCGAACACCCGCAAACTCCCCGGCACCCAGAGTTAGGAAAGCCTCCCGACTCCCCAACGCTCGGGAAGACCGCTGCTCCTGCTAAGGGCATCGGGCTCGGCACGCGGGTGTGAAGACCTAGGGTGGCAGGTGAGTGAAGTCAACCCCGAGCCCAACGTGTCTGTCCCGAGAGCCGGGCAGCCCATGGACTGGGACCGCTTTCCACCTGACCCTACAGCCCGCGGCCCCCGGCCCTCCCAGGCAGTGTCTCGGAGCGCGCCTGGCCGGAGCCCGAGCCTCGCCCGCGGAAAGGCGCGGCTCTCGGAGGGGCCGGGAAACCTGAGGCCGGGAGGAAGGGGCTGAAAAGCCACAGGAGGAGCAAAGCAGGAACGCTGCACTTCAACTCACCTTGAGCCGCAAGACCTCGGGTGCTGATCACACTTGCTATCAAAGTGGCCACATACCAAATCATAGTACTACCGCGCGCCAGCCAAGAGCCTCATCCTATCGCAAAGTGCTCCTGCGCCTTACACTTCTCGCCCGAGCGCTTGCTCACGCCTGCTCGACCCGCCTACGCCCCGCGCCCGTGCTCCTGCAGCCTGGGCGGCCCGCTCCCCATCCCACCGCGGCTCCGCTCGTCTCGGCGCGCAGGCTCCCAGGGCCCGGCGCAGCGGCACCTGCACTACCAGCTCAGGCAGAGCGCAGCCAGAGCCACGGTGAAGCCTAGCGGGCCGGGCCTCCGGCACCACCCTCACTTCCCGCCCATTGGTCACTGCCCACAAGCCTCAGATATGATTGGCTTGCAGGTATGTCCGTCATGGCTCGGAGGCGAGCCCATTTCAAGGTGCGTTGAAGTGTAGCCAGCACAGAGCCGCAGAATCATGCGCATTGCCAGAGAGAAGGCGTTGTAGCGACTCTGCTCTGTTCTCTTCTCTGTTCACACTGCATGGCAAGTTTTTGATAAAGGAAATGGTAGATTTTCTGGCTTGATAATGGGACCTTGGGAGTCTCAATTACCCATGACAGTTCTGGAGGAGACGTCGCCCCCGCCCACCCAGGGAACCCAACATCCGGTTTCCATCCAGCTAGAAGCAATTCCCTGGAGGATGATGCTGATTCAGTAATGGGGAAGCCCAGGAACGGGCAGCTTGGGAAAGCTCGGGAATGTCCTTCGCTGGAGATCTTTTCCAAGAGGTCACGCGCAACCTCCCCCGCCCCCACTCCCTTCCACACACGGACACGCTTCCCTCGGTGAGGCACCCCTCCTACCCAAACGTGATGTTAAGCTCCATCCCGCCTGAAGGCAAGGGAATGACTAAAATGACCTCTGAAAGTCGCTAAGATTGAGAATGAGTCATTGGTTCAGCTGCAGGAGTGTCACAGACCCGCCTCTAGAACACCCGTACACACACCCTGCCACCCCCAGTGCAGGTCAGCATTGTTCATCATTACTAAATCTCAACTTGGAGCAATAAAAGTTTTTGGGTTTTTTTTCCTTCTTCTAAAAAAGGCTGCCTCTTCATGCACATGTTTCCTCCCCTCCCCACCCAACTGGGGCCTAGCCCCATCTGAGCAACATGAAGCCACGATGGATTTGGGGAGCAGTTTAGGGGTCCCCCAAAACTGAGAGCTACAGAGAAAGGGGGAGGTGGGCTTCTTATTCCCACAGAAGAAGACATGTACAGGGAAGTTCTTGCTTCCCAGTCTCTTAGTGTAACCACTCCACAACCCCTCCCCCAATATAGTTGTAGTTGCAGAAGGAATAAATGAGTGTCATGGAAACATCTACTACAAACAATCGCCAGCATTCTGAGGCTGCAGTGAAGATGTTTGTTCTTTCAAGAGTGAAAGCAGCGGTAAGAGTGGCATAGCTCCCAAAGATGGGCTGTTGGCCAAGGAAGGAAGACAGAGGCGCAGCACAGGAGAACTTAGGAATTTCAACTTCTCAAAATACTCCTTAGCCACAAAGCACTGGCTGTAGGACATGAAGCTCCCAACAGAACAAGGAGATTGGCCTCTGTGAACACACACACACACACACACACACAACATACATGGAAAGTGGCCTTGAATACTGGACGAACAGCTTTCCCTGAAACCTGAAACTTTTTAGCTCACTGCCAGCCAAGAGATGGAAAGCTAGGATCCCCAGCAGAGCAGCAAACACACTGGTAAAGTTTTAGCATCTGGATGTAATCTAAAGAACCAGAACCCATGAGTAACCTCCTACTCTACCCACCCACTCCAGTCATGCAAACACACTCAGGAATAACTTTGGGTACATCTCTCACTGAGCCATTGCTTAGGTTCTTTTCCTCTGCAAAGATGACTTTCTTGGGGATATGATGTAAGTGAGTTGGAAGCTCTAAGCCCCCACTGATGATCTAATTCCCAACTAGCGTGACCAAGAATAACAAGTCCACCCTCACTATATATACACACACACACACCACACATATTCACATGTTTTCCTAGGGTCTCAACACTCTAAAGCCTACTAAGATCCATTTGCAGAGCTGGTGGTACCAGGATTCTTCTCCTTCCAAAACCTCTAAGCAGCTCTGTCCTAGAGAGAAATGCTGGATTCTTTAAGGGCTAGCCCCAGTTCCTGGCCCTTTTTAGATATAAACAAGGCATGAGGAGCATATGTGCTCAGAGAAACATTCTGATGGCCTGCAGAATAAGGAAAAGGATAGAACCACCCTTACCACCATCTTGCTTGTATTTGCTGGCCATCTACTTTGTCCTCCTCAGTGTGGTGGTTTCTGCTAGGGAATCGAAACTGTCAGATTGAAGGGAGAAAATACATAAAGAGCTTATGAGCATGAGCCGGGGTGGGAGAGAGCTCAAAAGACCTATCTGAAAAGGAGACTAAATTTCTTCTGGATGAATCTATTGAAAATGGAGTAAAATAAAGGAGTAAAGGCAAACAGGAAAGAAAAAAAAAAGTTTAGATACAAAAGGAAATGTCAGCATTATCACCAGATATGTTTCACTTTGGTTTCATATTAGCTCAAAAAAGACACAGTAAGGAATAAGACCAATTAAATCCTTTGCTCTTGGCATATGGCTAATCTCTGGACCCAGGAAGGATGGCAACCCCTCTCTGGCATGGATACATCCAGTGGAGGATTTAAGGTGATCATAGATTCCAGCTGTCCAAGAGGGCAAAATGGAAGAATGTGAAGATGGTGTAACTGATTATTCACCAATGTCAGTAAAAGATGCAGTGTGTGTACAATCAGGTATAGGAGTATATGTCATCCTTTCTACTTTCTGGAAATACAAAATTCTAGTCTTACTAGTTACTCTATGAAAAAACACATCTCACCACCTACCCACACATCCCCATAGGCCCTTGGAGAACAAATGACAAACCCCAAGTCTAAGAGAAAAGAAGACCATCCTTACTCCTCCCTCATATCCACTAAGGAAGTAGGACTCATGAACAATGGTTCTTTCATATATCACCTCTTACCCTCCTCAGTGGTTCCAGACCTCTTTGTGGAATCTAGGTTAGGACGGTTGTTGGTAAAGCTACTTGTGAGGAAAGAGGCTGCTCAAAGTCAAAACAATTTACCCAAAATGAGCACCAAAGAGCATGTTGAGTGTTTATATAATTAAGAAACTGTATCCATTATATTGCCATATTTTAAACAATTGCACAATGCAGTGACTTAAAACAGCAACATTTACTTGCACAGATCTGCAGTTTAGGCAAGTCTCGGTGGGGATAGCTCTTGTTGACTTCATATGACTTCTGGCCAATGGAGCCAAGGGTGGGGGGGGGGTGCAAGTCATACTTTCAAAATGATTCACTGACATGGCTAGTAAGTTGAAGTTGGCTGTTCTCAAGGGCTCTAGACAAAGAACCATAGTCCTTCTCCATGTGGGCTTCTCCACAGGCTGCTTGGGCTTCCTCACAGCATGGTGGTTAGGTTCCAACAACTGGAGTCCCTTTATGTCCTAACCTTAAAAGATGCAATTTGTCACTCTGCCAAAGGAAAAGCCCTGCCCCAGTTTTAAGGCAGAGAATGTAGACCCCCACCTCTCACCAGGAGCAGTCTCCACATTGTATTGCTTGTGGGATAGGAGGTTGAGTTGTAGCCACTTGGGAATGATACCTTCTGCTGTGAAAACAGCCTTCAAAATTTAAACAAAAATTAACCATAGAAGAAATTCTTAGAAAGGAAGGGTTTACGAACGGTATCTAGATCTTAAAATTTCCTCACTTTAATTCAAGCTGCTGCCAGCAATCTCAGGCACACAGAGGTGTGAGCTTGACCCTTATACAATTCTAGCCCATTTGTGAAGCAAATCATTTCATCTGGTTTTCTCTTGTTATGCCAGAGACCAGTCTGTATGTTATGAAAGAACTTGGAATGAGAGAAGAAAATAAACAAGAAAAATTGGATTTGCAAAATATAAAATCTAATCTTAAGATCTGATACGGGAGAACTAGAGAAAGGTTTTTCTCAAACATCCTTATCATAAGAATTTTCCAACTAGGCTCAAAATGTTCACGGAACTTTGCAGGCACCTTGTTCTGCTTCCTCCTCTCCCAGATCCCTGCTGTTCTGTTGGGCAGGTGGCGTCTGGTCATAAGTTGTCTTTCTGGATTTGAGTAGCTATTTTAACAGTCCACTTTTCTCTCTCCAAAAATAAATTCCTGACGACTTTTCCTTATTAAAACTCAAACTTCATTATGATTTAAATTTCCCAGAATACCCAGTGTTCTCCTACTCAGTTGCAGTTCCCTTAAGGCCACACCTTTGATTCAGTGGTAGTGACTGGCCCTGGGACAGGTCCAGTCCTTCCCAGCCTTGAGTTCCAACCACCAACGGCTCGCTGACATTACTTTTCCTTCCTGGCCTACGAGGCCAGCTCTAAACAGGCTCAAAGGAGACATGTTTCATGGTTTTGTGGCTTTTGGAATGCAGAAAAGATGTTCTCTGCTTTGCATCAAATTTTTCCTACAGAACTTTGGAGCGCTAATGATGGTTGTTCTGGTGACTATGTTGCCATTAGTTTTCCACAAGCCATCACTCTGCCTAGAGCTGCATCATAGAAAATGACTCCCTAGGCAACTGGGACCCACCTGAGTATGCCCTCATCTTCCCAGGCTAGCGGCCCAGCAGCAAGGTTCTGGAACAGATGGGTAACAGTGCCCACCACTCACATACTCTGACATACAAGAGTCTAAAACACAGCTAGGCTTCAGGGCTCTACTGAAGCATCTGAATCCTGGCCATAGCAAATTTGGGGCCCAGGTCATTCTTTTGTCTGAATTCAACTTTCTCCATCTATAGAAGGGAGAGTAGAAGGTAGTAGGAATGAAGGTCTGCAGGGGAGATGAATCTGAAGGTTCATATGTACTGTTTCTCTGCCATACACTGTGCAACAGTCTCAAGTAATAGTTCAATTCTGTATCTTTGTTACATTATAGAAAAGAAAAACTGAGCCTGACTAGGCAGTCACACAGTGGATAGAGCGTCAGCCTGGGACACTCAAGACCCAGGTTGGAAATCCCAAGGTTGTTGGCTTAAGTGCGGGCTCACCAGCTTAAGTGCAGGCTCACCAGCTTGAGCACTGGGTCACTGGCTTGCACGTGGGATCATAGACATGACCCTATGATCACTGGCTTGAGCCCAAGGTCGTGGCTTGAGCAAGGGGTCACTGGCTCATCTGGAGCTCCCAGTGAAGGCACATATGAGAAAGCAATCAATGAACCACTAAGGTGCTGCAACAAAGAATTGATGCTTCTCATCTTCTCTCTCTTCCTGTCTGCCTGTCCCTCTTTCTCGCTTAAAAAGTAAATCAAACCTGGCCTTATTCCAGAGTCCAAAGACTCTAGAATGGTCAGGGGTTCTAGTATAGTATAGAAGCTTCTGCAGAGACACATGAAGTCATGGATTGGAATCACTGGCATCATGGAAATTGGCAAAAGGCTGATGTGCGCAGGAGATCAGGAAGATGTAGGGAATCAGCCAAAGAACAAGTCATGCTAGAACTCAAGAAATGGAAAGATCAGGGACCTGAGCTCAAGAAGCCTCAGAAAGAATTCTCCAATTAACAAGTAGCCACACTAAACAGCACTGTACAGTCAACATTGTGCTAGGCATTGAGGAGGACACACAACCTCTATCACTCAGGAGCTTAGGATCCAGCAGGAAGGGTAAGGCTGACCCCTTGAACAATACTTAATAAAGACTGTGGCCCAGGCTTGAATTACCATAGAACATCAAGACAGTGGAAATAGGAGAGATGAATGAGAGCTGAGAGATGGAAGTGAAATGTCAACTAGGTCTTAAATAAAGGGGAGGGAAAATCTGAAGAGATCAAACAAGGTGCTGCAGTCAAGAGAAGCTGCCGGCCTGTAGCCCCCAAGGGCAGAGAATTGGTTTATCTAGTTTACTCCTATCCAGTGCCCCCAGGACCCACCAGGGAGTGGGTGTTCAGCAAAGATTCAGGGGATGAATGTACAGAAGTACAGTATAATAGGTGGCCTGGCTGGCAGGTCCATGCACAAGGGAAGGGCTCCCATGTCTAGCACAGAGATGATGTTGGGGGAAAATGAGGAAGCCTAGGTCCATGAGGACAGGTGAGAGGGAGGAGCAGGCTAATAGGAGGAACACAAGTGCCTGCCGGATTGATTAGAGAAGTAAGGAGGGAAGCATGAGAGATGGATCTGGGCCTAAGGAAAAGCTAGGGAGAAAGCATCGTCTCTTGGCTCAAATGAGACCAAAGGGTAAAGAAGTGGGGGATGGGTGGTGACAAGCAGCCCAAGCCATGGTGTGCAAAGGGGCTGTGCTGCTGCTGGGGACCCACAGATGGACAGGCCGTGCACAGGGGAGGAGGACAAGCTCTGGAGCCACAGCTGGAGGCCGAGGGGGTCTGTTTCTGGCACACATTCGACCCCCAGACCTCCCATTCTTGGATCCTCCACACTCAGTTCTCAACCTCACACAAAAGGGCCTGTGTACGAGTGCGAGGAGATGCCAAATGCATCTTTATTCAACTGCCCCTCCACCCCTTCCCCAAAGCCTTGGCATGAGCCTCGTTGTACCAGGTGCAGGAAACAGGAAAAGAGGGGCTGAGGACCAGGCAGGAGCCAGAGGTCAGATGGAAATATCAGCCCTCCCCGTCTCCAGTCTCCATTAGTCCCTACTGCCTCCTCTCTGACTCAGCCCCTCAGCCCCCTCTTATCCTCACCCCCTGCCCCTTTGTCCCTGTCCCACCCTTCTTTCACTGCTCCCTCTGTCACATGACCTCACTTCTCAATTTCTGCTTCTTCTCTTCCTCTCCATTCTGCTCCTGGTTAAGTTTCAGCATGGTACAGAGAGCCTAGAGACAAATCTGGATTTATTCTTGTAGAAAACATTCATGACAGAAAGTACCACAGCAACAAGTTTCCACGGCCCTTGGACACAAGGGAAATAGGGATAAAGGAGAGATTACTGACTCCAAGTCAGAAGACCTGCACCCTGCCCCTGTCTTACCTCACCAGCGCTGTACACTGAAGCAGGCTGTACCTTTCCTAAGCCTCGCTGGACATTCCACAAATGTCCCACTGCTCAGTCAGCCGCTGGCATTCTCAAATAGGCACTGAGTACCTACAGCAAGCCATGCACTTTACTGGGTGTAGGACGAGAAATGCACACATGGGTTTTGCCTTCATAAAACTTACAGTTAATAGCCAAGAGGGTTGTTCAGAAGAAGAGAATGAGCTAAGGGGTTAGCACAGTGGCCAGTCTGTAGCAGGTGTCTGAGAGGTACTGCGCACAGAAGGGATATCAGAGCCCAGTGAGCAGAGCCGTCTGGCCTCTGTGCCCTCCATGAGACATGGCTGCTACATTGCTGGTTCAGATGAGGAGACGGTGCTGAACCCCTTGCCTTGCTTGCAAACCAGTGTCAGTTTCCAGGCGGTTAGAAAGTAGGGAACAAAGGAGATAGAGAAGAATCAGTGGGTGATAGGATCGCCCAACCTGGGAAGGCCCAGCTGTGTGGGAAATTCTGCGCGTGTGCTCAAAAAGTATGCGTTCCTGGGTGGAATGGAGGAAATCTATAAAGAGTGATGAAAACTATTTGCGCAAAGGGAGAAGAGTCCATCCAGAGCCCTGACTTCTAAGGGCTTAGACGCTATGATCTCAGCCCCTCCCTTTCTAGGAAACCAACCTGGAAAAGCCCGTGGACTGAGGATGGTCACAGCTGCCGGGGAGGCCTAGGACAGGAGCCTTCGGGGGTGGAGACCCATGGAGGCACTGAAAAGAGAGTCTCATTGGGAATGGAGGACAATGAGCTAATAGAGGAGGGATGTGGAGGGACGGGGGTTCGGGGGCAGGCTGCTGTGCCGGCAGCTCCCTGGCAACTTCCCAAGGTTAATCAAGGGGCACCATGAAGCCTCCAAGACATTCTGACAAGAGGGAGGCTGCTTTGAAAAGAGCATTTGCTGTGGAGAGAAGGGGCCTTTCTCTGCGCTGGGCTGCTGCCCCTTTGTAGAGGTCCTCTGAGGCAGGAGCTTCATGAAACAGCATGGGGTGGGGAGCCAGCATGTACGTTTGCCATTCATCACTCAGGCAAATGGCCCTTGCTTGGCAGAGAAGAAAGAGGTCAGTGACTGGTTCAGCTGCCTCTGGGCCCCTGAGATAACCGTGACTGCGGGACCTCTGTTCATGGAGTTCCAGAGTCTGGCTGTCTCCCATGAATTATGGGTACTTCGAGAAGGGCACGACGGGAGATGAGGAGAAAGCTGAGCAGTAACTGAACATGAGGCACTTCCTTTCGAGGGAGGGGGCTCAGGAGCTGACAGTGAGAAGGAAGTCTTGATACTTCCCAAGCGTGGGCCCTGGGTCTAAGTTGGAGGGTTTGACATAACAAGAATGCCAATGCTTTTGCAATATGGCGTGTCAATACAGCTGAAACCCATGCCTCTCCACACACACACACACACACACACACACACACACACACACACATTGCGCACACACCCATCACAGGAATTGCAGACACATGCACAAGATCACACACGTGACTGCAGGACGCCCCTGTGATGTACTCCCACGTGGATCTCGACAGGTACCCACACATCATGTCTGCATCTGCATATCCACAAGGGCCACATCCTGAAAAGCTGCTTAGATGGGCAAGTGAGTACCATACCTTGCCTCATCACAAGATTGGCACACACAGACCCACAGTTCATGGATTCTGGGGACCTCCTGCTTTCCCTACACTAGGATGGACAGCTTAGGTGTCCCTAGAACCTTCTTCTCTTCTTGTCTAAATCCAATCCCAAGGACACTTGTTCACATGACATCCACCCTCTCAAACACATCTTCAGCCTAGGTTGCCCTAGTCTTCACCGTAATGATTGTCTCCTGAGCAGTCAGCTACCTCCCCACACCTGTTACAGACACTAAGTAACAGCTACCAGCAGGTGGCGCCAGCAGGAACCTCATGTAACCAAGATTGGTATTGAGAACAAATCCACAGCTCTGGGAGGAAAAGGCTCCTGCCGGTCCTTCACTCACCCTCCTAAACAGTGTCCAGGACCGAGCCCAATGAAAGGATCTACCAAGGGCACTAGGCCACAGGAAAAAACCACTCCCAAGGAAGAGGAGAGAGAAGACAAAAGAGATTGGGAGCTCCCGAGAAGATGAAGACCAGGGACAGGACAGAGGAAGTGGCAGCAGAGAGCCAGCTCCTGTGTGGGCTGTCAGAGGTTTGGACACGTCTGTACTCATGTGTTAGTGTTTGCATACACATCTGAGTGCTGGGCTGTGACGCTGGTGGGGTACTTGTGTGTCAGTGGATGTGGGAGAAGTAGTTGTGACTAAACTTGAGACTGGAGGAGTGTGTGTGCGTGTTTGTGTGTGTGCTACATGTAGTGTGACTCAGGGAGGGACAAAGATGAAGCGAAGCAAATGACTCCCCGTAACCACAATGCCACCATCATCACACACGCCACAGTTGTTAGCCCCCTCCCACACACGTACCACACCGTACACACTCCAGGGACACACACCACACTCTCACACCACCCACGCAGACAGGTGTCATGCTGCCACTTACAGACCTGCCCACCCACACACTTTCACACATCTACATGGGCCCTGTGCGGAACCACGGGAATACATATAGCTGCAGGCACGCCACACACTGACACCCTGGCACACATTGGCTCCGCATGCACAAGCACTTGTGTGCATGCTTGCACATTCTGTACTATGTCTCTAAATTCTCAGAGCTTCCCACTCTCAGGAGAGAGGAAGGGAGGGTCTAACAGAGAGGAGACGACTCTCCTATCCTGTACAACATCCTAATGTCTGAGCCTCTAGAGGTCCAAGAGAGAAATATGAAATGTGAGAGCCCCCTTGTCGGGGGGCTGTGAGAGTGCAGAGAACAACCATGCTACACACCCCTTCGCTGGAGCCTGCGCAGCAGAGGCAACTCCCTGCTCCAATGATTCTGCTGATGTCCCCCAGCACTGTGGACAGCGCCTCAACCAGCAGGGACCTGGAGTCCCAGAGCAGTTCTCAGCGGTTCAGGATGCTAGAGCTCCCTTATCTGCACGCAGAAGAGCAACTGGAGTCAGACCAGAGATAAAAATACCTGCCTCTCAGGGCTCGTGTAAGGATCAAATGACTTGAAGACCCTAGAGCTTTTGAGCACTGTGCCTGGCACATACTGGAGGTCACTCTCTATAGAGGTAACAGCTGTTCTGAAGTCCATGAACTTCTGGACAAGGAGGTGAATAACCTGTGTGAAGAATCCAGTTTGCTTGGTACTGTGGCATTTCCTTGTTGTGAGGCTATGAGCTGCGTGAGGCGAACTCAAGCCTCAACCTTACCAAATGTTAGCTCTGAGACCTAAGTACCGGTAGATAACTTTCCCCACCTGAGTTTTAGTTTCCCTTTTTACTGACTCAGATAATAAAATAGCTAACACAAATTGAGCTTCCCACAGGCCAGGATGTTATAAGCACTTTATAAATATTAAGTCATTGAATTCTCATGACATTAAGTAAAATCATCTGTGATTGTCCCCATTTTATAGGAGAAGAAGTGAAAGCAATTGCCAAAGATCACATCAATTGTAGGGGCAGAAACAGGACTGACACCCAGGCAGCCTGCCCCCAGAATTCGTGTTCTTAACCATGACACTACAACAGCCTCCTTCACAGTGTGTCATGTTCACCAAATGACATCATGAGCATAAAAGTAGTTTGAAGACAGCAAAACA
The DNA here is from genome assembly GCF_036850765.1 of Saccopteryx bilineata. Classification (NCBI taxonomy): domain Eukaryota; kingdom Metazoa; phylum Chordata; class Mammalia; order Chiroptera; family Emballonuridae; genus Saccopteryx; species Saccopteryx bilineata. Next base: position 243,919,851 of record NC_089491.1, read on the forward strand.
TTATATAAATATGAGGGTATATTGTGCATCCCAGCCTGGCTCATGCTATGAGTAATTGCACAAAAAGTGAGAACCAAGTTGAATGCAGGAAACAGGATGGGCATGGCTGCCATCTGGGACTGGCACATCACCCCAAGAAGAAAGAAATGGGTAGAGGATGGGCCAAAGGGGGCAAAGCAGCCACAAGCATCCTTGCCTGGCTTTTGCTTCTCACCTAGTCAATCCGTTCCTAGCTAGGAGTGGAGGTCCAACTACTCTGTAGAACGTGAAGATTATCATTTCCAAGTCCCCCTGTAGTGCTTTTCTTAATTTAGCCATTGCCTTTTCCCCTCTGCACCCTCCATCACCACCCTACTCCTCAACCAGTCTATAGTGTCCCCTCTCCTATATCCTGTTTCATGACATATTTGAGAATTAATGTTATGAGAAGACCACTGATAAAGTTCAGAGCATCCCAGGGCAAGTCTCAGAAGTGCAATCAAGTCAAGATGCTCCTTTAGCCTGACCAGGTGGTGGCGCAGTGGATAGAGCATTGGACTGGAATGCGGAGGACCCAAGTTCAAGACCCCGAGGTCACCAGCTTGAGCGCGGGCTCATCTGGTTTGAACGAAGCTCACCAGCTTGGACCCAAGGTCGCTGGCTTGAGCAAGGGGTTACTCGGTCTGCTGCAGCCCCGCAGTCAAGGCACATATGAGAAAGCAATCAATGAACAACTAAGGTGTCGCAACAAAAAACTGATGATTGATGCTTCTCCTCACTCTCCGTTCTTGCCTGTCTGTCCCCATCTATTCCTCTCTCTGACTCTGTCTCTGAAAAAAAATAAAAAGAGGCTCCTATAGATCAAAGCAGGTCCATCTTCTGTCTCAAAGTGCAGGACGTGGAGATCGGGCACTCTGTTTGCAGGAAAAGTTCTGGAAACGCTCCTTGGTCCCCAACCTGATTCATCCTGATATGACTTACCACTTCCCAGAAAGGATTCTCTGATTCTCAGAAAAAAAAATCATTTCACTACATGAGGAAAAGAACACATGTTTTGGGAAGCCCCATGTCCCTTATCCTTGGTTGGCTACCATATAAGACGGAATAGTCACTTGCCAGGCAGGAAGGTCCTTCAGATGTCTCCTTGTTTTCTCAATCTTTCTATCAATATTCCCCTCGCCCCCCAGCCTAGTTCTTCCTCCTTTCCCTTCCTGGATGATAAATCCATTAGGACAGAGTCCTCTCTTTGTGCCCCTCGAGCTGGCAGAATGAACCCAGGCGTTTAATTGGGATGGCTGTGAGCCTAGCACCATTAGCAGTGCTGTGAAGGCTCCGAGCACTTCCAGCTCTCTGCTTTGCGCTGTCCTTTCCCATCCCCTATCACGTTCCCTTACAACTTAATCTGGACTCCCAACTGCCTCAAAATATTGCAATAGCCCCTTCTCTACATTTCAAAGAATGAAATTCTTAAGGAGTCCCTACTAAATTTGAGGAGGCAGAAAACACATGAAGTGTCCCAGTGAACCACAGATTTGCATGGGATTTCAAACGATTGTCGTTCTACCCTCCCCTCATTGTTCATGCCTTGGGGAGTCCCCATTGACCCCAGGATCCTTCCTTCTCTCTCCACCTGTCACAGGAAGACAGGATGCCCGGTCACCCCAGTTTCCTCCTGGCTGTCTCTTGCCGTGACCTGGAGCTAACTGCTCCCTGGGAATCTTCCCTTCTTCTCTCTTTGCTCCCTAAAGCTGTGATTCTCCCAACATGGCTCCTGGACCCCCTGCCTTAGAATCACCCCATTGGATAGAATCTCAGATTTTGGGCCGCATCTCAGACCCAGTTCAGACTGAGTCAGAACCGCTGAGGGCGGGGCCTGATCATCTGCACTCTACTAAGCCTCTCGTGGCTCAGACGTACTGCCGTTTGAGGAAATATTGCCCCACTGTCTCAGGAACAAGCCTCCAAGGCCACCTGGGTCATTCTATCCCCATCAACCTTCAACAGAGGTGAGTAAACATCTTCATATACATGCATGCTCTGCTTCCCTGGAGAAGCGCTGGTATGGGCGAAGCCCAGTTACTGGGACGCCAGCTCTACCACTAACCCGCCACGGGACCTTTGCTAAGTCCCCCGGCTTATAATATGGGCATGATACTTGTGCTTCCACCTCGTAATTATGTTGTAAGGTTCCAAGGAGAAAAGGGAAAGCTTGTTGAAGAGCGAGATGTCTCGAACAAATGACACGTGTTTTTATTATTATGTAAGAGACCTGTGGGAGTAAAAGGCAGAGAGAGGATCTGTCAGGAGAGCCTGCTCCCACGCCGCAAATCAGCAAGGGCAGGACCCGCGAAGCGTGGCCTCCAGCCCCACCCCTCCACGGCTGTCTCCTCAGAGCCATCCCGGGAAGAGCGTGTGGGGAAAGAAGGAGGAATTGGCTTCGTGTGTTCAAAGGAGAATCCCCCGGATCCTCCTGAACGAAGTTCTTTTCGTTCTTTTCCACATGTCTCCCTCAGCCTCACACGAGTGCGCCCCAGGCCACCAGCCCCATCCAGGGGCCCCGCCCTCTGCATCAGCTCCTCTCCCTCTAATTACTCTTCGCACACTCTGGCGCCAGGCCCTCCAACCAAATTACAATTGATTCTTCACTCCTCCTGGATCAATGTCATCGACCAAAAACAGGGAGGACGAATCCAAATTGACCCTCTAGGAAACTAACAGCCCAAGGCAAAGTCCACCTGTGAGACCCGCCCACCCAAACTATGCATGTGCATGCGAGAGGACACACCCACCTGTGAGACCCACCCACCCACACTATGCATGTGCGTGCATGGGAGAGGACACACCCACCTTAAGGAGGCTTATAGATGAGTACGTGCACAAAATGCACTGGGCCACACATAGATGGTTGCATGTAGACAGGTAAATAGTTTGATATACACATCTGGACACTCTCCTGTATGTCTACACATGGTACACGAAAACATGCGTATTCATACATGGGACACATACACAAGCTACTGACTAGAAGAAGAGAGCATTTAGAATCACAGAAAACATGCTGTGGCCCAGTGATGGGCAGAATTCAAGCTCCTCACCACCCCCTGCCACCCGCCCTCCAAGTAGCACACTCAGGAGCACGCACTGCCTGTGAGTAATGGTGTGACGAGCTCGATACGCCTATGACACCCACCTCCAGCAGACGCTCTTCTGCCAGTTGTGTAGGATTCTGGCTCCCACTCCTCTGGGACAGGCCCTGCCTGCTAATCCCGTGAGGGGTGTTGGAAAAGTACCCGGCCACTTCTACACCAGACAGAGCCCATGATAACTCATCTGGGCTTTCTCTCCACCTCCAATCCCAGAGGGGCTTGGAGCACATCTGCACCTGAGGCCTCAAATAATAGGAAATGAGGTGCCAAGACTTACAGAAGCAAATGTAGTGTGACAGCCACCGGCCCACTTCCACCTAGCACAAAGATGGGGACATAAAGAGAATGCCAAGTATATAGAGAGAAGGCAGAATGGGACCCCCCACTCAATACAGCCCAAGCAGATGCCCATGGGCTCAGACCACCCTGCCCACTAGCTGTGTTCCAGTTCTTCTGCTCTCCATCACACACACCCAGACCACTGACCTTCTGCCCAATCCATCTCTGGATTAAGTCACAGAAACACAAAACATCCAAAACAGTAGAGCCCTTGGGGTAATTAGATTGCCCCACTCCATTTTCTCCATGCCTAAATTTCCTTAATGACTTTCTCAGCAGGGACCGTCCATCACACTAAACATGTGCCCCCGGACACTTTGGGGAATGGAGACCTCTCCTCAGGCAGCTGGTTCTCTGGCCAGACAGCTCTAACATTCAGTCAAAGCCTTTCTCTCCTTAGCGTCCACCAAACGGTATGAAGAAGGGAAGCCTCTTCATTATAGTGGCTGGTTGTTCTACCAAAGCTTCTTATAGGAAGGAACACTGTTCACCGTTCTACACATAGTTCTTCATGCAGGACTCTGTACAAAAGTGAATGACTGAGACCTGGGGGGAATCTCACCCTCAGGAAAATGTGCAGGTGATTTAGGCCTTTCATATGCAAGAGATCACCTTGAAAATGTTCACCATAGCCTTCAACCTGTCGGAGAAGGCCAGTGTGAACTTGGTCTCAATTTTGTCTCCTAAGTTTTCTATGTGGCAGTGAGGAAGTTCTTTCTTGGGTCTCTCTGAGTTCAGCTGCCCTCAGAATGAAGTGAGTTCATAGGAGTAGCACAGAGGATGCTCTAAGGTCTGAGAGAACGTTTCCAGGGCTGCGTGTGCCGGGACACAAACACCCCAGGCCTCGGCGCCAGGGTCACAATCTGAGCCTTAGTACGTAAGGTGGATGTCTCCGAACTCATTCACCACACGGTTGGAAGCTTCTCTGGGTAATCTATTGCCACACCTCACTCACACAGAGCTTTCCTCTTGAGGGCCTGAAGACCATCCACTTTGCTCCGTTGTGACCCCCACATCACATAGCTATCACTGCTTGGACTGAGAGATATTTCTTGCCATTTATCAGTCACTTATAGGCAAAACAATACAGGATCCATCTGATAGAAAAAAGAAGCCTAGCCTAGCCCTGGCGAGATAGCTCAGTTCATTAGAGCATTGTCCAGAAGCACAGAGGTTGCCAGTTCAATCCCCAGTCAGGACACATACAAGAACAGGGCTATGTTCCTAGCTTTCTCTCTCTCTCTCTCTCTCTCTCTCTCTCTCTCTCTCTCCTTTTCTCTTTCACTAAAATCAATAAAAATAAAAATTAAGGGGAATAAAGAAAGAAAAAGAAGCCTATAGGAGATTCCCATGGCTGGCTCTGTCACCTGTCATGTTATTTCCCGCCACCTCACGGTTTACATGGAAATGTTAGAAACCACTTACCAAATCACCTTATAGCCATGTTTCTGGGTATAAATCAGAGTCCATTCATTACATGCATGTGTACGACATTTGGAAGACAAACAGGAGATGGAGGTGATAATCCCGCAGACTTGGCGGTTGGTGGTTTTCAAGGTCATAATAGTCTTGCCTGAGTTCCCAGTGCTCATTTTTCATTTTCTAAATTTCAAAAACAGCATCAGCAGCCTCTTCATCCAACTGTCTAATCCCTGCATTTTACTGTCTAGTCTCCCATCATCTGCAGGTCCCCAGAGGGTTCCGGGGTTGGTGGCTGCTCCAGCCTGGATGGGCTTAGCCTCAGTGACAGCCTATCGTGACAGAGGCCCTGCTACGGCATCATTGTAGGAGTCATTCTAGCAGTCTCAACCCCGAATCTAACTTCTGCCCTTCCAACAATTGTGTAAGCCCTTACGTTGCTGTATTCAAGTCCATTCCACTTAAAATCTCTAGCATGGAGACATCTCCCTTCACTGAACATTGACAAACAAGGTGAAAATGGGTTAAGGACAGTTTGACCTTAAATATAGATATTTAATGAGAGAAAAAGCCACTTACCTTGTCATCGTGCCTATGGAGACATGTAAGGCACCTAAACACATAAACATGTAGGCAAGGTCCTGAAGCATGAAAACACACACACACACACACACACACACACACACACACTTCTAGAATAAACCGTTTTTGATCGGGTTCCGGAGATATAGAACCTGAGAGGGGGCACAAGGGACTTCTTGAGGGAGGGTACTCAGGAAGAACCTAAGAGAAATTGAGGGAGGCAGGATGGGCAGGGGAAGAAGCCAAGGAAGTTTGTGGTTCCATCAGAAGTCTAAGTTCAGCCCACTTTCCCCTGGAGTCCTGAAGTGTGAACTCCAGGGGCACTACCAAGCTGTCCCACCTTGATGAAAGGGGCTGGCTTTCTGTAATCTGCATTGGTCAGTCATCAGCTGCAGTCACCCCAGGTAGGGGGCATGACTTCCCGAGCCCTTCCCTGCAGGGAAGAGTGCAAGTGTGAGCCAAGAATGGCCAGCACGGCTGGGGGCGGGAGGGGAGCAGCAGCCCAGTTAAAAGGATCTGGAAGAAGCACTAACTGTCAGAGGTATAAAATAGCAGATGCACTACAGGTCTCCTAGAGAATAAGAATTGGACAGATGAGGTCAAGGGAAAGGCAAGAGGTTCTTACACGTTGCCTCCCTCCCACATCAGATGAGCCCGAGCTGGGTGATGCAGATTCCCACCAACACAGCCAGTTGTCACAACAAAGAACTGGTTTTGCTTGCAGGTAGTTGGGGATTAATAATGAGCTTATTAATTAAGAACATAAAGCTGCAGGGTGTGTTTTTTATTAGACGCCATAAACAGAGCTGGTATTTAGGCTGCAGTGTATTCTAAACTGTGTGGTAAGACTTGTGAGCCGCCAAAGGGTACCGAAGGTGGAAGACATCGGGCACTGCTCTGGCAGGGGGCATGCCACTCTGCCTGAGACGCTTTCCGCTTGCTTTCCAAAGCCAGATCGTCTGAGCATCTTCCCAGGAGGTAACAGAGCATGGGGCCGGCCCTCTTTTGACCAGCCCGCAGGGAGGTCTCCTTTCTCTGTGGCTGGAAGGCAGCGCTGCTCCATCCAGAAGCCTGGGCTGGATAAGAATAGCTCTGTTTTGGGATTGGAGTAGCAGCCCTGAAAAAACACAGCCAAAAAGGGAATTAATTACCTGAGCCAGCCTTTAGTACTCCCTTAGCCTGGAAAGAAAAAGAGCAGAGCCGGCCAAAGCTGGCCATCCCCAGAGAAAAGACACAACTATTCCAGGAGCCTGAGGTTGACCTGGATCCTTGCACTTTGGCAAAGAAGGACAACGCCACAGTGATCTTATGCCTGAGATTCTCTGCCCACGGGACTGACATCAGGGGCCATGTGCTTCCTGCCTTGTGGTGGATCTCGTATTTTTTTTCACTTCTAAGCTAGGAATCTTGAGTCCTACAGCCCTTACCACGCATTTCTGGGAGGCCAGCATCACCCAGACAGGGAAAGACGTGCTCTGGGGAGGGAATTTTGCAGCAGTATTTTCCAACCTGGTTCTCGCCCTCTGCCCTTAGCCTCAGTACCTTCTCTGCGCCCTCCTACCTCTGCCTTTTCCTGCCCGAACAGACCAGGTGGTGATTATTCTCAGAACGGAATTGGCCCAAGAGAATAGTATCTCCTCTGGCAAAAAAAAAAAAAGCGAGAAAGTGACAGCAACAAGTCCCAGAGAATCTGTCTGCAGACATTGGATGCCAGAGCAGAGAAGCCTGCACGGGGCCTGCCCGCCAGCGCCAGGTCCTCGGAGGGGGGCCCCCACTCCTGTTCACGTAAACAAGATGAATCGTGGCTCCCTGCTCACTAGGCTGGAATCATACAGCAACCTTTAAATTGGCCCCGTTTACAGGGAAAGCATTGCGCCAGAGGAGTAAAGAAGGGGTCACGTGGTGCAATAGGACATCCCAGGTATGGTGAGAAACTGCCGGTAATGGAGGGTTAGCCAAGAAGACAGGACTTAGGCTCCTGGGAATGAAAGGAGATGTAAATGACCTGAAGAAAAGTGGATGGGGCAGAGCGGGCACAAACATCATGCCTAGATCAACAGATCGGCCCTGGTCAGTCTCTCGGGCTGACATCTGCATTACTGCTTTTGACACCACGCCAGCAGGCATTGCCCACTTACCTCCTCCCCTCTGGGGTACCGCTTCCACCAAGGTGAACCCTGCATGGGCTCTGCTCCAACCACTGTTTCCTTCCTTTTCTTTTCTTTTTTTTAATTTGATTTTATTTTTTAAAGACTTTACTTATTCATTTTAAAGAGGAGAGGTGAGAGAAAGAGAGAAAAGGGGAGAGGAACAAGAAGCATCAACTCCCTGTTGCCTTGACCAGGCAAGCCCAGGGTTTCGAACTGGTGACCTCAGCATTCCAGGTTGATGTTTTATCCACTGCACCACCACAGGTCAGGCTATGCTTCCTTTCACTTGAGTCATTTTCTTAAGCAAATTAGTGAAAACTGGAAATGCAAGAGACTTGCTGAATTTGGGGATCAAGCAAGGGTCAAGGCACTCATCCCCCTACCTCTAGAGATTTATTCCTCCCAGAATGTGAGGTGTTCTGCTGTTACTATGTGTAAATCATGTTAAGATAGAACATAACGGCCTGACCAGGTGGTGGTGCAGTGGATAGAACATCGGATCGGGATGCGGAGGACCCAGGTTCAAGACCCCGAGGTCGCCAGCTTGAGTGCAGGCTCATTGGGTTTGAGCAAGGCTTACCAGCTTGGACCCAAGGTCGCTGGCTTGAGCAAGGGGTCACTCAATCTGCTGTAGCCCCCCAGTCAAGGCACATATGAGAAATCAATCAATGAACAACTAAGGAACCACAATGAAGAATTGATGTTTCTCATCTCTCTCCGTTCCTGTCTGTCTGTCCCTATCTGTCCCTCTCTCTGACTCTCTCTGTCTCTGACACACACACACACACACACACACACACACACACAAAGAACATAACAGCTAGTCAGTGACCATGAGCCCGGCATGCCTAAGTCCTGCCCTACCACTAACATACTCAACCCCATCTGAGCCCTGTAGTGTTCATAAAGAGAGAGAGAGAGAGAAAGAGAGAGAGAGAGAGAAAGAGACGGAGGACAAAGCCAGGCCAAGGTAGGCTCTTGAAGTTTGTCCTGCAAACCCCCAAACAGTCCCTGGGGAGCAGGCTATGCATAAAGCAGTCTCCTTTGGCCAAGACTAGAGATAGATGTTCTTCCTTCTCTTCTCTGGGTCTACAGCTACTTGACTAGAGATGAGAGGGGAACCCAAAGCCAAACACAAAATGAAAACACAGAATTTCTTTTTAATGGCACTGCCAGGAATCTACAGATCAAGACAGTTCCCCAGTGGGAGGGAAGGAAAGTCCTAGGCCCCAGGGTCCTGAGGGAGAGAGAGAGAGACCATACCTGTAGCAGCGTGGCCCATAGAAACTCATTTTTTCATTTGTGCATAATACGAGGGAGGGAATAAGGGAGCAGAGAAGTCCTGAAGCTCCCCCTGGTAGCCAACATCCTAGACAAACAAAGCCGCTAAGTCATTCAGCACTTCCCTGCGGAACGGGGTCTGAATGAACGTGTTAGGAAACTGGCTGTAATTCCAATGTCTTCAGGGTCCTCTTACATTCACCTGAGCTAACAGGATGAGAGCCAAATTACCGATGCTGTGGGAGGCTTCAAATGGTGTTTCCTGTGGGTATTATTTCAAGCCTAATGTTGTATTAACATAGCGCTGCATGGTGATTACTATATTATTATATATTAATCATAGGATAATGATGCACACTCACCCTGCTTCTCTCTTCAGGCTGGTACAAGATCTTACCTAGAGCATGAGGCACCACAACTGCCCTCCCTGTATCTGCACCCCCATCCTACCCTCAGCACCCTTTCCTACAGGTAAACTCAGAAGAGGATAATACTCTTGTGTCCATGCTCCAAGTTACTGCATTTCCCCATGTATAAGATGCACCTGTTTTCAAAAAGTTTGGGGTCTAAAAACTGGGTGTGTCTTATACAATGTTGTGGCATTTCAAATGCCATAAATGGGACTGAGGACGAGGCAGTACAGTATATGAAAACAGTGGTTTGTCTTCAGACACAGACTAGGGCAAGCTAATGGATGGGAGTTTTGACAGTGATGAGGAATTGTACAAATTTTATGATGAATAAAACTTGGTGCCTGACCGGGTGGTGGTGCAGTGGATAGAGCGTCGGACTGGGATGCAGAAGACCCAGGTTCGAGACCCTGAGTTCGCCAGCTTGAGCAAGGGCTCATCTGGTTTGAGCAAAAGCTCACCAGCTTGAGCCCAAGGTCGTTGGCTCGAGCAAGGGTTTACTCGGTCTGCTGAAGGCCCGCGGTCAAGGCACGTATGAGAAAGTAATCATTGAACAATTAAGGTGTTGCAATGCGCAACAAAAAACTAATGACTGATGCTTGCCATCTCTCCGTTCCTGTCTGTCTGTCCCTCTCTCTGACTCTCTCTCTGTCTCTTTAAAAAAAAAAAAAACAAAACAAAAAAAAAACTTGAGTTCAATTTCTGTAATACATTTTTTTCAAATTTCAGGACCCAAACTTAGGGTGCATCTTACACATGGGAATGTCTTATACATGAGGAAATACGGTAATAGTGTCCTAAGCCTAAGCTTGAAGCCCATAAATCTCTGTTACCTGTTAGCCCCTCTTTTCCACATCCAGGTAGGGAAAGGTCTAGGAAGCAAAAATAAGGTCTAGAAAAGATTAAAGATGGTACCCATGCTTTTGTACAATCCCCTTCTTTAGGGCTGACCAGCATTACTAAGAGCAGAAATGATGGTGTGTAACTTCCTGTGCCACATCATAAAGGCATTGTGGTTTCTGCCTTGGTCTTCTGAATTTCTCACTGGGGAGAAATCATTGCCATGCCATGAACACACTTAAGCAGCCCTGTGGAGGGTTCTGCATAGGGGAAAACTGAGGACTCCCACCAAGAACCATGTTGGCAGCCATGTGGTTGAGCCACCTAGGAAGCAGATCCTCCAGCCCCAGTCAAGCCTTCAGATGACAGCATCCCAGGTTAACATCAGATTGTAATCTTTTGACAGAATGCAGGCAATGACCTGTTAGACAAACCACTCCTGAATTTCTGACCCACAAATATTATGAGATATAATAAATAGGTATGATTGTTTCCAACCACTAAGTTTGGAGATGATATGTTATGCAGCAGAGACAACTAATATGGACCTTTAACAATCATGTAGTTCCCAAAGCACAGCAGGTGCTCAGAAAATATTATAGTTGATGAATGAATGAATGAAGCTTCTAGCAGAAGTACCATACATTAAACATTGCAACCATTGATGAGAGAAGATGAATGACCAAGGCAAGAATAACCAATGGAAAAATAAAACCTTTGAAAGATAATAAAACTTAACCCATAAAAGTGGATATCCAAGACATGTCCTAATACTGCATTTTCTTTAAAACAAAATAAATTGGCTCTAAGTTATCATTATTACTCAAGACCCCTCTCTACTCTTACTTTAAACCCACTCAAGAATCTGAGAAAGAACACTATGTGGAGAAGGAACCTCTACTCCCTATTGTAGTCACCTCTGATGCCTCCAAAACCTATACACCAAGATTCCTTAAAGTCACGTTGCTCTATATAGTTAGAGGGACTTTCATGGGAGTCCCAGTGTCTAGAATATAGTCTCTTCTAAGGTCTTACTCCTCATTCATTCACAAATATTTATTGGGTGCTATAATATTCAGGGTTGTTCAGACAAACAGAATCAATATGATGTACATAGAGATATACAAATAGAAGAATGCAACTGTTGGTGGGACTGTAAAGTAGTACAACCATTATGGAGGAAAGTATGGTGGTTCCTCAAAAAACTGCAAATAGAACTACCTTATGACCCAGCAATCCCTCTACTGGGTATATACCCCAAAACCTCAGAAACATTGATACGTGAAGACACATGTAGCCCCATGTTCATTGCAGCACTGTTCACAGTGGCCAAGACATGGAAACAACCAAAAAGCCCTTCAATAGAAGACTGGATAAAGAAGATGTGGCACATATACACTATGGAATACTACTCAGCCATAAGAAATGATGACATCAGATCATTTACAGCAAAATGGTGGGATCTTGATAACATTATAAGGAGTGAAATAAGTAAATCAGAAAAAAACAAGAACTACATGATTCCATACATTGGTGGAACATAAAAATGAGACTAAGAGACATGGACAAGAGTGTGGTGGTTACCAAGGGTGGGGGGGAGGGAGGACATGGGAGGGAGGGAGGGAGAGAGTTAGGGGGAGGGGGAGGGGCACAGAGAACTAGATAGAGGGTGACGGAGGACAATCTGACTTTGGGCGAGGGGTTTGCAACATAATTTGATGACAAAATAACCTAGACATGTTTTCTTTGAATATATGTACCCTGATTTATTAATGTCATCCCATTACCATTAATAAAAATTTATTAAAAAAAAAATAGAAGAATGCAAATAGATAGATGGATGGATTGATGCATGAATGGATGGATAGATGGATGGATAGATGATAGGTAGGTAGGTAGGTAGATGATAGATAGATAGATAGATTTAATTGGCTCACATAATTGGAGCTGGCAAATCCAAAACCTGCAAGGTAGACCAGCAAGCTAAAGACCACAGAAAGTGTTGATGTTGCAGTTTAAGTCCAACATTAGTCTGCTGGTAGAATCCTCTCTTCAGGGAACCTGTTTTTCTTCTCTTAAAGCCTTCAACTGATAGGATGAGGCCCACTCACTTATGGAGAGTAATCCTGTTTTACTCAAAATCTACCAATTTAAATGTTAAACTCATCTAAAAAAAAAAACCACCTACACAGCAACATCCAGATTACTGGCCAAATATCTGGGTACCACGGCCTAGCCAAGTTAACACCTAGAATGAACCATCATAGGCGCCATTGACTGATCCAGACACTGGGGCTATAGTGGTAACTCAAAACCTGATCTCCTGGAGCTTTTACATCCAGGGTAAGACAATAAAATAATAACTATATGCATATACAACATGCTAGGTCATTCTAATGTTAAGAAGCAGCATAAATCAGGTAAAGTGAAAGAAACTGGCTCTGGTTGGTTGGCTCAGTGGTAAAGCATCGGTGTGTGGAAGTTCCAGGTTTGATTCTTGGTCAGGGCACACAGGAGAAGTGACCATCTGCTTCTTCCCCCACACATACACACATTTCTACCTCTCTCTTTCTCTCTCTCTTCGCCTTCCGCAGCCATGGCTCGAATGGTTCGAGCAAAGTTGGCCCCACGACACTGAGAATGACTCCATGGCCTCACCTCAGGCACTAAAATAGCTTTTGGTTGAGCAATGGAGCAGCGGCCCCAGATGGGCAGAGCACCACCTGGTAGGGGGCTTACCTGGTGTATCCCTGTCAGGGTGCATGCAGGAATCTGTCTTTGCCTCCTCACTTCTCATCTAATTAAAATAAAATAAAATAAAATAAAATAAAATAAAATAAAATAAAATAAAATAGAAAGAAAGAAAGAAAGAAAGAAAGAAAGAAAGAAAGAAAGAAAGAAAGAAAGAAACCATTGAAAGTTAGTTGGGGAAGCTTGCCCTGGGAAGGTAACACATGAGCAGAGACCTAAATGAAGTGAAGAAGCAAGGCATATGACTATCAGGAAAAAGAACATTCTAGGCTGAGCAAATCACAAATATAAAAAAGATTGGGCATGCGTCCCCTGCTCACACACCCACGGCTCTCTATCCCATTCTGTACCATGGAGACTCTCCCTCCTGAGTTTCCTCAGTCCACCGCTCCCCACCCCCAGCAGACTTCCTCTGAGGAGCTCAACCTCAAGGAAACAGAGGAAGGATATCTGTCAGCCAGAGACTTCTCTCTTGACAATACAATACAAAGCTGCGTAAACAAGAGAAGATACAACTTCTGGTACTCTCTCAGAAAGAGGTGGAGTGGGGGAAATCTGAAAAGATAAAAATGAAATTTCTCAGAAACGCAAACAGAAGCGGCAGCTACCCAGCCCACCCCTACCCTCAGCTGGGATCTTCAGGCAGATTGGGGGGCAAGGAAGGCGGGGAGATAGGAGAAGCAGGAATCTCTCATTTTTGAGAACTCTGATTCAGAAGAATTCATGAATTTCCTGACAAAAAACTAAGGTAATTCTCCCTAAACTGTAAGGCGTTCCCTTCCCCCAAATACCCATCATGGATGTGAAAATCAGAGTGGCGTGGGAGTGGGAAAGGCAAAGGGGTCACACTCCATTGATGCCATTTCAGACACTGGAACCAAGAAGTCTCTGGGGAAGAAGTGATGTTGAGTCCCACTGCACCTGACCCCAACCTGTGGCCAGGCCCTGGGGTCTGGTAAGCAACCTTCTGGAAGCCAATCCCACAGAGATTTGAAGCCATAGTGACCACTCCCCAAGACAGGGGCAGTCAGTTAGGGGCATGGCTACCCTATGACTGAGTGAGTTGTCAGGAATTTAAAGTAGAAAAGCCAGTAAGAGAGGTAAACTGACACCCAGCACCTCTGTAAGAGCAGTGAGCTTAAAACCAGAGACCAGGAAGGGAGGGCAGGGTCAAGAGAACTTCAGGCCAAATGGTGATGAATAGTCCTTATTTCTTCTCTGAACCCCTTTCCTCCCTCACTCTCTTACACTTCACACACACACACACACACACACACACAGTCCCTGGGAAAGATGGTATCTGGGAAATTGAAATCAATTTGATTCTACAAACCTGCACGACGTATTAAATTATCTGCTTTATGCAGGTTACCCTGCCAAGTCCTGGAATGCCAAGAGAAGTGAGTGACCTCCTGCCCCCTCTAAGCTTATCCAAGGTCATGGCATGAGAACTGGCACACCATTGTTATGGATAAAGTGTAATAAGGGCACAGAGAAGGAACAAATTAATTCCTTCTAGGGGGTTGCGGAGGAAGGGACAGATTTCCCAGAGGAGGCCTCCTGTGATCCTTGGTAAGTGAGCTGGGGGCGGGGTGAAGAGGACCGCTTTGGCAAGGGCAGCGGCCAGGGCAGCACTGGTCTGAGGGTGGCGGGGACCTTGGCCGGAGGGCAAGCTGTGTTCAGGGAAATGGTCGCAAATGAGGCCTGGAAAAGGCTGTGCTTTCGTTGTGAAGGGCTTTGTGGAAGAACTTGAGTTTCAGCCCATAGGTAGTTTGTTAGATTCAATGTTTTTAACGGGTTAGTGCAGGCATCTCCAAACTACAACCTGCAGTCTGGCCCACATGCGGCCATTTATCCGCCCCCAATGCACTTCCGGAAGGGGCACCTCTTTCATTGGTGGTCAGTGAGAGGAGCATAGTTCCCATTGAAATACTGGTCAGTTTGTTGATTTAAATTTACTTGTTCTTTATTTTAAATATTGTATATATATATTTGTTCCCGTTTTGTTTTTTTACTTTAAAATAAGATATGTGCAGTGTGCATAGGGATTTGTTCATAGTTTTATTTATAGTTTGGCCCTCCAACAGTCTGAGGGACAGTGAGCTGGCCCCCTGTGTAAAAAGTTTGGGGACCCCTGGGTTAGTGTTTCTATGAGCTCCCTGATGGAGATAACCCTGACCTGCAGTGCCTGGGGGCTGGTGGGGGGGGGGGCTAGAGGAAAAACGGTGATGAAAGGGGAACTTGGAGGGCTGGAAGTGTCCGGGTCAGTGATCCCTGTGAGAAGCTCTGCAGCCCTTGTGATAAGAGAGGGCAGTTCTGAGTGAGGTGTCAGAAACACTGGGCTGGATGCGGGACCACCCAGGGATCCCTCCTGGGTTCCTGACTTGGTTGATGAAAGAAGAACATTTAGAGGAGAAAGGACCAGAATGTAAGCCCCACAAAGAGCTCACTCACTGCCTTCCCCTCACTCTAGCACAGCGATGGCAATACAAGACACGCAGAAACATTTGTGGGCCATGTGAACAAAAGAATGAACATGGCCCGTTGGAGTAGGAAGAGTCGTGTACACCCACCCAGAGGCGAGTAACAAAAGGACACAACAGCCGGGAAGGGCTCGTTGCAGACAGAGCTTTTGGCATCTGTGTAGGAAATATTTCCCACTGGCAGATCGGCCACTTGCTCCTGCTCCTTGGAGCTTGCAGGCGAGGGCCCAGTGGTGAGCGAGAACAGCGGACCGACCATCAGGAAATGAGAGCTGTCGGGAGGCAGAGGGTACAGCGACCACAGTGGGATAGGCAAGAGGAGGCACGTGAAAGAACTGAAATCTATTAGCAGCGGGAAATCCATAACTGGGTCTGAGGCCAGTAAAGGGATTTGCAAAGAAAATTCTATCCATGGTATATTTCCTTCTTATCGCAGTCAATGGTCTGCCAAAGCGGGATTGCTCTGTATTAAAAACCTGCTGTCCTTTCAAAATTGCACATAGACACCCGTCATTGTATCTGCTCTGTGCACATAAAGAGAGAGATCCATGGCCTCCCTCTCCACACGCTCTACACGCAGGGCCTGAGGCATTCTGACTCGGGGGGCAGGGGAGCAGTTTCACGCTGGAGACACTTCTCCCTTGAGCAGGACTCACACAGTAATAGCGGATTATCCTAGAGCTTGCGCGTCTGCATAAACTCTACCCCTTCCTTTTGTAAAGATAGCTTTCTTTATTTTAAAAATATTATGCAGCAAAATGGTCTCTTGGTTCCTTTGCTGTATACTTCTGTTCTGTGAATGTTTACATATGTACAGATTTATGCAACCTCCCCCAAGGTCAGACTAAGTAGAAGCTTGAGCCCCTCTCAAATCCCCTCAAGCTACCCCTTTGTCCCCAAGCCCTCACTCAGACCATAACCCCTGGAGACCACTGGTTTGTTTTCCACCACAACAATTTTGTCTTTTACAGCATATCAAACACATGGAATCACATATATGTAACCTTCTGAGACTGACTTTCTCACCCAGCACAACTGTCTTGGAGATTCAACAAAACATTCCCCTCCCCAGGAGCTCTTGCTTTTTTCTGTCGAGTGGTGCTCCACGGATGGATGGACCAGGGTTTGCTCTCCTGCTCCTCTGATCCACTCCACACATCCTTAGTACCTCTCTCACCGAGAGGGCCGAGAGAGAAAGGAGGAGACACACACTTTGGCTTCTCCTCCTCTTTCACTCAGTCCTGACGGGGGCTCTGCCACATGCTGGGCACCGTTTTGTGATGGGGGCCACATGTTGGAAAAAAACTGGCAGCCCTGGCCTAACCTGTGGTGGTTCAGTGGCTAGAGCATCAACCTGGAACGCTGAGGTCACTGGTTTGAAACCCTGGGCTTGCCTGGTCAAGGCACATATGGGAGTTGATGCTTCCTGCTCCTCCCCCTTCTCTCTTTCTCTCTCTCTCTCTCTCTCTCTCTGTCTCCTCTCTCTACACAATGAATAAATAAAATCTAAAAAACAAAACAAAAAAACTGGCAGCCCGCCCTGCCTTTCCGAAACTTCAGTTCTAGAGGAAAGAGACAGGCGGTAAATCACAAACCTGGTGAGTGAGTGGTGTAGGGTGTGAAGAGGTGGTAAGTACTCTGGGACAAACCAAGAAGAGCGGGAGGAGTCAGGATTGTGGGGAAAGAGGCTGCAGTTTTAGAAATGGAGGAGTTATTCAAACAGCAATGTGAAGACTGGAGAGAGGGAGCTCCACCTACCCCTGAAGGAAGAGCAGTCTGGCAGAATAGCGCTCTGTAAGCGCCTGGAGGGCTCTGCTGGAGCGAAATCAGCAGTGCTGTGGGGTTCGGAGGGGAATGAGCTTCTTCAAGACTAGGAAGCACCACCATGCCCCTCCCCCACTGCCTGAGGCTGCGGCGTCTCAGAGCCTGGGGGGGGGGGGGGCTGCCTCTCACCCCCCCTCTTGATAGCCCAGCACAGAAGAGGTTCCTGAAGCAGACTTGGGCACATGCTCAAGTTCAGGGAAGCCTTTGGTGGGCTTCCCTGAACCCCATCATAACTACACCCAAGCTTCAAAACAGACTCATACACCAAAAGAATCCCAGGCCCCAAACCAAGAAACTGCATTCTGCTCCCAGGAAAGCAGTAATGGGGTCACACTTTGCCAGCAGTGCCTTGAACCAAGGGGTCAGCCGCGGAGATGCCAGGGGTCGATGTGTTAGAATCCATGGGAGTCTGAAAAGTCCAGAGTAACAGGCTTTATAGAAAGGAAGAAAGGAACCTTGCTGGGCTGATTAGAAAGGAGAGTCGAGCCAGGCACAGCCTGGGACTGGGTTTTAAGGGTTTTGGGGAAGGGCAGTGAGACAGGTCATGGGGCATTAGCCCATTGGCTGCTGGACCAAGGAGGGTCTTTTATGGAAGTTTGCCAGGACTTTTCGGCTTGTGAAGTCAGACATTCCTTTGCGACTGGTCATTTGCTGCAAGCTCTGAAACAGACTTACTGGCAGGGTTAGAGAAATGAAACCTAAGAGCATGCAGCCTGAATCTTTTTTTTTTAAGTGAGATGCAAGGAGGCAGACAGACTGACTCCTGCATGAGCCCCAACTGGGATTCACCCAGCAAGCCTCCTATGGGGCAATGCTCTGCCCACCTGGAGCCACTGCTCAATTGCTCGGCAACTGAGCTATTTTAGCACCTGAGATGAGGTCATGGAGCCATCCTCAGTGCCCAGGGCCAACTTGCTTGAACCATTCAAGCCATGGCTGCTGGAAGGGAAGAGAGAGAGAGAAGGGGAAGGGGGAAAGGTGGAGAAGCAGATGGTGGCTCCTCCTGTGTGCCCTGACCAGAAATCAAACCCAGGACTTCCACACACCAGGCTGACGCTCTACTGCTGAGCCAACCGGCCAGGGCCTGCAGCCTGAATCTTTAGGGGCACAAGTCCCATGAAGCTGAAGTCATGAGGACCCTTGGGTCTGGCAGGTACCCCCCAGGAGAGTTCTAGTTAAATCTTTCTACTAGAGCCAGACAGGTGGGCACTAAACCATGCCTGAACCACTGGCTAGGGTTCTGGATCTCATTAGCACTTACAAAAGTTTAATTAATCCTTCCTTGATAATCTGGTGGTTATTGATTTTTATTTTTAACTCCTGTTTTATGGAGACAAATAAAGTGCCTTCAGCAGCACAGATGTTCCCAGGGGTGCAGAGAAAGCATGGATCGAAGAATCTCTTACCTTCCGGTCAGTGGGTCCTGAGCAGAGAGGACATCAGATTTGAAGAGACAGTTCAACTCAACAGGAACAGAGAGGATGCCCACAGTGGACGTAAGACCGAACTCCTAAAGCTCTAATTAGGACCATCTGCAGCTGGGAGAGACAGGCTGATTTATCTTCATCTAGTGCAAGTTAAAAATAAACATCAATACCCAGCAGCACAGAGAAAGGAGGGGATGTTTTGAGATGCAAATGAAGCGGGACATCCCAAAACCGGACACTAAGAGTGGCTGACCTCTGACCCCCTCAGCATACCTGGCCTGAGGACAATTCAGAGGTGACCCACACCCCTTGGGAACCAGCACAGAATGGCAGCAGCCAGTTTCTTAGTGTCAGAACCAGGATGGCTTGCTGTACCGGGTGCCTTGAGCATCAGCAGCGGCACACTGCACAAAGCTGGGCCTGTGTGGTGGGGACAGGGGTGCCGGTCCAAGTTCCGTCACTTACCAGCGGTGTGGGCTGGGACAGGCCACAGGCCCAGTGTGCCTCATTAAGAGAGGTCTTACAGGTACAACTTCTGTAATTGGGTGCTCAGCAAGCATTTATCTATTTGTTCATTTCCCGCTCCCTCAGAAGACAAAATCCTCTGTTAAGAGAAATTAGTTTAATTACAGAAGATAAAAGTCTTGATGAAAAAGCTCATGCTAAATTAGGTGCCAGGGATTCTGCAGGTATATACAAGGGCCTTGTAATATACATTAAATAATAAAGTCCCAACTCCTGCCCACGCAGAGCTTAAAAATCAACCCGAGGTGGTGTGAGCAGTCGCTGAGCATGAGGGAACAGGAGCTGATAGAGGCAGTGTAGGTATCTACACATCCATGTAGATTTCACCGTCTGGCTCAGATCCGGTCCAGCCCAGACACCACGGCAGGATAGGAGGACAACAGGAAGCCACCATTCTGGGTCTTCTGCCTACCTGCCAAGCATTTCCACCTGTGATATTCTACTCATTCCTCACAGGTTTGCAAATGAGAACACTGGAACTCAGATGAGCTTGGTGGCTTGCCCAAGAATGGAGAATCATCTGGAATCCTAGCCTGTGTCTGTCAGCCCGGAGCCTTAGCTGCTGCTCTTCCTGCTTCCCAGACACGCAGTGAGGGGACCTCCAGCCCAGGAAAGAGGCTATGACAACTAATCTATTGTGCCAGCCCAGCGGCCGGGCCCTCCCCTGACCCAGCTCCTGTCTGCAGCCTCTCCGAGCACGTCTGAGGTCCCCTAACCTGTCCTCATTAGCACAAACTCCCGGAGCTCCTGTCTTCACTGGCTCCACTCAGCTTTCAGCGGGCTCTTCTCTGCTCAGCTGAGCCGGAGGGTCTGACAGCCTCCCAGCACCACTATCACCCCCAGCAGAGGTCAGGCAGAGGGTGGGGGCGCTCACCCCACTGTCCAGAAGCCTGCATCTGCCTCAGGGGTCCCCAGGGGACTGGGGAGACACAAAACCACAAGAAGTCCTCACCATCTCATCCCTGGTGTAGAGGATCAGATGCAGCAATTGGCTGATTAGGAAGGTTGCATTAACACCCAGTCAAAACAGCTCTTTAAAACAAGCTTTGACAAAATTGTCACATTAGATGTATCTGAATAAAGTCAGCCGGGCGGCTGGCAGAGCTCAATTCTACATCATTTTGACAGCCTGCATTAAGAAGCTGCAGGCACCACCGGGAAATTACCTCCAAGCTAAACCCAAATTATAGCCAATGCAGCATATTCAATCCAACGTGGGGTGAGAGAGGCTGCCAAGGAAGGGGCTCGGAGGGCAAAGGACAGACATTTCTTCTCTCTTCCCACGATCGGGAGTGGAGAGAGGCACCACAGCTTGGCGGGGAAGCAGTTAGGAGGGACCCTTCCTCTTTTCCTTTAAGTAGGAGCCTCCATGCTTGAATTTCTGTCTGGTCCCCTCCCCTGCTTTAGTGACCTGGGGAAGGAAATAGGAAGCAGCGGATGAAGGCAGTAAACCCAGGTCTAAGCCCCTCCTTCTGTTCCTAATGAACTATTTGATCTTGGGCCACTCACCACCCCCTCCCTGGCCCTCCATGTTCTTTCTGGGAGCGGGGATACTAAAATCAATGTTTTCCACACTGTGCTCCCTGTATTTCCAGAAGGATCCCAGAGAATATCTGACGGAAGAGGTGATACAGAAGGCTGAATGCTTTACATCCTCAATTGCATGTTAACTAAATCGGCACTGTTTTTATGTTATAGATATCGAGGTTCTAGGAAGATGTCTTTAAAGAAAAGGCTCTGTTGCTAATTTAAAAAAAAAAGAGAAAAGAAGGAAGGAAGGAAGGAAGGAAGGAAGGAAGGAAGGAAGGAAGGAAGGAGAAGAGAGAGGAGGGAGGAGAGAGGAAACCACCTGCAACCAGGAGCCACCAGACTTATCATTGCTCTAATAGCATGAGCTAGAAGGATCATATATTCTAATACTCAGGTGGGCCTTTTCCGGAAGTAATCATCCTCAGGCTACATGGCAAATAAAGAAACCTTTGCATTTTTCCAGATGGGGAGATCTGATGGCCTGAGCCTTATGGCCCCTGGAAGAGGAGAGATAATGAGAGCTAGGAGTTCAGACCTCCATAAGCCCAACCTTGCAAGGAGGCCAGGAGGAGGCCTGAGCTCTGTGGGCCTCCACCTCCCATCGCAGACATCACAAATACAATCTGATGGAATAGGCTAGTTAGGAGAGACTTGACTTAGGTGAAGGCGTATGCAAAAGGGCGTGAGAACTCTGAATATTCATGATGCTAATTAAGCAACAGCTAATTGGAAAATGTTGAATTTTATTAAGACCTCAGACTTATATTGTTACAACAGGCACCAGCATAATAACAATCATTTAATGGGCACTTTGGGTTCTTTCCAGAGTTTCTTTCTGCTCTCTCTCTGGCTATTAATGTGCAGGAGAGAGCAAGCCAATGAGTAGATGAGGCCAAGGGGAACTAGCTTTATCACTTGGTTTGGGCAGCCCAGAAGCAAAAAGTTGGACTAGATGACCTGTCAAGACTCTCCACATCATCGGGTGACTTTTCTGCAGCCCAGGATTCCTGCGGCCAGAGAAGCAGATAGTTAGCTAGATAGGTAGCCAACTAGATAGATAGATAGATAGATAGATAGATAGATAGATAGATAGATAGATAGATAGATAGAAAGGATACTTGCCACCTCCAAAGGTGGAAGAAAGATCCCACACCCAACCTAATCCTTTGCTCTCAGCACATAGTAAAGGTTAGATAATAGGGAGAAAACAAGCTTTTGAAGGGGTCACTGAAGGGAGGTCTGCACCTCACTGGCTTTCTCTCCCATGAGCTGGGGACCAATTGCTATTTCTCGGATCCTGGGAGGACACTTCCTAAGGTCTATGGCAGCCTGAAGCACTAAAAGCAGCTCAGAGTTGGGGGCAATGCCCATCTACCAGTTTAATTTCCCCACCCTGCAGAGAGAAAGCCACTGTAAAAGGAAACAGTATAAAGAGTAAAGAGAGCCCCTGGATCCTTTGAAAAAT
Source organism: Saccopteryx bilineata (assembly GCF_036850765.1). NCBI lineage: Eukaryota > Metazoa > Chordata > Mammalia > Chiroptera > Emballonuridae > Saccopteryx > Saccopteryx bilineata. The sequence goes on from NC_089491.1 coordinate 243,942,002, forward strand.
GTCTAAAATGACACTGATGTTCCATTAGAAGACAAAACATAATCACACCTTCTCCGCTTAGAGATTTGTTAAAACCGGGCAGGGTATGAACAGAACAGGAGGGGCTGGCTGTCCTGAAAGCCCCTGTTAGTTCTGAGGGGTCAGAGCTCAGACGTGCTTCCAGCTCACTGTCCCGCTTTTCTCATGCAAATGACAAAGGGAGGAGTAATAAATATCTAGTTAGAAAATAGAAGCCAAATATTAGAACCTGGGGAAAATGGCCATAAATAACCATCTGATGAGTGGTGTCTGATTAATTGACCTGATTTACAGAACAGCCAGAATGACCAACAGCAGGAAGCCAGTCCCTGGCACCTAAGACACAACAAGACCCCTGGATGAGGAGCAGGCAGCAGAGCTGTTTCTGTGCCCCAACCAATGACAGGTGACATCGGCCCCCTGCACTGCGCAGCAGACCTCCATTCACCACCACTGCTCTTCCCAGCCCAGGCCACAGGCACAGCTGACTTGGCCTGCAGGTCAGCCCCCTCAGGGATGGCAGGTCTCCCTTGGGCAAGCAGGGTAGGCCTGCAACCCTACAACCAGGCACGAGGTAAGACACGGGATTAGGTATGGCCAGGGAGGGGACAGTGGCTCCCCTCAGCAGAGAAGAGAAATAGAAGTCAGGCAGGACAATGACCATTTCAAGGAAGGATTCACTATTTGGGGGACTTTTTCAGGGCTTAAACTCTGAAACTATCCCTTCGTTTGCTTCTTTTATTTAACTGGTTACAAAGATTTATTTTTAATGACCAGGAAGAAATGTTTGTTACATCTAATCAGAAAAAGCAAGTTTCAGAGCAGCACTTTTATGCAGATTAAAAACAAATAATATATTTATTTGATTCTCCCCCTCACCTTGGTTTGCTAGGGATCTTCCTTGCCCATGTAAAGAAAGGCCTTAAATCTCTCCTGTGGAACCTGGGTTAACATGCAGTGTTATTTCTGCCCGTGGTTCCTTTACCCTCTGTCACCAAAGGGAGCTTATCAAGGAAAACATGTTGGTAAGGGTGTGGGGAGAAGGAAACCCTCACACACTGTTGGTAGGAATATAAATTGGTGCAGCCATGGTGCAACTAGTATGGGGGTTTCTCAAAAAAGCAAAAATATAACTCCCATATGAACCAGCAATCACACACCTGCATATTTATCCCCCCAAAATGAAAACTCTAACTTGGAAAAAAGATCTCCACCCCTGTGTTCATTGCAGCATTATTTATAAGAGCCAAGATGTGACAATAACCTAAATGTCCATCCATGTATAAATAGATAAATATGAAATACACACACACACACATACACACAATGGAATATTATTCAACCATAAGAAGGAAGGAAACACTGTCATTTGCAACAACATGAGTGGACCTTGAGAGCATTATGCTAAGTGAAAAAGTCAGGGAAAGCCTGACCAGGCAGTGGCGCAGTGGATAAAGCATCGGACTTGGATGTGGAGGACCCAGGTTCGAGACCCAGAGGTCGCCAGCTTAAGCACAGGCTCATCTGGTTTGAGCACAGCTCACCAGCTTGAGCCCAAGGTCGCTGGCTCGAGCAAGGGGTTACTCGGTCTGCTGTAGCCCCCCGGTCAAGGTACATATGAGAAATCAATCAATGAATAACTAAGGAGCCGCAACAAAGAATTGATGTTTCTCATCTCCCTTCCTGTCTGTCTGTCCCTATCTGTCCCTCTCTCTGACTCTATCTGTCTCTGCCACAAAAAAAAAGGAAAAAAGAAAAAGTCAGGGAAAGACTAATACCACACAATTTCACTTATATATGGAAGTTTTAAAAAGAAGCAAACAAACAAGAAACGAGCTCCTACACACAGAGAGCAGGTTGGTGGCTGCCAGAAGCAGGGGGTGGCGGTGAGCGAAATAAGTGAAGAAGGTCAAAAGGTACAAAGTAAATAAGTTATAAAATAAATAACTCATGGGGTGTAATGTACAGCCTGGTAACTATAGTTAAAAATACTGTATTCCTTATTTGAAAGTTGCTGAGAGATTAAATCTTAAACACTCTCATCAGAAGAAAAGAAAAAACTTTGTAACTATGTGTGATGATGATGTTCACTACTTATTATGATGAGCATTTCACAATATATACAAATATTTGATCATTATATGACATATCTGAAAGTAATGTAAGGTTTTATGCCAAATATACCCCAATAAAATAACTAATTTTTAAAAAGAAAAACAGATGATGGATGAGTTTATGATAGATAGATGATAGATAGGTAGGTAGATAGATAGATAGATAGATAGATAGATAGATAGATAGATAGATAGATAGATAGATAGATAGATTATAGATAGGTATATAAATAGATGATAGATAAATGAATATAAATATAGTTATAAATAGAGGTGATAGATAACATATATAAAGCAGTGCAAAAGCTCAATGATTAACAATACTTACAGCATTTTTCTAAAATATTTTAAGGTACTTTCCCATCCCTGCTTAGAGCCTATAAAGGTGGCTGAGCAGGTGCCCTCTCTCCCATTTCCACAGAAAATGGGTGTAAGACCCACAGAAGGATGTGTGCCCAGGGTGGCACCCCCCCCAGAGTTCTTTCTCTTCCGATGGGCTCCTCTTACTTCAACAGAGCAATTAGTCACCAGCCTCTTCAAGCCGCAGTTGAGGGTGGAGGGCAGCGAGGAAAATATAACAGGTCCCATCCAGAGTGGCATCATAGTTGGACGCTCTCCAGGGACGCGGCGTCTGAAGCCAAGGGGAGCCACTGAGGGGAAGTTGAGCTGAGGTTTCTGAGCTCCATTGTGTCATTCTCTCAGGGGTCAGAGGAGCCCCTTAACCATCTGTGCACCCGGAGATCTGCTGGTGGGGATGCCTCAGCACTTCGGGATCAAAAGAGATCCCAATCTATGATTGTACACGAGAGGAGTGTCCGATGTCCCTCAGCACAGGTTCCCCCACACCTATTCAGGCTTCCCAGAGTCCCCTGTGGGAGTCCACTGCCCACTCCCTGCCTGTGCCACTTCTGAGGCAGATTGAGTGAGGAAGGGGATGCCCCAGGGCCTGACCCCAAGGAGCCCTGGGAGGGGGATGCCTTCCTTGACCCAGACTGATCTGCTGTGGCCCGGAAGTGACCCTGCTTCCCAGACACGAGTCTAAGAGAGAGAGAAGAACACAGCACAGCTCTCCAGTAATTCTGTCACTGCGTTTCTGCCTGAGCATCTCAGGGGGTGGGCTGGTTCCTAGCAGGACACACTATGGATCTCAGGACCCCCTGGCCTAGCTCGGTGATGTCTGTTCTTGTCTGCCATTATCCCCACAAACCTGTCTGTGCTGCGGTTTCCCATTCATAGGTGGGAAGAATAAGCAGTGGCCAGGGTCCATGGAGGACAAACACTGGGCATCTTTGGGCATAGTTTCTTGGTCAGAAAACACCCCAAAGGCCCTGGGATCAGTAAAAACTTGATCCTGGGTTCTGCTTTGCTGTGTAAGAAGAAAACGAGGCCTGTCTTGGACTGAGAACCCAGGGAGATGGGGCCACGCAGCAAGTGTCAGCCACCTGGTGCGAGCGAGCTGCCTCCCTGAGAGCCAAGGGCCACAGCTGCCTGGAGCCCACCACACCCGTCATGGCCGTGTGGGTTCAGCACTCTGGGATGCACAGGGAGCCTGTCCTCACACAGGTGGTCTCACACCCAAACCACTGCCCCCCACCACATCAGACCAACCCCAAAGGAATCTTGCACAGCCCGTCTCTCTGACGTGCCAGCTTCGCCCCCTCTGGTTCTTGTCCCCACCAAGCCTCTAGGCCAGACCTAGATAGATTACTCTACTGTGGCCTTTGAGTGCACCTGCCTCTCGGATAGAGATGCCTGTGGGATGCTGTCTGTCCCTTTGGGCAGGGTGTTGTTGGACAGATGCCCTCACTACACCCGCCCTGGGCACTCCTGAGGAGAGGGCCTCTTGCTTTCTCTGGACTCTTGTGGGGCCTCAGACAGCAGTCTGCACACACTCCACTACAGACTGTTAGTCCCCTCCCTTCAACAAGCACACCTTCGGGTCCCTCATGGGCTGTTCCAGCCCTTGGTCTTCTGACAGCTCTAGCAAAAGATGCCGGGAGGCCACGGAGACTTAGCTTGCCCTTCACAAGACTCCTGCAGACACTACCTCAGCCCAGGCACCCGAAGGAAAGCAGGGCCCCTGGCAGCCCACACTGTTTTCTAGTAAAGGACTGGGGAGACCTGCCCTCGTTCTGTCTTCCCTCTCTCGGGACCCATCCTCTGAGGCTGTAGGTGACAGATTCAGCTGCTCCTCGTCTCCCCTGTCTGGTTGCCTCCCTGCCAGCTCTGAGTCACTCTGACCCCAGCTGCCACTACCAGTAGACTCTGTTGGCCACAGCCCTTTCCTCCTTCTAAGTGACAGGTCCGTCACCTCACCACAGCTCAGGCAACACACTGTGTCCTTAAGGATTTTCTCCTGCCTGCAGTGCATACACGTGGCTGTACCCTCGCCCTCTGCAGCTTCCTCCACACTCTGCAGGCATCCTGAGCTTTCTGCCCTGAATTTCCCAACATCAGGGTGGGGGGGTGGGCCTGAATCACCCTGGCCCTAGCCATCTCTGGCAACATATTGCAACTTTGGCAAACCTCTGACCCTTTCTTATCTGAAAAGAAGAAATTATAATGCATCTTTGTCTCAGACTGCTGGGAGGTCAAATGAGATCATGTATGTGGATTTGCAAAGTAAAAACTCTGGTTGTCATCCTTATTCCTGCACCACAGCCCACCCCAAACCTGATCACCGTAAGTGGGTCTGGGGCAGTTTGAATGTCTAACAACTGTCACCTCCTACGCTCCCCAGTCAGATTCTGCAGGAGTCCCTCATGGCCTAGCCCAGCAAGCTTATCTCCACTCTGGTCTGGAACCACAGAAGGATATCCAGGCCCTACATTATTGTGATGGTTAATTTTATGTCAACTTGACTGGGAACAGGGTGCCCAGATAGTTAGTCAGAGTTTCTTTTGGATGTGTCTATGAGGTGTTTTTTTGTTTGTTTTTTTTTAAGAAATTAACATTTGACTCTGTAAACTGAGAAAAGCAGATTGCCCTCCCTCATGTAGGTGAGCCTTAACCAATCAGTTGAAGATCTAAATAGAACAAAGGTTGACCCTCCTGTGAATAAAACGTAACTTCTCCTGCCTGGCTGCCTTGAGCTGAGACATTAGTCTTTTCCTGCCTTTGGACTTGAAGTAAAACATCAGCTCTTCCTGGGACTTGAGCCTGCTGGCCTTCAGACTGAAACTTATACCATTGGCTTTCCTGAGTCTCCAGCTTGCTGACTAAAGATCTTGTGAGCTTCTATGATAGCGTGAGCCAACTCCTTATAATAAATCTTTTCATATATATATACATCCTGTTGGTTCTATTTCTCTTTGGAACCCTGACTAACGCACTGATCTTCCACTGGTCCTTATTAAGCAACGTGTGGGAATAAAGATGTGTTGGAAAATTTTGGGTTGTCAGAATGACTTGAGAGAGAAGGCAGTAGTCAATTTAGTGGGTGAGAGCTCAAGATGCTAAATGCCACCTAATATCCATGCTTACGTCACCCCAAATGTCAATAGCATTCCTTTAAGAGGCTGGATTGAAGCCTTGCCAACTCTCCAAGTCACCCCCCTCCACGTTCATCCCCTCCACTTTTGGAATGGCTCACTCTGCTAGAGCCACCCAAGCAGCACTGGCCTCCTCTTTTGTTTCTCAAGAACATCACGCTAGTTGCTGCCTTAGAATTTGGCCTCCGCCCCCACCACCAGATGGTTGCATGACTGGCTCTTTCTTGTCTTTGAGGTTCCATATCACCACCTCAAACGGGCTTCTCCTGACCACCTAATTCCAGATGGTTCCTACACCAGTGACATTCTTCTTCTTCTTCTTCTTTTGTAAGCAATAGAAGGACAGATGGACAGGAAAAGAGAGAGATGAGAAGCATCAACTCATAGTTGTGGCACCTTAGTTGTTCATTAACTGCTTTCTCATATATGCCTTGTCTAGGGGGACTCCAGTTGAGCCAGTGACCCCTTGCTCAAGCCAGTGACCTTGGGCTTCAAGCCAGCAACCCTTTGGGCTCAAGCCAGCAACCATGGGGTTATGTTTATGATCCCATGCTCAAGCTGGCAACCCTATTCTCAAGCTGGCAACCTCAAGGTTTCAAATCTGGGTCTTCAGCATCCCAGGTCAACGCTTTATCCACTGTACCACAGTCTGGTCAGACTATACCAGTGACATTCTTTAATTCTCTGTTCTACCTCCCAAAGCACTCAATTCTCTATAAAATAATTATGTCCATTTGCTGCCTTGCTTCACTCCGTTATTATCTACCAACTCCCATGAGGACAGAAATTTCCTGCCATTCATCCCTGTATTGCCAGAACTTAGTAGAAGCCCAGTAAATCTTCATTAAACCTAGAGTGGAAACATATAGTGAGCCAGATGTGGTGCTGAGCACTGATGCTGCAAACTCAAGCTCTCCCTCACTACAGGGCAGGGGCAAGCTCTGGAATTCATTTGGCATAAACAATCCTGGCCCTGGCATTTCTAAATGAAAGTCCCAGGCACTTACACATTCACCAAGGTGTTTGCATGACCAAGTGTTGGCTTTTGTCCACAGGACTGTTGGGGCCCCCTTAACCTCTAGCCTGCTTACCCACAGACTAGCCTTACTGTCACCAGCTCCTCTCCCAGGACTCCCGACTACTTTGTCTCCTGAATCTCATTCAGTGTGGTGACAACCCACCAATATGCTATAGTCAGTCCCTGTTGGGTCCCACTTGCCTCTGTCACCCTAGAGCTGACCTGAATCAACCCAGGTTCTCTGAATACTTCGTCGAGTGCCAGCCGTCAATGCAGGAAGCAGCCATAGAACATGGGCACATTTCCCACAGCCTTTGCTCTATCTCAGCCGGACTTCTCCTCTAATTCAGGTTTCCAGACTCTTAGCTTGCCTGGTGCACAAACCCACTTAGGTTCAGACCTACAGACCCACCCTGACCAGGATTTGGTCTTAAAGAAAGTGTTAGAATACTGACTGGCCTTTAATTTGGTCCCAAACATCTCCTTCCAGGTCCCATGGCACTTCGGGCCACCAAAGTCTCAGGGACTCATTGGCAAATCTCTTATATGATTAACATGCAGACTGGGAGGAGTAAAGCATCAGTCTTAGCACACTCTCTTTTTCTCATACTAATAGACAAACACTGGAGGAGAAAGAAACCAGAATAAGGTATGGAGAAGAGGAAGGGAAAGAGCTGCAGACACTTTCTGTTTCAGAATCTCGCCTCAGGTCACACCTCCCAGATGTTCTCTCTGGAAGAAAGCATCCCAGGCAGGAAGGGGTCCCTGATGTCACCCAGCTCACTTCACAGGCTGCTTCAGCTGTGCCTCGTTCTCCGTGGGGGGTGGGGGGGACACAGCCACCACTGGCCCACCCTTCCCTTTACGGATGCTGAACTTTCATTGCAGTGCGAACGGTTACCTTTTGCCTCAGATTCGTTCCCCCAAGGTTGGAGTGATTCAAAGAGCATTCTCAAAACGTACAAGGAGAGCCTGACCTGTGGTGGTGCAGTGGATAAAGCGTCGACCTGGAAACACTGCGGTCGCCGGTTCAAAACCCTGGGCTTGCCTGGTCAAGGCACATATGGGGGTTGATGCTTCCTGCTCCTCCCTCTCCCTTCTCTCTCTCTCTCTCTCTCTCTCTCTCTCTCTCTCTCTCTCTCCTCTCTAAAAATTAAAAAAAAACATAGAAGGAGAGAAGCAAAATGAGAAATTGTAAAATGCAACCAACTGTTTTCTCCCAAACATCTCCTTCTACAAGTGGGAGTGGCCTTGCTTACGGACAGAATTTTCAAGTGTCCTCAGAATTTGAGATTTCTATGCATTAAAATAATACCAAATCTAAAAATGTGTTCTTTTTCATCCAACTGAGTAAGTTTGATTATGTTGTGATATAACTTATCTGTACAACAGCAATACATTTCAATAAATAACATAACTTGCAATACAGATTAGAGTCAAACTTGCTAATAACATGCTTTTATTTGATCTATAAATTTTCATCAACCTCATCTTGAAAGCTCATGGCAGCTGAGAACAGAGGCTTTGCCTGGGCCTCAGACCTGAACTTGCTTCTGGATGGGGTTCCTAGGTGTGTAGTCTAGACAGGCCTATCTCTTGGCCTTGGGGCCATGCTCTGGTCTGTACCCACACAGCTGAGGGAGGGATTACTCCCTCTGGCCCACAGGCATTTTAGTCCCAAAAATGTAACCAGGAGGAGAGTCTTTCCTTGTCCTTCGGCTGGAAGGCCTGTGGCTCCCAACCCTGGAAACCCTCTCTCACCTCAACCTCCTCTCCTCACTATCCAACTAAGGGCTTAACAGGATTTATATTTAGGATTAGCCTTGTCAACGGAAGAAACGTCCAAAACTTTAAGGACTTTTATGAGTTTATTTGAACCAAACTGGCAATAATTACTGGGAAGAAAAATCTCAAAAGATTAAGAAAATGCTCCAGAGAATGGCAGATTTGCAGCTCATTCTGTACAGTACAATCAAAGGGGGAGGCATAAGGAGGCTCCATGAAGTTCATTGGTCACAGGTTAGGAAGGTAGGAGAAAACAAAGGTGGGGAATCTCTGGGATTGGATAAAAAGTAAAACAAATGGATATATACTTCTTCTACATAGGTGGCTATAGGATGGTTAACAGTCAACAATTAACACGATAACAATAACAAGAAGGAGAATCTTGGTTTCTGTTCTGGTTCCCTAAGGGGTGGGGGGGGGGGGTGAGGAATTAGCGTGACACTCCAAAAGTATGTAATGGTAGATACAAAAAACAATAGACAGGCTTGGTTGAGATAAAGATTGACCTTTGTCAGGGAAGATACCAGGCCTACTTATCCTAAAGGGAAGGAGCAAAGGGAATCAGACATTATTAAGTATAATCAACTAGGGAGTTGAATCAGATAATAAACCTGTTCACTAGGAAGCTGCAGCATTCATAGGCACACATATGCCCCTCCAAAATGATTAACACCCCTCTCTCCCCCAGGTAGAGAGGAAAGTCTAGCTTTCCAATAGCCCAGGGTACAATTTGTCCATTTGCCCAGACTATGGGAGAAAGGAATAAACAATAAAGGGAAAATTCTTCTGCTGAGTGCATGCCCAGTAGAAGTCAAGATGGCACATGCAGTAAGAACCAAGATGGTGACCATCGCCTGACCAGGTGGTGGCACAGTGGATAGAGCGTCAGACTGGGATGCGGAGGACCCAGGTTCGAGACCCTGAGGTTGTCAGCTTGAGCGTGGGCTTATCTGGTTTGAGCAAAAAGCTCACCAGCTTGGAGCCAAGGTCGATGGCTCAAGCAAGGGGTCACTCGGTCTGCTAAAGGCCCACGGTCAAGGCACATATGAGAAAGCAATCAGTGAATAACTAAAGTGTCACAATGAAAAACTAATGATTGAGGCTTCTCATCTCTCTCCGTTCCTGTCTGTCTGTCCCTATCTATCCCTCTCTCTGATTCTCTCTCTCTCTGTCTCTGGAAGAAAAAAAAAAAAGATGGTGACCATAAGAAGTGGAGCCTAGCCTGGGAAAAGGATCTGATTGGATAAGGGACACAGAACCTTAGAAGATCTAAGAAGTGGATTGGCTGGGGGAAGGAACAAATGCAAGCCCGAGAAAGATTGGGAAGTTGATTGGTTGGTTTGAAAGAGTGGCTGGTCCTTCTCAAGCCCTAGATAATAAACTCTGCCTAACAAAGGCTCTCTCTCTCTCTCTCTTTCACCGTCTCTCACCCTCAACTTCTCTCACCTTCTCTCACCCAGTAACATGCTCACCCCATTCATAAGTGTAATCTCTCTCTATAGCAGCCATGTGACCCTAGCAGCCACCTGGGCTGTGGCAGCCATGCAGACTCTGAGTGCAGACTACAAGTATGAGCCTGGTACAGCAATGCCACCCCAGCCAGAGCACAGCTGGGAACAGAAGCTAAGTTAGCCAGATGGGGACAGAAACATAGACTGAACCAGTGGTGCAAAATGTCTGGACACTGGCCCTGTTTCTGGGCCTAATGAAGACAAGGCTGAACTTTTCCCACAACAGGACAGAGAGAGAGATGAGACATTGAGAACATGAGCACAGCCATTTGTTTCAACCCCACTGAATCTTACCACAACGCCACCTCAGCCCATCATGTGTGGGCCCCCAGAAATTCTTTTCTCACAACGCTGCAAGAAGACCTTATTTCCACCGTCAACACTAGGACCTGACAAACTGCCATGACCTGCTTTTGGCTGGAAAGCTTTTAACTTCAGACCATCCTATGTGGTTACTTCAGGTCTCCCCTGAGCTTGTCAGGTTTAGTACGTGGTTCCTTTTTTTTGTCCACAGCCTCTTTACTTTCTGCAGTGATGGAGATGCTCAATATGGTAACCACTCACCAGCCACGTAGGGATTTGGAGCACTTAAACTATAGCTAATATAACTGAGGAACTTAGTTCTTAATTATATTTACATTTAAAGAGCCAAACGTCACTATGGCTACCTTGTTAAACAGCATAGCTCTAGTTAACGACCGCATTGTTGTGGACACCATGATCATCCTGGCCCTGTCTGGCGCCTGTCAACAGCCTGCCCATCACTAACTGCAAGTAAAAAGAACACTTATATCGGAGCTTACATTTAAATCTCTATTTAGTCTAAGAGATCCTTTATTTTCATCATATTTGCAAAGCAGATTTACATCTTTGACAAGAGAAAAATTCTGAGATGTCCTAAATTAAATTACAGCCGGCTAAGGAGTGGGGGAGAGAGACAGGGTGATTATTCAGTTATTAGCTGCTGCTAAAATTAACAAAAAACTACTAACATTCCTGAATGTATGTTGGAGCTTTGAGTCAACTTCTGCGCGGCTGTCTAAAAGGAAACGGCAGACCACCGGAAGCCACTGCGCCCTGCTTATGCATTAACTTTCCAGTCGGTTGCCCACAAGCAATTAAAAAACTAGTAAAAATTCTTCGTTAGAGACCAAGCACCTAATCTAGAATTGCCTCTGCTTCACCTCTTCCTGCTCCACCCCCCTTATCTATAGCTAATGCAAATTCTTTCAAAACAACTTACATCTCTTAAAAAGCCCTGTCAGCTTCCGGAGGTGGACATGTTGTCTTCTCCATTTAACCCTGCTGCTGTGGTGTTATGGTAGGCAGTCAGACGGGCATGAGCAGAGCAGGACAGTAGGCCAGGTATGGAATGTCACTAGGCCAGAAAGTCCCGGGCACCTAGCAACAGATACCTAGCAACGGGCAGAACTGGGAGAGCAAATATTGGAAATGAGTATTGTTAATTAGGACCTTGCTTCTGAGTCACCCTTTCTTCCCCTAGATTGTCTCTGGTCATGAGTACCAGCTCCTCCCCCTGACCTCTTTTCCCCTGGCATATAACTAGTCACGCGGGAGACCCGCTCCTCTACCCTTTAGAGAAGAACAGGGGGCCTGGAGAGAAGCCCCATCTGGCCCCCTTGCAAGGACAGAAGATGATGGGACAGGCCCTGATAGGTCAGCTTGAAGAAAAAAGGACTTAACCCCCTCCAAGGGGTTAAAAAGAGTCCTGGTACCAACCAAGCAGTAGAGATCACCACCTTGAAAGGACACACCTGGAAAGCTGAGGACTAGTCCACTGGTATTCCCGAGACCTCCAGATGCATACCCTCAGGACAGAGCACCCAGGTGTGCTCTCCGCCTTGCCCTCCCCCCTTCCTCCCCAGGTATGTTACCTTTGCCTTTCTCTCTCCTAAGCTCCAAGGGCCCCATCTTTTACCTCTGTAACTTGTTTCCTGAGCCCATTTCTTCTACAACTCACTTCTACCTCTGTGTCTTTCTAAATAAACTTTCTCTTAGACTTAGAGTTTGAGGCTTGGCTCTGAATTCTTTCTCAGCCAGAACTCCGGTACCGAGATTGCTGCACTGCGGTCCGGTCTGACCCCACCGGCTTAACACCTGGTGCCGGTTTCATTGTTGCTGCTTACAGACCGTGTTCCCAGGCCCTGGTCCTTTTTCTGGCTAGGGTATAGCTCGGTAGATCCTTTCTTTTAGAAGAGCTTTTGGCTGCCAAAGTTTTTTTGTTTAACATCCTTAACTTTTAATTATAGCTTTAACCTATGATCTGTTTCTTTAACCTATGATCTAAATGATCTGGGGTTTTTTTCTGTTTAGGTTATAAACTTCCATTTCCCCAGGAATTTGCCCATCATAGGTGCCTGAGAGGCTGAGGAAAGCCACATGACCGGAAAGGAGAAAATAACATTGTATTACAAAGAATCTTATATTAGGAGAAGGAATTTAGATGAGATGCTTTAAGAAGTAAAAAAAAAAAAAAAAAAAAAAAAAAAGCAAGCCCTGGCCAGTTGGCTCAGTGGTAGAGCATTGGCCTGGCGTGCAGGAGTCCCGGGTTTGATTCCCGGCCAGGGCACACAGGAGAGGCACCCATTTGCTTCTCCACCCCTCCCCCCTCCTTCCTCTCTGTCTCTCTCTTCCCCTCCCACAGCCAAGGCTCCATTGCAGCAAAGTTGGCCTGGGCACTGAGGATGGCTCCATGGCCTCTGCCTCAGGCACTAGAATGGCTCTGATTGCGGCAGAGCGATGCCCCAGATGGGCAGAGCATCACCCCCTGGTGGGCATGCCGGGTGGATCCCGGTCAGGTGCATGTGGGAGTCTGTCTGACTGCCTCCCCATTTCCAACTTCAGAAAAATACAAAAAAAAATCATTGAAAATTTCTGAGTTAAAAAGTGAAGTTTGCAGGCATTTAAAGAAAGCCTGGTATATTTAAAACTTAGAGACTTAATTGAGTCCTCTTAACCATCTATGAATAACTGACTTAATATTGCTGAGCCTCAATGTCTTCATCTGTAAAGTGGAGACAATACTCATCTGTTTTTAACAGGGTTCTCCAGAAAAACAGAACCAATAGGATGTGTCTACAGAGAGAGAGGTCTTTTTTAAGGAATTGGTTCATGTGATTGTAGAATCAGACTGGGGACCCAGGGAAGAGCCATGTTGCAGTTTAAGTCCAAAGTTTGTCTGCTGGCAGAATTTTTCTCATCCAACAGAAAGTGGCTTCCTAGGAGAGATGGCCATTTTTAAGGGTCACAGATCTAACATGGATGTGGTGTCTTCCATTGTCAAAGCAGTTTCATCCCCATCCTGCTGTTTTACTCCCCACGACATCCTTGCTGTGGGAGTGCACTATAATATCTAGTCTACAAATTAAGTAACTGGGGCCAAACATCTTACATCACCCAAGGTCACAGAGCTGAGCCTCCATATGCCCTAATCTTTCTACCACAACACACAGCTGTCTCCAAATAAAAGGTAGAGTAACATCCCTTGTAAAGTGTCTACACTTTAGGGAGCAAAAATTCAAGCATTATTTCCTGCCAGAGCTCACTCTGTAGTAATTGCCCCAGTGGGGGTAAAGCACGTAGCAGTTGGCATGATCCCTTTACGTGGACCTCAGAAGATACCACAGCCTGATTTCTACCCTCCAATGCCAAAGCACCACTCACTGCATAAAATGAAAGTCCTTACTCTAGTGTGTACAGAAGGCCCTCCCTGATCTGGCCCCAGCAAGACAACCTCTCAGACCTCACTTCCTCGTTCTCTCCTTCCCTGGAATATCCGAGCCAGCCAAGGCTCCTGTCCTCCCAGGAGCATGTCAGCCGTGGATCCCATCTAACAGCCTCTATACCTGCTGCTCATTCACTTGGAATGCCCTTTCCTCGGATCCCACAGGGCTGTGTCTGCTAAAAAATAAAAAATAATCTTTCCCGGTGAAGCCTTCCCTAATCATTCTAAATGTGATATCATACACACACCTATACTATACACGTTACACACACACACACACACACACACACACACACCCTGCACCACATACACACCTTACCTCACATACCTCTCACACACCACATACCATAACACACACATACTAGATAGACCACACACACCACATAGCATACACACTATCTACACCACAAACACCCTATACCATAAACCCACCACATGTAAATCCTACACCACACATAAACCACACACAGATCATACCATACACACACCTTATACCACACACACCACATACACACTCTATAGCACAAACATCCCATTCACCACATACCATAATACACACACTACACCACACAGCATACACACACACTATACCACATAAATACACAGCACACCAGAACATACCATACACACACATGCATGCCCTACATGCCACAACCCCAAACACACGCGCGCACACACACACACGATCTCTAACCTTCCTCATCTTGCCTTTCTTCCTCCCCATTTCCCTTATCACTATTTGATAGTTGATCTGTTTACTGTTTATCTTCTACACTAGCAAATAAGCTCCATGAAGGTATAAACTTACTTCTTTTACACTGTTCCTCCAATGCCTAGAGCAGCACCCGGCACTTACAGGGGATACAAAAAGTTGTTGCTGAGTGAATGAATGAACCTATGAACTTGTGAAGAGGAAGAATGGGGTTGAGAGGATACAGGGGATGTTTGTGTCTCTCTTCTCCCTCTTCTTCCTCCCCCCCGCCCCTAGCTCTGCCTCTCCTCCTACCGCTGGCTGCAGCTGTATCTTCCAAATGTTGACTCCAGTGCCTCCTTGTGAAGCTTGGATCTGCTCCAGGGGTAGTCAACCTTTTTATACCTACTGCCCACTTTTGTATCTCTGTTAGTAGTAAAACTTTCTAACCGCCCTCCAGTTCCAAAGTAATGGTGATTTATAAAGTAGGGAAGTAACTTTACTTTATAAAATTTATAAAGCAGAGTTACAGCAAGTTAAAGCATATAATAATAATTACTTACCAAGTACTTTATGTCAGATTTTCGCTAAGTTTGGCAGAATAAATCTTTATAAAACAACTTACTATAGTTAAATCTATCTTTTTATTTATACTTTGGTTACTCTGCTACCGCCCACCATGAAAGCTGGAACGCCCCCTAGTGGGCGGGAGGGACCAGGTTGACTACCACTGTGCTAAACATTATAGGGCCTTGCAAGCAGAGCAGATGCTGTCAACAGAAGGTTTTGCTTCCCAGACAAAAGCAGAACATAATCTCCGCTCTCTCAGCCTGCGGATGCTGGGGTCCTTACACAGAGGGAGTAAGAGCGGCTGGAAGTCATCTTTTCCTTTCATATGGAGATCGACGTCCACCTCGTCCCATTCCCTGGTTCCTTCTGGGACTCTTTTCAGGGAAACAACTGCCCCTTGTCCCCTTCAGGGCCATTTCCTTGTTCTTCTTCCTCGTTACCCCAGAGAGGCAAGAGGCTGTGATAAGGAGGGCAGTTAGAAAGATTTCGTTTTCTTTTTTCTCATCCAAAAGAAAGTGGCTTTCTAGGAGAAATAATTTTTTAAAAAAAATTTTTTTAAAGATAGTGGTGTTATAAGTAATATTTCCAAATAGAAAGGGCCTGGCACGTAGTAAGAGCGTATTTCATACATGATGGAGCCAAAGGAGGCTTACAGTTGTGAGTACATGAAACACAGAGTTTATTCTTACAGTATTAGTTATTATTATTGTGTTATTTTCCATACAAACAGGTATAAACCTACTTTTGCCCCACCAGTATGTTTTAAAGGAAAAAATAATGAAATCTTGCCAACTTACAAGAGCCAGAAGGGGTAGACAGGAAGGGATGAGCACTGAATGTCATACAGTCACGCTGAGATGAAGCCACAAGCTGTATTTCCATGCTGGGACCACAGCCTGGAGTCAAAGGGCTGGCCTTTGGTGGATTGGGTCACCTCTTTCCAGTGACACTTGGTACAAGTCTTTACACAAGGAGCCTTAATCAAGGAAAGAGGTAAGGCTGCCTTAGGAGGTCTGAAAAGGTATAATTACAGATTTTCCAGATCACTCACCATTGATAGGGTGAGCTGTCAACCCTGGAGGAAAGACTGTCTGCCAGGTGGAGAACCCGCTGCAGGCAGACCACGGGAACGGCAAAGGTGCAGCCTCCACGCCACAACCAGCGCCCCCGAGAGCCCAAAGCAATCAGTGCGGAGGTCTGGACCCCCGTGACATGGGCGGGGGCCGGGTGCGTCATTCCAGCCTCGCTGGACAGCACAGAGTGGATTGGAGGCCCCCTCTAGACTCCAGCACGAAGACTCCCAAAGCTCAGAGGGCTTCACTGAGACCCACAGAAAGCTGAGGGGCCCTGGGCTGGAAGCCAGAGTCCTGCTTGTGGCTTCAGCTCTGCCATGAACACACTGTGAGCCTGGAGCTCACGCTTTCACCTGCGAAAGCAGATAGGAACACCCCCCTGAGACTCGCAAGCATCACATGAGATGCTACACACAGAGGCCAACCACAGAGCCTGGTGCCTCCGTGCGGCCCTACGCCCAGCCCTGATGACCCACACTGACCACTCCTCCACCCTCACTTCCCTGGGCCCACGGGGAGCCCACGGTCACCTGGGGGAGGAGACTCAGCCTCCTTGGCTAGGATGGGGATGAATGCCCATCCCCCGGCCCTGCCCTGCGTCTCCAGTTCTGATTTTCACCTAAACACAAGATCTGATGCGTCAGAGAAACCCCGGGTCAGAGGAGCAGCCCGGGAAGCAAGCGTGCTGCTGTGCCCTGGTCCTAGGGACCTCTGTGGAGGGGCCAGGACACGGAGCCGCAAGTTCCTGGGGCAGCAGTCAGGGGGCTGAGGAGGAGGCCAGGGCTTCTCTGCATGTTTTTTTTTTTTTTAGGTCTACATGTTGATTTGCTTTGTGTGAGGAAGGCAGGTCGCAGCAGGGGGCTGAGGTGTGATGGGGAATGCCGCTGTGATGCGCCTCCATTCCCACTGCTGCACTTCATCTCTTCTCTTGTTCTGGGGCCCAGAAAATCAGAGCAACAGACATGGATGGATGTACCAGAAAAGGATAGGACAAAGCTGGTCTGCTGGGTGAAGACCTACCATCGGTGTCATTAGGATCCTTCAGGATGGCCAACCACCTCGGCTTGTCAGGGACTGAGGGGTCCCTAGGACGTGGGGTTTTCAGTGCTAAAGCTGGGACAGTCCTGAGCACACCAGGATGAGCTGGTCACTACACCCCTTCCCACTCCGAGCAAGAACACTCTCCATCACAGAACTAGAGCTTTGTTATTCTAAATCTACCTCCTCTCTCAAATCCCAGTACTTCCCATGAACACCTTCAGTCCCAGCACCTCCCTCCCCTCCTGCTTTGGCAGCACCTGCACTTGCCCAGGAAAGAGAGAGGCGGGGAGTTTGTGCCCATCTGTGTCTTGGGCACAAAGAAGGGCGATCTCAGGGCAGAACTGGTGTTTCTCATCCCATCCTGGAGGCTGAGCTGGAATAAGGGATGAAGGCAGCGTTCAGCAGTGGATGAGAAGCCAGAAGAAAGCCCTGAGCTATTTTATTAATGAAATACCACCCACTTTTCTTTAACAAATCTGGGCCCAGCCCTCCCCCTCCAAGATCTCCCCTCCAGGGCTCTCCTTGTTCCTGCTTTCTCGTTGTACTTGAGAAGGCAGTGACATTCTGTTGACAGCTTTGACAGACACATCTAATTTAGACACAGCAGCAGGCGGGTGCCTCCTCCCTGGGCCTACATCCCACAGGGAGCGGACCTCCACCCCGTGGGGTTTTCCCTCCTCCCTCCCCAAGGGAGCTTAGGGCCAGGGGCAGGGCTCAGCTGCTTGGGTCAGAATCTTGTATCTAAGAATTAAATTTCCCACTTTTAGAGCATTTTAGCCCTTCTTAAGAGCTATCATCCACATACCATCTCTCTCGCTCTCTCTTTTTTTTATAAGAGTTTTATATTTTTGTCAACTTACTGACATATAATTGACTCATAACATTGTGTGAGTCAAATCATCATGTTGTACACCTTCAACATATGTCGTCTCTTGACCCTCATCAAACCCATGAGCTCCCAGAGCCTGAGGAATTCACTCAAGGCTGCACAGTGGAGCCGCATTTTACTCTTCATTCTGGGCTGTTCTAGCTTTGCTTATAAACACTGTCACCAAACAAGGACTTCCAGACTCTGAGGTGGCCCAGGCCGATTCTGATGAGCACCAAGCCACAGGCGCTGATGACCTGACACATGGTCCAGATGGGTGATCCCCAGCGGTCCCACTTTAGCCATCTCAGCCCGGCCTGAAGCCAGCGGAAATCCATTACAGGACAGACTGCACCTGCAGAGTTCTCGACAGGCGCTCGGCAGGTCTCTAAATACCTGCGCTCCTTCCAATACATACCAAAATATAACAGAGGTGTCAGCTCTTTTTAAAGGTGCATTTTCTAGATCTTGTCCAAGTTAAAGAAGCTTTCAGCAACATTAGATCTTCTGGGTTATTTCCTGCTAAATGAGAAGGGTGAAAAGACCATGTATGCACACCACTGTTGAGGGTGGAAGAAAACAGGTTTCCCGCCTAGTACTTCCTCCAAGACCTTCGTGCTGAAGGAGAGACAGATGTTGAACAGACAGGCACAAAGAATCAGGGCTCCCAGTCAACTCCTGTGACTCTCTTTGAATCACTGGATCACATAGTTTACATTCAATATTATTTTGTATTCACTTCGGGTGTACAGGACAGTGGTTAGACAACCATACACTTTATAAAGTGTACCTCCCGAAATTTCCATTACACACCTGGCACTATACAAAGTTATCGCAATATTATTGCCTACATTCCCTATGCTGTGCTTTACATCCCCATGTCTGTTTTGTAACTACCAGTCTGTACTTCCTAATCTCTTCACCTTCTCACCCAGTCCCCCACCCCCCCCTTTTGGCAACCATCAATCTGTTCTCTGTATCAATGAGTTTGTTTCTGTTTGGTTTGTTTTTTTTTCATTTATATTGTTCTTTAGATTCCCCATATAAGTGAAATCATATGGTATTTGTCTTTCTCTGTCTGGCTTAATTCACTTAGCATAATAACCCCTAGGTCCATCTATGCTGTGGCAAGTGGTAAGAGCTTGTTCTTTTTATGGTCAAGTAACGTTCCTTTGTATATATATACACCACTGCTTTTTTTTTCTTTCTTTCTTTCTTTTTTTTTTTTTTTTTTTTAATTTTTACAAAGCTGGAAACGGGGAGGCAGTCAGACAGACTCCCGCATGCGCCCGACCGGTATCCACCCGGCACGCCCACCAGGGGGCGATGCTTTGCCCATCTGGGGCATCACTCTGCTGCATCCAGAGCCATTCTATAATAGTTCCTGAGGCAGAGGCCACAGAGCCATCCCCAGTGCCCGGGCCATCTTTGCTCCAATGGAGCCTCAGCTGCGGGAGGGGAAGAGAGAGACAGAGAAGAAGGAGAGGGGGAGGGGTGGAGAAGCAGATGGGCACCCCTCCTGTCTGCCCTGGCTGGGAATCGAACCCAGGACTCCTGCACGCCAGGCCGACGCTCTACCGCCGAGCCAACTGGCCAGGGCCATGTACCACTGCTTTTTTATCCACTTGTCTGTTGATGGGCACTTGAGTTGCTTCCATAGCTTGGCAATTGTAATGTTGCAATAAACAAAGGGTTGCAGCTACTCTTTCAATTTAGTGTTTTGGGTGCCTGGATACATGCTCAGAAGTGAAATCACTGGATCATTAGGCAGTTTCATTTTTAATTGTTTGAGGAGTCTTTATACTGCTTTCCATAGTGGCTGCACCATTCTTCATTCTCACCAGCAGTGCACAACAGTTCCCTTTTCTCCACATCCTCACCCACACTTGTTGTTTATTAATTTATTGATGATAACCATTCTAACAGGTATGAGGCAAAATCCCATTGTGGTTTCAATTTGCATTTCTCTGATGATAGTAACACTAAGCATCTTTTCACATGTCTGTTAGCCATCTGTCTGTCCTCTTTGGAGAAGTGTCCATTCAGGTCCTATGGTTTGTCATATATGACCTATTATGTTGAGATATGTTCTCTGTATTCTCACTTTGCTGAGATTTTTTTATCATAGTTCGATGCTAGATTTTGTCAAATGCCTTCTCTACCTCTATTTATATGACCATATAATTTTTATCATTTATTTTGTTTATGTGGTGTATCACGTAATTGATTTGTGGATATTGTACCAACCTTGCATCCCAAGAATAAATCCCACTTGCCATGCTGTACAATCTTTTTAATGTATTGCTGGATTCTGTTTGATAATATTTTTTTATTTTTTACATTTTAGATCTTATTTATTCACTTTTAGAGGGGGAGGAGAGAGAAAGAATGAAAGAGAGAGAAGGGGGAGGAGCAAGGAGCATCAACTCCCACATATGCCTTGACCAGGCAAACCCAGAGTTTCAAACCAGTGACCTCAGCATTCTAGGTCAACACTTCATCCCCTGCACCACCACAGGTCAGGCCTGTTTGCTAATATTTTGTTGAAGATTTTTATATCTGTGTTTATTAAGGATATTGGCTTATAATTTTATTTCTTTGTAGTGTCTTATTCTGATTTTGGAATGAGGATAAGGGTGGCCCATTAAAAGAGCTTAGGCATCTTCCATCTCTTGAACTTCCTGTAATAGTTTGAGAAGGATAAGTATTGGGGTTTTTTTGAGTGTTCCATAAAGTTCACCTGTGAAGTCATTTGGTCCAGGACTTTTGTTTATTGGGAGTTTTTTTATTACTGCTTCAATTTCATTAGTTGTAATTGGTCTATTCAGATTTTCTGTTTCTTCTTGATTTAGTTTTGGAAAATTGTATGTTTCTAGAAATTTTTCCATTTCTTCCAGATTGTCCAGTTTGTTACAACACAGTTGTTTATATTTTCTTATAATCCTTTGTATTTCTGTAGTGTCAGTTGTTACTTTTCCTCTTTTATTTCTGATTTTATTTATTTGGATCTGTCTCTTTTTCTCTTGATTAGTCTGGTTAAAAATTTACCAATCTTGTTTATCTTTTCAAAGAAACAGCTCTTGGTTTCACTGATATTTTTTATTTTTTATACTATTTTGTTTACTTCCTTCTAAATTTTATTATTTCCTGTATTCTACTCACTTTGTAATCTGTTTGTTGTTCTTTTTTGAGCTCCTCTAAGTGTAAGTTTATGTTGTTTGAGATTTTTCTTGTTTCTTGAGATAGGCTTGTATTGCTATGAATTTCCTCTTCAGACTACTTTTGCTGTGTCCCATAGCACTTTGGGTTGTTGTGTTCCTATTTTCATTTGTTTCAAGGTATCATTTGATTTCTTCCTTAATATCATTGTTAACTCTTCAGTGTTGAGTAACATATTATTTAACCTCTGTATGTCTGTGTGTTTTCAGTTTTTTCTTGTAATTGGTTTCTAGTTTCATATCATTTTGGTCACAGAAGATGCTTGATATAACTCCAACCTTCTTAATTTTATTGAGACTTGCTTTGTGTTCTAATATGTGGTCTATCTTATAAAGCAATGATCCCCAACCTTTTTTGGGCCACAGACCGGTTTAATGTTAGGAAATATTTTCACGGACAGGCCTTTAGGGTGGGACAGATAAATGTATCATGTGACCGAGACAAGCGTCAAGAGTGAGTCTTAGACGGATGTAACAGGGAATCTGGTCATTTTTTAAAAATACAACATTGTTCAGACTTAAATATAAATAAAACAAAAATAATGTAAGTTATTTATTCTTTCTCTGCAGACCGGTACCAAATGGCCCACGGACCAGTACCAGTCCGCGGCCTGGGGGTTGAGGACCACTGTTATAAAGTGTTTTGTGTGCATTTGAAATGAATGTATATTCTGCGGCTTTGGGGTAACAGGGCTCTAAAAATACTAATTAAATTCATCTGATCTAGTGTGTCGTTTAAGGCTGCTGTTTCCTTGTTGATTTTCTGTCTGGAAGATCTATACCCTAGGCCAGTGGTCCCCAACCTTTTTTGGGCCACGGACCAGTTTAATGTCAAAAAGTATTTTTGCGGACCGGCCTTTAGGGTGGGATGGACAAATGTATCACGTGACCGAGACAAGCGTCAAGAGTGAGTCTTAGACGAATGTAACAAGGAATTTGGTCATTTTTTTAAAATAAAAGATCATTCAGACCTAAATATAAATAAAATGAAAATAATGTAAGTTATTTATTCTTTCTCTGCGGACTGGTACCAAATGGCCCATGGACCAGTACCGGTACCAGTCTGCGGCCCAGGGGTTGGGGACGGACCACTGCCCTAGGCAGTTGACTCCTCAGCAGGGTGTGAGCTCTGCAGGGCTGGGTGACAAAAAATAGGGAAGGAGGGACTATTGCATTCTCCCAAGCTGATGCAGTTTGGAGGGGAGTGCTTAACTCAAGAAAGATGGTGTCTGTGAGCCCTATGGGAGAGGAGCTCAGCGCAGGGACTCTGACAGCTGTCTCTTTAGCTCAGTCCCTGGAACCACACAGCCCAATCTCTCCTCACACAACTCTAGTGTGCTCCAACTTGCTCTCCCTCCACCAGAGCCCAGGGTGTCTGTGAACAAGGTTTTGTGTGCTGGTCCTTTAAGAGGATTCCTTGGTTTCTAGCAGACTCTCTGCTCTCTCTGGAGGACAGAATCCTGCTGATTTTCACAGGCAGATGTTATGTGAGTGCATCTCCTCAGCTCTGGGCTGTAGAGCCTAGTAGGGGTCTTACCTCACACTCCTGAGCAGTGGTGGGATTCAAATAATTTAAGGACTAGTTCTCTGCCCTAATGTTTTAACTATAAAAAAAAACCCAACATACTGAAAGGTAATTTATTATTTCGTGCATTTAATACTTAAATAAGAACAATAAAAGAGGTACATGAAACTAGATTATGTTATAAGAAAGTGTTTGAAATATTAATGAAAAAACATTAAATAATACCTGACAAAAACCAATAGAATTGTTAAGATATTTCCATATTGCTTCTTGATTGGCATCTTCACTTGCAATTTTTTTTAACCTACAGATGGAATGAGTATTACTATGGACATTTAGAATACAGTGTTGCACAGATGAACATTAGAAAAGAGTAAGGAATGCAAATTTGTGATTTCCACATTGGGCGACTGCCCAGGCGCCCACTTTAGAGAGAACTCTGATTACAAGTGCCATTTTAACAACCGGTTCGTCGAATTCAACAAAAAATTAGGTATCAGTTCTGCCAAACTGGTGCAAACCGGCTAAATCCCACCACTGCTCCTAAGGGAAACCTTTGCAGTTGAGATGTCCCTCTGGGACCTCAGCCATCACCCATGGGAGCAGAGCCGGCCATTTTTGCAACTCAGCCTGCTCTACCATTCTTAGTATGGCTTCTTCTATAAATCCTTGATTGTAAGACTTCTGTTCAGTTAGTCTTCAGTTGGTTATTCAGGTTGATTGTTCTATATTGTTGTCATTCTAGTTTGGTCCTAGGAGAAGGTGAGTGTAACTTTCACCTTTTGTACCACCATCTTGGATCCAGAACAACTTTTATTCAAAACAGAAAACATAACCCTTAGTGGAAAACTGGAGAGTCTGGTCCATGGGTCTCAATCCATGCACTCTGATCATCATTGTTTACAAGGGTCTCAAACTCGCGGCCCGCGGACCCAAGTTTGAGACCCCTGGTTTAGAGCAAGGGGGCCAGATTCTGACCAAATGAATGGGACCCCAGTTCCTCCTTTTATAAGCTGGGTGGCCTTGAACATTCAACTCTGGGCCTCAGTTTTCCCCTTTGTGAGCTAGCAATCCACATCATGCCCATGGAATTATCATAAGAATTAGATGAATAAAAACAAATTGACCTTTTACAAGAGTGCTGACTCACAGAATGTGAACCATCAGTCTTGGCTGTTATTATGCACAGAGAGCACCGAGAGAGGCATTCAGAGCCACTTTATATGTATGACTGTGCCTTATCATTTTTATAAAAAGCCTGAAACAGACAATGTTAATCTTTATTTCTCAGATAAGGAAATAGAGGCTTAGCAAGTTTATGGGGAAGTTGGGGATCAGAGCAATGCGAGAGAGCTAAAGATGAAGATTGTTTTTAAAACTACAAGTCCTGTTCGAAATCTTCGATGGCTTCTCCCTGCACTGAGCCTGGCATGGTCTGGGAGGCCCTGTACCAAGCCCACGTTCACTGGCTTTTTCAGGATTTCTTTATGCATTCCGGGTTTATCCTTTCACAGTGGCTTCATATATTTCAGTCCCTCTCTGAAAGCATTTACACTTGGTTGGCACCTTCTTGGGGGCCACCAACCCACAGGGTGGGTGACTATATGAATGAGGAAACGGTGTACACTTTGGGCAGTGTTGGCTGTGTGAGCATTTAGCCTAGAGAGAACATGTGCAGACTGAACTTTGCTGCAATCACCACATACACACACAGACTTTATAGTACAGAGTATCTCCCAGGCTCAAATACTCCCCAGGGAGGCTCCCTGAGCCCCAGTATTTTCTAAGTGGTGACTGTATATTTATATGTGATTATTTGTCTATGTTTGTCACTCTCCTCCAGACTCAGTGGGAACAGAAACTATCCCTGGCACATACTAGGCACTAAATAAATATGAATTACATGAATAATTGAATGAATGAATTACATGAATGAATGGATGGATGGATGGATGGATGGATGGATGGATGAACCAAACAGCAACAGATGCCTGATTTAACTGGGTCACCTATCTGGATTCTGAGAGCATCCCTGATGAAGGTAAAAGAATAACTCCGATGAGACCTACCAAGGGGCTCCAACCAGAAGATCTGAACCTACTAATAGTGCTTCATGTCACAGTGTGAATTTCCAGAATAGTTGCTGCCACCGCAATATAAAGAAAGAGAATGGTTTCCTTGCTTACAATTATTTCCCGAGTGATGACCACAGTCCCTGACATATAATATAGGTCCTTAACACATTTTTGTGAAATGAATAAATGTTTCTAACAGGTGTAGTTTCAAAGCAGTCACATTTCTGTGTTTAAGCTAGAACCCTCTTTCTTTGATCAAACAACTGGAAAACCATATTCTCTGGAAATTATCAGAAAGCTCTCTGGAAAATTCAGGGTCTGAGCATTCAAAAATCAGGGTATTGAGTGGGTAGATCTTGCTGCCATAGTCTCTGTACAAATAACGATAATCCAGTGCACACAAGAAATACAATTCCTTTCATCCCCATTCAGTCTCCACCATTTTTCATCATATGTCTGTTAGAAAATATCTTCCCTGACCTCAGTTTCTTTATCTGTAAATGTAGGTAATAAGAATACCTACCACTTAGGGAAGCTGAACAGATTAAATTAGCTATTACCTGGTACATAGTAAGCAGTTATTATTATAACTGCTTAAACAGAGGCATCATTTTAGAAGGAAGCTATTTAAAGCTTTGAGGATTTATTGTAGAAAAAAAATCTCCCTGACGTCAATCTACAGACAAAAAAAAAAAAAAAAAAACCCATCATGAAATCCCTTGAAATGTTCTGTCTTTAATGAGTGTACTCCTTCCAAACTGCACATCTCCTGCAATCAACTCTCCATTTCGAGGTGCTTCCTGATTGAAATTATTTTTCCTTAAAAAAAGTTGGCAACAAGAATGTATATTGCAAAACAAAATGTGTTGCTTTTAAAGTGATTTTGGAGCCTCAGTAATTAGTCTAGCAAGTTCCAAAGATACATTCTGTAGTCATCATTCAGTATTTGTTTCCTTTGGTGATCTGCCTTTCTAAAAAATAAATAAATAAAAGAAACATCTGTTATGATATGAAGCTGCCTGGGACTGAAGGGTCCCCCAGACCCTATTGAGCTCTGTATTATAAGGACCCCCGCCCCTTGGATTCCACGTTCTCTTTTCCTGCCAGGCTGCTCCTGGGTCACTTCTCAGCTCTGGTGCCTGCTGAAACAAGACAGATGCTGCTATACAAAATAACATGAGAACATACCAGAGCCTGTTACTTCTAGCACTTGGAAAATCTGACATTCAAATATGCAAATATTTTATGGCATGAAGAGAAAAAGAGAGAGAGAAGGAGCTGAAAAGTCACATTTGAAATGAAACATACTAGAGATGTAAGCAAACTGGAATTAACACTTCTGGATTATAATTAAACGGGCGCTATTATCAGAGAAAAAGCACAGAATTTGCCAGGATCTGCTGCAAGGGTTTCCTGGTACCACTGAGGCCACCAGACGTGGCCCATGATGACGAGCTTCATTTGGTGTCCCCCCCACACACACACACACGCTCCTTCTTCTCAAGCTGTCCCAAAGCACCCATTGTCACAAAAGGCAGCAGGGAAGTCAGAATACTACCTTTACCCCATTTTCAGCAATGTAAAATTTATACTTATTTTTAAAATGGGGTTTCTTTAACTATGAAGATTAAAAATCTGTCAATCATCAGAGTCCTCATAAACTTTGAATTGTTTTTCCAGGAGCTGTGAGGGAGTGAGTCAGGTCCATCTCGCTGTCTCAGATGGTGAAGGGAAAGGAAAATCAAACCAGAAGTCCAAAACCAATCTGGGTCACACCATTAATAGCTGAGCTATTTTGATCAGTCCCTTAACCTCTTCACGTCTCTACCTCTCATGCACATTAGTAGAGTTAGTCTAGATGATTTCAAAGTCGCCTTCCAGATCTTGGATTCCGTGAAAGACTGTAGATTTGAATCAGATAGACCTGAAGTTCAATGACGGTTTTATTCTTGACTTGCTTTTTTAATTTGGGCAAGTTGTTTAATAGCATGGGACCCTGGTTCTCATCCACAAAACAGGGATAATAATAGCTCTTATCTCACAAGGTTGCTGTAAAGTTTAAATGCAATTATGTGAAGAAAGCATTCAACATAGAATAAATCATGATTTTGTTCCTTCTTTCTTGTAATTTCTTCTCCTTTGTGATGGAAGCCAGAAAACACAACTAGATGAGGTGAGAGAGAGTTTGAGACTGGGAGGCCCGCAACATTAACCTCGTTAGTGCTGTGTTCTAGCTGACTGAGATAACTTCTGAAGGTCTCAGATTTGGATCCAGTCATACACAGGACTCATCACTTAATTCAAAGACCATCTGTGACGCTTTTTAAAAAATTGTGTTCAAATACCTGGCTGGTTTGCTCAGTGGCAGAGCATCGGCCTGGTGTGCAGGAGTCCTGGGTTTGATTCTCGGCCAGGACACACAGGAGAAGCGCCCATCTGCTTCTCCACCCCTCCCCCTCTCCTTCCTCTCTGTCTCTCTCTTCCCCTCCCGCAGCCAAGGCTCCATTGGAGCAAAGTTGGCCCGGGCGCTGAGGATGGCTCCATGGCCTCTGCCTCAGGTGCTAGAATGGCTCTGGTTGCAACAGAGCAACACTCCAGATGGGCAGAGCATCGCCCCCTGGTGGGCATGCCGGGTGGATCCCGGTCAGGTGCATGTGGGAGTCTGTCTGACTGCTTCCCCATTTCCAACTTCAGAAAAATATAAATACAAAAAAAAATTGTGTTCAAGTTTCTTTCTTTCTTTCTTTCTTTCAAGAGAGGGAGAGAGAGGGAGAGAGAGGCATGAAGGGAGAGAGAGACATGAAGGGAAATAGAGAAAGAAGCATCAACTCATTGCTTCACTTCAGTGGTGCATCAATTGTTTCTCGTACGTGCCTTGATGGAGGGATCAGACCAGTGACCCCAGGCTCAGGTTGAGCCAGCAACTCCTTGTTCAAACAGGTGATTGTGACCTCAAACCAACAACCTTAGGCTCAAGCCAGCAACCTTGAATTTCAAACCAGTGGCTTCAATGTTCTAGTCAGTGCTTTGTCCACTGCACTACCACTGGTCAGGTCATCCGTGGCACTTTTTAACTTATAATGGGTCAATCTCTATGCCAATTGCACTTCTGATGCCCTACTATAATTAAGTGGTATGAACAGTTATTTTTAATTTTAATCACACAATAAAGGGTGAACTTTACTACCTGACTTTCTCTTCCTCCCATAAATCACATAAAGATAGCCAGAAATATTTTATTTTGTTTTAACTTTAACAGTAACACTACCCCTTAATTTGACATAGACACTAAAATTCAATGAATTAAATAATTCAGCTGATTTTACTGGCATTTGCTCCGTATTTTTTAATACTGAGACATACTATTTTCTAGGCACTATGCTAAACACTCATAATGAAAGAGAGCAACATTTCTTTGGTTTGATAGGATAAAGGAACACTGACTTATCAATGGGCTTGGCTACATTAAAGGACATTACTAGAAAGGACACAATGGAAGAACCCTTGTTCTAGGGAAATACCTTGTATTAGTTACCTATTGTTGTTTAACAAATTACTTCAGACCCAGTGACTTAAAGCAAAAACACTTGGCCCTGGCCAGCTGGTTCAATGAATAGAGTATCATCCCAACATGCGGAAGCCCCTGGTTTGATCCCTGGTCAGGGCACGGGAAAAGCGACTATCTGCTTCTCTTTCCCTCCCTCTCCCCTTTCTCTCTCTCTTCCCCCTCTCATAGCCAGTGGCTCAATTGGTTCAAGCTTTGGCCCCAGGCACTGAGGATAGCTCGGTTGGTCTGAGCATCAGCCACAAGAGCTAAGGATAGCTTGGCTGATTCAAGCATTGGCCATGCCATGTGGATCCTGGTCAGGAGGCATGCAAGAGTCTGTCTCTTTATTTACCCTCCTCTCAGTTAAAACAAAATACTATTTCTCACAGTTTGTAGAACTCAGGAGGAATCCAAGAATCACTTAGGTAGAGGGTCCTGGCTCAAAAAGTCTCATGATACTGCACTCAGATATCAGCTTAGGCTGCTGTCATTCAAAGGCTCAACTGGGGCTGGAGGAACCACCTCCAGATGGCTCACTCATAAGCCGGGAAAGCTAGTCTGGCTTTGGGCCCTACTGGACTTCTTTATAGGATACAGCAGCTGGCTTCCCCCACAGGAAATGACCTAAGAGCAAGGTGCAAGGCACAATGCCTTTTGTGACCTAGTCTTGGAAGTCACATCATGTTATTCTGAGGTTTCTCACTGGCCCATTCAGGAGGAAGACAACAAAGTTGTGGAGGCCAAGTCAGGATCATCAAGGGTCCTATTGGGGAGACACTGGGGCAGCAATTCTAACCAAAGACAAAGAGAGGAAGGAACGAAGCTATCCATTGGGATGAAAAACAGAGAAAAAGTCGAAAGTAGCCAATAAGCTTCACCCCTATAGACAGTGGGTCTGGCCTACAGAACTCTAGTGGAGGCAGGAAGGAGACCGTGAAGGAGTCAGAGGCCATGGGTCCTGGGTTGGCAACAGCAGAAATGGGAGGGTTCTGAGGGGGCACGTGAGCAACGTGCTCGTCTGCACGGACGCATCTTGCTCTGAGGTTCTGGGACATGGCGGGGAGATGGGAGGGTCTGAGGATGGACCTGAGCCACCCTCCTGGACTCTCCGCCAGTGGTTTTCTTTTCTTCAAAGGAAACCAACACTTGCACTTAGTCCAGCCCCAAGCTGGGATTCTGGTCTTCTTCGTTTGGTCCACGTTACAAGCCCCAAAAGTTTTTTCACCTCATGCGATCCTAGGATATTCCCCCAAAAGAAGCATTTGTAAAGTCCTTCAATTAGAAAGTTGTACCTGGACATCAGCCTTCATGGCACCCATACCAACTCGGACCCTGAAACGGGGTCTGGCTGGGAATTTCCCCCTTTAATAATGTATGCAGTGAGGATTGAAATTGAAATTAAGAAATTACAATAAATGATTACCCTATAAGACACCACACCACCATTCCCTGTTTTCCTCACTAAGCGGATCAATGTGTATCCTCGGGCTCTGCTGCAGTACCTGGGGCGTATCCTGGAGGGAGCCTCTGCCTGGCCTAGAGGCTCAGGTCTGTACTCTGCCATGGGACTGCCCACGCCGCTAGTGCTGGGCGGCACCCTACGGTCTCGGCCCTGGAGCGAGGCCCACTTAGGGTTCAATCTCCATGAGCAAAGATGCTTATGTCTCACTGCCCTCTTGAGAGGCTGACAAGTAATTAACCGAACTTCTGTGCTTATCTGGTCCAGCCCTGATGATCCCACATGAGAGGAAGGTGAGGAAGGAGAGGACTCTCCTTCAGGCCTGACAGCAGAGGGCTGGTGTGATCCCCAGGGATCCTGGCTCTGTGGAAAAGGGATCTGATCTCAGAGACTGGGGGATTGTGCTGATACCTGTTTACCCCGGTGAATAATAAAACCAGGCTGATCTGCACAGAAACACCGACTTCTTTCCTCAGAGAGAACACAGCTAGGGACAGTTGACCGTGAGATGCCAGCAGCTGGAACCGTCACCCAGGAAAATGACGTCATTTGACAAAAGAAATCTACAGAGATCTCAGACCTCAGCCCTCCTGGGAGAGAGCTTCTCAACCGGCTTCCACACCTGCAGGTCCCCAGGTAGTGTCAGGACCTCTGCCAGAATGTAGCAAAGCTGGCCTAAAACACAGTATGCAAAGAGTTGACCTGTCAAAGGATGAGTTGAAATGCAAATACAGCATTTCCCTAAACCCTTAGCCCAACAGAATGACAGTTCATACAGGGAAGGAGTTACTTAGTTGCCTGGAGAAGCCATCAGGCCATTCCCAACTCCCTGCCTCTGCCTCAGTGCCCTGAGTTGCAGCAGACTCACAAAGAGGGTCGTCTCTGGGCCCCTCCCCTTCTGTGTGACCTCCACACCTAAGATGGATACAACAGTCTCTCTTGTCCTGAGAACTCTAACAAGGTGCCAAGATCTGGTTTCCTTGCACAGACTGTATCATATCTGGGTTCCAATTTACCCTGTTTTTAGAGCCATCTTATCTCCACTATTCACTTTCTGTTTCTTATAGCATATTTTCCCCTTCAGGGAAAGAGGAAGGATAGCCGAGTCCCTAATCCCTTCCTTACCTAATGGTCTAGCAAAGGCATTCCTACCCTAACAAAGGGCTTGATTATATACAATATATCAATATTTATATTTATATATGTGTGTGTGTGTATACACATACATATATATGTGTGTGTGTGTGTATACACACAACATAATCTAAGAAAATTATATATTTAAAAATATATATTTAAGGAATATTTTAAAAGGCAGTCATCCCCCCCCAAAAAAAATGAACAATAAACCTAAACAGGCAATTCACAAAAGAGAATATCCAAAAGCCATAAAATCCAGGGTAGGCTTACTGTTGTTCAAATAATACAAGAATAAACTTTTGCATACTTGCAACTGTAAACTTTTGCCCCACCCTATCTATAAAAAACCTCAGCTTTCATAGTGATCAAGGAAATGGAAATTAAAACCACAAAGAGATACCACTCACTACAGCATGCATCTGAGTAGTTAAAATTAACAGGAATGATGATATAAAATTTTCACCAGGATGGAAAGCAATGGGAATTCTCGTACACTGCTGGCAGTAGTTCAGATTGGTACAGCCCTCATGGAAAACTGTTCGGCAGTATTGACTAAAATTGAATATATGCGTACTCTGTGACTCAGCAAACTTATTGCTAGATATATACCTTAAAGAAATGCAGGCACACATCCTAAAAAGGCATATATTAGAATATCATAGCAGTGACATGATTTTTAATAAGGACTGAAAACAAGCCAAAGGCTCATCACCAAGGAAACAAACAAATTGTTATATTCATATCATGAGATACTATGCACCAGTGAAAATTAACAAGCTATGGCTATCTATAACGACATGAATGAATCCCAGAAGCATACTTATTAATAAAAGGAAAGTAAATGCAAAAGCCTATATATTGTGTGATTGTATTTTTATAACATTTATAAATAGGCAAAACTGCCCTGTCCGGTTGGCTCAGCAGTAGAGCGTCGGCCTGGCATGCGGGGGACCCGGGTTCGATTCCCGGCCAGGGCACATAGGAGAAGCGCCCATTTGCTTCTCCACCTCCCCTTCCTCTCTATCTCTCTCTTCCCCTCCCACAGCCAAGGTTCCATTGGAGCAAAGATGGCCCGGGCGCTGGGGTTGGCTCCTTGGCCTCTGCCCCAGGCGCTAGAGTGGCTCTGGTCGCGGCAGAGCGACGCCCCGGAGGGGCAGAGCATCGCCCCCTGGTGGGCAGAGCGTCGCCCCTAGTGGGCGTGCCGGGTGGATCCCGGTCGGGCGCATGCAGGAGTCTGTCTGACTGTCTCTCCCCGTTTCTAGCTTCAGAAAAATATATATATATATAAAATATATATATAAATAAATAGGCAAAACTACTAATCTGTAGGGATGGAAGTTTAGGTGGTTTTGATAATAGAAATGCTTATAATTACCTTTGGGGCAGTGGGAGAAGTGGTGATTGGGAGGGATGTGATGAGAGGCTACTGGGGAACTGGCATTGTTTTCACTTTGGGTGGTAAAGATTTGGGTTGTGATATTTAGGAGGTTTTTGTTCGTTTTCTTTTTTCAATTTTTTTAATTTTTCAATTATAGTTGACATACAATATATTAATATCAGGTGTACAACATATTGATTAGACATTCATATAACTTACAAAGTGATTACCCTGATAAGTCTAGTATCCACCTGGCGTCACTATAATAGTTATTACAATATTATTGACTACATTCCCTAGGTTGTACTTTACATTCCCATGACTATGTTTATAGGAGACAATTTACACATCTTAATTCTTCCCTTTTTTCACCCATTTGCCCAGCCCTCCTCCCATCTGGCAACCATCAATTTGCTCTCTGTATCTATGAGTTTGTTATGATATTTGGTTTTTAACAAATCACTGAACTAAATATGTTTTTTACATTGTTTTGTTTGGGTGTCTACTTACCGATAAAAACAATAGGTTAAAGAAATCACCCTTTCCAGCCTCATCTGCTCCTCATAGGAGGTGGGTTAAGGACACAGATGGGCTTAAGAGTCACATAAGATTAGATCAAGGCTCTCCTCTTACCACCTATGTGACCATGACTAGATATTATTCTCTGCAAGCCTCAGTTTCCTTTTCTATAGGATGGAGGCAATAATCATTAATAAGGTTGATAAGGTCGTAGCATGTTCTAGGACATGTTAAGAGCCTAGCACAATCCCAGAGCATGAAAAGTTGTCAGTGAATGGAGGGTGAGAGCCTTCAGACTGGCAGCAATTGCTGCTTCTTGCTTTGCCTTAAGATCACCTGGGCCGATGCCGCCTAAAGGGTTAGATACATAGTCAAAAGTACTCTGGAGTCGGAATTAACTTGAGGAAACCATTACCTTCTTTAAGATTCAGTTACCTTATCTTTAAAATGGGATTAATACTATCTAGCTCAAACAGCTCTTTAAAAGATTAAGTGAACTAACACATGAACATGTCTGGCAACACAGGAGAATCCTAAATTTATTTCTCTAGTAGTTTAGAGGGATTTTATTTTTTACATGGGACCAACCATCAGGGAGGTGCTATAGGAAAGAGGACTACAGCCAAAAAGCCTGGCCCAGAAGACTGAGGTGTTGTTCTGGTCTTTTATCCCAAATAACATTTATATTACCCACAATTTAGCAGCTGAACACAATGATTTTCTTTTTCTTATAATTCTATGGGTCAGAGAAGAGAGGGAAGACAGGAATCAACTGGGCATTTCTCACTTGGGGGCCTCTAGTGGTTGCATTCAGATGTCAACCGAAATGCAGTTCATTGAAGACTCAATTGGGCTGGATGTTCAAGAAGCTCACTTGCTTGCTGGCGATCAATGCTTATGGTTGGAAGAGAGCTCAGTCTTCAATTAAGCACCTGTTGATGACCTCCCCATTTGTTCCAGGCTTTCTCAAAATATGGTGACCTCAAGGCTTCAAAAGGGAATTACCAGGTAGACAAGGCGAGAGCCACATTGCTTTTCATGACCTGGTCCTGGAGACCATCTAGTGCTACTTCCTGCAGAATCTGTTGGTCAAAGTAGTCACAAACCTATCCTTTTTTTTTTTTTTAAAGAGAGAGAAAGAGAGAGGGACAGACAGGAAGTGAAGCATCAATTATTTTTTGCGGCATCTTAGTTGTTCATTGATTACTTTCTCATATGCATCTTGACGGCATGGGGGGGGTGCTCCAGCAGAGCAAGTGACCCCTTGCTCAAGCCAGCAACCTTGTGCTTCAAGCCAGAGACCTTTAAGCTCAAGTCAGAGACCATGGGGTATGTCTATGATCCCACATTCAAGCCAGTGACCACGTGCTTAAGCTGGTGAGCCCACGCTGAAGCCAGTGACCTTGGGGTTTCAAACCTATGTCCTCAGCATCCCAGGCCAATGCTCTATCCACTGCCCCACCACTGGCAGGCTCATAAACCTATTCTTATTCAAGGGATAAAGACTTAGAATTTGCAGCCATCTTTTAAAACTGTCATAGGTACTAGGAACACTGAGATTATATGTGATTTCTGAAAACCTTCCCTTTAGCATTTTAGGCAGCCTTGCATAATGATTAAGAGTGCTATTTGGGTTCAAATTCTGATTCTGCCATTTATTTCTGCATATCCTTTAGAAGTTACTTAACATCTTTGTCCAAGAGACATTAGTAAACTAGAGATAATAGTACCATCATCATTGGTCCTATCAGAAAGAGTGTGTGGCTCATGGTAAACATGCTCAATGCCAACATGAATGTTAATTTTAATGTTGTTTACACCCAGAATTGTATTCAGTTCCATGATCTTGGACTCTACTTGTGTCATACTTAGACCTCCACATGTTTCATATACATATCACCTACTTCCCGGGCTCTATGCTGTATGGCTGCTCTGGAGAGGATAGGACCAGGCACCTACATTATAATGAGATAAGTACCTGAGTTGGAGTCAGATGGTCCTGAGTCCAAATCCTATTTCTGCTTCTTTTTGATGGATCTGAAATAAGTTGTTTACTCTCTGAGGTGCAGTTTTCTCATCTGTGAAGAGGAGGAAAATGGAAACAACTTGACAAAAGGACTAAAAAATTAGATGAGAAAGTATTTATGGAGTCCAGCATTTCACAGGTACTTGGAATTTTGGGGTACTTTTAGTTGTCAGGAGGAAGAAAACATGAGAAGTTAGTCAACAAAGTATTTCTCAGTGGTTGAAATAAACATCTCAGCCCTGGCTGGTTTGCTCAGTGGTAGAGCGTCGGCCTGGTGTGCAGAAGTCCCGGGTTTGATTCCTGGCCAGGGCACACAGGAGAAGCGCCCATCTGCTTCTCCACCCCTCCCCCTCTCCTTCCTCTCTGTCTCTCTCTTTCCCTCCCGCAGCCAAGGCTCCATTGGAGCAAAGATGGCCCGGGCGCTGGGGATGGCTCTGTGGCCTCTGCCCCAGGCGCTAGAGTGGCTCTGGTCACAACAAAGCGATGCCCCGGAGGGGCAGAGCATCGCCCCCTGGTGGGCAGAGCGTTGCCCCCTGGTGGGCGTGCCGGGTGGATCCCGGTCAGGCGCATGCGGGAGTCTGTCTGACTGTCTCTCCCCGTTTCCAGCTTCAGAAAAATACAAAAAAAAAAAAAAAAGAAAGAAAAGAAAAAGAAATAAACATCTCAATTAAACCAACCTCTTCAGCCAAGAAGCCAAGAAGCATAAATGTTGGGTCAAGGATGAGGTGGTAGTTCCAGCCCAAGGATCACATCCCAGTTCTTCGCTTCCTCAGCACTTCCCTGCTCAGTTCCCTCTTTTCCCTGAGCCTGGAACTCACACCTTCCCAACCCCACTGGGCAAACACACACATTAGATGGGCAAGTTCAACCACCTGACCTGCTGTCTTCATAGCAGACTCACAACTCTCAATGGAAGCTCTTCTCTCAGTTGAACTCATATACAAGCCACTCTGGTACTTACAGGAATTTCCCAAAGGATAAAACATCTAGAAAGAAGTTGGGATCTTTGCTGAGAGCAGAACATGAGGGTTTTTTGCTTTTGTTTTTGTTTTTGTTTCTTTCATCTTGTTCACTTTCTTCTCTGTGTCAGCTTTAGATCCTAGGGGTCTAGTTTTCTGCCTTCTCTCTACCATATTCATTCATTCATTACTATTTATTCATACAACAGATATTTATATAACACCTACTATATACAAAACAAACACAAACCTCTCTTCTCCCGGACTTTATTTTCCAGAGGGTATCTTCACTGCTTCCCAAAGAGGTTTCTCCAGTTTCTGCCTCAGAGAAGAACTCTCAAAAAAGATACAGCCCACATACACGGCCTAGATGGGACATTGCAGGGAACAAGGGTTTGCTCTGGTAAAAAAAACCCCGAAGAGTCTGTGGTTTCTGCCAGGGACAGGGCACAGTGACTGCCTGGCAGAGTGTGAGGTGAGGTTGAAGGCCACAATGGCAGGAATCCAGATAGCCCGAGGCATAGACCTTTGTTAAATGTGTAGAAAACATCAGTGCCAGATGGATGGGGCACAGTGGTCAGAGGGGCGCTGCTCCAGGTCCACCCAGCCAGCCCAGTAAAGAGAGCCAAGAGACTATGGGATCTAGAGATGATTATTTTTCTCTCTCGGGGATCAGGGACCCACAAGTAATGTCAGAACATGGAGATGGAGATCGAATGCCACTCTCCTACTCAGTCAAGACAAGCCATCTAAACGGTCCTGCAAAGTAGAAGACATTCTGCTTTTGAAAGCAGAGATGTCATTCAACACGGAGCCTTGTCCCAGGGACTCTTCTGCTCTCTTCTTTAATGAGAATGGGATGCTGGGGGGCCACAAGCGGATCTGGGCTCTGGGAAAACTAGAGCTGCTTCAACTTCCCTGGATTCTAGCCCCCAATGACCGGACCATTTCCCCACCCATGAACTGTGGAGCACTTCAGAGTTTCTAGTTAAGCAAAGCCCACTGACGCACCAAGTGAAGTTAAGTGTCAACTTTTAAAGTAATGGTTACATACACTGAACACACAGGATATTTTATGTAGTCCTCAAAATGAAAACTACACAAATTGGTCAAAGATGAACACATAAAAGAGGCAGTTAACATTTTTTAATAAAACCTCTCAAAAGTTCATCAATAGCATTCAGTTTTCTTGTGCTGCTTTATGTACTCTAGTTAAATCCATCTCTTAAAATTACAAATCAACATTGTATCATCATCCCTCACAAATCAGCAGCAAGAGAGCAAGAGTCTATAATTCAAAGGTTGCACAGACCTGTACCTCTGTCCTTTAAAACGAATAGCCTTTGAAAATAATGTAGAGTACAAGGGAGGGAGAGATATCCGGGGGATGAGCCAGGGACAGATTAACCAAATTATATCAAGGTGACAAAGACACTTACCTTGATCTATGCATGATATAAATGCTTAATGTATTTGTGTTACGTTTTCAAACTTTGTTCCTTGTGTCCTGTGGATGCTTGCCCATATCACAATTTCTGTCTTTAGACCAGGGGTCAGGAACCTTTTTGGCTGAGAGAGCCATGAACGCCACATATTTTAAAATGTAATTCCATGAGAGCCATACAACGACCCGTGTACGTTACTCATTATCCAATAAAAATTTGGTGTTGTCCTGGAGGACAGCTGTGATTGGCTCCAGCCACCCACAACCATGAACAGGAGCAGTAGAAAATGATTGGATTGTAATACATGAGAATGTTTTATATTTTTAATGTTATTATTATTTTTATTAAAGATCTTTTTGCGAGCCAGATGCAGCCATCAAAAGAGCCACGTCTGGCTCACGAGCCATAGGTTCCTGACCCCTGCTTTAGACTATTGATTCCTCAAAGACCAATCTTGGTCCCAAGTCACAATTTTTATTTAAAAATGTGAATGGTACTCAATTCCGAATGTTTTTCGTCACATTGAGAAGATGATCTTGGGTGTACCCCTCAGGAAGAAAGCATGACTGTCCCCATACTCATCATTTCTCTTCTATCTTATTCTTTGCTAAGAGGCACTCAAGGGAAGGTTTCTGAAATTTAGAAACGAGGCTTAAGCAAGTAGGATCCTCATGCCTAAAGCAAGGGCCTGAATATTATAAATTGCCTATGAAAGCCCTGGAGGAGAAGGGGGGACTGTGCCAATAGTAAAATGTTTCCAATAATTAGAAACAGATAGTTCATAACTGGAAAAGGGAGACTAGAGAAAATATTTGTCAGGGACACTTGATTAAGTGTTACAAGAAGTAGGATCCTGAAACTGGGATAGACAGAGAACTCAGAAGTCATTAAAACCAAGGTATAACTGTGACAACAGGAGATGGGGAGCCACCAGAAGGTTTTAAAAGTTCATGCAAAATTTTCAAAGAAGTGGGTGTGTTTTTATATTTTTAATTCTAGGGCACATGACAGGTGTTCATAAGACACTCGCTACACTATTAGACTGGACTGATTCAAAAATAAAACATTGAGTCAAAAACCAGATGCATTCACTCCTCCCCAACAACATCAACGTGACTCATGGTTCAGTCCCCTAGAACAAGACTCTGGGATGAGCACTGCAGTCTGGCTCCCATGCTCGGAGTCTCACACCTACCAGGGGGAGCTCACACCCATCTCTGCGATTCTCCTTGATTGTGCTGTTCCATGGGTATTTTTAGCTTGGCTTCTTGGCAGGTTCTCCGATGCTTTTCAGGATGCTTATGGACACATATTGGGAGACACAGAGTACAAAATTGGGGAGCTCTCCTGAAAGCAGCCTGCGGCATCTGTGTTCTACATACCCCACCTACGAGGATCCCTATCTTGCTCTCTGTCCCGGTTTTGCTCTGACATGCTCAGGCGCCAGAAGCCCAGGCTGGATCTAACCTAATAAATCAAGCTAAACTTTGGCATAAAATAAAAGACAAAGCTTTTAAAGTTATTACTTTTTGTCATTAGGCAAAGTGTCAGCTTTTCAATGAACTAACCTTCATTTGACTTTAGGGGCTAAGCATATGGCTTACGAGCTTAGAAGTTCTGATTTGTTCACTTCAACAAGAGAAGGCTCGACCAGAGGAAGGGAGACAAGGCCACAGAGAGGGCAAATTTATTTAGTTGACACCTATGTGTAAATACATCAGGATAAGGCCCCTTTTCTCTCTATTTGCCAAAAATGTTTTTAAAACATAGCAAGACAAATGAAAGCTAGATGGACAGACTGCTGATGTTAGGATAGCTTCTTAAGAGATTAGAAGATGCTTTGATCATCTTCTACATACCAAGCTTAAAAACACACTCCCTTATAAAATGTTGAGGAAAAGGAGAGATGGCTTAAAAGCAATTATCCCGAAAAGTGAGGCTGGGTGATTGGAGGTGAGTTGGAGTAGAAGGAAGAATGCTGAGGAAGGAGTGACTTTAAGTGACGACTTCTTTAACATCTCTGGACTTCAGGTTCCTCTTCTACTACAGAAGTTTAGGTGAAAATCTTTAAGACCTCTTCAACTTCTGACATCATATAATTCTGAGGTTCTCATCCCCAGCTTAAGAATAATTTGAAGCGTCGACCTGGAAATGCTGTGATCGCCGGTTCAAAACCCTGGGCTTGCCTGGTCAAGGCACATATGGGAGTTGATGCTTCCTGCTCCTCCCCCCTTCTCTCTCTCTCTCTCCTCTCTCTCTCTCCCTCTCTCTCTCCTTTCTAAAATGAATAAAAAATAAAAAAACAAAAGAATAATTTGATTTTGAACAGTGAGTCCTGGGGTTCGTGAGGTTACACCACTAGCAACTGGCGAGTACATTTGATCGATTCCTTGTGATAGAGTTGTGGACCTCACTGATGCCACAAGGAAGACCTGATTATGGCCAGGCAGAGTGCAAGCAGCCCTGTTGGCAGTGGGTATAGGACTGGTAGTCTTGCAATTAAATGGAGACTCTTTCACTTGGTAGGGGTGAGTGGAGAGGGTTGGGGGTTGGGGGAGACAGAGAGAATAAATTATAGCGGATAAACCAAGTCTTTTTTTAAAAAAACATTGCTCCATTTTTGTACTTGGAAGGGAGGATAGCGTATACCTGTCCAAGCAGGAGAGAAGATTTGTGAGGAAAACATGTGCATGTGTATTCACGTTCCTCAGCAAACAGCAAGGTGATCTGGGAGACACTGACCCTATCATAATACTCATGCCCAGATCTGTAGTGTCCCTCCTAGACATGAGGCAGGTGACAGAGAGGGCAGACACACTGTTCCATGCCAGTGACAGATGTTCCTGCTGCAGAGTAACGGTCACTCAGGCGGAAAGCATGGCAGGGTTTCACTACAACTGTTCCCCATTCTAACATTTGTACTGGGCCTGTTTGGCATCACCCGTCATCATCTGATAAACCCATTGGTGTGCCCTTCAAGCAAATGCACCAGCATTGGCCAGAGCAATACAGACTTGCCAGAAAGCATCATGATAGGGTACCGGATGTGAATATGCCCTTGTTAATGAGAACTCACCACTCTCTCCCACGTGTGACATGATGGGTCAAAAAGGCAAATCTGCCCTCCTGGTGGCTTTCTCTCCCCTCTTCTTGTCAAGCCCTCCCTGGTTGAAGTTAAAGAATCAGAACTTCCAAGTTTGTAAGCCATATGCTTAACCCCTAAAGTCAAATGAAGGTTACTATAGCCTCGTCTCATAGGGTGTTAATATGATCAAATCAGTGAGTGTTTATGAGACACTCCCTGTTACCACTGCCCTTCCTGTCGAGTGTGTCTCAGTCTTCTTAGTCTTAATTGCCACACAAAAGACTTCCCTGCCTCTCGCCACCTGGGATAGAGATCTTGGTTCTGTCTGTGTTATTGGTTGCTGTTTTATTCCCTTCCTTGCTTAAAAAAAAAATCTCTTTTCCCTTGCTTATGTCTTACTTTCTTTCTTCCTTAACTGTTACTTCAGCAGGTCTGCTGGATAGCTCCATCGTGTACAGTAGACAGTTGGTAGGAAAGAACTGTGTTAAATGACATAGCATTAGAATCCAGGACTGGCTTCTTGGTGATTATAAAGTTCTCTTTAAAGCTCAGTGCCATTTTATTGCTTTGCAAGGAGTTCCTTTTGGCAAGAGAAAAGAAAGCACCCTTTAATCCCACTGCGTCACCCTATACATACACACAAGACTCCCCAAGAGCTCATCCAGTGGGCCTTATTGCCAACACAGGCTCGGCAGTGACCGTTGTGCCTCCCCTGGTGGAAGGAGATGTAGCAGCAAGGGGAGCTTGAGTGAGCCTGTCCTTGCTCTAGAGCCCAGTGAGCCCGACTGCCTCTTGTTAGAATAGCTGCATAGTGTTTGCATATTTGTGTATATTCTTCTGAGCACCTTTGAACTTGGAGAAGCTGGAGGGTACGTAGGCTGCCTGAAGTGAATGATAATGCCTGCCCAGCAGGCGTGAGATCCAAGCCAGGCTCAGCCTCTTACTTCCTGGGTCACCATGAAGTCACCTTCTCCGTTGCCACAGTCTCCCGATCTGTCACAGATTTCACAGAACTGCTGTGAAACCGCTGTCTTTGTTCACCAAGAGGGATCGGGATGTGGCAGAAAGGAAAGGAGCCTTGAATCAGATGGTGTTCTAATCCCCATCTTGTCACTGCTAAGAGTGTGTCTATGGGCAAGTTGCAAAGTGAGACTCAAATGGTGAAAGATGTAGATCTTCCATTCATATATACATCTTTAGGTTATTTTAAAGACAAAATAGCCTGACCAGGTGGTGGCGCAGTGGATAGAGCATCGGACCAGGATGTGGAGGACCCAGGTTCAAGACCTCGAGGTCGCCAGCTTGAGCGCAGGCTCATCTGGTTTGAGCAAAGCTCACCAGCTTGGACCCAAGGTCGCTGGCTCAAGCAAGGGGTTACTCATTCTGCTGTAGCCCCATGGTTAAGGCACATATGAGAAAGCAATCAGTGAACAACTAAGGTGTCGCAACAAAAAACTAATGATTGATGCTTCTCATCTCTCTCCATTCCTGTCTGTCTGTCCCTATCTATCCCTCTCTCTGACTCTCTATCTCTGTAAAAAATAAAATAAAAAATTTTTAAAAATAAAGATAAAATATTATAACATATCATGCAAGTCTGTGGGGAAGTTGGCCTGGAACTTTAAGACCCCATATGTTCTAACAGTTCTCAGTTTTATTTTTTCCTAGAATCACAAATCCTGAAGCCAGTGTTCTAATCATCAGCATTACTAAACCAGTTATTTATTGAAAACTTGCTGTGTATCACTCTACTCTCTCTTGAAATATAGATAGGCTATATTTTTTCAATCACTAAAATATAACACAGTATATGCCAAGTGACAAATGGATGGAGTTGTACAAGCAAATCGTCCTCCTGGATTCCAAGGAGGAAGTGATTACCCAGGATGCCATGGTAACCGTCTCTGCCCATCCCATCCCCCACAGGATGCAGGGCTCTCCTTGACTTTAACCAATATCCATTTCAGTCATAGGAAGCCAAGCAAAATAAACTATTGGGAGGATTTAAAAAATTAAAAACTAATTATTTAGTTTTCAAAGATTCGGTAGGTAGTCCTCAGGCCCTCAATGAAAGGATGCTTTTTGCTGGACTCATGGTTTGGGGAGAATGTTAATGGGATTCCCTAGGATGCCTTGTGGGAGAAGGGCACTACTCATAGCTATGCTCATCTTCAGGGGGGAAATCCAGCAAGCAGAGAAGAGAAAAGCATGATTTCAGTTTTGATCAAACAAATCATCTGGCCAGAACCAGTCTTAGCAACTCCTGAGCTTTTTTTTTTTTTTTTTTTTTTTGTATTTTTCTGAAATGAGAAGCGGGGAAGCAAAGAGACAGACTCCTGCATGTGCCCAACCAGGATCCACCAGGCAAGCCCACTAGGGGGAGATGCTGCCCATCTGGGGCGTTGCTCTGCTGCAACTGGAGCCATTCTAGCACCTAAGGTGGAGGCCATGGAGCCATCCTCAGCACCCAGGCCAACTTTGCTCCAATGGAGCCTTGGCTGCAGGAGGGGGAAAGAGAGATAGAAAGTAGAGGGGGAAGGGTGGAGAAGCAGATGGTTGCTTCTCTCGTGTGCCCTGGCCAGGGATAGACCCCGGGGCTTCCACATGCCAGGCCGATGCTTTACCACCAAGCCAACTGGCCAGGGCCATCTCGTGAGCTTTATAAAGGGAAACTGTCAAGAATTTTCTTCCCCATTTCAGAGTTCAGGAAACTACAGCACAAAGTAGAGAATAATAATTGCCCAAGTTTTACATAAATTAGAGTAGAAACTTGTAGGGAATACTGTGTGGTCAGAACTGTGAAGGCCAAGAATTCTGTACAGACTCAAAGATGAAACCTCGAGTTCCCCTCTTCCTAACCACCCCTACAACTCTTCCCACAGAAAGTGAGCCTATGCTGAGCATGAGGCCAGTGCTCGGAGCAGGGAGGCAGCTTGCAGGGGAAGAGGAAGAGGAAGAGACCCGTGGAGCCAGTTACTCTTCTGCTGCTTGGTTGATGGTTTTGGAAGAATCACTTGCTACAATAATAGAAATGAAGGTGCTAGAGTGAAACATCATGATAGGAAGAGTTCCTACTGGCAGCTCAATCAACTGGGCTTTTTTGGCCCAACGTCCTCTTGCTCACAGACAGATGGAATCTTGACCAGAAAAAGTGGAATGAGCTTCCCCTTCCCCTTCAACCACTCTATCCACCAAGAAGAGGCAGGTTCCCTAACCGCCATTTTTAAAAATTGATTTTAGAGAGAGGAGAAGAAAGGGAGAGAGAAATA
Organism: Saccopteryx bilineata; assembly: GCF_036850765.1. NCBI lineage: Eukaryota > Metazoa > Chordata > Mammalia > Chiroptera > Emballonuridae > Saccopteryx > Saccopteryx bilineata. Next base: position 243,985,572 of record NC_089491.1, read on the forward strand.
TTGATTTGTTGTTTCACTTACTTATGAATTCCTTGGTTAATTATTGTATATTCCCTGATCAGGGATTGAACCCGCAAACTTGAGGTATCACAACAACACTCTAACCAACTGAGCTATCTAGCCAGGGCCCTCCCCACCATCTTTAACAACCCTTAACCTGACTTTTTAGGAGGAGGTTTCTGTTTGTTTTAAAGGGAGAGGACAGTTCCAGAGCTGAAAGGGACTTTAGAGGTTACGTCTTGTCCAATTCTTTCATTTCCATGAGTTAAATTTTGGTGACTTGCCAAGTATAGAGAGTTCACAGCCAAACAAGTTCCACACTTATTATGTCTTTTGACTTTCCTTGTCAGAAAGCTCTTTCCACCATAGTATCCTCATCCCAGTGAGAAGATTGCTCACTAGGAGCCCAGTCATCTACTTGGTGCAGAGAATTCCAATGAATTTAAGACAACTAGACACTCTCCCAATGTATTCCCTTCACACTTCCTCTCAGCCTTATTTAACCCCTATTCATCCTCCATTGCTCTACCCAAGCATCACCCCCTCTAACAGCTTCCTGCTCCCTGGGTTAACTTGACTATACCTCCATTGTGTTTTTATTTGTTTTTAAATACAATGTGACTTTTTTTCTTTTTCTTATCTTTCTTTTTTTTTTTTTTTTAGATGAGAGGAGGGGAGATAGTGAGTCAGACTCCCACATGAGCCCCAACCGGGATCTACCTGGCAACCCAGTCTGGGGCCGATGCTCGAATACTGAGCTATTTTTAGCACCTGAGGCTGATGTGTTCCAACAAGCTATCCTCAGGACCTGAGGCCATGCTATAACCAATCGAGCCACTGGCTTTAGGAGGGAAAGAGGGAGAGAAGGAAGACAGGGGAGATGGAGAAGCAGATGGTTACTTCTCCTGTGTTCCCTGACCAGAAATTAAACTCAGGACATTTATACAAGAGGCCAATGTTCTATCTATTGAGCCACCAGCCAGGGTCAACATTTTGTTCCTAAAACTCCTTTTGTATAACTCCATTATGGCCTAATATAGGTCCATTATACGGTAGTGAGGACACTGACTTACCTGACTGCTTCCTCATTCAACTGAACACTCTTCTGAGAGCAGACCCTGTATTAGGTGGCAGTGCTTCCCAGTATCTGGAATAGTACCTGGCACAAAGCAAGTAAGCAGTGAAAGTCTGTCAGGTGTGTACAGAAGTATTCCCATTACTAGCAGGTGTCTGGTCTGCTGAGAGATGTCTGCCCAGTCTCTGGGCACCAGGGAGCTTTCTTGTGCTCTCCTCCAGTTTGGGAGAAAGAGTTCCCAAATGGGGACAGAGCAGCTTTGACAACACTGCAAGAGACAACCTGTAGAGTGGAGAGGCATCATGGAGGTGGATATGGAGAGGAAGCACTCTCAAGATCAGCTGTGGGAGTAGTGACAGTGGCAAGTCTAAGGGTAAGAAAATGCCAGCAGCCACCATGAACTTCATGGGCCACCCAGAATGCAGGAGAAATCAAGGAGGCTGAGAAGAAAAAGGTCTGGAGCCCAAGCAACAAAACCAGGAGTGTAAAAGAAGAAGAGAGTTTTGTGAATTTGTTTTCAGAGTTTTGACTTTTGCAACATCTGGGATGTTTAATTAGACTTCATATTCAAAGTGCCACGCCCTCCAGGTGTTTCCCCAGGATGCTTTCGGGCTGGGACAGACCTAGAATGCGTGTGATTCTTGGTACCAGGCATAGGATGTCTGAGGAGAGATTGAGCCAGCAACATTTGGCAGGGCTGCTATGCAACCATTAAGCTGTGTAGTCATACTGTCTGCAGCACTCCCTGCTTAGCGAAGGCTCTGTCAGCAACCAGAAGGCCAGACTGAGATGGCCCGAGTTTTGTTCTTTCTCTTCCACCAAGGAGCAAGATCTTTGGCAAACCATTTCATCTCACAAGGTGTCAGTTCCCTGCTCTGGAATCCCAAACATAAAATGTATGCTTCCATGGTTACTGGCCCTCAAGTTCCACCTTCCCACGTGTGATCTTTTGCCCAAGTCCTCTGTCCCATTCCCCACACCTGGGGGACTAACACTGCATCTTAAATGCCTTATGGTGACAAGACTCAACACAGATTTGGTTCTGGCAGAAATTCAAAGTAGGTGGATTTGAGGAGGACCAAGTTCCCCAACCACAAATAGAGGATGAACAGCAGATATCCCTCCAGCAAAGAGGACAGGTTTTGAATAGGCACTTGTCGACTGGCAGACGGAGAGAGGAAACAGAGAGCAAGGCCAGCAGCTGGAGCCCAGTTTAGGTCATCGCTCCCCCTTACTTTCTGCTCCTGTGCATGTGTTATGCATAGGGGCAGGGGGGATTGTGACCAAACCTCCTATTAAAACCTTCCTCATGTCTTTGCGAAGCCTCTGAGGCAGCTGATCAACCCCTCCTCTAAGAAGCTCTCTTCTCCGTAGAAGAGGCCAACTTGGCTCTATAACATTTTCTCCTTTTCTGCTTTGCTCTTCCTGCATTAGCAGCTCAATCTATATGCTGATTGTTGTTATCCATGCATTAAATGGCATGGGGCTGCAGCCCAGGAGCAGTAATTGGGGAGGAAGCTTCATGGAGAGAGCTGTTTATTGCTCTCCAGCTGGTAGAGGCTGAAGCATGTGTGAGGAGCGGGGCTTCCGGAGAACGGGATTCCTGGGCGCCCAGGAAGCTGAAGCATGCTATCAGGCCTCTCTCACACCAGGCAGGGGCAGACCTCCAGATCAGTGGCAGGTCTGGGATTTATTTCTAATGATCTCCAGGGGTAAATATCTTGCTTATTTGGCTACCCAATCTGATGCTTAAATCATCCTGGTTTTCAGAGCTCTATGGCTAACAGTCTGCACCCAGAGTTCAGACAGACCTGAAGCCCAGACCTGTCAAGGGCTCATCCTGAAAAAAAATAACCTTTGCTCTTCTCGAGGTCACAGTAAACACTGGGGAATGGGAGGACAGCTCGGCATAAATTATTTGCACCCGCTGAACAGGCTGGCTCATGGCAAGAGTCCCTAGAACTGTCAGGCAGTCAGGGTTTGTACGAGGGCAAGTGGAACCAACCAGAACTTAAGACTGGAGAGAGGGCACCGCAGGGTCAGCTGTGGTAGACTGCTAATTCTTTTGAGTGGGCCACCCTCCACTGTGGATCCTCACAAAAGCTCTGTGTCGCCTGGAGAGCTGTGCTCTGTTTAGGAGCATGCAATGGTCTCTGGCTTATATGTCCTTGAGTTTAAAGAAGTGACATCCTTAATTCTGTCCATTTTCATCTCACGTCAATCATCCCATCTTTGCGTTCTGAAAACCATGCTGCAAAATCAAGTTTCCTTATCCTTTGGGATAAAGAAAAGTTGAAGAAGAATTAAACCTTCTTTAAGCATATGCTTGGTCTCTCCCCAGCCTTACACAGAGCATCTGATACTCAGCCATAAGAAATGATGAAACAGCCTGACCAGGCGGTGGCACAGTAGATAGAGTGTCAGCCTGGGATGTTGAGGACCCAGGTTCAAAACCCCAAGGTCGCCGGCTTGAGCACGGGGTCGCTGGCTTGAGCATGGGATGATAGACATGACCCCATGGTCTCTGGCTTGAGTCCAAATATTTCTGGCTTATAGTCCAAGGCCACTGGATTGAACAAGGGGTCATTAGCTCAGCTGGAGCTCCACACACACCTCGGTCAAGGCATGTATAAGAAAGTAATCAGGCCCTGGCTGGTTGGCTCAGCGGTAGAGCGTCGGCCTAGCGTGCAGAGGACCCGGGTTCGATTCCCGGCCAGGGCACACAGGAGAAGCACCCATTTGCTTCTCCACCCCTCCGCCGCGCTTTCCTCTCTGTCTCTCTCTTCCCCTCCCGCAGCCAAGGCTCCATTGGAGCAAAGATGGCCCGGGCGCTGGGGATGGCTCTGTGGCCTCTGCCTCAGGCGCTAGAGTGGCTCTGGTCACAACATGGCGACGCCCAGGATGGGCAGAGCATCGCCCCCTGGTGGGCAGAGCGTCGCCCCTGGTGGGCGTGCCGGGTGGATCCTGGTCGGGCGCATGCGGGAGTCTGTCTGACTGTCTCTTCCTGTTTCCAGCTTCAGAAAAATGCAAAAAATAATAATAATAAAAATAAAAATAAAAAAAAGAAAGTAATCAATGAACAACTAAGGTGCTGCAGTTATGGGTTGATACTTCTCATCTTTCTCTCTTCCTGTCTGTCTTTCCCTCTGTCTCTCTCACTCTCTAAAAAAAAAAGATGCCATTTACAACATCATTTACAACAACATAGATGGTCCTTAAGAACATTATACTAAGTGAAATAAGTAAATCAGAAAAAGCAAAGAACTATACGATTTTCACACATGGGTGGGATATAAAACTGAGACTCAAGGACATAGATAAAGTGAAGTGGTTACCAGGGGGAGGGTTGAGGTGAAGGGAGTATAGAAGGACAAATATATGGTGATGGAAAATGATTTGACTTTGGGTGATGGGCACACAACACAATCAACAGTTCAAATACTATGGAAATGTTCACCTGAGACCTATGTACTCTTATTGATCAATGTCACCCCATTAAATTTAATTTCTAAATTTAAAAAGAAATGTTATTGCCAAAAAAAAAAATTCAAGCTCTAGGTCCACCCTCATGATACAGTCTGCCCGACCTCCCTGAATGACAATGGGAAAATAGCTGACTCAAGTCCTTCCATCATTCTGTGCTAAGCTCTCTGAATGCTCCTGCTTTCCTGGCTTAGAAATGTTTAAAGCTCTGACCCCAAAACAGAGAGCAGCACCAGCCAGCTCTCCTCCAAAGCTAGCTGACCATTTTCGAAACGTGTCCTTTTGGTCTCTTCCCTAAAGGCAGTTGCCAATAACAAAACATCCTCTTTTATTAAATACCTACTGTCCTTTTTCGGCAATTTGCATCTTCATGTCACGTATCGTACTGTGTCACGTCAACAACAGTACATCATCTAACCCTTGTTCCACCAGCCACTTTTTCTTACTTCTCTGGAATTCAGGAAGTGAGAAACTGAAGAAAAGTTAATACTTCTTCCCATTACGTACATGCCTGGTGTCACCTCTGCCCAGAATGGAAAATTCGCTGCTCCCCTTGTACCGCTCATTCAGCCCGACTGAGCCCTCACACACACCCTCTCGTGGGGCCCCACAGTACCCCATGAACACAGCTTTCTTCCTCTCTATATACTCGAGGAAACTGAAACAAGAACAGCTGAGTTAGGTGCCCAATGCTAGTGAGTCCACACTGGGACTCAAATCCAAGGTTGCAGGCATCCCCAAACTACGGCCCCACGAGCCACATGCAGCCCCCTCAGGCCATTTATCCGGCCCCCTGCCGCACTTCCAGAAGGGGCATCTCTTTCATTGGTGGTCATTGAGAGGAGCACTGTATGTGGTGGCCCTCCAACAGTCTGAGAGACAGTGAACTGGCCCCCTGTGTAAAAAGTTTGGGGACCCCTGTTTGGCTTAGCATCTCACAGTCAAGGTTTCCCAACCCTCCCCCAACTCCTGACAGGGGCATGTCACTGCATTGCCCGTCCATGACCCTGGCAGTGTCCACTAGCTCCTGACCCTTATTCTCAGAGAAGACCACCACCACCCCCAACCTCCTCCTGTCACCATTAGAAATTTAAAAGGTTGAGGAACAAAGCTTTGATTCAGTCTCAGAAGCGCCTTCATTTAAGAAGCGCTGCTTTTTTAACAGCCTCTGAATCACTCCCTTTTTCAGCCAGCGCCCCCTCAGGCTGCGATAGGGCCCCTGTGAGGGCAGCCGCCAACCGGGAGCCAGCCTCGGCCCTGAGTCAGCCATGACTCTCAGGGCTCTCTCCTCCACACATTAATCACCTCCAATTATGGCTCCTGACGAGGCCCCGAGTCATCCACAGCGTCCCCCTTTTGTCCGACCCTCGCCTCCCTGCCATCAGGCTGCTATTTGACAAGATGCTGGCTGCGTGCGACACGTCCCAGTGCCCCAGAAAGGTACTCAGGAGCAAGGACCCACCTTCTTCCCCCTCACCATCTGCTCTCAGCACTGTGAGCCTTCTGGGGGCAAAAAGAAATGGGGACATGAAGTTGCTCACCTCCTCAGCAGCCTAGACGTTGACTATGAACACTCCATTATCAGTTGTTTGGATAATACCTTGCTGTGTTTCTCCTGGGCAGTGACTAAGAAAGCTTTTTCTCATTTCCACTAATTCCCCCCTCCGCCCTACGCACACAGAAGGATGCCACCCAGCCTGGGGTGGCCTGGAGGATGGTCCATGGCTCTACACCACCCCCTTCCCCATTCCCATCAATGGCCACACACTCACACGTGCCTCCCTTCCCCCCTGCCAACAAAGCCTGAGGTGGCTGGGTCCTGCTCCTTCCTGCTCCCTCTGTGGCATTCCCAAGCATCTTGCTCTGGCTGCAGGCCCAGGCACATGAGTACTCAAAGGCAGCACGCCATCCACCGGCCTTAGGAGGTGCCACACTGGGGGCCCAGGTACTGAATACATTTCCCATAGCACGGCTCAGTTTGCAAAAACTTTCACAGCTCTTGTTTCATTTGATCTTCCTGTTATCAATAGTGATAACTATACACACTAGCTCCTGAGAAAATGCAGTGTATTATTATCCTTTCGCTTTAGAGGCAGGGACACTGAGGCTCCGAAAGCCCGCACAGTTCACCGCCACTCACTCAGCGAGTGGCAGCACCGAGTCTGAACTGCTGTTTCTCCCCTGTGCCATTAGCCACGACCCGCCCTAGCATGAGGATTGCAAAACAGCCCCTGAAAGCCTTCTCCAGATGACACAGGAGTTTTCAGATGAGGCAGACCTGGGACTGAATCCTACTGTCTATTTGACCGCATTTCATCTGGTGATAGATACTGCTCTAAGCACTTTTCAAATACAATGTCCACTCTTTTAACTGCCCTAACTGTTCTTTGGGGTAGGAATTATCAGGATCCTCAATTCACAGCTGCAAGAACAGAGGCCTGGGCCACATAGGTAATAAGGGATACAGCTGAGGTCAGACTCGGGAACCGAGGTTCAGGCCCAGGGCTGTGCTTTGAACCCTTCACGCTGCCCCTTGCTTCTCTGACCTCTGACTGTATGAACCTGAGCTGACCACTTACATTCTTTTGGTGTTTGAGTATGCTCATCTTTTTAAGTGGCAACGGTAAGTGACCCTTTCCCCTAATGTTGTGCAAGGGTTAAATGAGATGACGTGCGGAGTGTCTAAAATACCAAGCTCAGGACCTGGAACAGAGTTCACACTAATGATTTGCACGGCTTCCCCCGCGGCAAAGCTGCAAGACAGAGGAAGGGGAGACAGAATATTTAGGATGGCATTAGCAGGACGACTCCCAGTTACTGCTCTCAGAGGTCCACAGTGGGGCAAATGGCACATCTTGGGGACTCTGTGAATGGGGACCAGGGTGGAATGCCATATGCTCCCACCTGCACTGTACTCAGCCCTTCCTCTAAGCTTATCTCTGCAGCCTGCCTGATCAACCAGTCCCTAGGATAAGTCTGATTGTGAAAAGCGAAAAGCTCTGTAAGTAAGATTCTTACCAACTAAGGACTTAGTCATCTCTGAGAATTTGATAAAAACTAGAAACTCTTTTTCCAGAACAAATCACATACACTCAGATACACAAACTTCTTGGAAGTGCAGGGATGACCATCAGGTCACCAAGGGATCCATGTGACCCCAAGTTTGTGAGCCCCTTCTCTCCATAATCAGGAAGCATCCTTGTGATTATCATGGCTAAGCTTGCCAAGCCTTTTCCTTCCCAACTTCATCCCCTGACTCTGATACAGACGCACACACATACACACAGATGCTCCCTATCCCCCCCTCCCAAAGTTTCCTTGGACACTGCCCCTAGCTAGTGCAGAAGCTGCAGTGGTGGTTGCGATGGCAATGGTGATTGCTGTTGCTAAGGGAGCCAGGAGGCCAGGGTGGGGGTAGGCGAGTAGGCAGCAGCCCAGCAGGGCAGCCCCCCCACCCCCATACATGTCTGAGCGCCTCAGGCCCTGGAAACGGTGTTCCCAGCTGGCTGCCATGGCAACAGCAGGCTTGGGAAACTATTCATCATGGGCTGGACAGATTTCCCCAGCTTGCTCTTGCTCTTTCTTCTCCCTAAGTGGCTAATTGAGGTGTGAAAGGGTCTGCTGTGAGTGGACAAGGGACACAAAGGGCAAAGGGCTGGTTTCCTGCATGTTGTGCAAGGAGAAGTCTCCCAGGGGATGGAGAGGCCCGTTAAACTATCTGAGCCAGCCCCCAAGCAGAGGGCCCAGCTGCTGAGGAGGCAGCCCCAAAACCCAACGGTGTTTTCCCAGGCAACTCTGCCCCTCCTCCTGCTCAGAAGCCCTCACTCCCTGCCTAAGGGGTCATCCTAGACAGGAGATCTGCTATGTGCCAGGTATGCCAACAACCAGGTGGATATGGTCACTTCCAGCAGAGCCATTCAAAGCATGCAGTGACAATGGGGCGTCAGATTGGTGAGGACGGATTGAGAGATTGGGAATTGATGGTAAGTGGGTCTAATTTAAATGAGGTTAAGAGACAGATGAGGTCAGAGGTTAATGAAGCAGGTTAAGGCTTTTTCATTGCCAAGACCACCAATTCACTAGTCTGATTCTAAGTGCTATTTAACATTCCTGTCATCTAAAAGCACCATCCTTATTACCAATAATTGAGTGGTGATTAAATAGTGTGCCTATCCCAACTTAACCTTTGAAGCAACATTCTGAGCCAGCTGTTGTCCTCTTTTTACAGATGAGGAAACTGAGGCTTAGAGAGGTCAAATCACTCGCCCAAGTCATGCAGCCAGAAAGTGGTACAGTTGATCCTGACCAAGCAGTGGTACAGTGGATAGAGCATTGGCCTTGGATTCTGAGGACCCAGGTTGAAAACCCTAAGGTCACCAGCTTGAGCGTGGGCTCACCAGCTTAAGTGTAGGGTCAGTTGGTTACTGGCTTAAGCGTGGGATCACGGACATGACCCTGTGGTTGCTGGCTTCAGCCTAAGGGTTGCTGGCTTGAAGCCCAAGGTCACTGGCTCAGCTGTAGCCCCCCAGTCAAGGCACATATGAGAAATCAATCAATGAACAACTAAGGTGCCACAAAAACGAGTTGACGCTTCTCATCTCTCTCCCGTCCTGTCTATCTGTTCTTCTATCAGTCTCTGTCTCGCAAAAAAAAAAAAAAGCAAGCACCTCAGTGTGGGGCTTTGAGCTTCTCCTGCACTGTGCTAGCTGCCTGGTGGTGACTCCCAGGAAGCTCCCATAGGAAGAGGACCCTTGATGAGAAACACCGGATACTGCACTGCCAAAGGGGGGCTGCGGCTCGAGGAGGCTGCCTGGTCTACCCTGCTCTCAGAAGCCTGGAGAGCAAAGGGCAGTGGCTGGGCCCAGCTGCAATTGTGGAAGGGAAGGGAATTGCCATTTAGAAGCACTTATGTTCTAGGAATTCTAGTATATTTATTTGTTTAATCTTCACAGTAACTCCCTAAGGTTGACATTATTATCGCCCCCATGTTATGGAGTGAGAAACCAAGCTCACAGAGGTGAGGTAGTTTGTTCTTGCTCAGGAGCTCTCCCTGCCCAAGGGGTCATCCTAGGAAGGAGACCTGTTCTGTGCCAGGTGGGCCAGCAACCAGGTGGGATGTGGTCATTTCCAGCAGAGCCATTCAGAGGATGCCGTTTGCCAGGGCAAACAAGACTTCAGCCCAAATTCAACTGGCTCCAAAATTCTCTTCCCTGACCTTTTCATGGCCCATTGAAACCAGGAATCCCCAGGTCAGCCTCTTCACTGACAGTCCAAGCAGGTTTCTTCTTCCTCAGGGCTCCTTTGCCCACACAGCAGATGGGCCTCTTTCCTCCTCCAGCTATTTTTATTTCTTTTTTTTCTGTTCTTCTTACACCCCTGGCTCTGTCCAAGCAGGAGACCAGGAGCTACAGCCAACAAGCCAGAAGTCAGAGCCAGGTTCTCACTCCATCTCTTCCTCCAGCAACTGGAGTCCTCGCCAAGCCTGAATGCAAGGGAGGGGGTCCTCAGGGAAGCCTGGAGCTGGGGTCTCCATCCTTAAACTGGCCTTGATGTAGGCTGTGCCCTCTCCAGATTGTCTTCCCTGACTCTACTCCCTGTAGAACTCTCCATATCTGCGGGCCCTACCGGCATCACAGGTGGGGAAGGAAGAACCCTCAGGACACCGCCTATTCTCTGGGATGGATGCTCCCCGCCCTGTCTGGCTTCCCCCTCCACGCCAGAAGTAATTGTCCAGCTGTTGTGTCCCCTTTTGGAATCATTTCTTAGGAGGCAGTTTGTTGTCCTGGGAAGAGCTCCAGATTTTGGAGTCAGAAGACATTCATTCTGTTCCCAATACTTCCACCAACAAGCTGGGTGATTCCGAGCAAGTTGCGGAGCCTCCGTTTCCTCTTCTATAATCACTGGACCATCCTAATATTCTCTATGGCTTCTCTGAGCTCTATCATTCCTTAAATCTCTTCCATGTCTCCCTCCCCGGACCCAGCAATGCTTTCCACCCCCAGCGGTCAGGTGTTCCTATCCTGTCCTCATCCCGGCAGAGTACAAAGAAACAAGGCCAGTTGTGTTGGTGTTATGATTTCTTTTCAGGCAGGAAGTCGAATTTAAATTGCATCCCAATCAGCACAAAAGCCAGGAGGCTCAGGTCTTCCACACAATGGATTCTATAAAAAACAGCTCACTTCTTCTTTCTCTCTCTCTCTTTGTTCCTGCTCTTTTCCAATCATTCAGTCAAGTAACATGTATTAAGTGGATGTGTCTGCAAGGCACAGTGCAGAAATGTAATCCAAAACGACAAGGTCCTTGTCCAGCAGGAACTTCAATTCCACGAGGATACAACCCAGACAGGAACACAGAAGGCAGCCTGCTGCCCCTGTGCCATAAGTAAGAACAAAGGACTTCTCAATGCCTTTTCCTGTTTCCTTTGCCCATGTTAACTGTACAGTGATGTCATATTTCTGGTGCCTGTTTTTGAGCCACTCTCCTGCTTTCTGTCTCCATATCTATGGAGAAAGTCAAGCTGCTCTAAGACATCCATGCCTTTTGTTGCCGGGGCCTCTCCTCCAGACCTGGACGTGTTGACCTTGTTCCCACATCTATGCAACCTGAAGGCAAAGGTCTGAGGGCTGTGACATGTGAGTGACACTGTCCAAGCAAATGACGGCCCTGCAGATGGAGGCTGTGGAGGCAGCGTGGCTCTGCCTTTCTCTCTCCTACAGTCCCGGGGGGTTCCTCAGAATTCCCGCACTAAGCCCCTTACAGGGCAAGTGCGGCCTGCTGCCCACCCTTCCTTTAGTCCTGACGTCTCCACGCGCCGCATCTGCTCCAGAAAAAGTAGCTTCTCTGTCGCTCCTTATAATTTACAAAGAGCTTGCACTTGTATTTTCTCATTTAATCTTCCCAACAGTGCTGTATGATAGGATTATTATTGTTCCTTCTTTAGAGATAAGAACCTAAGGCTCAGAGAGACGCTGTGAGTTGCCCAAGACCTCACAGCGAGACCTAGCTGAGCCGAGCCCGGACTTCCCCGTGCTCTTTCAGCATTCAATGCTCCCTCGTGGCCACTGTGTGAAATCAGGGGGAGAAATGCTTCTCCCCCTGGGTCTGCCACTCTCCTAAGACATCACAGCCCCCTGCACCACCAGGGACAACTGGCCTGTGAGGCTCCAATCTCAAGCTTCACTCCATCCCTTTACACTGCATGAGGGCCCAGAGCTCAAGACATGAGAGACAGGGTTCAGCAAAGGTGGGAGAATAGTGAGAACAGATGAAAGAGCCAAGGGGCATGCTGGTACCCACCCTCCACCCCCCACTGAGGACCAGACAGAGGGAAGCTTTGGTGGGAAAGAATGTTTAAAACAGAATGGGTTTTGAAGGGTTTGTTAGTTTGGTTTAGTTTTTTTTTTTTTTTTTCCTGGGCAGCAATCTTTTTTTTTTTTTTAATTAAGATATTAGCCCAGGAGTCGCATGTAAAAACAAAGAAGTACCTGGAAGAAAAGCCAAACCAAGCCAGGAAAACAAAAGGTAGGAGTCTCAGGGCTGAACTGTTTCCTTCCATTAACAGAAGGTGGCGTGCGTGGTCAGGGGAGAGGGCGTCGGGCTTTCCTTAGAGAAGAGGAAGTCTGTCTGTGCCAAGGTTGCTGGAGGGCCACACAGTGTGGCCTCAGGGTAAGTCGGCTTGGCTACGGAGCACGTCTGCTGCAGGCACACGTTTGGTGGGACTATGCTGACCAGCCCCGTGGAGCTGTGGGGGGGAGGTACACCTGGAGGGCCCTGTGAGTTCAGACCAGCATCTTACAGGGCAAGTGCGGCCTCGGACAATGTCTAGGGACAGTGGGGGAGTAATGGGACAGCCCAGCTTCAATGCATTCCTCCCCGGACCCCCCTCCTGCACACTGCCTGCCACCTGGAGACTACACCAACTACCAACTACTTTGTCAGCGAAAGACAAATGCCAGGGAGTCGAGCTTCTGAGGAGGTAGGTGGCCAGAGAGCAGAGAGAGGTAAAGGAATGGGAACAATATAAGAGAATTGGGACAGAGGAAGAGCCAGGCCCTGAGGATGCATGGGAAAAACAGGCAAGTGGCCTAAAGGTGGGACAGAGAAAAAAGAAGCAGAGAAGGAATCATAAAGGCAGAGGATAAACAGGCAACGAAAGGGGTCAGGAACCACAGGGGTGGGGGACTAACTCGTTGACATGTGAGGGCAAGAGCACAGTGGCCCATCCCCACCCCCTGCCACTGAGGGTCGTCATAAAATCAACAGGCAGCAAGGAGACGACAGACAGCATGCCTGGTCGGGCCACACACTCCTTCTTCCCTGTTCTCCCTCGAGCATCTCAGCTTCTCATCCTCGTATCCTTTCACTGCCACACGTCACATCTTTCAGGTTCCTTCTGATCATACACGTGCCGCACAGTCAAGGGCCAAAAGTCCTAAAGCCAGTGCTCTGATTCAAGCTCTGTTCCCTGAGTGCCAAGTGGGGCTGGTGGAGTGACTTCCAGTCTGCACACCACAGTTTCTTCATTAATGAACCTCCCATGAGAATTGCAGATGTAAAATCACCGTAAAAGGTACCAAAGGCTCAGACATTATAGATCTCCAGTTATTTCCAGGATTGAACTCCTCAGGTCCTCGGAGGGCAGACCCCTTGCTCCAGACACTCGTGCTCTCTGCCATTCCACCTGACCGAGTCACTGTGGCTTATCTGGCTGCTCCTACACACCCTACAGCTGCCTTGTGCCAAATCAGAAGAGGGGCATTGCAGAGAGTGAGCCACGTTTGAGTGACAGGGTCAGCGGGTTCACCAGCATTTTCTAGGCCAGAGGTCCCCAAACTTTTTACACAGGGGGCCAGTTCACTGTCCCTCAGACTGTTGGAGGGCCGGACTATAAAAAAACCTATGAACAAATCCCTATGTACACTGCACATATCTTATTTTAAAGTAAAAAAACAAAACGGGAACAAATACAATATTTAAAATAAAAAACAAGTAAATTTAAATCAAGAAACTGACCAGTATTTCAATGGGAACTATGGGCCTGCTTTTGGCTAATGAGATGGTCAATGTGCTCCTTTCATTGACCACCAATGAAAGAGGTGCCTCTTCCGGAAGTGCAGCGGGGGGCCGGATAAATGGCCTCAGGGGGCTGCGTGTGGCCCGCGGGCCGTAGTTTGGGGACCCCTGTTCTAGGCACTTAATCCAGACTGAGGTCAGAGACAGGGACCTGGATCTAGAGTCTAAAAAGTATTCTTGAAACAGATCTGGCATTTAGCACATGGAATGATCTAGATTCTAGGTGGATTTTCAAGGAGCCACTGAATATGTATGAGGGAGAGAGAAAGAGAACATGAACATGGAGGAAAAATGGCAAAGAAGCAAGAATAATGGACAGAGAGAAGGAGGAAGGCAGACCTCAGGGACTGTGGTGTGAATGTGGTGGGGAGACAGAGAGCAGGACGAAGGCTCTGTGAGAGAAATAAAGAGGCCGGTAGAGCTGAGCCAGGAGCTGGTGGAGCAGCAGATGGAGCAACAGAGACAGAGAGCAGAGCCCCGGAGGAGCGGGCACGCGGCAAGGCCTGGCAGCCAAGCCCTGCAGGTTTCCGTGGGAAGCAGATGCTTACAGGGAGCACGTGGAGCCTTGTTGACTCTGGGCCCGGCGCAGCCTCCTCGGCAGCTAGCCTGAGCCTGGAGAGGCAGGCCAGGTCCAGAGGGGCAGGTGAGGCCAGTCCGGCCCTGCAGGGCTCCAGGTCTTCTCCACCCCCCTCCTGCTGGCAACTCCAGATTTCAGGAGCCCAAGGAAGCCACAAGCTGCCACATCACACCGGGAAGGAATCGGGCTACGTGGAGGGGTGAGTGTGGGCCATGCCGCGGTGTACATGTGTGTACATGGCTGTGCCAGCCTGTGAGCGGGGCAGGAGAGGCCTGCAGAGCAGGGACTTGGCGTGTGGAGCCTAGCGCCCAGCAACCGTGCTGCACCGAGGTGGGACTGCGCCCCCCCACAGCACTGCTGGAGATGGCAGGGCCATTCCCTCTCCCCTCAGTGTCTGCTGCGGGCGTCCTGCAGCTTCTTGCTGCTGCCATTTTCTCGGTCCAAGCCACCAGCCTGCCACAGCCCCTTCTCAGCATGAAGGAGCTGGGTGCCCCCTGGGGAAGGGGGGGGGGGTCTTAATCAAAAGAACCTTGGGTCCTTCCTGGCCTCTTTCTCTGCTGCTGCCACCCACAGGTCAATTTCCTGTCACTGCTGTGGACAGAGAGAAGCACATCCAAGACTCTGGTTTTGGCAACCCCCACCCCCACCCCAAGAATGCCCTCTAATAGGAAGAAAACTCAGAAGGACCTGAGGAGAAGGTCTTTTCCACCAGAACCTAGCCCTCCACGAGGTGAAAGGCCATCCCCATGCTGCCTGCCACCACCCACTGTAACCCCCCCAGTGGCATCCCAGGACACCGAAGTGACCCCCAGGCTAGGCTCCCTAATGTGCCTCAGCAGTTCCACAGACTGGAGGAGTTCCTCACTGCCTCTACCCTCAAGGTTAAGGGCTCCAGCCAGGGGCCCCAGAGTGGACAAGAGCCCTGCCCTGGGAGGGACGCGGCCGAGGGAGGGGAGCCTGGTGAAGGCACAGAGGCGGAGAGGAGGCGCAGCGTGAGAAAGACAGGTACCGCCAGCCAGATGGGCCAAGCAGAAACAGAAGTTAAGTAGGAAGAGACGGATAAACAGCAGACACCAAGCAACCAGCCAAGCATATGCTCTGCAAGCAGGCAACACAAGCACCCAGTAGGGTTTTGGGTTGGGGAGGGGCTGTGGACCCACAGGGAGGGGGGCACTGGGTTCGTTCGCTGTGGGCTGACTGCTGCTAAGTCAGAACTAGAGATCTTGTCCATCTCCAGGGAGCCTCAGAGCAAGTGCAGCTAGTGCTGGCAAGGAAATGACACAAGGGGGAAGGGGGTAGGCCCAGCTTGGGCGGGTTGCCCAAGGGATTGGTCTCTGGTGGAAAAACCGGACTCCCAGACCTGGAAGCCTAGATAGCCAGCTGCCATCTCCCAGACCCCAAAGCAGAGACCCTCTAGAGCTGACAGGTTTCAGGAAAGGAGCAGAGAACCGCTGCGGGGCAAACCCGGGAAGTCCTTGAACGCTGCAGGTGCCGGTTTTTCCGCTATTGAAGCCCATCCTGACTGTCTGGGTGATGTCATCCCTTTGAGCTCCAGGCAGGGAAGGGAGGAGCTTTGCGGAGTTTAGAGGCTCCACCCCCAGACCCGCTCTGCTTCTAGGACCCATCTGCCCATCCCCCTTCTGGCTGCCGTTTCCTGACCAGCCTGCGGAAACCCGGTGCTGCTGTAGAGCTGGAGGAGGGGGAAGGAGGGTCGTGCAGAGTCACCCCCTGCGGGAGCAGGGCCTCGCAGGGGGCGGGCGTACCTGGGGCCTTTGTCTACCACATCCATGTTCTTTCCCAAATTCACTTAGTGGAGCCCTGAGCTCCCAACCAAAGCCCCTGAGCCAGCTGGCAGGACCCCAGTTTCCTGGTACCCCAGCCTCAGTCCCCTTGAACCCACAACACTCCAGAAATGCTCTTCTGCTCTGCAGAGTCTTAGGTGTCCCACTGAAGTTTCTTCTCTGAATTCTACTCCATGGAGACGGGCACTCCCCTGGGTTCGTTCATGCTCAGCCACAGAAATAGAGCTGTGACCTGTAGGTGTGACTCTCCCAAGCTCCAAAGCCAGATAGCACTCCCTCAGAATGGTCCCTTCACCTATCATGTGCTGGTGCTGGACCTAAGCCAGCTTGATGCCAGCTGCTGGCCTCCTTCCAAAGCTGGCGTTGGCCCCAGCATCCTGCCTCCCCCCCTCTCCTCCAGGCCACCTTAGCCTAGCCATTGTGGCTGGGAGTAATGAGGTCCCTGGGCTAGGCAACTATCTGGCCTTCCCATCCCACCTTAGATGTCAAGGGGCTATTGGGAGACACCCCAGGCAGCCACACACAGCTGGGATAGCACAGATGCAAAACCAGCTCCGACCTGTTCTGTGAAACTCACCACACCACAGGCCCTCTCTCTCGTTCTAGACTCAGCTGCTTGGCACAGACTTGAGGCCCAGAAGCAGAGAGGAGTTTAGCAGGTGTAAGCTCGTGTAAGCTCTCGGGAGCCTGGGAGCCCGGCCCACATGTGACCACGTGCCTAGGACAGATGCTTGGCTCAGGGCCACAGCCTCTTAGCCCTTACTAAGCCGATGGCTCTGTAGCCATGATGTGTCTGGGAAGGACAGAAGTGAGGATGAGAGTGAAACCAAGCAGGGAGAAAGGAGGGACTGGGAGTGAAATTTCCATGTTGACTCATTGAGTGCTGGACCTGGGGCCCTTGGCAAGACCAACACTTGGGCCAGGTCACACCAGGAAAACGCTGACTCTCTTTGCTGGCACTCAGACTTCACACAGGAAGCAAGCTGCCCTCATAGCCACAGCGTCGTGCATCCCGCTCTTTTCCAGCTGCTTTCTTACACAGCAGGTTTGATCCCGGTAACATTGTCATGACTGGAGGTCAAGCAGACGACCTTTACATCCATTTTACAGATGCAGAAGCTAAGGCTGAATCTGAGCATGTATTTATTGAAGGCCTCACGAGACAGGTGAGATCATGAGCAAAATAACTTACGATGAACCCGACTGAGCTGAGCACACAGGCTCCCAGACTCCTAGTGTCATAATCCTTCCCCTACGTGACACTGCTTGGAATATTCACCTCCAAAGAAGAGATGCCCAGACGTACCAGGGGAGGGGACTCCCACCCACTGGGTAACAGAGGAAGTACAGAGCACAGGGCAGGGAGGGGCAGTGTGTGCCTATGGGACGTGCAGTCCTGTTTCTGGGTGTGTACACACATTGTGTGTTTTAAAGCATGGCTTAGGAAAGGTTATATGCACCAACTTGAGAGAACTCACATAGCTATTATGGTTGCATATACACCAATGGTAAACCCGTGTGCAGAATGGGAAGGGTGAGTTCATGTAGAGATGTAAG
Source organism: Saccopteryx bilineata (assembly GCF_036850765.1). Classification (NCBI taxonomy): domain Eukaryota; kingdom Metazoa; phylum Chordata; class Mammalia; order Chiroptera; family Emballonuridae; genus Saccopteryx; species Saccopteryx bilineata. The sequence continues at coordinate 244,003,138 of NC_089491.1, forward strand.
CATGGTCTGTACTTATTTTACCGGATGATGGTAAGAAAAAAAAAGTATACAGATAGGTTCACATCTGGGTTATGAGCATAAGCCTGGTGGATGGGTGTGCATGTGTGTACCTGCACATGGCATGGGGGAGGAAGTGTGTAAAGAAACTGGCACCCACTGCAGGAGGCTTTCCCTGGAGCTCCATGCTGAGACGCTGAGTCACCAGTCTCTCAGTTTGCCTTCCCCAGAGACTCTTAGAGGGACTTCCTGGGACAGCCCTCCGGGAGTGAGCTGGGCTACCTGGCAGGACCTCGGACCTCCACTCCACCCCTCTTTCAATTTTGAAGAGGATCTGAGCAGATCAATGATAGCTAATAACATTTAAATTCTGGCCTGGAGGTGCAGGGGCAGCCCTAAGAAGGAAGAGGGGAAAGGAGGTGTGAACTCTAAAGGAGAACTTGGAGTCAGCAGATCTTGCCACTTGGTGCCTGACATGTCCAGTCCTCCAGTCAGTCATACCTTGAGCCCCCTGGTTTGTACCGAAGCGTGGCTAGGCCATAAGCTCAAGGAGGAGGGTAACATTAGGAAAGAACAGCCCTGAGCTGCAGCTCATACTGACCTGGAGCAGACAGACTATTCCGCTCTACCCTTCCAAGCAGGTACCCCAAAGTCTGATAAGCAGAGAACCTTCCCACTCCCACTCACAGGCCCAGCTGCCCGGGAAGCCCTCCATAGGCACAGAGAAGCCCAATGCCCCTCCATCTTGGGTATCTGGGCTGCGCTGAGCCACCCCGCCAGAGAACAGTGTTTCATAAGGATGTAACCTCTGCCAGAGGAGGGAGCCTCCATTTTAATCAAGGGGCAGAGACTCAATCTCAAATCCCAGAAGCAGCCGCTGCAGCCCTGGCCCCGGCAGTCAGCTGCAGGGGGAGCAAGGAGAGTGAGCCTCAAGGAAAAGAGCCTGAGGTCTGAGTGGGGTGTGGGGTAGGGGCACAGCTCAGCGCAGCAGCTGGGAGTTTTCCTCTTCAGGGTTCCGGTCCTCGCCCCTCTGAGGGATGTAGCCCCTGGAGGCTCTCTCTCATACTTTTCCCTAAAGAGGACACACCTGTATGACACCATGACAGAGCTTCAAGGCACACCAAAGCTCTACTTCAGTATTCCAGCCCCCATTCATTTCAGAAACAAGAAAGCCAAAAACCCCAAAGGAAGAAAAGGACTTGATCAAGGTCACAAAGTTCTTGCAACTGCACCAAAATTACAACTTACTAGGTAAGACTTTTACAAATGGGCTTTTCTATAGTAGATTAGTAGAATTTAGATATTTGTCAGAAGGCCAAATAGTCTGGGCCAAGTGGCCAGCTTCCCCTAATCCACACGGCTAGAACACTATGATTAAAATTCAGCTGCATACCTCTTGCTGGGAAAGGCAGGGACACAGCCGTCAGTGGAGGCCAAGCAGCTGCCTCCCACTCTTAAAACAGGAGCTCTAACCCAAGGTCCACATGTCTGTTTCCTAGTCTCACAAGCTCCTTGAATTGCAGGCAGATTTTTTGAGTGTCTGTACAGTGGACATTTTTCTGGAGGGAAGTTCACCGTATTAATCAATTTGCAAACCAAAGCATGACATGGAAAAGGTTATGAATCCTTGCCTTAGAGCAGGGGTCAGGAACATTTTTGGCTGAGAGAGCCATGAACGCCACGTATTTTAAAATGTAATTCCATGAGAGCCATACAACGACCCATGTACGTTATGTGTTATCCAATAAAAATTTGGAGTTGTCCCGGAGGACAGCTGTGATTGGCTCCAGCCACTCGCAACCATGAACATGAGCGGTAGGAAATGAATGGATTGTAATACATGAGAATGTTTTATATTTTTAACGTTATTATTTTTTTTATTAAAGATTTGTCTGCGAGCCAGATGCAGCCATCAAAAGAGCCATGTCTGGCTCGCGAGCCATAGGTTCCCGACCCCTGCTTTAGAGCATCAGGAATCCAGGCTCAGGAGAAATCAGATCTGAGCAATTGGTTGCTAGGCACCTTAGCAGTATCCACAGACATAAAAGTGTTGGGCTATTGTTCCCTCGATATATGAGTATATATTTTGTAATATGAAAGAACTTCTAAGCTCTAGAACGTAAGTTCCTCAGGGGTGAGGTTCTTGTCTATTTGTTCGCCTATCTGAGGTTTCCTTAACGCCTGAGTCAAGACGTGAGATAAATAAAAATCTGATTAATTTACTAATTTGTACAGTACTTCTCTTCCCATGCCCATTCCTACTTGGTCTCCAAATATCACAAGAATTACAAAATCAGGGGACCCTAATGCCAAACCTGCAAGAATTGCTTTAAAATTTAATGTTGAATTTAAGGACCTTTTCAGTCTACTGTCAAACTAATAGTCTTGGGGAAATGAAGGCAATGCATGCAAACCCTGAGTGCTGATCTAACACATTCTGTGTGTGTCCCCCGACTGCCCATGAGCCTCTCAGGAAGCTTGCTTCTGTAGACAGTAAGGAAGAGCTCCCGGAGCAGGGGCAGCCAGGCAGTGCACTTCTCAGATGGAAAGAGCAAAGGATTCTAAATGTGACCAGGATCATGGTAAACCTCGGCCTGGGGACACCAGGTCCGCTCCTCAGCCTCTCCATCTTCTGTTCCTCCGCCTCCCTTCCCACTATGCAGCCTCTGCGGCTTGGCTGCTAACCCCCTGGGAATTCAGGAGCTGGGGCGGGGCCGGGGATCAGAAAGCAGGAGAGGAGCCCATCCTGGGCCCGTGTGGCTTCCGGAGGATGGAGCAGAGGGCGCCGGTTTCTCAGCCCTCTCCTTCCTCAGCCTCGCCCGCCCACAGAGGCTGGACCCTCCTGTGGAGAGATGAGCCCAGATAGCTGGCTGTACAGCAGCGGCTGCTGTCTGGGGCTAAAAATAGCCTCCTCTCTGTCCATGGCATCTGAGTGCCAGGCAGAGCGGTGGAGGGAACTCACCAGTGGGGTCATGGGGGACAGAGGCGGGGCAAGACACACATGCCCCCAAAATGGACACCGACCGAGGAGACAGGAGCAGGGAGCGCTCTGTCTGGGTCCTGCACCTTGGCTCTGGTCTCCTCTGTCCCCTGGAAACCTCTTACTGAGGAAAGGCTCCCTCATCCTTGTGTTTCTGGAAGTAAATGAGCATGGTAAGGCTCTGAATGCTGAGCAGGGTCAGGCACTAGTACCTAGTAGTTATGACAGGCTTAGAAGGTGCCCGTCTCCCTGCCTTTGGCACCAGAGGCATAAAAGGACACTCCAGTGATGAAGGTGTTGTCATTATTCCCTTTAACAGTTCAGGAAACAAAGGTCCAGGGAAAGATTCATCAAACTCACACAGCGAAAACAGAGGGGTTTCTACCTCTGGCAGCCTGAGTGTAGAGCCCACATCCCACCCACAGCAGGGCCAACGTGCCAGCCCACCCAGGGCACACAGGCAGAGGAAGAGGGCGCTCCAAGGGAGATGGGCATGGTGGCGTAAGCACCCACGTTCTGAAGAGCTCATTATAATCCTAGACCTGTGACGTGTCCCTAGGCCCACCACCCAGTAGCCATGTCCTCAGAGCCACTTCGAATGTTTAGGTAAGTGCTCTCTAGCTGCCTGTCCACCCTTGAGGGCCGCCACTTCCCACTTTATGAAGAGGTGCAGGAACATGATGACTAGCCAGCTCCCATGGAGCAGGGGTCCCCAAGTCTCAGAGGCATGAAGCCACAGACAGTAGGTCCTGCTCCCTGGAACAGGCAGGAGGGGCAGCTGAGGACCTTTCAATACTGAGGTGGTTATTTAGATGCTCAGAATAAAGCAGATTTGAGTTTCACAGACAGGGATGAGGGGAGAGAGAGGGTAGAGGGGAGGATATAAAGGGAAAAAGAGAGAAAGGAAAGAAAGGAAAAGAGGGAGAAAGGAAGAGAAAAGAAGAGAAGCAAGAGAAAAAGGCTGACAAAGGAGGTCGGTTCCTGAAGCCGCCCTGCCCACCTGGCTGTCCAGTCTACGCCACAGAGCCTGGGGTGGGAGGGCAGGTGCTGCCCAGCCCGAAAACAGAGCCGTGGAGGGAAAGCCCTCTTGTCAGCAAAGGGTGGGAAAGGGGGGAGGTATGGTGGCCACAGGATCTCAGGAGGCTCATAAACACTGCTTTAGTCCTGTCTCCTCTCCGGATGCCTCGGTTGGACTTGCCTTGTTTAAGGCCAAAGCACACACTATCCTCCCGAAGAGCCGCTAATGCAATTAACAAAACACGTTCATAAATCTTGCATGGCATCCGGAGCCGTCTCCTCTCTCCCGTGCAAGGGGGCCAGCTCTGGCGATGCTGCACAGAGACCCATCTGAGCAGCCAGCGTCAGCGCCTCCTGAAGAAAACAGAGTGACCCTTAATAGGACAAATCGAGATCACCCCTCCCTGCATGAGCCCCACGACAAGGGGAGGGGGCTGGAAGTACAGAGAAGTCAGAGAAGCAGGGAGGGGGAGGGGAAAATGTGATATGTGTGTGCAGGGAACTGGGGGAGTGGTTTGTGCCTTCCAAGCTTCAAACATGAGCATCCCCAAAGGCCTACAGAAGCACCCCTTTGGGGGGGTCACTTTACTTCAGGGGAACAGCACATGAGAGGGTAGGAGACAAGGGCATCTGTGTGACGACGTGTGCGTGACTTGGCAGGGTGCCTAGGTATTTGTGTTTGGGGGGGGGGTGCACTACCAGTCTGGAAAACTGGTGACTCACTAACAAGTGAGCTTTGTCATCGAAGAGCTTTTTTCCGTTATTTTTATTTCCTCTTGTCTCTTGGCCCTTTTATCCCCCTTGTCTCTTTCAAACATAGAGGAATTTGGGGCTGTGAGTGTTATGCGTGTGCACGTGTGAATCTAAGCTTGCACAGAGAGGTGAGACCCCTCCAGAGTGCAGAGACAGATGCACACACTGGATCTACGGACACATGGCGGGGACACTGACACATAGAACGTCCTTCTCTGGTGCATCCATGTGCAGTCACACAAATAAGTGTGAGGAAAGCAAGAAAGGTCCCTGGGTGCTTCCACACCACTTGCCTGAACTCTCTGATGGGATGTGCTTGTTTAATGACCACCCAGCCCTGGCCGCACCACCTCACACCAGCCAGGAGAGCACACTGACATGACTGCACAGCCCCCACCCACCTCACAGTGGCCAGGTGGGCACACTCACATGCATGGCCACAGGCAGAGTCCTGGGACCCCTGTCTTGGGGCGTGAGTCTGGCCTCTGCTGCTTCTTTCTTCTCTGCTTAGCCATCCTCACCCCAAAACACTGACATATCAGGAGGCCTCTCTCTGCTCCGTCTATAAAGAACAAGAAATACTACCAGCTGCGCTGCTAGGCTTCACCTGTGACTCCTCCCAGCCCATCCCGCCCAACCACCACCTTTGGCCTTCAGACCCTCCTCCCCAACCCAGCAGTCCTCCAGCCACCTGGGGCCAGCAGGTGCCTGGGCTGGTGGAGCCTGGCACCTGCTTAAGGAGGCTGGGCACGGGCCAAGAGTTCGTTCTTCCTGTGAGCTCCAGAAAGCCGGAGCAGAGAGGGCGTGCTCTGACTGCTCTGCTTTGCAGGGAGCTGCACCTGCGAAGAGAGGCCGAGGGGCTTCCAGTGAAGGCATCCCAAAGGGTCCTTGTGCCCTGGCCAGGTAGCTCAGTTGGTTGGAGCATCATCCCAATGTTCCAAGGTTGCGGGTTCAGTCCCCAGCCAGGGTACTTTCAAGAATCAACCAATTATGAGTATAACAACAAATCACTGGTATTTTTCCTTTCTCCTCCTTCTTCTATCTCTCTAAAAAATCAATAATCTTTTTTTAGTTTTAATTTAAAAAAAATTTTTTTAAGTGTCCTCATCTCCCTCCACTCTCAAAGGGGTGAGGCAGGGAGCAGATTGCATTCTTTAGTGTTCTAGAACACCTGCATGTCCCTTGACCTAGCTTCCATGTTGATATGACAATAGATGAGCACACGTGTCTTAGCCTCACAGTACAGAAATGCATGTATGCTTACAGAAATAGGCACGGCAGGTGACCAATGTGCTCAGTGTCAGTACACGAGGCATAGACCCCACGACCCCTCTTCCCACACAGACAGTCATGTTGACACACACACCCACATGCCTGCACACCACATGAGAGCTACTGGGGGGGGATCCCATTATGTCGGGGTCTAGCCCTTCCCTAAGACTTCAGTTGATGCATGGCTCAAAGATACCCCCACCCCCAGCCTGGGAGCCAAAATCCAGCCATATGTGGCTCCTGGAGCCACGTAATCTGCAGAGGGGCCGCACCATTCCAGAAGAGGAGCACCTCCTCTAGTTGACTGGCAGCTCCCAGTGTCCCGTGGGCACTGGTACGAGCTCTTGGAGGAGCCGCCAGCCGCCGTCCACCACTTCATCCACCCCACTAGCATTTGAGGAGCATGTGCACCAGGCAGGTCGGCACCACAAAGGACAGCAGGCAAGCCAGAGCCCTAGGAGCATTCACAGTCCCGCAGGGAAGACTGACGCCTGCCAGCCCACCTGAGAGAATGGCCCGAGGGCTGTGTCCGGGCAGGACTGCGCAGGAGGGGTCATTATCTCCTCCTGCTGGGGCCTGGGCCTGCGCAGGGAAGAGGACAGGTTTGGGCCTGGGCCTCCAGGGATGAGTACATTCCTCCTGGTGGAGGTGCGGGGTTGGGGAGGACGGACGGTGACTGTCGTCCCACGGAGAGTGGCAGAGAAAGAGCTGGCTGGACAGGGAACATGGGACAGAAATCAGGTCCGGCAGTGGGCGGCCTGGGTTTGAACCCTGCCTGACTGGCTTCCGCACCGTGGTACTGGCCTCGAGGAGCAGAGGTTTGGGGCCATCTCTCTCCTTCCTTAACCCGCATGAAAGAAAAAACGTCTTCATCTTCAGCTTTCTTGAGAGATCTGGACACCTTCTAAGAGGGTGTTTTCTAAGACTCTATGACAGGGGTCCCCAAACTACGGCCCACGGGCCGCATGCGGCCCTCTGAGGCCATTTATCTGGCCCCCTCCGCACTTCCGGAAGGGGCACCTCTTTCATTGGTGGTCAGTGAGAGGAGCACATTGACCATCTCATTAGCCAAAAGCAGGCCCATAGTTCCCATTGAAATACTGGTCAGTTTGTTGATTTAAATTTACTTGTTCTTTAATTTAAATATTGTATTTGTTCCCATTTTGTTTTTTTACTTTAAAATAAGATATGAGCAGTGTGCATAGGGATTTGTTCATAGTTGGGTTTTTTTTTAAAGTCTGGCCCTCCAACGGTCTGAGGGACAGTGAACTGGCCCCCTGTGTAAAAAGTTTGGGGACCCCTGCTCTATGACATGGGGGCAGTAGTGGGGTGACGTTCTGAACATTATAAGAAGGCTGTCCGCACAGAGCTAAGCGAACATGTACTAACTTCTCAGCCTATTTACTGGTGGTTCTCAGTGAGGGCAGTCCCCCCACCAGAGGACATTTATCAACGTGCAGAGACATTTTCAGTTGTTAAAGTCCAGGGGGAGGGGCGATGCCACTAGCATCTAGCTAACGGAGGCCGGGGACGCTGCCAGGCATCCGATGGTGCTCAGGCCGCCCCAGCACAGCCGATTACGCAATCTGAAATCTACGCAGAGCTCCGGTTGAGAAACCCTGGGCTAAGCAGTTTGCCTTCCTCCCGAGCACAATGAGGCAGTAATGGTTTTGCAGCAGAGTGACATAACAAAATCTAAGTTTTAGGAAGAAAATTCCAGCAGAGAGGTAACATGACTTAGAGAGCTCAGTTAGGAGGCCTCTGCGGATCCGGATTCCAGACAGATAATCAAGGTGCCATGAGGGGGATGGAGTGGCGGGGAGGCCAGGAAGAGGGCACAGATCCAGGGGTGGAGGAGGGAGGGAAGTGAGAGAGAGAACCAGCTGGGGAAGGGGGAGGGGAGGTGACTCTGAAGCTTTCAGCTTGTGGGACTAGGTGGGTGGTGGTGCCGCCTTTCAACAGCTTCTGAAGAGGAGATGCTATTTGTCCCCCAGGAGTTCTAGCTGGGTGTGAAAGCATCTCCAATGATCTGGATGTCAGCTGTGTCCCCTCCGTGCCACCTGCTCCAATTGCCCCCACCCTTTAAGAGACCCCCTCACCATGTTCTGTGGGGCCCAGGAGAGGTAGGCCTCTGGTTGAGCCAGTTCTGTTTCCTTTTTGTAGCCCCCACCCCCACTCCTGCCTCAGGACTCCTGAGGTCCCCCAGCAGACAAGTGAAAGAACGAAGGTGACCCTCTGGGGCCTCTGATGTCCAGCACCTGTCTTCAACTTTCAAGTGAGGGAAGTTCCTGCGGCCTGCGGTGAGCAGGGAAAGGGACTCCGGAAGCCCGGAAGCCCAGGCAGACTTGATCAGCCCTGAAATGGAGCCTCCTTCCAACCCAATTCCCCCGCCCCTTCGAGTGAGCTCTGAAGGCAAGCAGAGGAGTCCGAGAGAAACCTTAAGTGATGCACATTGCCTTGTGCCCGGTGCTGAGCGGAGTCCTCGAGCCAGATAAGGCGGCATTCCCGCCCTCACGAATATCGCAGACTAATTGGGAGAGCAAGACAAACAGGCGAGAACAACCACAGAGACGGTTCCAGAAGCCTCCCTGTGGCGGTCGAAGGAGGAATTAAAGCAGAGTTCTATCCCAGGGCCCAAAGGCCGAGCCGGGTGCCTACACCTCAGGAAGCTCCACGCTTCATCTGTATAGGTGACTTCCAGCTGTCTGGACAGTGCATGGCAGTGGCTCTTCTGATGGACTGGTGCTGACTGCCCGGAGCTCTGTGTTGAGAAGGATTCTGAGGCAGCATTCAGACTCAGCACAAGTGCTGTGGCTAATTAGTGATGCCCAAGGTGAATGCCAGAGGAGGCTGTGGCCATGACTGTCCCGATTAACCATTCCTGCTTGAGAGATGGTGACTGGGGTCGTTTGGAACGACTCTTCCAGCTCCCCAATTCCATAATTCTATGATTTAAATGCTGAGTTTTCAAGCACTGGCTGGAAGTACACCAAGTCAGAGGAGGATGGGATTGTGGTGTGGGTGTGAGTCATCAGGGAAGGCTTTGGGTAGGAGGCGGCATTTCAGGTAGGCCTCAAAGTAGGGCGGGGGGGGGGGGCGTGAGCAGCTGGAGGCGGGAAGACATTTCTGGGCATGAAAACGAGGCCAAGCATGGGCTGTTCCTGGTACAGGAAGGAGGAGGCCAGCTCACTGGAATGCACTGTCTTTGTTTAGGGCAAATAAGATTATATATGTGAGGCCTATCCTGTATGAAAACAAGAGCTATCATTTATTGAGAGCTTGCTCTGTGGTGCACCACTGACCAAAGGTGTTTTCCCCGCCATTATCTCATCTCATCTATTCCCTACCACATGCCCTCCAGGTAGTCCCATTCCTAGCCTTCCCTTAGAGAAGTGGAAACCCAATCAGAGACATTAAATGAGTTGCTCAGGGTCACACAGCTAGTGGTCACAGAGTGGGATTTCTAGCCCAGGCAATGTGGTTCTGATGTTTGCAGGCGTAACTTGTGCTTGTTGCCTCCTCTCCTCTTAAGAGCAGGGTAGGGAGGAGACAGCGCTGGTGAGACATCATAGCCGATTCTCTGAGGTCCAGAAAGAGGGCGGGGAGAGAGAGCAGCATTCTGAGGAAGAAATATCGAGCAGGCAGATCACACCAACAAATTCAAGCCAAGAACAAGGCAACATGGACACACATCACAGTAATCCCTAACTGTCAGGGGTCCAAGCTCCTAGAGGCTTTGCCCAAGCTCTCAATAATCTATTGGATTATGTTCCAGCACTGCAGATAAGGGGGGCAGGAGAGACGTGACATTCCAGGGATATCGGCTCAGCGGGTATGGGTAGAAATAGATCCTGCCCCGCTCTTAGCAGAAGCCCCAAAACAGAAGGCACCAACCTGGATGGAGACCTCATTTCAGAGATCTTAGCTTTGTCCATGGAGGCTGCCTTGGCCGGCTCCGCTCGATCCCTGCCTGGCACCTGGCGGTGTGCTGGGGAACTTCTGTTCCTGTACCCTCTGGTCCTAGCCCTCTCTGCTTCCTCTCTTCCTCTTCCTCTTCCTCCTCTTCTCCTTCTTCTTCTTCCTCTTCCTCCTCCTCTTCCTCTTCTTTTTCTTCTTTAAACACGTATTCTATTGATTTGAGAGAGAGAGAGAGAGAGAGAGAGAGAGAGAGAAAGAGAGACAAGAACATTGATCTGTTCCTGTACGTGCCCTGATTGGGGATCGAACAGACAATTCAGGACAATACTCTAGCCAGTTGAGCTATCCAGCCAGGGCACGATTCCTTTCTTTTCTTTCGGTTCAGGATCAATGCCAGCTTCTCCCCAGCCCAGACCCTTAGTTCAAGGGGACCCAGAAAAGTCTTGCTGTGCATCGCCTACGGGCCTGTGAGCCGAGCAGGGGCTCGTGTCCTGTTTCTCCATCAGCACTAGTCCCACTCGCCGCTTGCACCCAGCGGCAGCATTGGCACCAGGCAGGTAAGGCTCAGAAATTGAAGATTAGTGAGATACCAGCCTGGGAATTCCCCAGCCTGTCTCACCACCCCCTCTGCCATTGGCCCTGGCGCTCTTTCTCAGTTGGTCTCACTCAGCCTCAGGACCTGCTGGAAGTCCCTCCTTCTGGTTTCTCCGTCTCCCTTCAGGGAGACCGCTGGCCCCCATGGAACTTCCTAGCATTGAAGAAGAGGCAGAGCTGTTGACAGGCAGGAGGTTCCCCAAGCCACCTGCTCCTAACGTACCACCCTCTCTGATAAGCTCTCACTCCAAGATATTCTCATTGATGGACAGCTTGATTTTGTCACTCTCTTTCGAGAACATTCCTCCTGCCCAGGTCCCCGAGCCAGAGTGTCCATCCTCACTGTCGAATAATTCATCCTTATTTCTCAGCTTGCCACTGTCACCATGCTGTTCTCTGGGTCTCCCCCCCCCCAACAAAAACAGTCCCCTTGCCTTACCTTTTCCAAAGCTTACAGCCGCAGCTCCTTGGCCCTGAGGCACAAGAAAACACTTGCCTTCCAGCAAGAAGCAAAGCAGGACGAACCTTCCACCATCTTGGAGAATCCATGCAGAAGGCCCCTCAAGTGTCCACACACTGCTGAGTTTTACTCTTTATTCCCAGTGGACCCAGGGGCCAGGCTAACCATCAGCACCCAAACCTCCCCTCTTTCTTTCTTCCTTCCTTCTCTTTTTTGTGTATCGCTGTTTCCAGGGGCACTTACGCATGGTCACTTCAGGCCTTATCTGGAGCTCTCTCTGACAGAACTCATGTTGTGATAGGCAAATTGGCTCAAGTGTCAACAGGAGACCCAATGCTGCATCTCTCGCTGCCTGGAGAGGGGAGGGATGAGGGAGCAAGGTGGGGCTGGCACCGCAGTGGGGAGGACCTGCAGCCTGGGGCATGGAGCCTCCCTGAGGACCACCTGCTGCTCAGGTCCATCCAGAAGCAGGAGTCCTAGGCTGCGAGGCAATGCTAGGTGATGGTGGACTATCAGGAAGGAATGGAACACCCCAGAAGGCGCCGAGACATTCCGGTGGAGGCCAGGAAGATAACTTAAACCTTTCCCAGTGAGAATGTGGCCTTTAGCCCTCAAAATGCTACTTCCTAAGGGGACAGCATGTCCCCTGGCTCTGGAATTAGGAGGGGCTGGGACAGGTAAGTGGTGCTGCAGAAACACCAGCAGCCACTCTGACCCCACCATACCCTCTTTGTCTGCCGAATGGAGGCCCAGTTACATAAAGCTCCAGCTGACTTGGTATAAGCTATGACTAAGAAAACTTTCCAAAGACAGTTGGTGGTCCTCCACCCTGCCTCTGACTTGGAGAAACTGCCCCCACGGAGAGAGAGCTGAGCAGAGATTAAGGCTCTGAACAACATGGCCTGACTCATCACACCCGAACACTCCCCAACACGCTTTCCCAAAACGGCTCCCTCCCACCCGTCCACCCTCCTACCCAGGCTGGGTGACAAAAATGAATGCCCCGGAGATCTTGCCAAGTTCTAAGCCAGGCTGAGACCAGGGAACATGAAATTCCCCAAAGAATGGGGATGAGGGGAGGCCAGATCCCTACAGGAGCAAATAATGTCCATTCAAAGGAAAACCACTGCATGACTCTACCATGATCACTGTTTTATTCCTCAAACAGCTTGGACTACTTTCCCTCCAAAACAAACAAACAAACGAAAAGCTCAAAGGTCAGTAATCATAAAATATTAGAGCTTCAAAGCATCTGAAAAATCATCCATAACCCATTCTTCTTCCTGTTCTCATGCATTTACCCATCTATGCATTTATCTGTCATGCATTCATCAAATAGTTAGTGAGTTCCTTCTACAGTCCAGCCAATGGGGGCTAACAGACATGGTCTTTACTCTAGAGCTCATCACCTAGTGGAGGAGAAAGGCAGTGGTAATATAGGGCTATATGTCCTATGACAGGAAGAACACATGTTCTAAAAGCCCTAGGAGGCAGGACATCCAACTTGGGATGGGGGTGAGTTGTAGGGCTAGTGGCCGCTGCCATCGTGGCCATGCAGGTTCTCATTGGGTCTGGGCAGACAGTAGAGAAACAGTGGAGCCAAAAATTGATGGGCCATTCCGTTTATTAAAGTCTCATACTGGCCGTCGAACAAACAGGCAGGGAAAACACTTCCCTTTCATTCAGGGCTCCCAAAGCCCTGGCACATTCTCTGGTTCCACAACCCGGATGTTCAGAGAAACTCTCTGAGGGGAATTATATTTTAAGTTGAGACATAAAATAAAAAAAATTCCACTTCATTCAATAATGGGTCTGTTCAACTATTAAAACGGCCAAAGCACAGTGTTAGGCACACTAGATAAAGATGAACTAATATAATATTTGCAAACAGAGTCCATCATCTGGTGAGGAACACCAAACAAGGTACAAAGGACAGGGGTACACTATGAAGCACCACCCAGAGAAGGACTCATGGAGCCCCTAGGGAGGGTTTTAGAGGGGTGAGGGGATATACGCTCTTGGGAAAAGCAGAAAAAGTCCCTGGAAAGACTGCAATTTGAGTATATCTCCGGTATGGATAGACGTTAAAGGCACAGATCAAGTGGGGAGGGCGTTTCAGGCAAAAATAACAATATCAAGCCCTGGCCAGTTGGCTCAGTGGTAGAGCGTTGGCCTGACGTGTGGAAGTCCTGGGTTCGATTCCCAGCCAGGGCACACAGGAGAAGCACCCATCTGCTTCTTTACCCTTCCCCCTCTCCTTTCTCTCTACCTCTCTCTTCCCCTCCCACAGTCAAGGCTCTGTTGGAGCAAAGTTGGCCCGGGCGCTGAGGATGGCTCCATAGCCTCCACCTCAGGTGTTAGAATGGCTCTGGTCGCAACAGAGCAACACCCCAGATGGGCAGAGCATCGCCCCCTAGTGGGCATGCCGGGTGGATCCCAGTCAGGCATGCAGGAGTCTGTCTGACTGCCTCCCGGCTTCTAAATTCGGAAAAATACAAAAAAAAAAAAAATCAATATCAGCAAAGTTTAAGGACTCATTTAATGACCTCTGTCTAAGCGAATAGACTATATCAGTTTGACTAAACACATGAGAGGAAATAATAGATATGACCTGCACATACATCAAGGTCTTATTATGAATTCAATGGTTCTTAAATTTAAAGTGAGGCCCAGAGAGGCAAAGCAATTTTCTCGAGATCACAGTTAGTGAATAGAAATGCAGGTTTTCTGAATTCAACTTCAGGGCTTCCTCTACTGGTACCAGGCACCGGCTTCTCTCTGCCTCCCTTAAGCTCCACTCCCTGACAAGGAGCACTGTGACCCACTTTCCTCTCCCTCCACCAGAGGGAGCTCTCCCTACAAGCAAGCCAACCCCAGGCGACCAATCCAGGTTTCTCTACCCTCTCACTTGAATTTTTAGGTGAATTTATGTAAACATTCTTAAAAGAGAGTAGAAAAATCTATTTAATAGACTGGGTTACGGTCTCATCTTAGCCTGTTTGAAATACTTGAAACTGCAATAGTCAGTCTCCTTTCTTCATCATCCTTACCCAAGGACATTGACCTGTGTGATCTTTAGTGTTAATCCTTTATTGTTTTATGTGCACACCCAGTTCTGTGCTCACATCCACGTGGGTGTCTCTGTTAACGACTGAAAACTCTTAAAATACCGGGACACCATACACAGACCTCCCTTTGAACAGTCAAGCACAAAACACCAAAAAACTAAACATTTATAAGCCAGTATTAGGCAGTAAAGGGCTGGGTTGGTGGGGGATAAGGAGTTGTAATAGTAGGAGCCAGCCACAAGGTGGTGCCTGAGGCTGGCGGAAGAGTTTGCCCAGGCTGAAAGCGGAAACTCCCCATGGCGAGGGCCGGGTGGGGGGCTTAAGATGGACAGCTTTCTCCTGAGAGGCGACAGAGCACGGCTTGGCAGCGGAACCCAGGAACGTGAAGGGAGACTTACAGCGCCGATTTTGCTCTTTGTTCTCTCTTCCCCTTTTCTAAGCCATCTGGCACCAAGAGAAGGACTAAGGGGTCCCGAGAGCCACTGCAGCTGGGTCGTGCTCTAAGAACCACCCCCCAGGTGGGAGGAAGAGCAGTCCTGGAGGCCGGAGTGCCAGGTGAAGAGCTGGGAGTCACTGCTTAACAATGGGAGGAAGTGTGTGTGTGTGTGTGTGTGTGTGTGTGTGTGTGTGTGTGTGTGTGTGTCCTTGAGGTTTGAAAGACTGATGGGCAAGATCAAGGATGCTTTTTTCTTAGTCTGATAAGCTTCTTGGAAACAAAGTCAATTGTTGGAAGGAAGCCATACCCTGCATATTTGTTGCTGCCCTAGAATTGGATGTTTTTAAGGCAGAGGGTTTGATGCTTCTGAGAAGTACAGGGAAACTTCCTTTCTGTTTTTCATCCAGAACTCATCCTACACAAAGACCACACACATCAAAAATGCCTCCCACCTCAGTTCATATCTGTTGTTAAATATGCATCGCTACATGTCATTTTCCAGACGTCCCTCAATAGCTTTCTGCAAAATACTTGTCAGAAACCCATCTATGCACACACAGATGCACACATACTCATCTTCATCACAGCCACACACTTGACACATACCCACTTCCACCCTCTCTCTTTTTCCTCATAGGAGGTCCTGCACAGAAAGTTATGTGTTGTCCCTGGTTGGTGGCTCAGTAGATAGAACATCAGATATTGGCCCAATGTATGGATGTCCAGATCGATTCCCGGTCAGGGCTCTGAGGATAGTTCGGTTGGTCCCAGTGTGTCAGCCTCAGGTGCTAAAAATAGCTTGGTCCTTGAACATCAGCCCAAGATGAGGGTGCCGGATAAATTTTTGTCAGGGCTCAGGCGGGAGTCTGCCTCACTATCTCCCCTTCTCTCACCTAAAACAAACAAACAAACAAAACAGAATTATGTGCATATTCATCTCATGAGCATTTCTTCACACGGAAAGGTAGATACATGGCTGTGCAAACACACACACACAAGCACACACCTATACACACCCCAAGACAGTAGACACAGTATAATGCAGAGATAAGAATAAGGATTCCCATGCATGGTGAGGGCCAAACACCATTTGGTCTTGTGATGGGAAGTTTGTTTCCATCTTGCACTCGCTGGTTCTGAGCTCAGCTGCGGAGGCACAGTTGGAGGAGGAGGAGGAAAAAGGAGAGCTTGTCAGAGCCTGCAACCTTTTCTCAGCCATGAAGGCACAACACACATAAGGAGAGGGAGCCTT
Organism: Saccopteryx bilineata; assembly: GCF_036850765.1. NCBI lineage: Eukaryota > Metazoa > Chordata > Mammalia > Chiroptera > Emballonuridae > Saccopteryx > Saccopteryx bilineata. Next base: position 244,018,885 of record NC_089491.1, read on the forward strand.
TGATGTGGAGCTTTCTGTGAGGTCAGCAGTGTGAGGGAGACACACCCGATCTCAGTAAGAACCAGAAAGGGTTGCCTCAGAACTTTGAACTTGGCTTTTGCAGGTCAACCAAGGTTCAGGATGTTTGTTGATACGAGAAACAGAAGTTCTATGTGTGTGGGTCTGTGTGTGTGAGGGAGTGTGTGGAAAAAAAAGAGGGGAGAGCGAGGCAGGGCGGAGGAAAGGGCAACATCAGAGGAGTGAAAGCCAACAATGGAGAAAATCAGAAAACAGAGCAGAGAAATATAGAAAAGGGATGTTAACCTTCAAGTGGAAGAGCAGACAGGGAACTGGATCTGGGATGCGAGCAGGGAGAAAGGGGCAAGAGCCCCAGCAGGACCTCGAGGCCTGGCTCCTCATTCGTACAAGCACAAGCTTCCCTCATCCTGATTAACAGGAGGCATATGGCTAATCCCACCACAGTTATTAATGCTTTTCAGCCCCTGCAAAGGGATTCAGAAAGCCTTCCTTATTCAGTCAGGTGGCTTCCCCCAACCTCAAATCTTGACCCCAGGGATACAGGCTGCAGGAGATTATCCCGCCAAGAGGAGAAGGGGAAGATGCCAGGGCTGGAAAGCTTTCTTTGCCTCCTTACAGTGAATACCCAGCCTCCTCATGCGAGCCATTTGCTTTTTCTCCTTCCAAAATGTGTTTGTGTCTGTTGTTTCATGTAAATCATCACAGCAAACCTGTGAGGGACGGGAGAGTATATGATTCCCATGAAAAAAATTTGGAAAGCAAATCTGAGAGCATTGAAGAATGTGTAAACACAAACCCAGCTCATAATGGTTCTTTCCTGGCACTGGCCAATGGCTCAGTGGATAGAGTGTTGGCTCAGCATATGGACATCCCAGGTTCATTTCCCAGTCAAGGCACACAAGAGAAGCGACCATCTACTTCTACTTTCTTCCCCTTCTCTCCCTCTTCCCCTCCCAGAGCCAGTGGCTCGATTGGTTCAGGTATTGGCCCCGCACACTGAGGATGGCTTCATTGGAGCACATCAGTCTCAGATGCTAAAGATAGCTTGGTACTCAAGCATTGGCCCCAGATGGGGTTGCCACGTGGATCCCAGGCAGGGCGCATGTGGAAGTCTGCCTCACTATCTCCCTCCTCTCACCTAAGAAAAAAATGGCCCTATCCTTTTCTAGGAGGTGTTGGGTTGTTCTGTAGAGACATCAGACCAAAACCACAAGTCACCTAGCCAAAGCATACACAAAGGAGAGAATTTTGACCTCCAGTTGCACCTGCAACCAAAGAACTTGAACTTGAACACGGGAACCCTTCAGAATCCAATGGTCTGTTGTTCAGGAAGATCCGGTGTTGACACTAATGCAGAAATGGCCAAGTTCCAAGGTCACTTCCATGTATCTGTTCCCCTAGCCCTTTAAAAACCTTTAACCTAGTCCAGGGAACAAGATGGATTTGAGGTACCACTAAGGTTCCCATTTTCTCAGTTGGTGCCATCTCCATCAATAAACCTTTCATATCCAAACTCTGACATGCTGAGTTTTAACCTTTCGAAACTTTAAGCACACGAACTTCGGTCCAGTAACAGAGTTAAGCAAGGGCGACTCCATAGCTGAGGGAGGGTGTCCTCTCTTGGAGCCCAGCCTATTATGGACGATGGTGGCAGATTTGCTCCATGATTTGGGTAAAGGAAAGGAAAGGAAAAAGAAAAACAGAAAGAGAAGGGAGAGAAGAGGTTGGAAGAGGAAGAGAGAGAGGAGTGGAGAAGGGAGAGGAAAAAAGAAAAGAAAGAAAATACAGGAGAAAGATGAATTTCTGACAATGGCCGAGACAGAGCCAGGCGTACTATGAGCCCCAAATGATGCTTTGCAATTGAGGACACAGTTAGCTTTGTGATAGGTGAGGCAGGAGGCAGAGATGAGGATTTGTGTAGAAGAGAGTGCTCCAAGGGGACACCAGCAGAGGTGTGCGGGAAGCAGGCCAGGGAAATGAGAGAAGCCAAACAAGGGTGGGTTTTCAGAGAAGTCCAGCCTCAGCGTATTCTGAGCAGAGACGAGTCCTCTGGGTTTGTCCCAAATGGGAACAAGGGAGCTTGGCTTCTCCTGCAGCAGAGCCCTCTCCTGCGCCTGCACCCCCACGACACCCCAACTCTCCATACCGCGCACAAGGCACATCCACTCCAGGTATTCCGGTTCCCTGAGCTTGAGGAGAGAGTGCTCCAGGACACCCCCACCCCACCCCCAGAGAGAAGGGAAGGCGTCAGAAGCTGAGAGGGCAGGGAACAGAGCACCTGGTAGCAGTGTCTGCCACAGACAAAAGCTAACACCTTCACTACTTCGCTGAAAAGACATTAGCTTAGATCTCTAAAATGTTGCTCCACTTTTGAAGTTTATAGTCCAGAAGAGAGGCAGGTGCATGCGACACACATATGTACATAAAGAATGATATGATAGGTGCTATTTCAAAGGCACCTCTGTGGACAAAAATGGGGCCACGCACTAACCCTGCCAAGCTTAGGGAAGGTCTGCATGGAGGGCCTTACAAACACAGAGACAGACACACTACATAGGATGGTCTGAACATAAACCTTCCCAACTAAAAGTGAGTCATGGTGGGTAGTCTCTCTTGTCCTAAGCTTGAGGCTTCCTTGACAAAGGTCAATCTTTACCTAAAAAGAGCCTGTCTGTTGTTCTTTTGCGACTAAGATACCAGACCTTTGGAATGTCAGAGAAATGTCCTTTTCCAGACCCCTCAGGGCGCACCCACGCACCAGAGCGCAAAGATCACACACCCCTTGTTACTATCTTGTTCTCTGCATACTATCTCTATCTGCTGCTAATGTTCATTATGAACTGTCTTGCACCTACCCATGTAAAAGGACTATGTGTCACACCGGTTTACTTTTCATTCAATCTCAGAGATCCCCCCCCCCTTTGCTTTCTCCTGTCTCCCTACCACCAGTGAATCTCCCCACACTCACCGCCTCTTTTGACTTTAATATGTAAAATAAGCTGTACCATTGCCATTCTCTGGAGTATTTTCACAATTCGTTGAGATTCTGCTTCCCGGCAATTATTGTCAATTTGGCTCAAATAAACTCATAAAAGTTCTCTATAGGTTTGGACAGTCCTTACGTCAACACCTCCAACGTATTTTGGAACACAGAGCGAGCGATGAATTATGCCTTGGTGGGCCAGGGGAGGATAAGGTGGAGGTAGCAGTTAGAATGCCTATGACAGTTCTCATCTCCTGTGGAGTAAGTGACAAATAACTGAGTCTAAAATCTAAAGCCCTTTTCTCTGTGCCCATTCCTCTACTCACCTAATTTGCCAGTTGTACATTTCATTTCTCTCCTTGTAAGAGTTACACTTAAATGCTTAAATTAATGCTTTAAAAGTCTAAATTTAATTTAAACTTTTATCATCCTCCCCCTGCTCTAAATTTCTTTCAACTCTAGTTCTTTTATATTATTATTGTCTAGTATTTTTTAAACCTCACGGAATAGGTTATTACTATCCTCAGTTTTCAGAGTTAGTGCTTGTTTAAACGTGCCCACCTGCTCACCACATTTGTTGCTCATCAGTGCTTTTTGTCTTTCATTATTGCAGTGTTTTCTTCTGGGTTTTTTTCCTTTTCTTCTTCTTTTATATTAAAGAATTCATTGTTATTTCTTTCAACAAATAAGCAAGAGATATACTCTCATATGTTTTGCCCGTTTTCTTGAGCCATAATTTAGCTGGATATGAAATTCCAGACTGACTTCTTGTTTCTTTTAGCACTTTGAAGTAGTAATTATTCCATTTTCTTTTAGCCTTTAGAATTACTATTGTTCCCTTATAAATCATCTTTTTATTTTTAAGACTTCTTTATTGATTGATTTTAAATAGAGACGAGAGAGATAGAAAGGGGGGAAGGAGGCATGGGAAACATCAACTTATAGTCGTTGCTTCTCATATGTACCTTGATCAGGGAAGCCTTAGCCTTCCAGGTCAGCGCTTTATCCACAGGTCAGGCCATAGTCTGTCTTTTCAACCTGACCAACTTTGATACTTTTCTTTTAAAAGGTTTTGAGTTCTAATATTTCACTATGTTCTGTCTGAGAATGACCCATGCACTTAGGGGTAACTAAAGAAAATGAGATACTTCTTTACCCTGGGATATTGTGTTTGGGATGATCTCTTTAAACTAAGAATTTGTTTATTAAAGAACACAAATTTAATCAAGTGAATTTCAATATCTAATTGGCTTCATTAAGTGGTGAATAAATTGGGCAGCATTGCAGGTAACAACTAGAAGGGTGCTCTGAGGGGTTGTATAAAAATGGAAGGTTTTTCTGGAAAGAGTGGGGCAAGGAGGCTATTTAGCAAAAGAAAAGAAATGATGTTTTAGTCCAGGATGATTTTTGTTGTTGTTGTTCTTTTCTTCAGAGGTTCTTTTCTTCTTATTGGGAAGATCACCTCACTAATGCTAATCAGGAAATTTCAGATTGACTGTTTAAAGGTCACATTCTTGGGAGAGGTTGAAGTTTTAGTTCGCTGGCATGGGGACAAATGACTACATTTTGGGCCTGTTATTTCTTTTTCTTTTTTCTTCTCTTCTTTTCTTTCTTTCTTTCTTTCTTTCTTTCTTTCTTTCTTTCTTTCTTTTTTTCTTCCTTTCTTTCTGTCTTCTTTCTTTTTTTCTTTCAACACATGTTTTTCATCAATTCTGGAAAATTCAAAGCTGTTACCTCTCTAATTACTGCCTTTTCCTTGTTCTTATTTTATTCCTCAGCAATTCTTTTTTTTTTTTAATGTGCTTTGACTGTGGGCCTTCAGCAGACCAAGTAACCCCTTGCTTGAGCCAGCGACGTTGGGCTCAAGCTGGTGAGCTTTTGCTCAAACCAGATGAGCCCTCGCTCAAGCTGGTGACCTCGGGGTCTCGAACCTGGGTCTTCTGCATCCCAGTCTGATGCTCTATCCACTGTGCCACCGCCTGGTCAGGTGGCAACTCTTATTCTATATTGCACAACTCCTACCATCCTTTTTACATTTTAGAATGCTGATTCTCTTACTTGTTATATAGGCCAACTCTGCCTTGTGACAGGGTATCTCCTCTGTGGGTTGTACATTTATTGTTAGCTGGTCTTCATCAGGAATTGTTTTATTCTGAGGGGCCCTTTATGTTCTCAAGACTTGCTAGGAAGAGTTATACATCTGCTTCTACTGGTTATAGATGTCCCCAGTGTGAGAACAAGTTTTACATTAATTTTGGGGCTTGGGGAGATAGTGTGAGTTCACACCTCACAGAAGAATGTAACACAGACATGAAAAATTTGAGTTTCTTACAGGAAACTTTATTCCCTAGAGCAGGGGTCGGAAAGCTTTTTGGCTGAGAGAGCCATGAATGCCACGTATTTTAAAATGTAATTTTGTGAGAGCCATACAACGACCCATGTACATTACGCATTATCCAATAAAAATTTGGTGTTGTCCTGGAGGACAGCTGTGATTGGCTCCAGCCACCCGCCACTATGATCATGAGCGGTAGGAAATGGATTGTAATACATGAGAATGTTTTATATTTTTAATGTTATTATTATTTTTTATTAAAGATTTGACTGCAAGCCAGATGCAGCCATCAAAAGAGCCACATCTGGCTCGCGAGCCATAGGTTCCTGACCCCTGCCCTGGAGACTAGGGCAGAAACTGATGGATGGAGATTTTTCCTACCCCTCTTCCCCAAGGGGTCAGGGATTTCAGTTCTCAAGTCCTACTGCAAATGGGTCCTAAGACTGGTCCTCTTACCCACATGGGTGTTAAACTGCTCCTCTAGTCTTAGGACTCCCTCCTCTTTCTCTTCACATTACCATGGCTCGAGTGTGCAAGCTTACTATTTTGGCTTTAAATTTCTTCCTTGTTTTTGTCACTTGGGAATTCCTTCCCTAGTTCCAACTCAATAAACACTAATTTTTCTGTTACATTTTATTCAGAATTTTCTTCATGCTGTAGAGCAGTGGATATTCACATTAGCTCATTTTGTGAGTTACTTAACCCCTAAAATGTAATTATTTCCCTGCCTTTCCCACTGAACTGTGGACTCCTTGTAAATTAAGAAACTGTACCCACATTATTTCTAATACGTTGCTCAGTACTAGACACAAACATAATATATTGTTCACGCAGTAGGTACTTAAAAGATGGAGGATGATTATCAAAGCTTATACAGAAATTTCTGTATCTCTAGGAAGATGACTTCCTTAATCATTCTAAGCAGAAAAATATTCTTCTATTTTGAAAAATTGTTATAAAAGATTTTCTAACATATGTTGATATGACACATATGTGAGTGCGCTTTTCTTAACATTCTAACATGTTCATTGAGCAACCACTATGTAGTTGTGGACCCCAAGAAGAAAGATTCATTTGATGTGAACCCTGAGAAGGAATTTATCTGCTGAGATAGACTCCTCGTGTCCATCAAGGGTCCAAATTTTTGACTAATAAGAACCTAGCGGCCATTTGTTGACAGGTGTTCCACACAAACTGTGTACGCCAGAAAGAACCTCAGACCAAACTTTTGGCTTCCCACACTATTACCCTGCCTTTTTTTTTTTTTTTTCCCCTGCCTTTTTTAATGCTTCTGAGTCAACCTCTACAGGTAAGCCCTGGTTTCACCTTTCTATCAATGGACTCAGACCCGCTGTGTCCAATATGTAAATTGTATTCTTATTTGCCTCTACACCAACCAATCAGAATTGCATGCTTTGGGCCAATCAGAACTGCACAATTTGGAAACCTCATCTGCATAGAATTGAGAATTTGAGCAGAAACCTTCTCTATAAAATATGGCCTCTGTTTTGTCTTGGTAGAGCACAATCAAGGCTGCTACCTGACATTGTTTCTCTTGGGCTGCAACTCTTTTTGCTCAGATCAGTGCTTTTTATTCTGTATTGCCATCTAACATTAAGTTTGGCTTACATCGTAGGCCCTTAGAAGAACAAATGTAGAGATCTACAGGTGTGTACCACAAGACCCACACACATGGTCCTCCAGGTGGAGGGTGTACATAGAGAGCATAGCTATCACTGATGCAACAGAGACTATTGTGTTTGCCGTGATTTCATTCATGGAGAAGACTGTGTTTGTTTGGAAGAAAACGTTCAGTAAGCCTCTGTCAGAGAGCCGCTACCTCTCCGGGGAACTTGAGAATGGCAAAAGCTGCTCTGAATTTGGAAAGGGTAGCATTTTTCTGGCTGAGCTACAGGGAAAGAGAGAGAGAGAGAAAGAGGAGTGGACGTAGTGAGATGGAAAAGCCACGTGCATGCTTCATGATGTCACCAGAACACACAACACGCCTGCATCTGTACCCCATGTAGTTAAAAATTAAAAGCATTTTGACAGAATTATAATGAAATAATGAGAAATCTTTAATCATAGTGTGATATTTAAGACTTTTCCAGAAATTGATAGCTAAAGTTAATAAAAAGCAAAGAAGCACAATAAATATACCTAACTTGTGAATATATATTTAGAACCCTACATCCAATCATCAGAGAACAAACTTCTAAATGATGAATGGTCAAGTAGAAATCATAGAGGAAATTAGAGAGTACTTGGAGGTGAGTGCCAATGAAGACAATATATTACAACTTGCAAGATGCAGCTAATGGAGCACTTAGAAAGGAATTAAAATCTCGAGGGCATATACTAGAAAAGAAGGAAGATAGGAAAAGGTATTAAACTTTAGAAGTCTGGAAAGAACTGCAGAGAAAAGATGGCATTGCAATATAATATGATATAGTATAAAATGGAAGCATATACAGTACAGTGTATTACGGAAGGTCAGAGGAGGGTTACTAAATCATCTTGGAGGGAACAGTGGGGTCAAAAAGTTCTGGCCCTGGGTGGGTAGATCAGTTGGTTAGAGCGTTGTCCCAATACACCAAGGCTATAGGTTCAATCCCCAGTCAGGACACATACAAGAATCAACCAATGAAAGTGGAACAACAAATTGATGTTTCTCTCTTGCTCTCCCTTCTTTCTCTCTCTCTGAAAAGAGTATAAGGAGGACATGATATGAGCATCAAGTGGCTCTTAGAGGACACATTAGAGTTAGAAACTAACTGGGCTTAAGGGGAGGACAATACAAGCAAAAGGGACCACATAGGTAACCTAAGAGAGTGTGATAAGTTTTCAGAAATTCAAATAACTCGTGTAACTAGTTTCACGAGAATAGATAAGGATGTAATAATGAGATGTTACATCATAATGTTTGTGATCAAAGGGCTTATTTTTTTTCAGCCATGCATTTTTCAACCATATAAGGGAATTTAACTGTATTCTGAGAGTAATAAGGAGCCACTTAAGAATTTTAAGCCAATTAGCATGCGCTGATGTCAGTTCTGTAGGACACAGGAGTCTCACATTCATTCACTCCACAGATATTTACTGAGCACCTAGTATGGTTCTATACCCTGTACTGCTCACAATTTTGAAAAGAAAGGTCTAGATACGAAAGATATATGCAAGTTCCAGGAGACCAGGTTAACAATCCAAATGAAAAGTGAAGAAGCTTGTACTCAGCTGGTGGCAGTGGGGTAGCACAAGTAGTATTTAATGCTTAGCAGAGCTCCTTGTCCCTTTTGTGGTCTGTCCTGGGCAGGAGCTAGTCTAGGCCTGGGGCACACCAGACAGTGAGATTCTAGAGAACAATGACTGGCCAGAAAACAAAATATAACCTGGAAGAAAGGACCATAATAAGGTGAGACATCAGTGTGGAAAGGGTGCAGAGATGTGGCTGTGATCAGGGCATGGGTGATTCGAAGCCTCTGCCCTCTAATCAGCATGGCTATCCCCACTGGGTAAGTCTGCTGTGCTCCTGGATCAGACATCATCCTGAGGATCAAATGCATCCACTCCTCCCTATCCTATATTTTGTGGGAATACAATTCCATGGGATTAAAGAGAAACTTGAGAGCCTTATCCAGAGCATTATTTGATTGCTTAAGAGGTATGGTATTGAATAGTCTCTGGGGGTGGGGGAGGCTTCTTGTGGTATAATCCTCACTATATTAGACACCTGGGAAATGGAATTACATGCCCCTGTTTCTAGTCCTGGAACAGGATATCCAGGATCTCTGCAATGGCAACCAGAAAAAAAAAACCATCCCTCCACCCCTGTGAAGGAAAGGGCAGTACACGCTACCACACCAGTCCCCCGGACCCACGGCCTTCAGAAAGAACTTTCTAAACCCTGAAGGAGGGGACTGACCTTGAAGGGACTCTGAGGGAGGTGCAAGGCCCTGGTCTCTCTCTGGGGCTACCAGTAAGTAAACCCTGGGTGGTAAAATTCTTATGAATAGAAATTTACTTTTGATTGGAGGGTTGGGATAAAAATATCTCCAATCTGTAAACAAAGTAGTTGGAGCCTCCTAGAGGTATCACAGCTTTGATTGCAAGTCCCTCTGTGCTCACTGTTAGGGCCCCCCCCCCTCCAGTCTTGTCACTCTTGACCTCACAGCCAATAGCCTGCCTGTCCTGATGCTCATCTGTGTCCCCAGCCTGGAAGCACAGATGAGAAAAAGTTTCTCACCTTCGCCCTAGGCCAGTGGAAATATTCAGCAGGTCAAGTAGAGAGAAAGAGAGAGAGAGAAAGAAAGTCTCTGTTTTATCTAATCATGGTGTCCTCCTGACAGGCCTGTGGAACGTTGTTTACTAGCTGTTCCCGCCACCTTCCTGTGGCTGTAGGGGCACTCAGCCAAGCCCTGCTTCTCCACTTCCTCAGAAAAGAAATTGCTTATCTGTTTTACCATCTGTGAAGGCAAGACTCAAGTATTTGCTGAATGAATGAATGAAAGTAACAGCGTTTTCTGAGCCTCCCTCCATCCGGCAGGTCTGGGGCAGGCGCCAGGCCTCGCCCAGTGGGCCCTGAGCCGTCTGGTCAGGTGCCCCGCAGGTCCTCTCGCCTGTCTGTGCCCTTTCATTCTGAGGAGATGCACTCACTTCTTTTTTAAATTTTTATCTAGAAAGTTAAATTTAATAGGGTGACATTGATCAATAAGAGTATATAGGTTTCAGGTAAACATTTCTGTAACATTTGAATTGTTGATTGTGTTGCGTACTCACCACCCAGAGTCAAATCATTTTCTGTCACCTTATATTTGTCATTCCTTTCATTTTTTTTTAATGAGAAGAGGGAAAATAGTGAGACAGATATCTCCATGCACCCCAACCAGGGTACACCTGGCAACCCCTGTCTGGGGCTGATGCTTGAACCAGCTGAGCTTCCTCAGCTCCTGAGCCCAACACTTGAACCAATTGAGCTACTGGTTGTAGGAGAGGCAGAAGAAAAGAAGGAGGATAGGGAGAGGAAGAGAAGTAGATGGTTGCTTTTCCTGTGTGCCCTGACTGGGGATCGAACCCAGGACTTCCATATGCTGGGTTGATGCTCTATCCCCTGAGCCACCTGGCCAGGGCCTCATTCATTTCTTTTTAAAGACTTTTCAAAAATAAATAGAACACGCACCAAAAAGAACCCCCCCCAAAATAAAAGGAGGAAGGAAGAGAGGGAGGGATTGAGGGAGGGAGGGAGAGAAAGAGAGAAAGAGAGAAAGAGAGAAAGAAAGAAAGAAAGAAAGAAAGAAAGAAAGAAAGAAAGAAAGAAAGAAAGAGAAAGGAAGAAAAAGGAAAAAAAGAAAAGGGAGGGAGGGAGGGAGGGAGGGAGGGAGGGAGGAAGGAAGGAAGGAAGGAAGGAAGGAAGGAAGGAAGGAAGGAAGGAAGGAAGGAAGGAAGGAAGGAAGAAAAAGAAAGAAAGAAATTGCAGCAGAAGCCCTGACAGGAATTTGGGATTCATGATTCTCAGGGCTTCAGCCTTGGGAAGTAATCCTGTGTCAGACCTCCGTTGTGGGCATGTTATCATCTGTTCACTGTTGTTGTGTTGTGTTTTCATGTGCACTGGTGAGTAAAGAGACTCTGACTGATGGTGAAGGAAAGGGGACACCTTAACCCTGCCCAGCAGAGGTGAGTGATCCTTTCACCTATGGCCTGCATCATGGTGACTTGTGTGTGTGTGTGTGTGTGTGTGTGTGTGTGTGTGCGCGTGCGCGCGCGCATAGAACATGAACACCCACCTTCCTTTTGCTGAAATATAAAACACCTGCTAAATTGCTTCTTAAAATTTATTTATTTAGAGTGACGTCACGGAAATGGCGCCGTGAGCAGCGCGTCCGACAGCTCTCCCCTAAATCACAACAAATTTATCAACTAGAAACAGAAAAATTTATCCTTGGAGCATTCCGGAGTTCCACACAAACTGATAGCGAAAGGACTGTTATCACTTGAATCTGAGAGACGAGGGTGTGGAGGAATCGACCACAGGGACGTTCTTTCAAACCGCAAGGAAGTGCGCCTGTGGTGAGTCAGCCCATATACTTGGGAACCGCGAGCCGCCGCGAGCGGCCAGCCGCCGAGAGCCCCCGCGAGCGGCCGCGCACGCGCCCGGTCCGGTTGAGCACCGCTGACGTTCCCAGCGGCCCACACACTGCGAGTGGGGGTCGCCGGCCACCGGTGCCCGGAGCGCCCCATTCACGCGCGTGCCTTGGGCATTCCACGCGCCCAGGGCGCCCTGCTGACCCGCACACCCAGGGGGCTCCATTATCCTGCACCTGGTGCGGTCCAGCCGCCAGCGGCGGGGCGAGCGGGAGAGGCTTGGGAGATTCTCTCCGTGGGCGGGGCACCTCACCCAGCCATTCAAGCTAACAATCAAGCGTTGGGGGAGGGGCGCGCGCAGGCAGCCTAAAATACCTTCGGAAGCACAGCTGCGACCCAATCACTGAAATTAGCTTAACCCATAAAATCTGCACACCCTCGGTTCTAATTGATAAGATCTCTCTCAGTTCAGCGATCCAAGACAAGAGGCGTGATATTTTTTAGTGCCTCTCGCTAAAGGGGCGGGGGCAACTTCTGATTGATAGAGCCTCCATATTCAGGGATAAACGCTAACAAGAAGGACTTGGCAGATAATAAGGTCTATACTACACTAGTCGTAAGCAGAGACTAGTGCCTCTTCTTCCCTGCAAAAACAGGCTACAAAGTGTGGAAAGCCTGGGTTGAGAGGTCCAACTAAATGATAGGCGCTGATCAGTCACCTTGACAACAATTGACTCCCACCCCCGCCTGATTACACTGGAGGCCCTGACTGTCAGAGCCTTTCCCAAAGCCTTGCACTGAGTGTAGATAGAGTTCGGATTTCCCAGCTCTTTGAGCCTCTTACTCCCCAGGCAGAAGCAGTTGCAGCCTTATAGCTGGATCACCAGGCTGCTAATTCAGAAAGGGGGGACTAGGAGAGAGAATCCAGGAAAGCAAACTCTCTCATCGTTGGACCCTGCAAACGCCAACAAGCCTTTACTTTCAGCAAGACTAAAGCCAATTATATGACATTGCCATAGGATCCCATCAACTGCAAATCCCTACCTAAGAGTGACACAGGGGCAGAGCCTGGGGTACAGAGTCACCGACCAGGAAGAGGGAGAGAAAAGAAAAAGGAAGAAGTTAACCTCTCAAAATCAAGAAAAACCCACAGACTTTACAACTTGATCCACTAATTTTTTGTTGTTGTTGTTGTTGTTTGTTTCTTCTATCTTTTGGCCTTTATTTCCTCCACCTCGGTCCTTCTATTCTCTGCCCATCTTATGCTTCCCCTTTCTTGAACTACACTACCCATGAGTGTTGCATTTTATTTTTCTTCTTCATCCTCACCCTCCTTTAAGGTTATACTCCAAAACACTTAACTCTCACTCTCTCCTCTTTTTTTTTTTTTTTTTTCTCTTGCTTTATTTTGTTTTTTTCTCTTCCTATTTTATTTCTTCCTTCGTTTTTCTCTTTTTCTTATTTTTTCCTTTCTATTTGTTTTTTCTTTTCTCATTTTACTTTCCTCCTATATAATCCTCAATCACGAACAAATTAGTTAATTTGGGACTCAAGGCTTTTTTTTGGCTTTATTTCTCTTTTTTGCTTTTGTTTTTATTTTTTTTCTTGTTTGTTTATTTTGTGGCATTTTGGGTCCTCCCAACCCAAGGTCTCCATTGTATTTAGTCTTCGCTCCACTTAATACAACAGATTTTTACTTATTATTTTTATTTTTTCTTCTTTATTATTCTTTTTTGGTCCTTTTTTCTGGTTCCCTCTTATCCCTCTCATTATATCTCTTAGTTGACCATCACTTACAAGCAAATCATCTTATGCTTGTCTAAGATTTTCTTCCTTTTTTTTTTTTTTTGCATTTAGTAGGTCCCTACTCCCTTTTGTTGCCCCTTGAACTCTTCACCCCAAATGAGGCCCTCCATTATAAGAACGATATTTCCCTGAGGAGGGGAGAGGAGGGAAAGGGAAGAGAGAAAAAAAGGGGGAAATAATAAATTATTACTGTTTTTTTTTGTGGGGTGTTTTACCTTTTTTTTTTTTTACTTTTTACTCTTTATTAATTCTAATTAGTGCTATCAATAAGACCACCCTCAGATGCCGATAAGAAAGAGGAAATCGAATATTATGGATACAAAAGAAAGAGAGGTAACACAAATAGATGTGGAAAAATCTATGGAGAAAAGACTTAACATATTGGAAGCCTTGGAGCTAAATGACAGAGAATTTAAAATAGAAATCTTAAAAATACTCAGAGATATACAAGAAAACACAGAAAGGCAATATAGGGAGATCAGAAAACAACTCAATGAACACAAAGAATATATTACCAAGGAAATTGAAACTATAAAAACAAATCAAACAGAAATGAAAAACTCAATTCACGAGCTGAAAAACGAGGTAACAAGCTTAGCTAACAGAACAGCCCGGATTGAAGATAGGATTAGTGAAATAGAAGACAAACAACTTGAGGCACAACAGAGAGAAGAAGAAAGAGACTCAAAAATAATAAAAAACGAGAAAGCCCTACAGGAATTGTCTGACTCCATCAGAAAGAATAACATAAGAATAATAGGTATATCAGAGGGAAAAGAGAAAGAAAATGGAATGGAGAATATACTCAAACAAATAATAGACGAGAACTTCCCAAGCCTGTGGAAGGAACTAAAGCCTCAAATTCAAGAAGCAAACAGAACACCAAGTTTTCTTAACCCCAACAAACCCACTCCAAGGCACATCATAATAAAGATGACACAAACCAATGACAAAGAAAAAATTCTCAAGGCAGCCAGGGAAAAGAAGAGTACAACATATAAAGGAAGGCCTATTAGATTATCATCAGATTTCTCAGCAGAAACTCTACAAGCTAGAAGAGAGTGGACCCCAATATTTAAAGCCCTGAAAGAGAGGAACTTTCAGCCAAGAATACTATACCCATCAAAGCTATCCTTCAAGTACGAAGGAGATATAAAAACATTCACAAATACAGAAAAGATGAGAGAATTTATCAACAGAAAGCCCCCACTCCAGGAAATACTAAAGGGAGTTTTCCAACCAGATTCAAAGAACAAAAGAAAACAACACCACAAGTAACAGCTCCACCAAGAATACAATAAAACCAAACTTAAACTGTGACAACAAAGGAAAAAAAGGGGGGAGAGGATGGAGATTAACAGTAGCAAAGGATGATGAAGTGCAGAAATACTTATAAGATAGGGTACTACAATGAATATGGTAGGTACCCTTTTCATTACTTAATGGTAACCACCCTTAAAAAAACCACCACAAAAACACTTGACTTAAAAAAGGTAGCAACAGAGGAAAGAAGTATGGAACACAAACAAACAAAAACAAATGATAGAAAAACAAAAGAGAAGAATCAAACTAGATACAAAACTAACAGAAAGCAATTTATAAAATGGCAGTAGGGAACCCACAAGTGTCAATAATTACACTAAATGTAAATGGATTAAACTTACCAATAAAAAGACACAGAGTAGCAGAATGGATTAAAAAAGAAAATCCAACTATATGCTGTCTACAAGAAACACATCTAAGCAACAAGGATAAAAACAAATTCAAAGTGAAAGGCTGGAAAACAATACTCCAAGCAAACAACATCCAAAAAAAAGCAGGCGTAGCAATACTCATATCTAATAATGCTGACTACAAGACAGAAAAAGTACTCAGAGACAAAAATGGTCATTTCATAATGATTAAGGGGAAGTTGAATCAAGAAGACATAACAATCCTTAATATATATGCACCAAACCAAGGAGCACCAAAATATATAAGATAGCTACTTATTGACCTTAAAACAAAAACTAACAAAAATACAATCATACTTGGAGACCTCAATACACCGCTGACGGCTCTAGATCGGTCATCCAAACAGAGAATCAATAAAGATATAGTGGCCTTAAACGAAATACTACAACACCTGGAT
The DNA here is from genome assembly GCF_036850765.1 of Saccopteryx bilineata. Lineage (NCBI taxonomy): Eukaryota > Metazoa > Chordata > Mammalia > Chiroptera > Emballonuridae > Saccopteryx > Saccopteryx bilineata. Next base: position 244,034,236 of record NC_089491.1, read on the forward strand.
ATGATAGACATCTACAGGACACTTCATCCCAAAGCGACAGAGTATACATTTTTCTCTAGTGTACATGGAACATTCTCAAGAATTGACCATATGTTGGGCCACAAAGACAATATCAGCAAATTTAGAAAAATTGAAATTGTACCAAGCATATTTTCTGATCATAAAGCCTTGAAACTAGAATTCAACTGCAAAAAAGAGGGGGAAAAACCCACAAAAATGTGGAAACTAAACAACATACTTCTAAAAAATGAATGGGTCAAAGAAGAAATAAGCGCAGAAATCAAAAGATATATACAGACAAATGAAAATGAAAATACGACATATCAGAATCTCTGGGATGCAGCAAAAGCAGTAATAAGAGGAAAGTTCATATCACTTCAGGCCTATATGAACAAACAAGAGAGAGCCGAAGTAAACCACTTAACTTCACACCTTAAGGAACTAGAAAAAGAAGAACAAAGACAACCCAAAACCAGCCGAAGAAAGGAGATAATAAAAATCAGAGCAGAAATAAATGAAATAGAGAACAGAAAAACTATAGAAAAAATCAATAAAACAAGGAGCTGGTTCTTTGAAAAGATCAACAAAATTGACAAACCCTTGGCAAGACTCACCAAGGAAAAAAGACACAGGACTCAAATAAATAAAATCCAAAATGAAAGAGGAGAGATCACCACAGACATCATAGATATACAAAGAATTATTGTAGAATACTATGAAAAATTATATGCCACCAAATACAACAATCTAGAGAAATGGATAAATTCCTAGAACAATACAACCTTCCTAGACTGAGTCATGAAGAAGCAGAAAGCCTAAACAGACCAATCAGCAGGGAGGAAATAGAAAAAACTATTAAAAATCTCCCCCAAAAATAAAAGTCCAGGCCCAGACGGTTATACTAGTGAATTCTATCAAACATTCAAAGAAGACTTGGTTCCTATTCTACTCAAAGTCTTCCAAAAAATTGAAGAAGAAGCAATACTTCCAAACACATTTTATGAGGCCAACATAACCCTCATACCAAAACCTGGCAAGGATGGCACAAAGAAAGAAAACTACAGACCAATATCTCTAATGAATACAGATGCTAAAATACTAAACAAAATACTGGCAAACCGAATACAACAACATATTAAAAAAATAATACATCATGATCAAGTGGGATTCATCCCAGAATCTCAAGGATGGTTCAACATACGCAAAACGGTTAACGTAATACACCATATCAACAAAACAAAGAACAAAAACCACATGATCTTATCAATAGATGCAGAAAAGGCTTTTGATAAAATACAACACAATTTTATGTTTAAGACTCTCAACAAAATGGGTATAGAAGGAAAATATCTCAACATGATAAAGGCCATATATGATAAACCATCAGCCAACATCCTATTAAACGGCATAAAACTGAGGACTTTCTACCTTAAATCAGGAACAAGACAGGGTTGTCCACTCTCTCCACTCTTATTCAACGTGGTGCTAGAAGTTCTGGCCAGAGCAATCAGACAAGACAAAGAAATAAAAGGCATCCATATCGGAAAAGAAGAAGTAAAGCTATCACTTTTTGCTGATGATATGATCCTATACATCGAAAACCCGAAGGACTCCACAAAAAGATTATTAGAAACAATAAACCAATACAGTAAGGTCGCAGGATACAAAATTAACATACAAAAGTCCATAGCCTTTCTATATGCCAACAATGAAATATTAGAAAACGAACTCAAAAAAATAATCCCCTTCACGATTGCAACAAAAAAAATAAAATACCTAGGAATAAACATAACAAAGAATGTAAAGGACCTATATAATGAAAATTACAAAGCATTGTTAAGGGAAATCGAAAAAGATACAATGAGATGGAAAAATATTCCTTGTTCTTGGATAGGAAGAATAAATATAATCAAAATGGCCATATTACCCAAAGCAATATACAAATTTAATGCAATTCCCATCAAAATCCCTATGAGATTTTTTAAAGAAATGGAACAAAAAATCATCAGATTTATATGGAACTATAAAAAACCCCGAATAGCCAAAACAATCCTAAGGAAAAAGAATGAAGCTGGGGGGCATTACAATACCTGACTTTAAACTATATTATAGGGCCACGATAATCAAAACAGCATGGTATTGGCAAAAAAATAGACACTCAGACCAATGGAACAGAATAGAAAGCCCAGAAATAAAACCACATATATATGGTCAAATAATCTTTGATAAAGGGGCCAACAACACACAATGGAGAAAAGAAAGCCTCTTCAACAAATGGTGTTGGGAAAACTGGAAAGCCACATGCAAAAGAATGAAACTCGACTACAGCCTGTCCCCGTGTACTAAAATTAATTCAAAATGGATCAAAGACCTAAATATAAGACCTGAAACAATAAAGTACATAGAAGAAGACATAGGTACTAAAATCATGGACCTGGGTTTTAAAGAACATTTTATGAACTTGACTCCAATGGCAAGAGAAGTGAAGGCAAAGATAAATGAATGGGACTACATCAGAATTAAAAGTTTTTGCTCAGCAAGAGAAACTGATATCAAAATAAACAGACAGCCAACTATATGGGAACTGATATTTTCAAACGACAGCTCAGATAAGGGCCTAATATCCAAAATTTACAAAGAACTCATAAAACTCAACAACAAACAAACAAACAAACAATCCAATAAAAAAATGGGAAGAGGACATGAACAGACACTTCTCCCAGGAAGAGATACAAATGGCCAACAGATATATGAAAAGATGCTCAGCTTCATTAGTTATTAGAGAAATGCAAATCAAAACTACAATGAGATACCATCTCACTCCTGTTAGATTAGCTATTATCAACAAGACGGGTAATAGCAAATGTTGGAGAGGCTGTGGAGAAAAAGGAACCCTCATTTACTGTTGGTGGGACTGTAAAGTAGTACAACCATTATGGAGGAAAGTATGGTGGTTCCTCAAAAAACTACAAATAGAACTACCTTATGACCCAGCAATCCCTCTACTGGGTATATACCCCAAAACCTCAGAAACATTGATACGTGAAGACACATGTAGCCCCATGTTCATTGCAGCACTGTTCACAGTGGCCAAGACATGGAAACAACCAAAAAGCCCTTCAATAGAAGACTGGATAAAGAAGATGTGGCACATATACACTATGGAATACTACTCAGCCATAAGAAATGATGACATCAGATCATTTACAGCAAAATGGTGGGATCTTGATAACATTATAAGGAGTGAAATAAGTAAATCAGAAAAAAACAAGAACTACATGATTCCATACATTGGTGGAACATAAAAATGAGACTAAGAGACATGGACAAGAGTGTGGTGGTTACCAAGGGTGGGGGGGGAGGGAGGACATGGGAGGGAGGGAGGGAGAGAGTTAGGGGGAGGGGGAGGGGCACAGAGAACTAGATAGAGGGTGACGGAGGACAATCTGACTTTGGGCGAGGGGTTTGCAAAATAATTTGATGACAAAATAACCTAGACATGTTTTCTTCGAATATATGTACCCTGATTTATTAATGTCATCCCATTACCATTAATAAAAATTTATTTAAAAAAATTATTTATTTATTTATTTATTTATTTACAGGGACAGAGAGAGAGTCAGATAGAGGGATAGATAGGGACAAACAGAGAGGAAGGGAGAGAGAGATGAGAAGCATCAATCAGTTTTTCGTTGCGACACCTTAGTTGTTCATTGATTGCTTTCTCATATGTGCCATGACCGCGGGCGTTCAGCAGACCGAGTAACCCCTTGCTCGAGCCAGTGACCTTGGGTCCAAGCTGGTGAGCTTTGCTCAAGCCAGATGAGCCCGCGCTCAAGCTGGCAACCTTGGGGTCTCAACCTGGGTCCTTCCCCAGTCCGACGTTCTATCCACTGCACCACCGCTAAATTGCTTCTTAAAAGGACCTTTCTCTAGGAAACCACTTAAAGCCAAAACTCTAACATTATTATGACCTTTTCCTTTTATTTATTTTTCTAAAATTTATTTATTGATTTTAGAGAGAGGAGAGAGAAAGAGAAAGGAGGATCAGGAGACATCAACTTGTAGTAGTTGCTTCCGATAAATGCCTTATGGGACAAACATGAGGTTTTGAACTGGCAACCTCAACAGTTTAGGTTGATGTCTTCATCCACCTCACTACCACAGGTCATACAATATGGCCTTTTTCAATGGATCCACTACAAAGTAGCAGAATGTGCAAACAGATGGAACTGCAGATCTTTCTTTCCTTCTATAGCACAAGCAGCATGCCCTGTTGGAGGGGATGGAGGGTTAGTCTGCCACTATTTCCTTAGAATGGGGGGAGCGGTGTCCTCCTCTTTAAATGAAGTTAAAAAAATACTTTGAAAAGAAAGAGCAGAGAATGACAGTTGGGATAAACTGTGAGAGAATAGCGTTGGAAATACTGGGAGGAAGGTAGGAGTTAGAGGGAGAGGAAATGAAGCAACAGAATCTTTTATAAGGTCCAAAGAAGAATGCTTTAATGGAACCACTCTGGGGTCAGAGAGCCTCCTCAGTCACTGGGTCTTCCTTCTCTCACGCTGGGAGGGTTGACTTAAGGTGATTGCTCAGGTGTATAATGGCATAGTGAAAGAAAAAAGACATAGTCATGTTACTTTTTAAGAATATAGTCACACCAAGAGAATAATCACAAGTTGATGTAAAACTTCCTCTTTGGCCCTGGCCGGTTGGCTCAGCGGTAGAGCGTCGGCCTGGCGTGCGGGGGACCCGGGTTCGATTCCTAGCCAGGGCACATAGGAGAGGCGCCCATTTGCTTCTCCACCTCCCCCCTCCTTCCTCTCTGTCTCTCTCTTCCCCTCCCGCAGCCAAGGCTCCATTGGAGCAAAGATAGCCCGGGCGCTGGGGATGGCTCCTTGGCCTCTGCCCCAGGCGCTAGAGTGGCTCTGGTCGCGGCAGAGCGACACCCCGGAGGGGCAGAGCATCGCCCCCTGGTGGGCAGAGTGTTGCCCCTGGTGGGCGTGCCGGGTGGATCCCGGTCGGGCGCATGCAGGAGTCTGTCTCTCCCCATTTCTAGCTGCAGAAAAATACAAAACAAAACAAACAAAAAAACCCCAAAACATACAAAAAAATCTTCCTCTTTGCTTCTCATTCCCTCTGATACATTTGCAGCCTAACGGTTCTTTTCTCTTTTTCTTTTTTTTAGAGAGAGAGAGAGAGATAGGAAGGGAGAGAGATGAAAAGCATCAATTTGTAGTTGCATCACTCATAGTTGTTCATTGATTGCTTCTCATCTGTGCCCTGACCGGCGGGGGTGGAGTGGGAGGCTCAAGCCTAGCCAGTGACCCCTTGCTCAAGCCAGCGACTGTAAGTCCTTTTCTTTATCAAGACTCACCAGCAATTCTGTCCCCATTTTGCCCAATCTGATAAAATAGTAGGGAAGGGAAGGGGCACAGTCAATAAACATAAATGGAGCACCTGGTTAGTTCCAGACCTTTATCTCACATAATTCTAACAATGACCATTGAGGTAGGTATGGTTATCCCTGTTTTATAGACAGGAAATGCAGTGCTTAGGGGAGGTAAGTACGGTTAGAGGAGGTAAGTAACTTCCCCAAATTTATAAAAACTAAGAATTTGAACTGTGGTCCATCAGCCTCCAGAGCCCACGTTTCCCTTCCCGTGACTGCTGCTTCCAGGACTTCTCCAGTCTGCTCAGAGGCGAGTCTCGCAGGAGAACCCCACTCTTCATTTGCCATTTGATTTGTAGTTATATTGGTATTGAAGATTATTGCAGACTGACCTGTGGTGGCACAGTGGATAAAACGATCTGGAATGCTGAGGTCACTGATTCAAACCCCTGGGCTTGCCTGGTCAAGGCAACATATGAGAAGCAACTAACCACTATAAGTTGATACTTCCCACTACTCTCCCCTTCTCTTTCTCTCTTAAAAATAAGAGGAAAAGAAAAGAAAAAAGAAAAAGTATTGCAAATGTGTTTGTTTAAGTTTAGCACAAGCATATTTAGTTCACTAAGCTTTTTAAAGAAATGTATCTCTCCTTAGTAAGCCACTTACTAGGAATAAGCATATTCAGTTGGGTAATGTAGTGACAGAAGCATAGACTCCACAACCCCACTCAATGAATGCTTCCAGAGCTCAAATACCCTTCTGAGCAGGACCAGAGCTCTCCAGTGAACAATAAAATCATAAGGAGGAGCAGGACACTTGATAGCCGGATGCATCCTTCCCTGTCCTGGTTCATCACTAGTCAGGCTCCATTCCAAGATCGTGTCTCTCAGCCACAGGTCATGGTTTGTAGACTCCATATGTGGAAGATTATCAGTGTTTTACAACGAAGTGCCGGAATCCACTCCCATAGGAACCTCTGCTCTTTACAGAACTTTCAGGGAGCATCTCTGTGATCCTGTTCTGACTTTCCAAAGATTTCCTAGCAGAGAAGACCATTTAATAGACAGGACCATTTCACAGTGCAAGTACAGGAAGATCCATTAGGAGAAAAGATGCACTGATTTCTGAAAACTGTACTCTGTCCGTAGTCACACACCATCTCACATTTCCCAGGTAACCAAAATGGTTCCATCAGTTAGGCAAATGTGCCCAGCTGTATAACCAGGAGCTAAAGGAAATAATGGAAGGAAGAGAGAGCAGAAAGTAAAATAGTCAGTGGGCCTAAAAAGGATCTTTCCTTTTAATTACTCTGTTATGTGTTTGATAAAGGGAGACAGACCACCGCCACAAAATAATTTTCACATCCTTTTACTTGTGACTTTGGAACATGAGGAACTGGAACAGAAAGAAGTTTTAAGAAATAAAAGACAAATGGAATTATAATAGGCGATTGAGTTGATTTTTAATTTTTCTGTCTTTATCAGATTTTGGGGAATATAATTAATTTATACTTTCAATAGTTTGAAAAGTTATAAAGACTTATAAAGAAGATCATATAATAAATTTGTCAACAACCTCAATATATTTCACAGTTCTTGATATTCATATGTATTATAAATTTAAAAATATAATGTATAATTTAGTATATGTGTAAATTATACATGCATACTGCTCTACTTTGTAAAAACTAAAAACTATAATAAATTTATGGTGACAGTATGAAAAGTAGAAGTCCTTAAGTTATACATTAAAGTATATTAGTTGCTGGAAATTAACATATTTTACTAATTACTAAACTCAAAATTCTGTTTTTATTCTTGTTTCCTGGAACATTAAAGATGTACTTTCTTTTTAAAATTTTATATTAATTTTAGCGAGAGAGGGTTGGAGAGAGAGAGATAAAGAGACAGGAACATCGATCTTTTCCTGTGTGTGCCCTGATCGGGTATTGAGTCCGCAATCTCTGTGCTTTGGGACAATGCTCTAACCAACCAAGCCATCTGGGCAGAGAAAAATGTACTTTATATATTAAATATAATACAAACTATTTCAAACATTTTCTGCAGTATTAAACAACACTCAAACCACCTGCATCCTAGGGTCCAATCTAGTACATTGTATCCTTCTCTTCATCTTGTTTGCTTGTCCTCATAAGATTCTCCTCCATTTCTCCTCCCTAGCCTTACCATTTCCCATTATTTAGAAACCAAAGCAAATATTATTCTGGGTTTTATTGAGAGAGAGAGAGAGAGAGAGAGAGAAAGAGAGAAAGAGAGAGAGAGAAGGGGATGGGAGGAGTGGGAAGGATCAACTCCCGTTTGTGCCTTGACCCGGCAAGCTGGAGATTTCAAACTGGCGACTTCAGCGTTCCAGGTCATTGCCAAAGCAAACAATTAGCCTGATTTCCTGCAGAAACACTCTTAGAAATATCCTCATTCTTTGCTCTACCACAGACACAGATTATGCTTGTTTCAGAAAGATGTCACTTTCATGTACTGTAAAATGCATGTATTGGTTTTATGTAGATTTCAGAGCTTTTTCCTTTCATCAAATTTGGAATTGGGACCTCAAAAGAGGTGCAGGCAATAATACCTGCAAGATAACTGGGATGCATCCTTATTTTAAATTAAGAAACACTTCCGATCTGTAGTGATGCATTCCTTTTATAGCTATGGAAACTTACCCCACCTCACTCTTGAACACCCTTTGTCTACTCCCACCCAATTCATTGAAACAGACCCTATGGGCCCAGGTCCAGGGCATCCCTACATCCATAGTAACCAGACTTCAGCTTCTCTTGTCACCATAGTGACAGCCCGGCCAGGCGAGGTGGTTGCTATGGTAACGAGGGGCGGGTAGCAGGGTCCCGGTAGACCGTACGCATGCGCGCGGGTAAGCCTGGCTGCGCCGCACACTCGCGGCCCCTCAGCCTCCCTCGACATGGCGCTGAAGCCGCGGTGGCGGGGATTCCAGCTCTGCGCCCGGATGCCTGACTTCTTCTTGATGCTACTTTTCAGGGGTGAGTGTGAGTTTCTGCCTTTGGGAGAGAAGGGTCTGGGGGCAATGGGGGCGGAGCGGGCCCGAAGCGGCTGGATCCTGTCCAGGCGGGAATAGCGGTCCTGGCTCCGGGGCTCCGGGTCATCGGCCGGAGGAGCGCTCGTGGCCGGGGCGAGGGGTCGGATCCGGGCCTCGAGGCAGGGTCGGCGCGGGTGCGGGGCCCGTGGGAGGCTCGGGCAGCCCCCGGCGGTTGGCATCGCCCTCTGGGAAGACTGGCCGCCTAGGCGCGGGCAGCGAACTTGCTAGAAGACGCTGCGGGGCGAGCGGCGTGCGTGGAGGTGGGCGGAGAGCGGCCCTCGGAAGGGCCGGCGAGACGCATCTCCGTCCCCTGGCTGCTTCTTAGTCACAGCCCTCCGGGGATCGCTTGTCCTTTGCTGTAAACAAAGGGACTGAACTGGACAAACCCAACTTTCCTTTCGTGTAAATAAAATGGTACAGATCTCAGTCAAGTACTTTTTTTTTTTTGTCTCCAGCCCGACCTGGGGGGACCCCACAGACCCTTACCCTGAAATAGCGCCGGGCCTATGTTGATCAGGGCACACGGATGAACCTGGGAGTTTTGATTTGTCTTTTCCACTGTCTGAAATTCTCATTGCATTCGTCTGTCCCGGGACAGTTGGACCGGAGGACTAAAATATCTTGATTAGTGAGCACATACTGTACGCTGGGTATTTTGTTAACAGTATCTTATATAGTCTTTACAGCAACTTTGTGAGGTGGGTTTTCCTAACCCATTTTCAGAGAAGAGACCTAAGACCTAAGTCAAACCCCTTTTCAAGGGCTGCATTCCAAGTAAGTGGTGAAGACTCAAACCCATGCTGACCTAAATCACTATATCACACTTTTTCTTCCCTGATGACTGTTCAGTTCGTGGGTCATTTTACTGTTGGGCTTATTTGCCATTGTCATCTCATGATGTTTTCCAGCATATACAAACTAAAACACGAAGTGACTTGTGTGGGAGTGGGGCTGGAACAAGGGAAACAAAGCACTCCTGTGTTTGATGCTCATTCACGTGGCGTGTTCGTGATGGTGGCAGTAAAAAGAGAGGGTCTGGGACAGAAGCTCGGAGAACAGGGCTCTGTGATGAAGGATAAGGTAAGGTTCAGGATGTAAATATTGACCATATACTTTGCCTGAAAGTGATTTCCAAAAGCATATGTTGGTGGAGCGATATAAGTGGTCAAAGGCTAGCCAAGGGACAAGGGTGTCAGGAATGTCCAGCTCCCAGCTTTGTTGGTCACACTGACACTGTCTCTATTCAGACAAACAATTATCTATTGTTGTAGAGGTCTGTTCACTTGAAAGTTTGCAGTTTTTATTGTAGGAACATTTGTTAATTTAGTTCAGGAATGAGTGTCAATTTAGAGGATGCTAAGAACTTCACATACCCATAACCTCTTATTTAGCTCTCCTGGTGGAGTTATTTTGTGACTTTTACTTTCTCTCTCTCTTTTTTTTTTCCAAGAGAGAAATAGACAGGAACAGACAGGAAGGGAGAGAGGAAAAGCATTGACTGGTGGTTGCTGCACTTCAGTTGTTCATTGATTACTTTCTCTTGCGTGCCTTGATGGGATGGAGGGTGCTCCAGTTGAGCCAGTGACCTCTTGCTCAAGCCAGCAACATGGGGTCATATCTGTGATTCCACACTCAAGCCAGCGATCCTATGCTCAAGCCAGTGAGCCTGTGTTCACGCTGGTGAGCCCGTACTCAAGCTGATGACTTCGGGGTTTTGAACCTGGGTCCTCAGTGTTCCAGGCCGATGCTCTATTCACTGCGCCACCACCTGGTCAGGCTGTGACTTTCTTGATATCAAGGGTTGAGATTTATCTGGAAAGCATAGGAGAAAGAATCAACTATTGTAAAATAGGACCAATGACAAAGAATCAAGGTGATAGGAAAGATGTGTAATTCACTTTGAAGGAACAAAATTATCTTTTTTAGCAGAAGCTCCTAAATATACCTGTAGTGGCTTGAAAACTTCATTCTTTCACAGGTCATACAACTGTGTCTTTTTTATTTTTATGATTACTCTTTTTAATTGCTATTGCTTTTCAGTATTCTCATTTTTTAAAATGTTGGTTCCCAATATAATACAAACATTCTTTATAAGTAACCCTTTGCCAGGCTCTATTCTATGGTAAGAATTTAACCCTTATTAATTCATTTAATATTGATAACCTCACTTAGAGGTTGTTACTGTTATTTTTCCAATTTCTGTGGATGAAAAAACAGAAGCACAGAGATTCAGTAATTTGCTAAGAATAATTTAATTTGGAAAAATTTAATTATTTGTGTTAATCCAGTTTTTGGTTATTTGTATTATTCCATTTGACAGTGGATTTCTTATTATGGGTCAGTTTAACCAAATTATCAAATGTCCAAAGCTATGTGGTTTATATATAAAATATTCTTTTGTTGAATTGGTGACAGGTGCAGTTCAGCTTTACAAATGTTATGCCACACCTTTTTTAAATGATTACTACTGTTGGGCTTTCAAATCTTTTGATGTCCTAGAGAGAAGTGCTTCAATTAGAATTAAAACAGTAAGTAACAGTTTGTATTCCTGGATAAAACAGTGTACTGAAGCCTAACAAAATCTGAAAATCAGGCCCTGGCCAGTTGGCTCAGTGGTAGAGCATCGGCCTGGTGTGCAGGAGTCCCGGGTTCGATTCCCAGCCAGGGCACACAGGAGAGGCACCCATCTGCTCCTCCACCCCTCCCCCTCTCCTTCTTCTCTGTCTCTCTCTTCCCCTCCCACAGCCAAGGCTCCATTGGAGCAAAGTTGGCCCGGGCGCTGAGGATGGCTCTATGGCCTCTGCTTCAGGCACTAGAATGGCTCTGGTTGCAACAGAGCAATGCCCCAGATGGGCAGATCATCGCCCCCTGGTGGGCATGCTGGATGGATCCTGGTCCGGTGCATGCGGGAGTCTGTCTGACTGCCTTCCCGTTTCCAACTTCAGAAAAAAAAAAAAATCTGAAAATCAAATTTTCCAGGACATTTTTGAAAAAAAGAATTCCTGATTTTCTATTTGCATTTGTTTGATCTCTTGAAACATTAAAAAAAAGACCCTTTTATGTTGTTTTAATTTGTTTAAGTTATTTGATATCATCATGATTGGAAGGTATGTGCGTTTTCAGAAAAACAGGGAACTAACACCTGCCCTGAGGCATGCAGTGCATCAGATCAGCTGTTCACTGCCAGATGACTTGCTGATAGGCATTTGTTCTTCAGTGTTTACGGGCTAGGGAGATCAAGTAGGTAGCTATTAGAAACACTTGGTTGTAAGAAATTGTTGTAGTACATCTTGGTAGAATTATACACCCAACTCCTAAGCTCTCTGCAACTGCTCTTAAGGCAGCCCAGTCAGATGGGCTTAAATAATTTCTCTCTCTTTTTTAAAGATTTTTTAAAAAATATTTTATTTATTTATTTTAGAGAGGTGAAAGAGAGAGAGAGAGAGAGAGAGAGAGGAGCAGAAAGCATCAACTCCCATATGTGCCTTGGCCAGGGTTTCGATCTGGTGACCTCAGCTTTATCCACTGCACTACCACAGGTCAGGCTTAAATCAATTCTTTTGAAGGCAACCAGATTTGTATTAAAGCACGCTTTCTGAAATGGCCAAATAATGTAACTGAAGCTATGAATTTAGTACATCCAACTAGCAGCTGTTAGAGATGTGGTCTTAGCAAATTCCTTCTCTGTAAATTCTTTGAATTTTTTCAAAGCACAAGTGGGGTGAAAGCAAGGATGTGTGTGTGAATGCAGTTAGGATGTATGGAGTCTGCTGAATAATACCCTTGTCATGAAGTTGGATTCTCTTTTTTAAGATATGTTTGCAATCAGATGGTGTGAATATGATGCTGTTTGGGCTGAATGCAGATTCCAGATCTTTTGTATGTGCCCTCTGAATTCTAACAGTATATGCAAATAGCTTCACTGCACTATAGAGGTCTGAAAGAAAGTTTTGGTAAGCACATTCCTTCACACTTAGTTTAGCAAGGACAGTATCCACTACAAAACTTTATATTAGTATCTGAAGCCTTAATTTACTGCTTCTGCCACTTGTCATTTTACACAGAAAACTTTCTGAGAATTAGTACTTGTTTCTGATGTCAGGGAATGCTGTAGTATTTTGTGTTGGTCAAATAAGTTTGTAAATATGATATATATGTTTGCTCGCTTATAGTTTGCATTGGATGTGGGGGACGGGCTATAAGCAGGTAGGGTCCTTATAGCCGAAGGCTTAGTTTTAAGACTAAGCCTTTCCCACCCTTTTAATACTAAGATCTTTTCAAAACTAAGCTTTTCCCCACACCCTTGACTGTTGCATGATGTGGCGTGGTGCACTCTTATGAGGAATCCCATTTATGCCTCAGATAAGTGACTTTGTATCAGAGTCTTCCTTGTTTGTATATTGGATTAAAGGTTTTGATTTCTACACTATAAAATGGGGCAGAGGAGCCCATGCTGGAGGAAAGCAGAGAAAGGCCACGTGGAGGAGAGGAGAAGCAGCCAAGATGGGGAGTGCTGAAGGAGAAGCCAGTTTGTGCAGAGTTTGTGCAGAGAGAAGGAGATGGGGAACAGAGGTGAATAAGGCTGGTGAGGTAAAAACCTTTGATTCTAGGAAACTTAGATGAGTCAGTGGCTTTGGGAGCCCTGAATGGAAAGGGAAGTGTTTTCCCACTGTATTTCTTGCCTGCTGGGTGCAAGCTAGGATTAAAGCTAATGGCCCATGAGTTCTTGGCTTTGTTATTTCATTACCATCTGTCCGAATTCAATGAGAACCTGCATGTGCATGGCCACGATGGCAGCCCCTGGCCATACAGTGTGTTTTCTTTGTTTTTAAGTAATATCTCTGTTATCTGTTATCTATTTCCCATGAGCAGTTAATACGCACAGCAAGGATTTCAGTGCTGGTCATGTAGGAACATCAAACTCTTTAATAAAATAGGACTACGCAAACATTTTTTCTTGAATCACTTTTTATTTTCAGAGTTATCCGAAGGCTTCTGTGGTTCACCTTCTTTCTGCAAATAATTGCCAAAATCAAAATCTGCTATTTCCATACTGTCTGTTTTGCCTAACTTAACCTCAGCTCGCAGGGATCTTGACTCTCTCTTTATCTGTAATTCAGTTCAATGCAACAGATACTGAGTATCTGTAATATGCCAGACACGGTTCTTCAGGCTAGGGGTGCAAAATGAATTAATCATCCCCCGCCCTTGAAGAGCCAGGATGAATGCATTCTGAAATATGGTGGGCATTTTTTCTTCTCAGTTATATTAAAAACTTGTTGAGAACAGAGGCTGAATCTAATTTCTTTTGTATCTTTTTAGAGATGATTATAGTAAATAGTCTCTTTGTTACTTGAAAGTCAGTTGCCATTTCTTAAACACTGTCTGTGTGTCTTGGCATTTTTAATGTATCTTAGTTGCAGTGGCCTAGTAACTTTTGGAAATTCTTTGTTTTTACTGCAGTAGTTTCTGTGGATGAAAAAGAATGACAAATATTTATTGATGTGGTGTGTTTTAAAAATCTACCATCTACTCTCTGCAGTTATACAAGGTTAAGAAGAAGAAAAACATGAGATATGCTTATGTTATAATTTAAGAGGCACAAGCTGCAGGTATGATTAGTATATATCAAATGGTTGCAATTACACAAAACAGCTAATGCCTAGGGTGGGGGGACCTAGGGAAAAAAATGAATCAAAATGTTGCTAGGTGCTGTTTTTTAGTGGTAATGTACATCTTATGGCTGATGGATTTTAAAATCGGACACTAGTAAGCATTTTCTTATTTTTCTTAATTAAATTTTTTTAAAAAAATTTCTGATTTCAGCAAGGAGTGGGGGGGGGGGAGAGAGAGAGAGAGAGAGAGAGAGAGAGAGAAAGAGAAAGAGACAGGAACATCAAGCTGTTCCTGTAGGTACCCTGACCAAGAATTGAACCAGCAATCTGCGTTTCTGGATGATGCTAACCAACTGAGCTATCTGGCCAGGGCAAGTTTTATTTATTTATTTTTTTAATGAGGAAACTTTATTTAGTTTAGTGTGTATAGCATGTGGGTTTTTCTAGCTCCTTAATGCCTGTTACAGTGGGTGAAGGAGGGGCTGATGCCAAGTTCAATTGTTTGATTATGCATTCTTAGTGACTCATTTTAGAGATTTGCTGTCATTGGGCTTTTGGGTCAGGGAGCCAACCATGGCATCCTCAGCAAATGGTTAACTGGAAACCTAAAAGAGCTGATGTGAGTCCTCACCCCCACACCCACCTTCTTTATTTTTTGAACAAACAAAATAATCTGAGTAGTGGCTTTGGTTTGCCTGTTTAGAGTCAGCCAACATTTATTGAACGCTTGCTTTGTGAGGGCCTGTTCTCTTAGTCTTGGATGAGAGAAATACCAGATCAAATTGACTTCCTTAGAAGTAGAGGCTGAAAGCCGTTTCCTGAAGGGAGCTTTCAGCCTATGCACCCTTATCACTTCTTCCTGCCCACCTCAGACTTCCTTGTCCGATAGCTTTCTCTAAGGAAAATAGTTAATGTCTTTAGGATGAAGTGCAGCTGTTTGAAGGGTTCCAAAACAAAGAATGCAGCAAATCCTGAAACAGCTGCCTTTTTTTTTTTTTTTTTTTTTTTGCTGTGTTTCTTCCTCTGAAGTCTCTCTGACAGGGTACTGGAACTTACTCAGTGAATCCCTGTGTATTTGGCAATCTCCATTTTTGCCACAGTAAGCTGTCTACCAGCAACACGGGGAAATGTCAGATAAGCTGTTTACTGGACCAGAAGAAGAATACCATTTAGATCGTTAAACAGTAGCATTTAGGGTAAATGTTTTCTGTATTTAGAAGTGGGAGCACTTGCTCTGGGCTGGCCTGGAGGAGGGGAGTTTCAAGGAGGATTGGACTTTTAGGTTAATTTTAATTTACTGTTCATAGTGCAGATTTGGGAGAATGGAGGTATTGAGGGTCGATTAAGTGGAGAAAATAATATGAACAAAGGGGTGGAGTTGGGAATACATAAGTTGTATTTTGGGACCAATGAGTTATAATGATAAAAATTAACAGCTACCATTTATTGAAGACTGTGTCAGGCATTGTGCTGATAGCTTTACCTGGGCTGTCTTTATTCATCTCAGTCAGTTTTTTTTTTTTTTTTCATTTTTCCGAAGCTGGAAACAGGGAGGCAGTCAGACAGACTCCCGCATGCGCCCGACCGGGATCCACCCGGCATGTCCACCAGGGGGGATGCTCTGCCCATCCAGGGCGTCGCTCTGTTGTGACCAGAGCCACTCTAGCGCCTGAGGCAGAGGCCATGGAGCCATTCCCAGCGCCCGGGCCATCTTTGCTCCAATGGAGCCTCGGCTGCAGGAGGGGAAGAGAGAGAGGAAGGAGAGGGGGAGGGGTGGAGAAGCAGATGGGCGCCTCTCCTGTGTGCCCTGGCCGGGAATCGAACCCGGGACTCCTGCACGCCAGGCCAACGCTCTACCGCTGAGCCAACCGGCCAGGGCTCATCTCAGTCAGTTTTTATAGATTTCATTTTGCAGCTGATGAGTCTGAGGCTCAGGTAGCTTAATTTCCTAGCCCAAGGTCATAGCTAATAAATTGAGGAGCCAAATTGTCCATGGAAGAGAACATTAGAAAGTCACTAGTTTGTATAGCATTTTCAATGCTCGGCTAAGAAATTGGGACCTTACTATGTAGGTTCTAGAAATTTGTTTAGCAATTTAAAGCAGGAAAGTGTTCTGGTCACAGTGATTTTAGAAGTATTTATCTGATATTCAAGAAGATTGGAGAGGGGAGGTCAGTTAGAAAGCTACTGAAATAGTTTAAGGTCACTTCCTTTAGAATGGGTCTCTTGATGTTGAATTCATTTTTATTTATATGTGAAAATATATTTGTTTTAATGTTGCTCTTGAAATACAAAATTTACTGGATATATAAATTTAGGTTGTCAGTTATTTTTATCTTATAGCCTGGGCTTTGCACCACTGATTTTCCTGAGTTGCGTCATTCCCATTACTAAGTCTTGTAGTCTTGATGTCAGTCATAGCGTCAGTCTTCCCTAGGTTGCCTGTCTTTTCTCAAACTATGTTAAAGTTTCATCTTCGTTGTTCTAAAGTGTACAATGTGACTAGGGTGGATTTTTTTTTTAACAATTCTACTAGTAATATGTTGTACTTGTGTATCTGTGAGTTTATTATCTTTCCTGACAATGCTCAAGTATCACTAGTTCATATACTGCCTAGCTTCTGTTTTCTTCCTTCTCTTCTGGGACTCTACTAAGATCTGTTGTCATTCTGTTTTCCAAGACTGTTAACCTTTTCGTCATAATTTCATATTATTCTCTCTTTGTGCAGTTCTGGGCTATTTATTCAGCTTTGCTTTATGGTTATATCTTTTTCTAGTAGTATTTAACCAATGCATAGAGTGTTTTTTTTAACCTAGTATATTGTTCACTTCTAAACTTTTACTTGGTTCTTTATATAATTTTGTCTCTTTTGCTTGCTTTTTTTTTAATTCCTCTGTTTTTAAAACATTTCATGTACGAATGTTTATATTATGCATCTGATTCTTCAAATATCTTAAGTTCTTGGGAATCTAAATCTGAAGTTTGTTGTTTCTTATGGCTCTTACTTATGATGGTTTGTTTTTCTTTATTTGTAAACAGATAATTTGCTTGATCTCAATCTGTGTCATTCTGAGCCTGAATCCAGGAAGCTTTTTGTGGGAGAGTATGCTTCTCCTGGGTGCGGCCACCTGGGTGGCTTTTCCCCTTTCAGGGACCCTGGCTTCATTTGAAAATCTCAGGCTCACCTTCTCTGCCTTTCCTGCTGGCCAAGGGTGCAGCCTCCCAGTGAAGTACTGTCCTCAGGGTTACACCCCCATTCATCTTATTACTTTCTGGTTTCAGCCCAGAGATATTTTGTTTTTTACGGATTCTCTCACTTCCTGTGAGCCCAGAGATACATTATAAGCTATGCTGTATGAAGACCCTTATTGCTGGAGTATAAAGGCCTTTCAGAGTATCCAATTCACTAACTGCCAGAAACGGGAAACTCAGTAATTTTCTCCCCCTTTTGGTTAACATTAAATGTCACATACCTTTCTTGGCCTTTTTTTCTTTTTTGATTACACTTGACATTCAGTATTATTTTATATTAGTTTTAGGTATACAGCATGATGGTTAGACTCTTAATTGACAAAGGGATCCCCGGATAAGTCTGGTACTCTCCTGGCACCATCCATAGATAGCTATTACAACATTATTGGCGATGTTCTCTATGCTGTACTTTACATTCCCATGTCTATTTTGTAACTAGCAATTTGTACTTTCCAATCTCTTCACCTTTTTCTTACTCTCAAACCCTCTCTGATCTGGCAACCATCAATTTGCTCTCTGTATCTGAGTCTGTTTCTGCTTTGTTTGTTCATTGATTTTGTTCTTTAGATTCTACATATAAGTGAAGTCATATTGTATTTGTATTTCTCTGACTGACTTATTTCACTTAGTGTAATACCCTCTAGATTCATCGATGCCCGTGATGGCAAACCTATGACATGCGTAGCCATTTTCAATGACACGCGTCTGCATCCCCCAGAGAAGTATGGGGCCGCATGCCAAGAAGGACATTTCATCCTTGGCTCCTGCACGGCCAGGTGCAGTAGCTGAGGATAAAACATTTGCTGTAGTGTAGACATTCTGTGCCAGAGGTCTGTAGGCCAAAACAACAGAACTCCGGCACAGAACGTCTAGTTCTGGGACTTCTAGTTAGGCCGTTAGGGGATCTTTGACCTCACTTCCGGCCGGCGGAGCAGGGAGCAGTGGAATGCCAAGGGGGATGCATCTTCGGGGGCCCTGTGATCGCCATTACCAGCAACCACATAACCACAGCAACCATCATCCAATCTACTGTTCTGGGGTGTGGTGGATTTCTAATTGACCATCATTACTGAGATAAGTGAGGGGGAGGCTGGGAGAGGTGTGGATTTCTAATTGACCATCATTACTGAGATAAGTGAAGGGGAGGCTGGGAGAGGCGAGGGCCTGTGCTATGGGTGCTGTTTCCGGCCCTTAGAAATAGCGGCAGCCACCTTAATTTACATAAGATGCAACTTGCAGAATTTCAAGATAGCATCTGGGCTCAGATGTTTGTCTACTTGAGGTCAAAACTTGAGAATCTGGAAAGGTGCCGCTTGGAGAATCAAGAGGAGTGCCGTTATGAACAGGAAATATGGAGTGCCTGGAACCAATTACCAGACACTTTTAGCACCTTGAAAAATATAGCAATGGCTTTACTCACAATTTTTCCCTCTACGTATTTATTCTCAGCGTTAAATAATATAATATCAAAACCAACAAAAGAAACAGATTGACAGATGGAGTTAGTAGCGCTTGCCTGGGCTTGAAGTATAAAAAATACCAACCCTCAATAGAAGATTTAGCCAATGAAATTCAGCAACAAAAAAGTAACTAATAGGCAGGTTAAAGAATCCCCCCCCCTCCCCGCTCCTTGTGACAGCTCCTAACGGACTGAACTGGGGTTGGGTTGGATTTGCAGGGATCTGGAATGGTGTTGGTGCCAACTTGAACTTGATGAACATGTTAAGGACACTACTCTTTTATGGATTGTTGTTGTATTGGCCAAGAGTTTGCTTAAAGGCTTTAATCACTGTAAAAAAAAAAAAAAGAGAGAAGACTAGATAAAGAAGATGTGGCACATATACACTATGCTACTCAGCCATAAGAAATGATGACATCGAAAAAAAAATGATGACATCGGATCATTTACAACAAAATGGTGG
The DNA here is from genome assembly GCF_036850765.1 of Saccopteryx bilineata. Taxonomy (NCBI): domain Eukaryota; kingdom Metazoa; phylum Chordata; class Mammalia; order Chiroptera; family Emballonuridae; genus Saccopteryx; species Saccopteryx bilineata. Next base: position 244,053,489 of record NC_089491.1, read on the forward strand.
GACCTTGATAACATTATACAGAGTGAACTAAGTAAATCAGAAAAAAAACAAGAACTGCATGATTCCATACATTGGTGGGACATAAAAATGAGAGTAAGAGACATGGACAAGAGTGTGGTGGTTATGGGGCGGAGGGAAGGAGGGAGAAAGGAAGGGGGAGGGGGAGGGGCACAAAGAAAACTAGATAGAAGGTGACCAAGGACAATCTGACTTTGGGTGATGGATATGCAACATAATTGAAGGACAAGATAACCTGGACATGTTTTCTTTGAATATATGTACCCTGATTTATTGATGTCACCCCATTAAAATTAATAAAAATTTATTTATAAAAAAAAAAAGAATTCCCCCCTCCTCCTCACTTATCTTAGTTCAGTGCACCCCACACAAGTTAAATAATATCAAGACCAACAGCCTGACCTGTGGTGGCGCAGTGGATAAAGCGTCGACCTGGAATGCTGAGGTTGCCAGTTCAAAACCCTGGGATTGCCCAGTCAAGGCACATATGGGAGCTGAAGCTTCCTTCTCCTCCCCTTCTTCTCTCTCTCTCTCTCCTCTAAAATGAATTAAAAAAAAAGAAAACCAACAAAAGAAACTGACAGATGAACAAAGAAGTCACTAAGCAGATAAGTTAAATAATTAGTTTTTGGTTTATTAAATACAGTTATATATTACAATTATACATATCGCCCTGGTCTGTTGGCTCAGTGGTAGAGCGTCGGCCTGGTGTGCAGGAGTCCTGGGTTCGATTCCCGGCCAGGGCACACAGGAGAAGCGCCCATCTGCTCCTCCACCCCTCCCCCTCTCCTTCCTCTCTGTCTCTCTCTTCCCCTCTCCCGCAGCCAAGGCTCCATTGGAGCAAAGTTGGCCTGGGCTCTGAGGATGGCTCTGTGGCCTCTGCCTCTGGCGCTAGAATGGCTCTGGATGCAACAGAGCAATGCCCCAGATGGGCAGATCATCGCCCCCTGGTGGGCATGCTGGGTGGATCCCGGTCAGGCGCATGTGAGAGTCTGTCTGACTTCCTCCCGTTTCCAACTTCAGAAAAATACAAAAAAAAGCCCCCAAAAACAAACAAAAAAAACTAAACTATAGATATCGTGAAATTATGGTGTTTTTTTCGAAGTGACACACCACCTGAGTTAAGCTCGTTTTTTTGGCAAATTTTGACACACCAAGCTCAAAAGATTGCCCATCACTGATCTATGCTGTCGCAAATGGTAAGATTTCATTCTTCTTTATGGCCAAGTAATATTCCATTGTATAAGTGTACCACATCTTCTTTATCTGATTTTCTGTTGACAGGCACTTAGGTTGCTTCCATATCCTGGCTGTTGTACATAATGCTGCAGTGAACAGAGGGACACATGTGTCTTTTCAAATTAATTTGAAGTGTCCCAGATTTCTTTGGATAAATACCCAGAACTGGAATTGCTGGGCCATATGATAGTTGTATTTTTAATATTTTGAGGAACCTCCATATAGTTTTCCACAGTGGCTGCACCAATTTACAGTCCCACCAACAATGCACAAGGGTTCCCTTTTCTCTACATCCTTGCCAACACATGTTTGTTGATTTATTGTTGACAACCATCTGATAAGTGTGAGGTGATTATCTCATTGTGGGTTTAATTTGCATTTCTCTGATGATGAGTGACATTGAGTATCTTTTAATTTGTCTGTTGACCACCTGTACATCTTCTGGAGAAATGTCTATTCAGGTCCTCTGCCAATTTTTTAATTGGATAGTTTGTTTTTTTTGGTGTTATATTACTCCTTATCTTCTCCCAGTCTGTAGGTTGTCTTTTTGTTTTGATGATTTCCTTTGCTATGCAAAAACTTTAGTTTGCTGTAGACCCCATTTTTATTTATTTATTATTTATTTTTTATTACTGTTTTTACAGAGACAGAGAGCGAGTGAGCGAGAGGGATAGATAGGGACAGACAGACAGGAACAGAGAGATGAGAAGCATCAATCATCAGTTTTTCATTGTGACACCTTAGTTGTTCATTGATTGCTTTCTCATATGTGCCTTGACCGTGGACCTTCAGCAGACCGAGTAACCCCTTGCTCGAGCCAGCAACCTTGGGTCCAAGCTGGTGAGCCTTGCTCAAACCAGATGAGCCCGCGCTCAAGCTGGCGACCTCGGGGTCTTGAACCTGGGTCCTCCACATCCCAGTCCGACGCTCTATCCACTGTGCTACCGCCTGGTCAGGCAATGTAGACCCCATTTTAAAATTTTTTGTTGTTTCCTCTTGCCTGAGGAAAGATATCAGAAATATATATTACTATGAGCAATGTTAGAGAGTTTACTACCTATGATTTCTTCTAGGAATTTTATGGTTTGGGTCTTACATTTGGATTTTTAATTCATTTTCAGCTTGTTACTGAATATGGTGTTAGAAGCTGGGTCTAGTTCTATTTTTTCCATCTCTCCAAATTTTCTAGTACCATGTTTGAATAGACTGTCTTTACTGCACTGTATAATCTTGCCTCCTTTGTCATGCATTCATTTACCATACAGGCCTGTGTTTGTTTCTGTGCTGTCTCTTTTGTTTCATTGATCTGTGTGTCCTTTTTAATTCTAGTGCCATTCTGTTTTGACTACTCTAGCCTTGTAGTACAGTTTGATATGAGGTAGTGATACCTCCCACTTGGTTCTTTCTCAAGATTTCTGTGGCTCTTTGGGGTCTTTTAAGTGGTTCCGTATAAATTTTTGAATTATTTTGTTCTATTTCTATGAAAAATGCCAATGTTATTTTTATGGGGATTGTACTGAATTAATAGATTTTTTTGTGTAGTATGGACATTTTATTTTTGTGATTTTCTTTACCTCTTTTCCAAGTTGAGAAGAGGAGAGATAGAGAGACAGACTCCCACATGAGCCCCAACCAGGATCTACCTGGCAACCCCCGTCTTGGGCTGATGCTCTGCCAATCTGGGACCATGCTCGCAAATGAGCTATTTTTAGCACCTGAGGTGAGGCTCCATGGAGCCATCCTCGGCACCTGGGGCCAATGCAATCGAGTCAATGGAGCCATGGCTGTGGGAGGAGAAGAGAGAGAAAGGGGAGAGAGACAAGTGATATGAAGAAGATGGTCGCTTCTCCTATGTGCCCTGACTGGGAATAGAACCCAAAACATCCAGACGCCAGACTGATGCTCTACCACTGAGTTAAATGTCCAGACCCATATGAACAGAGAGAGAGACAGAGAGAGGGACAGATAGGGTCAGACAGGCAGGAAGGGAGAGAGATGAGAAGCATCATTCTTCGTTGCGGCACCTTAGTTGTTCATTGATTGCTTTCTCATATGTGCCTTGACCCAGCAGCTCCAGCAGTGAGTGACCCCTTGCTCATGCCAGCAACATTGGGCTTCAAGCCAGGAACATGGGGTTATGTCTCTGATCCCACGCTCAAGCCAGTGACCCCGAGCTCAAACCAGCAATCTCAGGGCTTCGAACCTGGGTCCTCTGTGTCCCAGTCCAAAGCTCTGTCCACTGCGCCACTACTTATGAACGTTTTAATGATGTTAATTCTTCTCCATGAGCATGATATACCCTTCCATGTGTTTGTATTTTCTTCAACTTCTTTCCTCAGTGTCTTATATTTTTTTGAGTGTAATTCTTTTATTTCCTTGGTTAAATTCCTAGATATTTTATTAATTTTTTATGTAATTATAAAAGGATTGTTTTCTTAGTTTCTCTTTCTGATACTTCATTTTTGGTCTATAAAAAAGTGACTAATTTCTGAATGTTTATTTTGTATCCTGCTGCTTTACTGGATTTATAAGTTCTAGTAGTTTTTTGGTGGAATAGTTAAGGCTTTCTATATATAGTATCATGTCATCTGCACATAATGACATTTTTACTACTTCCTTTCCAATTTGGAGTGTTTTCTTTTTCTTTCATACTCTCCCCTACTTTCTCCTTATATGCAAAAGAAAAGAATATGCCCTTCATCTGAAGGGTTCCTAACATCATGCAGCGCAATGACTGCAGCATATGAAACACCTATTGCTTCATCTCACTAAGTGTTTGGGAGAAGGCAATACTAAACTTTCAGGTGGAACACCCAGTGGCCCTCGGAGGCCTGTTTGTTTATATGGCACTTTCTTAGTCTGGACTCATCCATTCTTAATAGCTGTTTATCTACTAAGACATTTATTTTTAGTGAAAACTCACTGATTTGTATTGGCAGCTCCTCCACTTAAAGATATGCTGGAATTTCCACTAAAACTTTTTATTATTCAAAGTTTGCTAGTTCAGGCACAAAAATTTTCCCCAGGTTTAAGATGTCTAATCTTTTTCTGCAAGTATCACTGAACCACTATTTAAATTTAAGAATGTCAAAGAGAAATTTTTCTTTACTCTTGAAACTTTAAACTTGACTTGGAAGAATTCTGGACACTAGTACTTTGGATGAAATATCTTTCCCACATATTAAAAATACTTGAAAATTTGCCATCTCATCAAAATAAACCATCAGGGAAGGTTTAATATGAGAAAGTTCGTCTCTGTTAGTATTATAACCTAAAATTTTAGAGAACCAGAAGGCTAATGAATCTCTAGAACCCAAAGGGAATAAAACTGAGAATAATATTTTGTGTTTGTAGAGCATTTTACAATTTACAGTACTACTTTCACACTTTTTTTTTATGTAGATCAAGAGATCTTGAGAATAGGGCTATATTATGAGACAGTTAACATCCTCAAAACTCAAAAGCATCAGCAATCAAAGTGGAAACCATCTTTTCTGTCTCTAAATTATTTTTAAATTAAAATTAATAAGAAACATACACATTAGGGCCATGGCCAATTGGCTCAGTGGACAGAATGTCAACCTGGTGTATGGGTGTCCTGAGTTTGATTCCCAGTCAGGGTGCATAGGAGAAGCGACTATCTGCTTCTTTCCTCCTCCCTCTTCCCCTCCTGTAGCCAGTTGCTCGATTGGTTCAAGCATGGCCTAGGGCACTGAAGGTAGCTCGGTTGGTCCTAGTGCATCAGCCTCAGGTACTAAAAATGGCTGGGTACTTGAGCGTTGGCCCCATATAGGATTGCCAGGTGGATCCTAGTCTGGGCGCATGCAGGTGTCTGCCTCACTATCTCCCTGCCTCTCACTTAAAAAAAAAAAAAAAAAAATATATATATATATATATATATACACACACACACACACATACACACATATATATGTATAAAATCAGAAACATACAAATTAGACCATGGTTTCTAATATATCAACATTGTAATATGTTTGAACAGAAAATATTTGTCAGCTCGAATCTGATGGAGCTAATGAGTGAAGTCCCTGCCCTTTTCTTAGAACCACAACTAAAGAATAATAAACACTAATTTGTATGACTATTATCTTTAAACTTTATGCTAGGCATAAGACAAGTTTTGTACCCTCAAGCCACAAACTATATGAAGAGCCAAGACACAGACATAGGAAAGACAGATTGCCATTAGTGACTTAAATTAGTAGGTAAATATAACATCAAAAAATAAGATTTAAGGAAGACTATGATTGGAGTGGATCTAAGTTTTGTGGGACCTGAAGCTGATAAAATTTTCAGGCCTCATTAAAAAAACAAATACAAAATTATGAATATAAAATTAGGTACAAAGTGAGTATTTATTAAGGAGAACAGATCACCAAAAAATATATAGATTTAAAAAGCTGGCAATACAAATATAAAAAAATCTAGAAAAATAACACTGTTTTAGGATTTTTGATTACCTCATCATAAGCAAGTGATTTTGTATTACTGTCTATGGAAATAACAATAATTAAGACTTTAATTTGGTATGGTTAATAAACATTTTAATATACATATTAATAGGTTAGGATAGTTTCTTTTCACTTCATATTTCACTATACATTGGTAATATAGGAAAGAAATACTTATTACTGGCAAATGATACAAAGGGTTAAGGGTTGTGAAATTTGGGCAGAATTCTTATCTAAAATTTCACATGAATGCTGTGGGATTTCAGAGCATTTCAAGTTTTCTTGCAGTGACTAATCTTACCCTTTAGCATTGCAAAACAACCTCATTACCCACTTTTTCAGCCCCAGTCTTATTTCAGTGGCACTATAGGGTTTTAAAGTAACATTCACAGTGGGTCCGATGACATGTCATAATCCTCATGATTCAAGGGGAAGGATAGAACATGCCTGGAAGCCATTCCCACACCAAGATAGCTAACAATCGCAACACCTATGCATAGTAGCGACTGTGGACCACAATAGTCCCCCTGAACCAGAATTGAATGTGTTCCCAAGTCAACTCTGAGGCAAGGAGGGATGCCTGTGGCCATTACAGTGCTGCCCAATGGAGGGAGAAGTATGGCAGAGTGGAAGAAGAGAACAGTTGTCACTGATTATAGCTAAGGCATCTAATAACTTGGTCAAATTTGAGGACACATTGATAGAATGCAATCCAGGTTGTTGAAGGGGATCCCTTTGTAAGTGATAAGTCTAGAGGCCTAAGCTCAATAAGCTTCACCTTAATTTTTCTTCTGAATTGCAGATCAAATGAATTGTTGTGAAGTAGTAACGGAAGCAGCAGCTGCCACAGTTAGTAAATCTCTACCACTTTTTGATGAAAAATAAAACCTAACACTGAGACCTTATTATTGTGACAAGCCCTCGACTGTGTACTTTATATGAATTGTGTAATTAATTTTAACTTTACTGTATTAGTGTTATTTTTGTTATCACTTAAATACTTTTATGTATAACCACTGGTTTACAAACAGTCCCACAAAGCGATATTACTGCTCTATAGATAAGAAAATTGACAAGTCACATTGCAGAAATTAGGTCCAAACCTCAGTCTAGCTTGTGCTTCTCTGATCAATAGGAATTTAGAAGCGAGAGAGACCATTCCAGGCTAGTGATTTTATAAAGGGTTTACAGAGAAGTCCATTAGGCTGGACATCAGGAAATGAATGGAGAAGACTAAGAAGAGGATGCTCTTCATTTGGGGCACATGGGCCGTGATAATGAAAAAGAAATGGCAATAAACAAGAATTATTCAGAGTCGAAAGCCATGCTTCAAACCTTGTGACTTCTCGGCCCTGGCCGGTTGGCTCAGCGGTAGAGCGTCAGCCTGGCGTGCGGGGGACCTGGGTTCGATTCCCGGCCAGGGCACATAGGAGAAGCGCCCATTTGCTTCTCCACCCCCACCCCCTCCTTCCTCTCTGTCTCTCTCTTCCCCTCCTGCAGCCAAGGCTCCATTGGAGCAAAGATGGCCCGGGCGCTGGGGATGGCTCCTTGGCCTCTGCCCCAGGTGCTAGAGTGGCTCTGGTCGCGGCAGAGCGACGCCCTGGAGGGGCAGAGCATCGCCCCTGGTGGGTGTGCCGGGTGGATCCCGGTCGGGCACATGCGGGAGTCTGTCTGACTGTCTCTCCCTGTTTCCAGCTTCAGAAAAATACAAAAAAAAAAAAAAAAAATCTTGTGACTTCTCAAAAAAAAAAAGTCAACTGCCATCTTATGATCAGTTTCCTGCTTAGTACATAGCTATCATCTTGTAAAGAAGAGGAAAAAGCAGCATTTCTCTAGAATCTGACTCCCCCATATGGACATGGACATGGACATGCAAAGAAGGGCCTCTTCTCTGTCATTGGTCTACCCAAATGCAGTGATTTTTCCTCCTCGAAGGCAAGGTGGCAGTTTCCACCAGAAACTAAGGCTTTTACAACTGAGCACATTACAGTATTAGTCCATTATAGACGAAGTGTAGCAAAGGGCATGTCATGAGGCTTCATTGAAGCCTCTATATCCAGCTCAATTTTATTCCTCAAGGTTTCATCAGAAGCAGCTTTAAAAAATGTGAGCTAAAAGGTGCTGCTCACACCAGAGTTTTAACAGATTTTATTTGCTCAACACGTAGAAAATGTACCTGACTACAAGAGCACAGAAAGTAAAATCTGTGAGCTTAAGAGAACAAAACACAAAAATGGACAACTCCTCAAGAAATTTTCCTGACTCAACTCACCCTGAGGAATAGTTTGTTGTAATTTGCAAACAGCTTGTGGGATATTAGCCACATGGTATTTAGTAGAAGAAAATATTTGTTCTGGCTTCAGTGAAATCCAAATCTCTCATCCAGTGTTAGGAAAGATCCTTTTAGGCTTGTTTTTTCATTGCTATTGCTTAAAGGGAAGGAAAGGGGAGAAAGCATATGGCGAAAAAAGAAACAGAGAGAGACCTGTTGTAAATGGATGTCACGGGTCGACGGAAGAGGAATTCCTACAATAATTTTATTTCAGCATTTCATTCTGTTTTTCATGTAGCTCAACTCTGCACACCTCCTGGAGCTGTACTGCTAATGAAACAGTGTGGACATAATAGAATCAAGCCCATCTAAAACTGCATACAGTCTTTGTTTACCATTTAAATCAAAGTCTTCACCCTGACCTGCCTGCAGAGTAATTTAAATTGGAAATGTATAGAGAATATGACCCGATGTTTGACACTAACAGTCATCATCCACACAATAGTCTAACAGAAAAGTCAGGATTCTTAATAACACAATTATTAATAACTGAATTAATGAAAAAACCAGAGAATAATAAAATAATACTCTTGTATACCACCTTGAACTCTACATGCAGTTAGCATTTCTAGTCAGAGGACGTTCATTCTAAGGATGTTTCCCCATAAGGATCATGGGCTCTCGAGCAGGCTTCTCAATCCTGAGGTGCATGGATGATCTTCTGGGGGGTTGTAATCGCCCTAAATAGTATATAAAATGTTTCATATATGTACATAAAAGTACATTTTTGGAGAAAAGGGCCCGTAGTTTTTATTGTTTCTTGTAAGATATTCAGACTGCAAGTTACTTTGCTGATGTACTGTCTAGCTCTTAAACAGTACCTGGTAAGTTAAAAACACTTAAATATTTGTTTTTACTGAACAACTGCTCTAGAGATTCACAGCTAAGGTTCTGAGTCCATTCCATATTAGCAGTGGACTTAAAGCTGGATAAAATACGGTGAGTGAAAACTTTGTCTGATTCTAAAAATCAGATCAAATTAAGACTACCAACTATACCAGATAGCTATTAAATTTTTTTCATAGTAAACGCAGAAACTCTGAAAACACTAGAGGTAGTGAATAAGGTTACAGCAAATAAAAGGAAAAAAAGAAGATAAAATCATACAATAAACCTAGGGCTCTGAAAGATGAGCTTGCCCAACCTCACAGTGGAAGAGAGTTGCACACCAAGTTTACCTGGTTCCAAAACTCCTGTAAACATTCAGAAGAGGAAGAGATTTCTGTGAACTAGATATTCAAAATCTTCAAATGTGCTTTTAGTTAGCTAATACATTAATTCAAATAATCAGTCAAACATTCTCTTATATGTCCATGAAATAATTTCTGTGTATCTGAAACTCACCCAGTTAAAATGAGTTATCAAATAAGAGGAAAGAAATGTGGTATTTAAATTACTTTCAAGTGACTTGGATTAAAACCACTATTACTTTGCCAAGGTCCAAAAATGAATCACGTGCAAAGCTGGGAAGCGAATCAGAATGCTTAGCACCCATGATGCAGTGAAAAGTATCAGGTTGTAAAGGGTGCCTTCCGAGAAGCAGTGGGCGGCTCCTCCTCACAGCACATGGGCTGAGCCTGTAGAAATGTGACTCTCAGATTCAGATTTCAGCTGGAAAGTTTAAGATTACCTTTATATTTTGCCCCTGAATGTCTTCATCTATATTAATTAGTAAGAGGGTAACCACGTGCTATTTCAAGTGCTTGTCTAGCTGACTGTTTGGATAGTCCCTTTACTTTGAACTGACTTCATTGTAGTGTTGGGTGCTAGTTTATCAGCAGTGAACACGTTTGGATCCTTTCCTTTAGTAGATGCTGTCCAGAATCATTCTTTTCCTGTCCTGTACCAGTCAGTGAAGGACTCCTCAGTTTGTGTTCTCAAAATTTACCAAAGTTAGTCTGTTTAATAGGGTTCATTATCATTACATGTTTGCTGTAACCCCTTAAACTTTTCAAATTTAGAGACATGGTTGGAAGAGTACTTTAAGGTAAATCCCCTTCTGTGCCACTTTTTAGTTCCTGGATCTTCAATGAAGTGATCACATTTTTTCTGAGGTAGACAGTGTCTGTGACTCTTAATTCTGTAGGGTCCTTGTGTCTCCTGCTGAAGGATTGCTTTCTGCAAAACAGCCAGGTTCTCTGATGCTTCCCACCCACAGAGCCTTCCTTGCGGAGGAGGAGGTGTGATATGGGAAAGTTATGAGTGCTTTTCTAAACCTATTTGATTGATGGCACAGATGGTGAGGAGAATCCCTTGAGGAACTAACAACTGAGTGAGTGGTAGCAGAACTAAGAAATCCGTAATTAGACTCCCATTCCCTTTTGGACCATGTAGAGTTCCCACTCTTATTTTTGTGTCAGAGTCCTGTTTCCCAGTTGGTGGGGAGCTCCTTGAAGGAAGTCTTGGTTTATATGCCACTGAAACTCCAACACCCTAGAAAGTGTGTCTTTAATATAATAATAATAATAGTAATAATAATAATAATGGCTAACATCAATTGAATGCTTTCTATGTGTTATGTGCCATACTGAGCACTTTAAATATGCTATCATATTTCATTTGTATAACCTTAAAAGGTAAGTACTATAATTACCCCATTTTATGGATGAGAAAACAGGTTGAATAGAGACTCAAGTAGCAAATACCCGGTATGCATTGGAGACAGAATTAATCCCACGCATTCTAGAGTCTGAGCTCTTAACCCACTGTATTGTACTACGTCTTTATTAATGCTCAGTTTCTAAATAGATATTGCTGAGCAAAAGAGTGAGTGACCCAGACCTAAAATAATTTTCTGAAACCACACCGTGATGTTTTATGTTTTCTAAGAATAAACTGTTCTCAGTGTAAGTGGTCAGTCAGGATGTGTGGTACAGTGCTTGGTACTCATAACTCAAGGAGAGGTTTGCCTGTGTTAAAAACACCCAGTGTGGGATAACAGGGTAAATGACACAAACATTTCTTCTCTGTTTGTAGCTTTTCCAAACAAAACAATCAGCAATTTAACAGGGAGACGTGACTTATGAACTTAACACATATTGCTTAATGATAATAACAAGTCAATATGAATTTTTTTTTAATAGAATGGCACTGTCATTTAAGTACAAATTAAAATGTGGATTTTCTGGCCCTAGCTGGTTAGCTCAGTCAGAGTATTGTCCCAAAACACCAAGGTTGCGTGTTTGATCCCCAGTTACAGCACTTACAGGAAACAACCTGGGACTGTACAACTAAGTGGAAAAACAAACGGAAATGCCTCTCTCTCTCTCTCTCTCTCTTTCTCTTTCTCTCTCTCTCTCTCCCCCTCCCTCTCTATCCTTCCTCCCTTTTCCTCCCTCTGTCTTTAAAATCAATCAATAAAAAATGATAATAAAGTATAGATTTTTATCCTGCTTCTCTGTATAGTAAATGGTGAGCTCTTGGACCCACAAAATATTTTCAAGGGGGCAAGCACTTCACTATAAGAACAAAACATTTGATTTACTGAGAATAGGACCAGAATATTTGTTCAGTGATGGGTAGCAGGGAAGCGACTTGGATAAGGATACTACTTCCTAAGGGAGAGAACATTGCCTATGAGTCAGGATGTCTAGATTTTAATCTTGTTCTTCATTTTATTTTATTTTAAAATATTTATTTATTGATTTTTAGGGGGAGAGGAAGGGTGAGAGACAGAGAGTTGGGAACATTGAGCGTTCCTGTATGTGCCCTGACCGGGGATTTGTTGTTCATTTTAAATTTCTGTTGACTAGCTAAGACATTCCTGCTGTTAATACTTTAATATGTATTCCTAACTACACAAGAAAATATAGTAATCTTTGTGCCTTTATAATGATACAGTGTTTTTTTGGTAGAATTTTCTATCCTCTGCCAGAGTTGCCTTTTATCTTCTTAAAAAGCTAATCTGACCACATTACTCTTTATTTTTTCTTTTCCTCCAGGTTTTTTTAATTCACTTTTTAAAAACAATTTTTTTAATTTATTGATTTTAGAGAGAAGAAGGGGGAGGGAGAGGCAGACAGACAGAAACATTGATCTGTTTCTGCATGTGCCTTGACTAGGGATCCAACCAGCAACCTCTGCAAATCTGGACGATACTCTAACAACCAAGCTCTCTGGGCAGGGCCCCTCACTCCAATTTTTACTGAGTGCTTACTCTGTGATAGGAATTGTTATAAGTCCTTTGTAATCAGTAATTCATTAAATTATCTCAGTTGCATTACGAACTAGGCACTGATACCCACATTTCACAGACGAGAAAACTGAGACACATTAGTTAGTACTCAAAGTGATGTCGTAATCTGTGGAACTGTTACCAGCCCAGGCAGCTCAGTGCCGGAATTTATCCTGTTAGTTAGTACGTCTTACTGCCTGCCAGGCAAACTTTTTTTTTCCTCAAAAATCTTTAAACAAAACATTTATGAGTCATTAATACATGTCAGTTACTGTGCTAGGCACTGGGGATTCAGAGGTGACCCAGGTTCAGGCACCTGGGTTCGAATAATCTCTCTCCTATTAATAGTGCGTTCCACTGGAGTGCTTTCCTAATAACCATTCTGGTAATTTAATCAGGAGTATGGAGCCACCCCATTACACAGAAAGCAGCGTATTAAATTTTCTCTAAAATTTAATTTAAGACTAGTCTGTGACTTTAGGTCTCAAAGTGACAGGGTTATCAACTTCCCCTTTTTCACTTTCATGTCAGAAGATGTCGATAGTATAAGCATCCTCTTAACCTGTATGTCATCAGTAAGGAGGTAAGAGCATTTATCTGGAGCACAACCTGGTTCATGTTCCTCTGTACTTGTAGCCGTATGACTCTCTGTGGATCAGTCTCCTCATCTGTAATGGGGAAAATCACAGGCCCTGCCTCTCTCACAGGATTGCTTGGAGAAACACGAATGCCCACCCAGAGCTGGTAAGGAACTTGGTGCTTGGCACATGGGAAATACTCCTGGAAGTGTGTGTGTGTGTGTGTGTGTGTGTGTAACAGTATATAGCCGGGTATATTTATATGAATATGTATGATTTATGTAATGTGCACACACACATATAAAGTATTCTTGTTTGGATTATGGTTATAGTTTGACTTGAAACCTGCACTTCCATTTCTGATCCTGAGTTTATAGCTAATTGTAAACTGTTTTCCTGTAATAAAAATGTGGCCATATGAGATGGGTAGTTTTCACATACAAGCTATTGTTCTAGTTTTAGAGATCCACTGTCTTTTGTGCTTTTAAAAATGGAATGTGATTATAGAGATTGTGGTAGGAGGGAGAGGTTAGACTTCAGATCCCTGAATTATATGGGTGCTATGAGAACATTGGGCTTTCATTATAATACTGTATCTGTGTGAAATTTGGTTTGTGGTTATTCTATTAATTTACGGATATAGAAATTAAAGACTAAATCTTTTTCCATTGAGATGAATTATCTAAAAGAATATGGAGACTTCTGTTTTTTTTTTTACTTTTTCTGGAATGAGAATACTTTTTTTTCTAAGCTTCAATTTTCTTTTAACGTGATTTCACCTATTTTCCCATTCTCGTCCTTATTCTTTGGTACATTGTAGGATCTCATTTTTTTTTCTTTTTATTATTATTTTTTTTTTTACAGAGACAGAGCGAGAGTCAGAGAGAGGGATAGATAGGGACAGACAGACAGGAACGGAGAGAGATGAGAAGCATCAATCATTAGTTTTTCGTTGCGACACCTTAGTTGCTTTCTCATATGTGCCTTGACCGGCAGGCTACAGCAGACCGAGTAACCCCTTGCTCAAGCCAGCGACCTTGGGTTCAAGCTGGTGAGCTTTGCTCAAACCAGATGAACCCGCGCTCAAGCTGGTGAGCTTGGGGTCTTGAACCTGGGTCCTCCGCATCCCAGTCCAACGCTCTATCCACTGTGCCACCGCCTGGTCAGGCTGTAGGATCTCATTTTAAAGTTCAAAAACCGAGCCAAAGGCTTAATTCTGGGATGTTTGGGGAAGATCATACATGGTGTGAGAAAAATTGAGTTCCTTCCTTTTCAACACTGTGGTTTTTACTCACCCCTCCCACTTAGGATCATGCACAAGACAGAAAAGAAATTGCTTGAATTTTCATTGGTGTTCTTCTATAGTTGAAGTAAACAGTGGATGTGTGTTGGGGTGGAGTGCAGGCATGTAGCAGAGGCATAGGAACGGTATAAGAACAAGGAGTTATCATCAAGAAACATGTTAGTCCTACATTGTTACACCCCAAGCTTCTCACAGAAGGAAAAGGCTGGGATCGCTCCATTTCTCTGCCCCGTTTTGAGAGTGAGGAATTCTGGTTTACAGCTACTGCGTTCTTATTCAGCTGATCACTTTGTCCCAGGGCCACACATCAGTCCTGCTTTTCAATTCTGGACACTTTAGAAAATAATCAAGGTATACTTGGCATGAACTGCACATATTTAAAGTATATAGTTTAAAAATGTGGCATATGTGTAAACTCTTTAAACTACCACCACAATCAAAATATTGAACTCATCCACCACTACTGAAAAATTTTTGGTGATCCTTGTGATCCTTCTCCCCTCCATCCTACCCTGTCCCCTGGAGCCACTTATCTGTTTTCCGTTGTTGCATGCTAGTTTGACTTTTAGAGAACTTTATATAAATAGAATCATACCATAGTATCCTTTCTTTAGATTTCATCCATGTTGCTGCATGCATCAGTGATTCTTTCCTTTTTATTGTGAATAGCAGTTACCATTGTATGGAAACACCACAGTTTATCTAGTCACTATTTATGGGAATTTGGGTTGTTTCTACTTTCAGTTATTACAAATAAAGTTGCCACGAATATTTTTCTATTGGTAATTATATGAACATGTGATTTCATTCAGTTTTGTAAGTATCTGGGAATAGAATTTTTTTTAATTAAGATTTTTCTTGATTGATTTTAGAGAGAGGAAAGGGGGGAAGAGAAAGGCAGTGGGGGGGGGGAAGGAGCAGGAAGCATCAACTTGCAGTTGCGTCTCTTAAGTGCCTTGACCAGCCAAGCCTGGGGTCTAGAACTGGTGGCCTCAGTGTTCCAGGTCGATGCCTTATCCACTGTGCCACCACAGGCAGGCAATAGAGTGGTTGAATCAGATGATAGGTATGCATTTAAAATTTTAAGAAACTGCCAAGTTGTTTTCCAAAGTGGTTGCACCGTTTTACATTCCCATCAGCAGTGTATGAGAAATCCAGTTTTTGACATATTCATCAATACTTGATCTTGTTATTCTTTTTAATTTTAGCCATTCTAATAGGTGTGTAGCAGTATCTTATTTTTAATTTACATTTCACTAATGGTTAATGATGTTGACCATCTTTTCTTGAATTTATTTGCCTTCCGTAAGGTCTCTGTTGCAGTTACTCAACTACCATTTTAGGGTGAAAACACTCATACACAATAAGTAAAGGAATGGGTGTGGGTGTGTTCCATGGAAACTTGATTACCAAACAAACAACAGCAACAAAAAAACAGGGCTCAGGATGTATGTGGCCTTTGGACTGAAGTTTGTGGACTCCTGACATAGATGATCATGTTGCCAGCAAATAAAGACAGAATCACTTCTTCTTTTCCAGTCTATATACTTTTTAAAATATCTTTTTCATGCCTAATCGCCCTGGCTAAAACCTCTGATACAATGTTGACTAAAAATCGTGAGAGAAGATATCCTCAACTGTTTCTGATCTGACGGGAAAAGCATTTAGTCTTGCATCATTAATTATAATCTTAGCTGTGGTTTGTTGAGGATACTGTTTATCTACCTCAGGTGGCACTGTACTAAAACTGATGTGCCATGAGGAGTGAACAGTTTTGTAAAGCCCACCCCCTCCACTTTCCCTGCTGTTCTCCAACATTTCAGTCTCTACTGGAATATTTCATAGCATTAAAAAAAAATTTAAACATATTAACATATTAAAAACCATAATAAAGCTAAAGCCCATGTGTTGTAGTTTGAATATTTTTTCTCTTGTTGATGACAGTGGGATAAAACAAAAATAAAACAAATAACAAGTCTCTGTCTTCTGTATAGTGGTTCTTGGTAGGTGAAATTACCTTACATGTTCAAGCCTAGGGCCCCAGAGGAAGCTCACTCAATCAGATTCCAAAGTAGGGTGAAGCGCATGCTCTGCCTGGACCATCCCAGCTCCTGAGGCCGTTTCCATGCACCTGGGAAGGATGCCAGGACAGAGCGGGCTCTAGAGAGGACTCGCTGGGGGTGCGGGTGCTGACTGGCATGCCTGCAGTTGAGATGCAGCTGTAATCTTGAGTTATTTCTCTGTATCTTACGAGAGCACACTTTCTTTCACTAATTTCTGACACTGGAATCTGTAATCATATGTGAAGTTGTGTTGCAGGACTGGGCTCACAGAGAATAGCTCAGTGCCAAGGTCTTATTGTCAGGGCAGTTGTTGGGGATAATTTATTTCCAGATGAGGTATTTTACAGAACAAGAAAATGCCTTGACACATGTTCTTTGTTTAGTGAGATGTATTAGTCATGCCTCAGTACCTCTGAGATGGGTCTCATTGCAGCAGACAGAGAATTTTATGTGTTCATCTGTGTTTTAGAGCTAAGAATACTTTACAGTTGGTCTAATTGGTTTGCAGTTAGAAAAAGTGACTGTGCCAGGTTCTTGCGAAACTGGTGACCACCTCTGCGCCAAGCCTTTTTGTAACTAGTTAGTTACTTCACTGGAGGTGAACAGTGAAGCTTAATGTCCACTGCATAGACCCTTTCTGAACCAGTGAAGAAAATTGAGAGATCACTGCACTCTTACCATAGAAGTGGTGCATTCCTCTGGGTGATTCTGCCCCTTCTCTCTTTCCCTCTGCCTTCCCCCCACCTCACTCCTCTGCTCCCCTCCCCCCACGTTTACTTTTCCTTCTTTCTTCTTCTTCTTTTCCCCAACCACTAATTTAGGGTATTTTATTCATATTTTTACTTGGTGGTTTGATGCTGAAAGGGCATGTAAGACCTAGCCCTTTATTACTATGACAGTAAATTCTTCCCTTGATAATCCTGGACTTTGTACTCAAATTGCATATCCTATCAGAGGCAGAAGGGGCCTGGGGAGAAATCCTCCCAGGGTAGTTATTTCTTCACACACTTCACACACTTCTAAGGTGGCTACTAGGTGGAATTTTACTCTGGTGTTACCTGACTTGGTTAGTTGGGCTGGTGGTCAAGAAATCCTTGTTGTTTTTGGTTTTGATAGAGAATTAAATAGAAACAAGATAGTTTTATATGGCATCTCAAATTAATAGCATCTCATCTGATGTCTTCCTGTTAGGTTAACACTGGAATAGAGTACGGTACTGCTTTAACTCCGCATTTAGGGTTGCCACTGAGAGTCCTTTATGGAGTGAGCATATGTGCCATGAAATTACATATGTTTTTCTTTTAAACTTGAGATTCAAAACAAGAAGTGCCATACCCATTGTGTTAGTCATGGTTCTCCAGAGAAGCAGAACCAATAGGATGAATAAAATAAAATAGCTCTTATTTATTTTAGGTGTATATGGTTTATATGTACAAAGAGATTTCTGATGGAGGCCTGGTACCTGTGATTGTGGAGGCTGGGGAGGTCACGCTGCAGGGTGGCTGGCAGACTGGAAACCCAGGAGAGCTGAAGGCACAGCGAGGTCTGCTGGGGAAACTCCCTCCTGCTGAGGGAACCTGGTCTTTTCCTACCTTTCAGCTGATTGGAGGAGGCCTGGCCATATTAGGGAGGGCAGTGTGCTTTCAAAAGCTCACCAAATGAAATGTTAGTATCTCATCCAAAAACACCTTCTAGGTTGACACATGAAATGAACCATCACAGCCAGATTTATTATACTTGGAATTCCATGATATTTGGTTGGATCTTTTGATACTTTATTTTTAAGGGTCTCTGTGTAACCTTTTAGTTTGGCTGATGTAACAATGGACAGCCTTTACCCAGGACTTCAGCTGGCTTTGTTCGTGTCAGAACTGTAGTTGATTGATTTACTACGTATTCTTTGCTGTATGTATGGATGAGTGGGTCTGGAAGATATTATTGATGCGCACTCTCTCCCTCGCTCTCAAATTCCTTAAAAAAATGGTTACAGAACTGAGACATTGTTGAAGAGATACTGTCTATGGGGTATTTTCTTCTCTAGGCTGTATTCTGCTAAGCGACTACACAGAAGAATAAAAATGTAAATATTCTCCACTGGGAGGCCTGCATAGCCATTTTATATTTAGCTCTGAGCCCCAGCAGGCCAGCGAGATCCCACAGTGATTCACGCTGACGTGCAACCACACTGTTCCCGCCCTGGTCAGGAAAAGTTTCTTTTGAGTAGGGGACAAATGGGACAGAACGCCAGAAGACTAAAATAGCTCTTGAGAGAGCCAGATATGCATAAACTATTTCCTAGTGAGCAGCACATCTGACTTAAAGTGAGGACATTTTCTAAAAGAACCCCTTTTCCCTCTTGGTTTATAGTAATGAATATAAACCCAAGTAAATTTTTTTTTAATGTATTTTTCTGAAGTGAGAAGTGGGGAGGCAGAGAGACAGACTCTTGCATGCACCCGACCGGGATCCACCCGGCATGCCCAGTAGGGAGCGATGATCCACCCATCTGGGGTGTTGCTCCATTGCAATCAGAGCCATTCTAGTGCCTGAGGTGGAGGCCATGGAGCCATCCTCAGCACCCAGGCCAACCTTGCTCCAATGAGGCCTTGGCTGCGGGAAGGGAAGAGACAGACAGAGAGGAAGGAGAGGGAGAAGGGTGGAGAAGCAGATGGGCGCCTCTCCTCTGTGCCCTGGCCGGTAATTAGACCCCGGACTTCCATATGCCGGGCTGATGCTCTACCACTGATCCAATTGGCCAGGGCCTAAACCCAAGTAAATTTAATTTTTCCAGGTTCGATCCCTGGTCAGGATACATACAAGAAGCAACCAAGGAATGCATAAATAAGTGGAACAACAAATCATGTTTCTCTCTCTCTCGCTCTCTCTAAAATCAAATAAGAAAATTAATTTTTCATGGAGAGTGAGACATTGATTTTTCTCTTTTAGCTGATCTTCAGTTAAATGATAATAGCTGTTGTTAAAGATAGGAAGAAGTCCCTTTGTGTCTAAGCATCTCATTCATGAACTGGCAAGCCTGTTTTGCTGTTCAGATCAGTTTTGTTTTCACAGAGGAAGAGAAAGGTAGTTTTCACATGGACTGAGACCTTGGTCTGTCTGGATACGGGCTGAACGGTTGGCTATGGAATCTGAGCTTGTGGACCCTCCCTCTGCTTCAGGACGCTTGCACCAGTGTGTTAAGACACAGGCTCTTGGAAGAGTATATCAAAATAAGCCAGCCTCTAATGGATCTCAGGGGGTTTGTGGGCCGAGACTAACATTACCGCAACATCTGTTATGGCTTAAATTTATTTTTTATTATAATAGTTTAGGTATCTATTAGTTTCTGTAATTCTTCAGAGAAATAGACGAAAGCAGACAGCATCCTCCTGCCCAACAATAGGACCAAGCATTCGTGGACATAGCTGTAGGATATGGGTTGTGTCCTGACGTAGGAATAATTTCGTGGAGTCCCCAAATGGGGCTGCACAGAAATATCACCTGGGACGCTTGGGAAAAGAATACGGATCCAGGCCTTTTCCGACCCATTAAATTAGAATTTGGGGTGTATATGCTCCAGGGGCTGAGGAGGTGGGTGAGGAAGTGGTATTTTAAACGACTGGTCTGCCATCAGATCCCCAGACAGCGGCAGAACTTCTGAAAGGTCTCGCATAACTGCAGTAGGAAACAGCATTGTTGTCCACAGCTGCTAAAGTGTTCCAGATTACCAGAGGGAAGGACAAAGAAACAGAAGTTCCGAGGATAATCTGAGGAGCCCGCTCGGAAGGCCATTGTGAGAGTGGCATTTCCTCCCCTGCCTTATCATTCCCATCTGCCTGCTCTCTCCACACCCCCTTAACTCATTTTCCCAGCTTCCCTGGAAGGAAGAGAGGGCTGTGGAAGATGCCGTGCCATCTGCATATCATTCCAGAGGCTTTTTTTTAAAGGACACTTCCCTTGCAAACTCGTCTAAGAAAGGGTTTTAATAGAACAATGGGATATAAGTTTAGACTTCAGTTTCTGAGTTATATTTCCCTTTTAATTTCAAATCCTCTTACACCCCTTTGTTGCTGTCTTGGTTCTAGGTAGATTTTAATGGTATGTTTCTTGTGAGAAAGATAATGAAATAGATCAGGGAAGTACGGACTAGGAGTCAGAACTTCTGGCTTTTGGTTTTTCTTTATGCCTGTAGTCATGAACTTTTCCAGGACCTGGTCCCCTCACTGAGAAACGAGTGTAGACATTCTTACCCACCCCAGTGGCGTGCCGGGAGGCTTCATCAGTGTTCAGAATGTGCTGTGAGAGAACCCAGACTGTATTCGGGAGAATGTGCAGTTCCTTCCAGTTCCAGCGTCACTGTGTACTTACCCTTTAGTTTCCTCCTACTTTGTTAATTATCAAAATGTTGGTGGGAGGAAGTAAAGTGTCTGCTTTGTTCTTTTCTCTGCATTAGGCATCACTGTTGGCTGGACTGACAGTCCTGTTCAGAGGAAGTACCTTAATGGGCTCAGTTCTTCTTAGAAGAGTTGTGAGCTGATCCACAAGAAGCAGCTCGCTGCCATGTGTGCTACATGTTGGAATGATGCTCTTCGGGAGTTGTGGGTCTCACTTGTCCGTGTCTGTCTGCTCTTCTTTCTCTGGGCACTGCTGACTGGCTCCTTCTATGTGAAATTATATTCTCCGTGTGACATCCTTTCCTCAGCCCACCCATATCTTCTCAGGAAAAGCATATGTTTTCCTTGTAGACCATTGTCCAGAGGGCATGAGATATTTGCAGTCCTTGAGCCCGGTTGGTACTGAAACTTAGAAATTGACCCCAAGGTCTGCTGGCTCTCTAATCTGTGTTTGCTGTGCTCAAGCTCCCTAACCAAATGCGCACAGGCTGATGTCAAAGGCGGTGACGCATGCAGATGAATGGCCACAGTGTGTCCCATTCCTGCCTCATCTTTCTCTTTTTCCTGCTGAGCCCAGTGGCATGTCCCTGCAGGTCCCTTTATGTGCATGTCTCTGCCATCTGCTCTCAAGAGCAGAGAGGAGCCTCCTGCGGGGCAGTCCCTGTTCTGACCCTCAGGGCAGGAGTCCCAGGCGGTTCCTCAGCTCTTCCTTCATGTCCTTAGAGAGAGGCGTGCAGATACTGGGAAAGGGCACTTTGCTAGGTTGGCCTGGGGACTGAGCTAGGACAGCAGGACCAGCAGGACCACAGTTTCTTAGTTAGGTCTTCCTGTATAGAAAACTTAGTCCATGTATGTATCACTGTTTGTGGCATAGGGCATATGCTGACAAGTAAATCTGTCCCTTGAATTCTGGTGTCTTGTCCCTTCCTTCCCAAGCCCTACTGATTATACTTAGCAGGGTCTTAAGGATGTCAATAACTTCTTTCTCACTAGTATGATATGCTTAGCATCACTATATTGGAGATAACTGAGACCTGGTGCCTTGGAGAATAATCTTGCCTTTGGACCATTAGTGTCATGTGGGGAATAAGTGGTTAAATTGTAGAGGAAGGAGGAATTCTCAACCTTTTTTTTATTATTATCATCTCTTGCCACATTTCTAACCAAGCACGCACACATATAAAACCAAACAAGTGTTAATTTTCTTCATGGTGTCACAGGGAGAAGGACTTGTAGACAATACAGTGCAACAGAGAGTGCTGGACGTGGAGTCTGAGGACACAGCCGAGAATTAGCTTCATCACTTAGCTGTAGAGTAGAGGCAGGCCACTGAGACAGTTCATTTCTGAATTGAAAAATGATACTGTTTGCCCTTCCTATCTTGAAGGGTGTTGTGAGGAATGAATTGGAATTATTTTCACTTCCTTCCCCACCCCTGGAACTGTGATATCTCTGATAGGCTCGGTTTCAAGACTAAGAAATAATGCCATTGTAATGTGCTATTTTAAGATTTTGTTTATTGATTCTAGAGGCGGGAGGGGGGCAGGGGAGTGGGAAGCATCAACTCGTAGTAGTTGCTTCTCATCCATGCTTTGACCGGGCAAGCTTAGGGTTTTGAACCGGTGACCTCAGCATTCCAGCTCAACACTTTATCTGCTGCACCACCACAGGTCAGGCAGTAATGTGCCATTGTAAAGTTGATGCCTCTGGAAATACAGAATTAGTTTAATATTTCTTAAACAGGTAGGCACAATGGAACATGGAGTGACAGCCAGTGCTCCTAGATTGACATTAAGAAAGACATGAAGGAGCCTGACTGGTCAGTGGCGCAGTGGATAGAGCGTTGGACTGGGATGCGGAGGACCCAGGTTCGAGACCCTGAGGTCACCAGCTTGAGCGCAGGCTCATCTGGTTTGAGCAAAGCTCACCAGCTTGGACCCAAGATCACTGGCTTGAGCAAGGGGTTACTTGGTCTGCTGAAGGCCCACGGTCAAGGCACATA
Organism: Saccopteryx bilineata; assembly: GCF_036850765.1. Lineage (NCBI taxonomy): Eukaryota > Metazoa > Chordata > Mammalia > Chiroptera > Emballonuridae > Saccopteryx > Saccopteryx bilineata. Next base: position 244,076,061 of record NC_089491.1, read on the forward strand.
TGAGAAAGCAATCAATGAACAACTAAGGTCTCGCAATGAAAAACTGATGATTGATGCTTCTTATCTCTCTCTGTTCCTGTCTGTCTGTCCTTATCTATCCCTCTCTGACACGCTCTCTGTCTCTGTAAAAAAAAAAAAAAAAAAAAAAAAAAAGAGGCATGGAGGAGAACAGCAGGAAGAGAGTCGAGCGAGGCTGGCCCAGGTCCGGCGGGGCTCGCAGGGCGCCTCTCTCCCTCCCTGCCCGTGTCCGGGGACACGCTGCTCTGCTGGGTCTGAGGTTCCTCCAGGCAGAAAGCACATACTGATTTTCACAGTGAACCAAACCGTGATATTTTATGCTTATTAAAATAAAATCGAGGCTTTTGGGTGTTGTTTACAGAAGAAAAAAAAAAGGAAGGAAGGGAAAAAGAAAGGTTTCCCCTGGGTTTTAGCCTTGGCTCGACACTGAACAGTATCATTTTATAATTATTATCAGTTTGGGAACACACCAGTCTGAGGTCGAGTCTTCTCCTGAAAATAGTTGGCATTGTCATTCTGTGTGGTTTTATAAATCCTTTGTCATCGCTGCTCGCCTGCAGAAATAGCCCGTCCAGGAGTGACCCCAGTGTCTGAATCCTCAGAACTCATCCATTTATGGCTGAGATTAAGTACCACTGAACCAGAAGACCAAATAGCCTTTGCTAGCTATGAACTCCAGCATATTGTGATTGCCCAAAAAAACCTTAAATTTCTGGATTTCTTGTAAAGTCAGGAATCATCATTTTTATGTTTTCATTTCTTTTTCTGCTTTTTCTTGCCTTTCAATTTTCTCCTTTTCAATTCTTCTTGCCTTTCTTCTTCCCTCTTTCTGTCTTCCCTTTTTCTCTTTTAGCTGCCCTCTCCTTTACCTGCCTTAGACCTCATACTGAACTTTGGGAGGATTTTCATTTGTATTATTTCAGTCATGGTATTCAGGGTTGGTATATTTTCTGGCCTCATGCCTAAAGTCATCAAATTTGAAACTTAACTGCCAGTATTATTTTGATTCTAAAATCAGATAAAGACGCTACAAAGAATGAAAATTATAGGCCAATAACCCTGATGAACACAGATGCAAAAATCCTCAACAAAGTATTAGCAAACCAAATTTAGCAATACATTAGAAAGATCATACACCATGGTCCAATGGGATTTATTTCTGGGATGCAAGGTTGGTGCAATATCTGCAAATCAATTAACATAGAATGAAGGATAAAAATCATATATCAAGAGATGAAAAAAAAGCATTTGACAAAATCCAGCACCCAATTATGATAATCACTCTCAGCAAAACACTGTAGAATAGAGGGAACATACCTCAAGATAATAAGGGCATATCTGAGAACTCCACAGATAACATTATACTTACAACGAAAAGTGAAAAGTATTTTTCTTAAGATATCAGGATCAAGAAAAGGATGTTCACTTTCACTACTTTTATTGAAGAAAATATAAAAGTCCTAGCCATAGCAGTCAGACAAGAAAAAGAAATAAAAGCCATCCAAATTGGAAAGGAAGTTGTAAAACGATTATTATTAGCAGATGACATGATACTATATATAGAGAACCCTAAAGGTCCCACCAAAAACTTCTAGAACTAATTTTAATAAATTAGTAGAATACAAAATAAACAGTCAGAAATTGTTTGCATTTTTATACACCAGTAATGAACTGTCAGAAAGAAAAACTAAGAAAACAGTCCCATTTTTAATTGGATAAAAAAAATAAATCTAGGGATAAATTAAACCAAGGAGGTAAAAGAACTGTATTCAGAAAATTATAAGATGTTGAAAGAAATTGAAAAAGATACTAATAAAGGTACAGTATACAGACACATACATATACTGTGCTCCTGGATAAGAATAAGTAACATCATTAAAATGTCCATACTTCCCAGAGCAATGTATAGATTCACTGTAATCCCTACCAAAATACCAGTGGCTTGTCTCACAGAGCTAGAGGAAATAATCCAAAACTTGATATGGATCCACAAAAGATGCCAAATAGTTACAGCAATCTTGAGAAAAAGAACAGAGTGCCAGGAATCACATTACCTGATAAAACTGTACTACAAGGCTATGTTGTAATCAGAACAGCAGGGTACTGGCATAAAAACAGACACATAGATTAGTGGAACAGAACAGAGAGCCCAGAAATCAACCCACGCCTTTTGGTCAGTTAATTTGTGACAAAAGAGGCAAGAACATACAATGGGGTAAGGACAGTTTCTTCAATAAATAGTGTTGGGAAAATTGGCAAGATATGTGCAAAAAAGTGAAACTAGACCCCCTTCTTTTCCCATATAGAAGAATAAACTCAGAATGAATTAAAGACTTAAATGTGAGACTTGAAACCATAGAACTAGAAGAAAAAATAGGCTGTATACTTTCTCACATTTTTCTTAGCATATTTTTTATATACCTCCTCAGGCAAGGAAAACAAAAGAAAAACAAATGTAACTACATCAAACTAAGAAAGTTTTGCACAGCGAACAGCTGTCAACACAACAAAAAGCATACTGAGTGGAAGAAGATAATCACCAATAATACATCTGATATGGGGTTAATATCCAAAATTCATAAAGAATTCATACAGCTTAACACCAAAAAGACAATCCAATTAAAAAATAAGCAGAGGATCTGAATAGATATGTCTTCAAAGGGGACATACTGGTGGTCGATAAACCTATAAAAAGTGCTCAACATCACTAATCATCAGAAAAATGCAAATTAAAACCACAATGAGATATCACCCTACACCTTCCAGAATGGCTGTCATCAATAAATCAACAAACAAGTGTTGACAAGAATGTGGAGAAAAGGAAACCCTCATGCATTGCTGGTGGGATTTCCGATTGGTGCAGCCACTATGGAAAAGATTATGGAGTTTCCTCAAAACATTAAAATTGTAACTACCTACCACCAATTTCGTTACTGAGTTTATATCTGAAGAAACGGAAAACATTAATTTGAAAAGATATATGTACCCTATGATCATTGCATCATTATTTATAATAACCAAGATATGGGAGCAACCCAAGTGCCCATCAAGACACCAGTGGATAACAAAGCAGTGGTACATATATACAATGGAAGATTACTCAGCCATAAAAAAGAATGAAATCTTAGCATTTGAGATAGCATGCACAGACCTAGGGTGAATTATGCTAAGTGAATTAAGTCAGACAGAGAAAGACAAATATTATGTTTTATTTATATACATAATCTAAAGAACAAAATAAATGAACAAACAAAACAAAAACAGACTCATAGATACAGAGAACAGAATAATGGTTTCCAGAGGGAGGGGGATTGGGGAAAGAGTGGAAAAAGTGAAGGGATTAAGAACTACAGATTGGTAGTTACAAAGTAATCATGGGGATGTAAAGTAATAATTATGAGAATATAATCAATAATATTGAAATAGCTAAGTATGGTGCCAAGTGAGTGTTTGAAATATTGAGAGGATTACTTTATAAATTATATTATTGTCTAACCACTGTGTTGTACACTTGAAACTAATGTACTATTGAATATCAGTTGTAATTAAAAATTTTAAAAATTTTGAAACTTGGCCACTAGAAGGCCATTGGTCTTTATAGAGGAAACATAATAAAAGTAGTAATGATAATGATAATAAATAATCCTTTTATAAATATTTATCTTCAAGTGTTGGTGAAAGAAGGGTAAAGAGTTTCTAATAACTTACATTTGGGAAAATTGAGGGCTACAAAATCATACTGAAATTTAATATGAATATTAAAAATAGGGTTCAGATTTTTTTTTTATTGTAATACATAGTTTTGGCATTTAGAAGAACTTTGAAAATGGAATTATAAGCACAACACTGAAATTGTTACATCTGTTTTGGATTAGGCCACCTATTCTGTGTTGAAAACATGCTTTTCAGTTCTCCTTGAAGCAGTTAAGTACAGGGAAGTCATGGAAGAAGCCAAAAATGTTACTTTCCCAGTTTGCAAGGAGCACTACATTTTCAGGAGAAACACCGGAAGAACCAAGATAGTGAGTCAGACATCCCTGGTTTGACTTCTGACTCTTTAGCCAAGGTGTGTCTTACATTCTGTGGATTTCTGACATGCCATTTATCATGTTGTACTGAAATTGTGTTACTCTTCTCTGTTTACAATCAATACCACTTCCAAAAACTTACTGCATCTGAAAGATGATTGGGAAATGGAGGTGCAAAGATGATTAAAAGTGGCTGAAATAAAAAATGGAAAATTAAAAGGAGCAAAGTGCTGGCTTGGAGGGACGTCATCAAGAGGTAGAACAGGAATTTCCAGGCTCTTGTTTCGCCACAGAAACTTCGAAAAAACAAACAGAAGGTCAGCCAACGTCATAGGTGCTCTAAACAGTTGAAGGTTAGAGCAACCACACCAACACCCAATCAAGAAGAACCAACCTTCAAACTGGTCGGGAAGTTTTACGACATTTGGATTCACCATGCCACACCCTCTCCTGAGCAGTTTCTCCTCACTCCCCTCCAAATTGGGGAGAGCAGAGCAATATTCCTTAATACCGATGCAAAATATTGCAATAAATAGAAGCAAACCGAATTTCACAACATATTAAAAGAATTGTACACCATGAGTAAGTGGGATTTGTTCCCAGAATGCAAGCACGAAATATGAAAATCAATTAATATACCATGTCAGTAGAATGAAGGGTGAACACAGCCATCTCAGTTGATAAGAAGTATTTGACAAAAATGACACCGTCTTAATATAAACAAAAAATAAACTAGGACAAGCAGAGAACTTTCTCAACATGATAAAGGTCATATATTTAAAATCTTAAGGCTACAGTCGTGTGCTATATAACAATGGTTTGGTCAACAGTGGACAACATATATGAAGGTGGTTCCACAAGATTATAATGGAGCTGAAAAATTCCTATAGCCTAGTAATGTCATAAAGATTGTAATATAGCATAACACATTACTCAAGTGTCTGTGGGGATACTGCTGTGAATAAACCTATTGTGCTGCCAGTTGACTAAAAGCACACACAGTTATGCACAGCACGTATTACCTGATAGTTATAGTAAAAAAGTGTCATACTTACTATACTATCCTTTTTTGTTATTTTAGAGTGTATTCTTGTAAAATGTTATGCCTTGTTACACCCCCAGCAGCCTCAGACAGCCTCATATGTCGCATGTTTCCTGTCTCTTGATTGCATCATTTTAACATGTACTTGATGTAATCTCATGTTCTTTTACAAATTTACTGTAGCCTGAGTGTACAGTGTTTATAAAGTCTGCAGTAGGGTACAGCATATCCTAGGCCTTCACCTTCACTCGCCCCGCCTCACTGACTCACCCGGAGCAACTGCTGGTCTTGCAGGCTCCGTTCACGTAAGTGCCAGTACAGGTGTACCATCTTTATCTTTTCTACTGTACTTTTGCTGGGCCTTTTTCATGTTCGGATGTGTTTAGAGACACAAATACTTATCACTGTGTTACAGTTGCCTTCAGTATTCTAGAGTAACATGCCGTACAGGTTTGCAGCCTAGAAGTGGTAGGCTAAATCATATAGCTTTGGTGTGGAGTGGGCTATACCACCTACGATTACATATGTATGCTCTGTGATGTTTGCACAACAATGAGATTGCCTCATGATGTGTTTCTCAGAACATAGCCTCATCACTGAACTGTGCATGACTGCAATGTCATTATCAATAGTAAAAGACTGAAAAGTTTTCCGCTAAGATCAGGAGCAAGACAAGGATATCCGCATTCACCATTTCTACTCTGTAGTGTTAGTATTTCTAGCTAGAGCAAGTAGTCAACAACAAGAAATGAAAGCTATCTAAATAGGAAAGGAAGAAGTAAAATTATCCCTATTCATAGGGGACATGATCTTATATGTAGAAAACCCTAAAGATTACACCAAAAACAAAACAAAACAAAAACTCTAAGAGCTAATAATGGGAAAACTAAGCAGAAAACAAAACCTACGTACAAAAACCAGTTGCTTTTCACACACTAACAATAAACAATCGGAAAAATAAATTAGGAAAACAATTCCATTTACAATAGCATCAAAAAGAATAAAATACCTAGGAATAAATTTAATTAAAGATGTGAAAGACTTGTACACTGAAAACTACAAATCAGTGGTGAAAGAAATTACAGAAGATACAAATCAATAGAAGATATCACATGTTTATGGGTTAGAAGATTTAGTATTGGTAACACCACCTAAAACAATGTACAGGCTTACTGCATTCTCTATCAAAATCCCAATGGTATTTCTTTCAGAAATAGAACAACACATCCTGTATTTTAGATGGAATCTTAAGGGACCCTAAATAGCCAATGTCAACTTGAAAAAGAACAAAGTTGGAGGAATCACATTTCCTGACTGCAAAACTTACTGTGAAGGTACAGTAATAAAAACAGTAGTCCTGGCATAAAACAGACATATGGACCAATAGACAGAATAGAGAGCCTTGGAATAAATAAGTCAAGTAATTTTTGACAAGGGTGCTAGACCATTGTAAGGGGAAAGCACAGTCTTTTCAACAAATTGTCCTGAAATCAGTGGCTATACATATCCTATGTACTGAAGTTAAACCTTTACAATATACAAAAGTTAACGTAAAATGGATGAGAGACCTAAACGTAAGATCTAAAACTATAAAATTCTTAGAAGAAAACATGGAAAATCTTCATGATGTTGGATTTGGCGACGATTTCTTGGATTTGACACCAAAAACACAGGCAACAAAAGAAAAAAGTAGATAAAATGGACTTCATCAAAATTAAAAACTTTTGTACATTACAGGATGTGAAAATTACAACTCACAGGATGGGAGTTTATCTTTGTATTATTTATTAATTATTGTATTTTCCATACAAACAACTGCAAACCTACTTTTGCCCCTCTCTGTACATGGAGTAACATCCTGAACCTATAAAGAATTCCTACAGCTTAACAAGAAAGCAAACAACCCAATTAAAAAAGGGCAAAGGACTTGAATGAACATTTCTGCAGAGATTTACAAATGGCCAATAAGCACATGAAAAGATGCTCAACATCACTAACCTTTAGGGAAATGCAAATCAAGCCTGACCAGGCGGTGGCGCAGTGGATAGAGTGTTGGACTGGGATGTGGAGGACCCAGGTTCGAGACCCCGAGGTCGCCAGCTTGAGCACGGGCTCATCTGGCTTGAGCAAAAACTCACCAGCTTGGACCCAGGGTCGCTGGCTTTAGCAAGGGGTTACTCAGTCTGCTGAAGGCCCGTAGTCAAGGCACATATGAGAAAGCAATCAATGAGCAACTAAGGTGTCGTTACGGAAAAAAACTGATGATTGATGCTTCTCATCTCTCTCCGTACCTATCTGTCTGTCCCTGTCTATCCCTCTGACTCTCTGTCTCTGTAAAAACAAAAAAAAAATTAAATGCAAATCAAAATCACAATGAGATTCTATAATAATTCATACCATTAGGGTGGATATTTTTTTTAAAGGAATCTTACAAATGGTGGTGAGGATATGGAAGTAGGTGGAAAACGAGCTGATGGAATATAACATGGTTCAGCCACTGGGGAAAAGTTTGGCAGTTCCTCAAAGAGTTACACAGTTACCATGTGATCCAGGAATTAAACTCCTAGGTACCTACCCCAAAGCAGGGGTCCCCAAACTACGGCCCGCGGGCCACATGCGGCCCCCTGAGGCCACTTATCTGGCCCCCGCCGCACTTCTGGAAGGGGCACTTCTTTCATTGGTGGTCAGTGAGAGGAGCGTAGTTCCCATTGAAATATTGGCCAGTTTGTTGATTTAAATTTACTTGTTCTTTATTTTAAATATTGTATTTGTTCCCGTTTTGTTTTTTTACTTTAAAATAAGATATGTGCAGTGTGCATAGGAATTTGTTCATAGTTTTTTTTATAGTCCGGCCCTCCAATGGTCTGAGGGACAGTGAACTGGCCCTCTGTGTAAAAAGTTTGGGGACCCCTGCCCCAAAGAGTTGAAAGCAGGGATCAAACAGATACTATGCACCGTTGTTAATAGTAGCATTATTCACAATAGACACAAAGAATAAACAACTCAGTGTTCATCATTAGATCCAACAGCATTTGCTCACTTTCTGTCCCTCGTCAAAAATTTTGGTAATTCTCACAGTATTTCAAACATTTGAATTATTATCATATGTTATAGTAACCTATGATCATTAATTATTTTAACATTTATTTTAATTTGAGAGAGAGGAAGGGAGAGACAGAAACATCTGTTCCTCTATTTGCCCTGACCGGGGATCGAACTAGCAACCTCTGTGCTTTAGGACAACGCTCTAACTAACTGAACTATCCTGCCAGGGCTGTGACTAGTGATCTTTGAAGTCACTATTGTTAATTGTTTTGGGACATCTCGAATTGCACCCATACGAGATAACAAACTCAGCCAGTAAATTCTATTGGAAGAAGATGCCATCTAGAACTTTCATAGCTAGAAAGGAGAAGTCAGTGCCTGGCTTCAACGCTTTAAAGGATAGGCTGACTGTTTTTTAGGGGCTAATGCAGCTGTTGACTTGAAGTTGAAGCCAGTGGTCAGTTACCAATCTGAATATAATGGGGTCCTTAAGAATTATGTTAAATTTACTCTGCCTGTGCTCTGTAATTGGACAACAAAGCCTGGATGACAGCACATCGATTTATATGACTTGCTGAATATTTCAAGCCTGCTGCTGAGACCTGTTGCTCAAAAAATAAGATGCCTTTCAAAATATTACTGCTCATTGGCAGTGCATCTGGTCACTGGAGAGCTCTGATGCAGACGTGCTGTGGGATTGTTTTCTTGCCTGCTAACACAAAACCTATTCCGCAGCCCATGGGTCAAGGAATAATTTCAACTTTCAAGCTGTATTTAGAAATGCGTGTTGTAAGGCTTTATCTGCCATAGATGGTGATCCCGCTGATGGATGTGGGCAAAGTGAATTGAAAACCTTCTAAAAAGGATTCACAACTCTAAATGCCATTAAGGACATTCGTGCCTGACCAGGCAGTGGCACAGTGGATAGAGCGTCGGACTGGGATGCTGAGGACCCAGGTTCAAGACCCCGTGGTCACCAGCTTGAGCACGGGCTCATCTGGCTTGAGCAAAGGGCTCACCAGCTTGGACCCAAGGTCGCTGGCTCCAGCAAGGGGTTGCTCTGTTTGCTGAAGGCCTGTGGTTAAGGCACATATGGGAAAGCAATCAATGAACAACTAAGGTGTCGCAACGAAAAACTGATGATTGATGCTTCTCATCTCTCTCTGTTCTGTCTGTCCCTCTCTCTGACTCTCTCTCTGTTCCTGTTAAAAAAAAAAAAAGACATTCGGAAGATGTCAAAATATCAACATTAACAGGAGTTTGGATGATATTGATTCGACCCCTCATACATGACCTTGGTAGAGGAAGTAACTGCAGATGTGGTAGAAATAGCAAGAGAACTAGGATTAGAAGTGGAGCCTGGGCCTGGCCTGTGGTGGCGCAGTGAGTGGATAAAACGTCGACCTGGACCGCTGAGGTTGCCGGTTCAAAACCTTGGGCTTGCCCAGTCTAGGCACATATGGGAGTTGATGCTTCCTGCTCCTTCCCTCTTCTCTCTCTCTCTCTAAAATGAATAAATAAATAAAAATAATTAACAAAAACAAAAAAAAGAAGTGGAGCCTGAAGATGTGACTGCAATCTCATGATAAAACTTAAGTGGTTGAGAATTTGCTTTTTATGGATGAGCAAACAAACTGGTTTCTCCCTTCCTTCCTTCCTTCCTTCCTTCCTTCCTTCCTTCCTTCCTTCCTTCCTTCCTTCCTTCCTTCCTTCCTTCCTCCCTCCCTCCCTCCCTCCCTCCCTCCCTCCCTCCCTCCCTTCCCTCCCCTCCCCTCCCCTCCCCTCCCTCCCTCCCTCCTTCCCTCTCTTTCTTTTTGTGTGTGAGAGAGACATAGACAGGAAGGGAGAGAGATGAGAAGCATCAACTTGTAGTTGTAGCACTTTAATTGTTCACTGATTGCTTTCTCATATGTGCCTTGACCGGGGGT